>NC_138185.1:77614509-78214509 GCF_964194105.1 Spermophilus citellus | reverse complement strand
AAATTTCATTCTTCTATGTTGAAGCGTTCGTTTCCAGTAACAGTTTCCATTCTGGCATTTCACTCTGTTTTCTCCTATATTGATAGATGTATTTGGAACTCTAAATCAAACACGGTTTGTGCTAGCTTCTTGAAACTTGACACAGTAAAGCAGTTTCACATTCTAACTCTATGTTTTGTTTCCTTTTCATGTAGCCCTAAGCAGTGACTGGCGAGAAACACTTTCATTGAAAGGGGTTGCAAGCTTCCAAAAATTACGAGTCTCCAGAAATCTCAGCAAATATTTTTTCACCCAAACTGCATGATACTTTCAGGTAATGATCAGTACACTAAGCCCACTTGGTTCCCCAAATTTCGTTCTTCTATGTTGAAGCGTTCGTTTCCAGTAACAGTTTGAATTTTTGCGTTTCACTCTGTTTTCTCCTATATTGATAGATGTATTTGGAACTCTAAATCAAACACGGTTTGTGCTAGCTTCTTGAAACTTGACACAGTAAAGCAGTTTCACATTGTAACTCTATGTTTTGTTTCCTTTTCATGTAGCCCTAAGCAGTGACTGCCGAGAAACACTTTCATTGAAAGGGGTTGCAAGCTTCCAAAAATTACGAGTCTTCAGAAAACTCAGCAAATATTTTTTCACCCAAACTAGATGATACTTTCAGGTAATGATCAGTACACTAAGCCCTCTTGGTTCCCCAAATTTCGTTCTTCTATGTTGAAGCGTTCGTTTACACACAGTTTCCACTCTGGCATTTCACTCTGTTTTCTCCTATATTGATAGATGTATTTGGAACTCTAAATCAAACACGGTTTGTGCTAGCTTCATGAAACTTGACACAGTAAAGCAGTTTCACATTCTAACTCTATGTTTTGTTTCCTTTTCATGTAGCTTTAAGCAGTGACTGGCGAGAAACACTTTCATTGAAAGGGGTTGCAAGCTTCCAAAAATTACGAGTCTCCAGAAATCTCATCAAATATTTTTTCACCCAAACTGGATGATACTTTCAGGTAATGATCAGTACACTAAGCCCACTTGGTTCTCCAAATTTCATTCTTCTATGTTGAAGCGTTCGTTTCCAGTAACAGTTTCCATTCTGGCATTTCACTCTGTTTTCTCCTATATTGATAGATGTATTTGGAACTCTAAATCAAACACGGTTTGTGCTAGCTTCTTGAAACTTGACACAGTAAAGCAGTTTCACATTGTAACTCTATGTTTTGTTTCCTTTTCATGTAGCTTTAAGCAGTGACTGGCGAGAAACACTTTCATTGAAAGGGGTTGCAAGCTTCTAAAAATTACGAGTCTCCAGAAATCTCAGCAAATATTTTTTCACCCAAACTGGATGATACTTTCACGTAATGATCAGTACACTTGGCCCACTTGGTTCTCCAAATTTCGTTCTTCTATGTTGAAGCGTTCGTTTCCAGTAACAGTTTCCATTCTGGCATTTCACTCTGTTTTCTCCTATATTGATAGATGTATTTGGAACTCTAAATCAAACACGGTTTGTACTAGCTTCTTGAAACTTGACACAGTAAAGCAGTTTCACATTCTAACTCTATGTTTTGTTTCCTTTTCTTGTAGCCCTAAGCAGAGACTGGCGAGAAACACTTTCATTGAAAGGGGTTGCAAGCTTCTAAAAATTACGAGTCTCCAGAAATCTCAGCAAATATTTTTTCACCCAAACTGGATGATACTTTCAGGTAATGATGAGTACACTTGGCCCACTTGGTTCTCCATATTTCGTTCTTCTATGTTGAAGCGTTCGTTTACACTAACAGTTTCCACTCTGGCATTTCACTCTGTTTTCTCCTATATTGATAGATGTATTTGGAACTCTAAATCAAACACGGTTTGTGCTAGCTTCTTGAAACTTGACACAGTAAAGCAGTTTCACATTCTAACTCTAAGTTTTGTTTCTTTTTCATGTAGCCCTAAGCAGTGACTGCCGAGAAACACTTTCATTGAAAGGGGTTGCAAGCTTCCAAAAATTACGAGTCTTCAGAAATCTCAGCAAATATTTTTTCACCCAAACTAGATGATACTTTCAGGTAATGATCAGTACACTAAGCCCTCTTGGTTCCCCAAATTTCGTTCTTCTATGTTGAAGCTTTCGTTTCCAGTAACAGTTTGAATTTTGTCGTTTCACTCTGTTTTCTCCTATATTGATAGATGTATTTGGAACTCTAAATCAAACACGGTTTGTGCTAGCTTCTTGAAACTTGACACAGTAAAGCAGTTTCACATTCTAACTCTATGTTTTGTTTCCTTTTCATGTAGCTTTAAGCAGTGACTGGCGAGAAACACTTTCATTGAAAGGGGTTGCAAGCTTCTAAAAATTACGAGTCTCCAGAAATCTCAGCAAATATTTTTTCACCCAAACTGGATGATACTTTCACGTAATGATCAGTACACTTGGCCCACTTGGTTCTCCAAATTTCGTTCTTCTATGTTGAAGCGTTCGTTTCCAGTAACAGTTTCCATTCTGGCATTTCACTCTGTTTTCTCCTATATTGATAGATGTATTTGGAACTCTAAATCAAACACGGTTTGTGCTAGCTTCTTGAAACTTCACACAGTAAAGCAGTTTCACATTGTAACACTATGTTTTGTTTCCTTTTCATGTAGCTTTAAGAAGTGACTGGCGAGAAACACTTTCATTGAAAGGGGTTGCAAGCTTCCAAAAATTACGAGTCTCCAGAAATCTCAGCAAATATTTTTTCACCCAAACTGGATGATACTTTCAGGTAATGATCAGTACACTAAGCCCACTTGGTTCTCCAAATTTCATTCTTCTATGTTGAAGCGTTCGTTTCCAGTAACAGTTTCCATTCTGGCATTTCACTCTGTTTTCTCCTATATTGATAGATGTATTTGGAACTCTAAATCAAACACGGTTTGTGCTAGCTTCTTGAAACTTGACACAGTAAAGCAGTTTCACATTCTAACTCTATGTTTTGTTTCCTTTTCATGTAGCCCTAAGCAGTGACTGGCGAGAAACACTTTCATTGAAAGGGGTTGCAAGCTTCCAAAAATTACGAGTCTCCAGAAATCTCAGCAAATATTTTTTCACCCAAACTGCATAATACTTTCAGGTAATGATCAGTACACTAAGCCCACTCGGTTCTCCAAATTTCATTCTTCTATGTTGAAGCGTTCGTTTCCAGTAACAGTTTCCATTCTGGCATTTCACTCTGTTTTCTCCTATATTGATAGATGTATTTGGAACTCTAAATCAAACACGGTTTGTGCTAGCTTCTTGAAACTTGACACAGTAAAGCAGTTTCACATTCTAACTCTATGTTTTGTTTCCTTTTCTTGTAGCCATAAGCAGAGACTGGCGAGAAACACTTTCATTGAAAGGGGTTGCAAGCTTCTAAAAATTACAAGTCTCCAGAAATCTCAGCAAATATTTTTTCACCCAAACTGGATGATACTTTCAGGTAATGATCAGTACACTTGGCCCACTTGGTTCTCCATATTTCGTTCTTCTATGTTGAAGCGTTCGTTTACACTAACAGTTTCCACTCTGGCATTTCACTCTGTTTTCTCCTATATTGATAGATGTATTTGGAACTCTAAATCAAACACGGTTTGTGCTAGATTCTTGAAAATTGACACAGTAAAGCAGTTTCACATTCTAACTCTATGTTTTGTTTCTTTTTCATGTAGCCCTAAGCAGTGACTGGCGAGAAACACTTTAATTGAAAGG
The DNA here is from genome assembly GCF_964194105.1 of Spermophilus citellus. NCBI lineage: Eukaryota > Metazoa > Chordata > Mammalia > Rodentia > Sciuridae > Spermophilus > Spermophilus citellus. Next base: position 78,210,797 of record NC_138185.1, on the reverse strand, counting down.
GGTTGCAAGCTTCCAAAAATTACGAGTCTCCAGAAATCTCAGCAAATATTTTTTCACCCAAACTGCATGATACTTTCAGGTAATGATCAGTACACTAAGCCCACTTGGTTCCCCAAATTTCGTTCTTCTATGTTGAAGCGTTCGTTTCCAGTAACAGTTTGAATTTTTGCGTTTCACTCTGTTTTCTCCTATATTGATAGATGTATTTGGAACTCTAAATCAAACACGGTTTGTGCTAGCTTCTTGAAACTTGACACAGTAAAGCAGTTTCACATTCTAACTCTAAGTTTTGTTTCTTTTTCATGTAGCCCTAAGCAGTGACTGGCGAGAAACACTTTCATTGAAAGGGGTTGCAAGCTTCCAAAAATTACGAGTCTCCAGAAATCTCAGCAAATATTTTTTCACCCAAACTGCATGATACTTTCAGGTAATGATCAGTACACTAAGCCCACTTGGTTCCCCAAATTTCGTTCTTCTATGTTGAAGCGTTCGTTTCCAGTAACAGTTTGAATTTTTGCGTTTCACTCTGTTTTCTCCTATATTGATAGATGTATTTGGAACTCTAAATCAAACACGGTTTGTGCTAGCTTCTTGAAACTTGACACAGTAAAGCAGTTTCACATTGTAACTCTATGTTTTGTTTCCTTTTCATGTAGCCCTAAGCAGTGACTGCCGAGAAACACTTTCATTGAAAGGGGTTGCAAGCTTCCAAAAATTACGAGTCTTCAGAAATCTCAGCAAATATTTTTTCACCCAAACTAGATGATACTTTCTGATCAGTACACTAAGCCCTCTTGGTTCCCCAAATTTCGTTCTTCTATGTTGAAGCGTTCGTTTACACTAACAGTTTCCACTCTGGCATTTCACTCTGTTTTCTCCTATATTGATAGATGTATTTGGAACTCTAAATCAAACACGGTTTGTGCTAGCTTCTTGAAACTTGACACAGTAAAGCAGTTTCACATTCTAACTCTATGTTTTGTTTCCTTTTCATGTAGCTTTAAGCAGTGACTGGCGAGAAACACTTTCATTGAAAGGGGTTGCAAGCTTCCAAAAATTACGAGTCTCCAGAAATCTCAGCAAATATTTTTTCACCCAAACTGGATGATACTTTCACGTAATGATCAGTACACTTGGCCCACTTGGTTCTCCAAATTTCGTTCTTCTATGTTGAAGCGTTCGTTTCCAGTAACAGTTTCCATTCTGGCATTTCACTCTGTTTTCTCCTATATTGATAGATGTATTTGGAACTCTAAATCAAACACGGTTTGTGCTAGCTTCTTGAAACTTCACACAGTAAAGCAGTTTCACATTGTAACACTATGTTTTGTTTCCTTTTCATGTAGCTTTAAGCAGTGACTGGCGAGAAACACTTTCATTGAAAGGGGTTGCAAGCTTCCAAAAATTACGAGTCTCCAGAAATCTCAGCAAATATTTTTTCACCCAAACTGGATGATACTTTCAGGTAATGATCAGTACACTAAGCCCACTTGGTTCTCCAAATTTCATTCTTCTATGTTGAAGCGTTCGTTTCCAGTAACAGTTTCCATTCTGGCATTTCACTCTGTTTTCTCCTATATTGATAGATGTATTTGGAACTCTAAATCAAACACGGTTTGTGCTAGCTTCTTGAAACTTGACACAGTAAAGCAGTTTCACATTGTAACTCTATGTTTTGTTTCCTTTTCATGTAGCTTTAAGCAGTGACTGGCGAGAAACACTTTCATTGAAAGGGGTTGCAAGCTTCTAAAAATTACGAGTCTCCAGAAATCTCAGCAAATATTTTTTCACCCAAACTGGATGATACTTTCACGTAATGATCAGTACACTTGGCCCACTTGGTTCTCCAAATTTCGTTCTTCTATGTTGAAGCGTTCGTTTCCAGTAACAGTTTCCATTCTGGCATTTCACTCTGTTTTCTCCTATATTGATAGATGTATTTGGAACTCTAAATCAAACACGGTTTGTACTAGCTTCTTGAAACTTGACACAGTAAAGCAGTTTCACATTCTAACTCTATGTTTTGTTTCCTTTTCTTGTAGCCCTAAGCAGAGACTGGCGAGAAACACTTTCATTGAAAGGGGTTGCAAGCTTCTAAAAATTACGAGTCTCCAGAAATCTCAGCAAATATTTTTTCACCCAAACTGGATGATACTTTCAGGTAATGATGAGTACACTTGGCCCACTTGGTTCTCCATATTTCGTTCTTCTATGTTGAAGCGTTCGTTTACACTAACAGTTTCCACTCTGGCATTTCACTCTGTTTTCTCCTATATTGATAGATGTATTTGGAACTCTAAATCAAACACGGTTTGTGCTAGCTTCTTGAAACTTGACACAGTAAAGCAGTTTCACATTCTAACTCTAAGTTTTGTTTCTTTTTCATGTAGCCCTAAGCAGTGACTGCCGAGAAACACTTTCATTGAAAGGGGTTGCAAGCTTCCAAAAATTACGAGTCTTCAGAAATCTCAGCAAATATTTTTTCACCCAAACTAGATGATACTTTCAGGTAATGATCAGTACACTAAGCCCTCTTGGTTCCCCAAATTTCGTTCTTCTATGTTGAAGCTTTCGTTTCCAGTAACAGTTTGAATTTTGTCGTTTCACTCTGTTTTCTCCTATATTGATAGATGTATTTGGAACTCTAAATCAAACACGGTTTGTGCTAGCTTCTTGAAACTTGACACAGTAAAGCAGTTTCACATTCTAACTCTATGTTTTGTTTCCTTTTCATGTAGCTTTAAGCAGTGACTGGCGAGAAACACTTTCATTGAAAGGGGTTGCAAGCTTCTAAAAATTACGAGTCTCCAGAAATCTCAGCAAATATTTTTTCACCCAAACTGGATGATACTTTCACGTAATGATCAGTACACTTGGCCCACTTGGTTCTCCAAATTTCGTTCTTCTATGTTGAAGCGTTCGTTTCCAGTAACAGTTTCCATTCTGGCATTTCACTCTGTTTTCTCCTATATTGATAGATGTATTTGGAACTCTAAATCAAACACGGTTTGTGCTAGCTTCTTGAAACTTCACACAGTAAAGCAGTTTCACATTGTAACACTATGTTTTGTTTCCTTTTCATGTAGCTTTAAGAAGTGACTGGCGAGAAACACTTTCATTGAAAGGGGTTGCAAGCTTCCAAAAATTACGAGTCTCCAGAAATCTCAGCAAATATTTTTTCACCCAAACTGGATGATACTTTCAGGTAATGATCAGTACACTAAGCCCACTTGGTTCTCCAAATTTCATTCTTCTATGTTGAAGCGTTCGTTTCCAGTAACAGTTTCCATTCTGGCATTTCACTCTGTTTTCTCCTATATTGATAGATGTATTTGGAACTCTAAATCAAACACGGTTTGTGCTAGCTTCTTGAAACTTGACACAGTAAAGCAGTTTCACATTCTAACTCTATGTTTTGTTTCCTTTTCATGTAGCCCTAAGCAGTGACTGGCGAGAAACACTTTCATTGAAAGGGGTTGCAAGCTTCCAAAAATTACGAGTCTCCAGAAATCTCAGCAAATATTTTTTCACCCAAACTGCATAATACTTTCAGGTAATGATCAGTACACTAAGCCCACTCGGTTCTCCAAATTTCATTCTTCTATGTTGAAGCGTTCGTTTCCAGTAACAGTTTCCATTCTGGCATTTCACTCTGTTTTCTCCTATATTGATAGATGTATTTGGAACTCTAAATCAAACACGGTTTGTGCTAGCTTCTTGAAACTTGACACAGTAAAGCAGTTTCACATTCTAACTCTATGTTTTGTTTCCTTTTCTTGTAGCCATAAGCAGAGACTGGCGAGAAACACTTTCATTGAAAGGGGTTGCAAGCTTCTAAAAATTACAAGTCTCCAGAAATCTCAGCAAATATTTTTTCACCCAAACTGGATGATACTTTCAGGTAATGATCAGTACACTTGGCCCACTTGGTTCTCCATATTTCGTTCTTCTATGTTGAAGCGTTCGTTTCCAGTAACAGTTTGAATTTTTGCGTTTCACTCTGTTTTCTCCTATATTGATAGATGTATTTGGAACTCTAAATCAAACACGGTTTGTGCTAGCTTCTTGAAACTTGACACAGTAAAGCAGTTTCACATTCTAACTCTATGTTTTGTTTCCTTTTCATGTAGCCCTAAGCAGTGACTGGCGAGAAACACTTTCATTGAAAGGGGGTGCAAGCTTCCAAAAATTACGAGTCTTCAGAAATCTCAGCAAATATTTTTTCACCCAAACTAGATGATACTTTCAGGTAATGATCAGTACACTAAGCCCACTTGGTTCCCCAAATTTCGTTCTTCTATGTTGAAGCGTTCGTTTCCAGTAACAGTTTGAATTTTTGCGTTTCACTCTGTTTTCTCCTATATTGATAGATGTATTTGGAACTCTAAATCAAACACGGTTTGTGCTAGCTTCTTGAAACTTGACACAGTAAAGCAGTTTCACATTCTAACTCTAAGTTTTGTTTCTTTTTCATGTAGCCCTAAGCAGTGACTGGCGAGAAACACTTTCATTGAAAGGGGTTGCAAGCTTCCAAAAATTACGAGTCTCCAGAAATCTCAGCAAATATTTTTTCACCCAAACTGCATGATACTTTCAGGTAATGATCAGTACACTAAGCCCACTTGGTTCCCCAAATTTCGTTCTTCTATGTTGAAGCGTTCGTTTCCAGTAACAGTTTGAATTTTTGCGTTTCACTCTGTTTTCTCCTATATTGATAGATGTATTTGGAACTCTAAATCAAACACGGTTTGTGCTAGCTTCTTGAAACTTGACACAGTAAAGCAGTTTCACATTGTAACTCTATGTTTTGTTTCCTTTTCATGTAGCCCTAAGCAGTGACTGCCGAGAAACACTTTCATTGAAAGGGGTTGCAAGCTTCCAAAAATTACGAGTCTTCAGAAATCTCAGCAAATATTTTTTCACCCAAACTAGATGATACTTTCTGATCAGTACACTAAGCCCTCTTGGTTCCCCAAATTTCGTTCTTCTATGTTGAAGCGTTCGTTTACACTAACAGTTTCCACTCTGGCATTTCACTCTGTTTTCTCCTATATTGATAGATGTATTTGGAACTCTAAATCAAACACGGTTTGTGCTAGCTTCTTGAAACTTGACACAGTAAAGCAGTTTCACATTCTAACTCTATGTTTTGTTTCCTTTTCATGTAGCTTTAAGCAGTGACTGGCGAGAAACACTTTCATTGAAAGGGGTTGCAAGCTTCCAAAAATTACGAGTCTCCAGAAATCTCAGCAAATATTTTTTCACCCAAACTGGATGATACTTTCACGTAATGATCAGTACACTTGGCCCACTTGGTTCTCCAAATTTCGTTCTTCTATGTTGAAGCGTTCGTTTCCAGTAACAGTTTCCATTCTGGCATTTCACTCTGTTTTCTCCTATATTGATAGATGTATTTGGAACTCTAAATCAAACACGGTTTGTGCTAGCTTCTTGAAACTTCACACAGTAAAGCAGTTTCACATTGTAACACTATGTTTTGTTTCCTTTTCATGTAGCTTTAAGCAGTGACTGGCGAGAAACACTTTCATTGAAAGGGGTTGCAAGCTTCCAAAAATTACGAGTCTCCAGAAATCTCAGCAAATATTTTTTCACCCAAACTGGATGATACTTTCAGGTAATGATCAGTACACTAAGCCCACTTGGTTCTCCAAATTTCATTCTTCTATGTTGAAGCGTTCGTTTCCAGTAACAGTTTCCATTCTGGCATTTCACTCTGTTTTCTCCTATATTGATAGATGTATTTGGAACTCTAAATCAAACACGGTTTGTGCTAGCTTCTTGAAACTTGACGCAGTAAAGCAGTTTCACATTCTAACTCTATGTTTTGTTTCCTTTTCATGTAGCCCTAAGCAGTGACTGGCGAGAAACACTTTCATTGAAAGGGGTTGCAAGCTTCCAAAAATTACGAGTCTCCAGAAATCTCAGCAAATATTTTTTCACCCAAACTGCATGATACTTTCAGGTAATGATCAGTACACTAAGCCCACTTGGTTCCCCAAATTTCGTTCTTCTATGTTGAAGCGTTCGTTTCCAGTAACAGTTTGAATTTTTGCGTTTCACTCTGTTTTCTCCTATATTGATAGATGTATTTGGAACTCTAAATCAAACACGGTTTGTGCTAGCTTCTTGAAACTTGACACAGTAAAGCAGTTTCACATTCTAACTCTAAGTTTTGTTTCTTTTTCATGTAGCCCTAAGCAGTGACTGGCGAGAAACACTTTCATTGAAAGGGGTTGCAAGCTTCCAAAAATTACGAGTCTCCAGAAATCTCAGCAAATATTTTTTCACCCAAACTGCATGATACTTTCAGGTAATGATCAGTACACTAAGCCCACTTGGTTCCCCAAATTTCGTTCTTCTATGTTGAAGCGTTCGTTTCCAGTAACAGTTTGAATTTTTGCGTTTCACTCTGTTTTCTCCTATATTGATAGATGTATTTGGAACTCTAAATCAAACACGGTTTGTGCTAGCTTCTTGAAACTTGACACAGTAAAGCAGTTTCACATTGTAACTCTATGTTTTGTTTCCTTTTCATGTAGCCCTAAGCAGTGACTGCCGAGAAACACTTTCATTGAAAGGGGTTGCAAGCTTCCAAAAATTACGAGTCTTCAGAAATCTCAGCAAATATTTTTTCACCCAAACTAGATGATACTTTCAGGTAATGATCAGTACACTAAGCCCTCTTGGTTCCCCAAATTTCGTTCTTCTATGTTGAAGCGTTCGTTTACACTAACAGTTTCCACTCTGGCATTTCACTCTGTTTTCTCCTATATTGATAGATGTATTTGGAACTCTAAATCAAACACGGTTTGTGCTAGCTTCTTGAAACTTGACACAGTAAAGCAGTTTCACATTCTAACTCTATGTTTTGTTTCCTTTTCATGTAGCTTTAAGCAGTGACTGGCGAGAAACACTTTCATTGAAAGGGGTTGCAAGCTTCCAAAAATTACGAGTCTCCAGAAATCTCAGCAAATATTTTTTCACCCAAACTGGATGATACTTTCAGGTAATGATCAGTACACTAAGCCCACTTGGTTCTCCAAATTTCGTTCTTCTATGTTGAAGCGTTCGTTTCCAGTAACAGTTTCCATTCTGGCATTTCACTCTGTTTTCTCCTATATTGATAGATGTATTTGGAACTCTAAATCAAACACGGTTTGTGCTAGCTTCTTGAAACTTCACACAGTAAAGCAGTTTCACATTGTAACACTATGTTTTGTTTCCTTTTCATGTAGCTTTAAGCAGTGACTGGCGAGAAACACTTTCATTGAAAGGGGTTGCAAGCTTCCAAAAATTACGAGTCTCCAGAAATCTCAGCAAATATTTTTTCACCCAAACTGGATGATACTTTCAGGTAATGATCAGTACACTAAGCCCACTTGGTTCTCCAAATTTCATTCTTCTATGTTGAAGCGTTCGTTTCCAGTAACAGTTTCCATTCTGGCATTTCACTCTGTTTTCTCCTATATTGATAGATGTATTTGGAACTCTAAATCAAACACGGTTTGTGCTAGCTTCTTGAAACCTGACACAGTAAAGCAGTTTCACATTCTAACTCTATGTTTTGTTTCCTTTTCATGTAGCCCTAAGCAGTGACTGGCGAGAAACACTTTCATTGAAAGGGGTTGCAAGCTTCCAAAAATTACGAGTCTCCAGAAATCTCAGCAAATATTTTTTCACCCAAACTGCATAATACTTTCAGGTAATGATCAGTACACTAAGCCCACTCGGTTCTCCAAATTTCATTCTTCTATGTTGAAGCGTTCGTTTCCAGTAACAGTTTCCATTCTGGCATTTCACTCTGTTTTCTCCTATATTGATAGATGTATTTGGAACTCTAAATCAAACACGGTTTGTGCTAGCTTCTTGAAACTTGACACAGTAAAGCAGTTTCACATTCTAACTCTATGTTTTGTTTCCTTTTCTTGTAGCCATAAGCAGAGACTGGCGAGAAACACTTTCATTGAAAGGGGTTGCAAGCTTCTAAAAATTACAAGTCTCCAGAAATCTCAGCAAATATTTTTTCACCCAAACTGGATGATACTTTCAGGTAATGATCAGTACACTTGGCCCACTTGGTTCTCCATATTTCGTTCTTCTATGTTGAAGCGTTCGTTTCCAGTAACAGTTTGAATTTTTGCGTTTCACTCTGTTTTCTCCTATATTGATAGATGTATTTGGAACTCTAAATCAAACACGGTTTGTGCTAGCTTCTTGAAACTTGACACAGTAAAGCAGTTTCACATTCTAACTCTATGTTTTGTTTCCTTTTCATGTAGCCCTAAGCAGTGACTGGCGAGAAACACTTTCATTGAAAGGGGGTGCAAGCTTCCAAAAATTACGAGTCTTCAGAAATCTCAGCAAATATTTTTTCACCCAAACTAGATGATACTTTCAGGTACTGATCAGTACACTAAGCCCTCTTGGTTCCCCAAATTTCGTTCTTCTATGTTGAAGCGTTCGTTTACACTAACAGTTTCCACTCTGGCATTTCACTCTGTTTTCTCCTATATTGATAGATGTATTTGGAACTCTAAATCAAACACGGTTTGTGCTAGCCTCTTGAAACTTGACACAGTAAAGCAGTTTCACATTCTAACTCTAAGTTTTGTTTCTTTTTCATGTAGCCCTAAGAAGTGACTGGCGAGAAACACTTTCATTGAAAGGGGTTGCAAGCTTCCAAAAATTACGACTCTCCAGAAATCTCAGCAAATATTTTTTCACCCAAACTGCATGATACTTTCAGGTAATGATCAGTACACTAAGCCCACTTGGTTCCCCAAATTTCGTTCTTCTATGTTGAAGCGTTCGTTTCCAGTAACAGTTTGAATTTTTGCGTTTCACTCTGTTTTCTCCTATATTGATAGATGTATTTGGAACTCTAAATCAAACACGGTTTGTGCTAGCTTCTTGAAACTTGACACAGTAAAGCAGTTTCACATTGTAACTCTATGTTTTGTTTCCTTTTCATGTAGCCCTAAGCAGTGACTGCCGAGAAACACTTTCATTGAAAGGGGTTGCAAGCTTCCAAAAATTACGAGTCTTCAGAAATCTCAGCAAATATTTTTTCACCCAAACTAGATGATACTTTCAGGTAATGATCAGTACACTAAGCCCTCTTGGTTCCCCAAATTTCGTTCTTCTATGTTGAAGCGTTCGTTTCCAGTAACAGTTTGAATTTTGTCGTTTCACTCTGTTTTCTCCTATATTGATAGATGTATTTGGAACTCTAAATCAAACACGGTTTGTGCTAGCTTCTTGAAACTTGACACCGTAAAGCAGTTTCACATTCTAACTCTATGTTTTGTTTCCTTTTCATGTAGCTTTAAGCAGTGACTGGCGAGAAACACTTTCATTGAAAGGGGTTGCAAGCTTCTAAAAATTACGAGTCTCCAGAAATCTCAGCAAATATTTTTTCACCCAAACTGGATGATACTTTCACGTAATGATCAGTACACTTGGCCCACTTGGTTCTCCAAATTTCGTTCTTCTATGTTGAAGCGTTCGTTTCCAGTAACAGTTTCCATTCTGGCATTTCACTCTGTTTTCTCCTATATTGATAGATGTATTTGGAACTCTAAATCAAACACGGTTTGTGCTAGCTTCTTGAAACTTGACACAGTAAAGCAGTTTCACATTGTAACTCTATGTTTTGTTTCCTTTTCATGTAGCTTTAAGCAGTGACTGGCGAGAAACACTTTCATTGAAAGGGGTTGCAAGCTTCCAAAAATTACGAGTCTCCAGAAATCTCAGCAAATATTTTTTCACCCAAACTGGATGATACTTTCAGGTAATGATCAGTACACTTGGCCCACTTGGTTCTCCATATTTCGTTCTTCTATGTTGAAGCGTTCGTTTACACTAACAGTTTCCACTCTGGCATTTCACTCTGTTTTCTCCTATATTGATAGATGTATTTGGAACTCTAAATCAAACACGGTTTGTGCTAGCTTCTTGAAACTTGACACAGTAAAGCAGTTTCACATTCTAACTCTATGTTTTGTTTCTTTTTCATGTAGCCCTAAGCAGTGACTGGCGAGAAACACTTTCATTGAAAGGGGTTGCAAGCTTCCAAAAATTACGAGTCTCCAGAAATCTCAGCAAATATTTTTTCACCCAAACTGCATGATACTTTCAGGTAATGATCAGTACACTAAGCCCACTTGGTTCCCCAAATTTCGTTCTTCTATGTTGAAGCGTTCGTTTCCAGTAACAGTTTGAATTTTTGCGTTTCACTCTGTTTTCTCCTATATTGATAGATGTATTTGGAACTCTAAATCAAACACGGTTTGTGCTAGCTTCTTGAAACTTGACACAGTAAAGCAGTTTCACATTCTAACTCTAAGTTTTGTTTCTTTTTCATGTAGCCCTAAGCAGTGACTGGCGAGAAACACTTTCATTGAAAGGGGTTGCAAGCTTCCAAAAATTACGAGTCTCCAGAAATCTCAGCAAATATTTTTTCACCCAAACTGCATGATACTTTCAGGTAATGATCAGTACACTAAGCCCACTTGGTTCCCCAAATTTCGTTCTTCTATGTTGAAGCGTTCGTTTCCAGTAACAGTTTGAATTTTTGCGTTTCACTCTGTTTTCTCCTATATTGATAGATGTATTTGGAACTCTAAATCAAACACGGTTTGTGCTAGCTTCTTGAAACTTGACACAGTAAAGCAGTTTCACATTGTAACTCTATGTTTTGTTTCCTTTTCATGTAGCCCTAAGCAGTGACTGCCGAGAAACACTTTCATTGAAAGGGGTTGCAAGCTTCCAAAAATTACGAGTCTTCAGAAATCTCAGCAAATATTTTTTCACCCAAACTAGATGATACTTTCTGATCAGTACACTAAGCCCTCTTGGTTCCCCAAATTTCGTTCTTCTATGTTGAAGCGTTCGTTTACACTAACAGTTTCCACTCTGGCATTTCACTCTGTTTTCTCCTATATTGATAGATGTATTTGGAACTCTAAATCAAACACGGTTTGTGCTAGCTTCTTGAAACTTGACACAGTAAAGCAGTTTCACATTCTAACTCTATGTTTTGTTTCCTTTTCATGTAGCTTTAAGCAGTGACTGGCGAGAAACACTTTCATTGAAAGGGGTTGCAAGCTTCCAAAAATTACGAGTCTCCAGAAATCTCAGCAAATATTTTTTCACCCAAACTGGATGATACTTTCACGTAATGATCAGTACACTTGGCCCACTTGGTTCTCCAAATTTCGTTCTTCTATGTTGAAGCGTTCGTTTCCAGTAACAGTTTCCATTCTGGCATTTCACTCTGTTTTCTCCTATATTGATAGATGTATTTGGAACTCTAAATCAAACACGGTTTGTGCTAGCTTCTTGAAACTTCACACAGTAAAGCAGTTTCACATTGTAACACTATGTTTTGTTTCCTTTTCATGTAGCTTTAAGCAGTGACTGGCGAGAAACACTTTCATTGAAAGGGGTTGCAAGCTTCCAAAAATTACGAGTCTCCAGAAATCTCAGCAAATATTTTTTCACCCAAACTGGATGATACTTTCAGGTAATGATCAGTACACTAAGCCCACTTGGTTCTCCAAATTTCATTCTTCTATGTTGAAGCGTTCGTTTCCAGTAACAGTTTCCATTCTGGCATTTCACTCTGTTTTCTCCTATATTGATAGATGTATTTGGAACTCTAAATCAAACACGGTTTGTGCTAGCTTCTTGAAACTTGACACAGTAAAGCAGTTTCACATTGTAACTCTATGTTTTGTTTCCTTTTCATGTAGCTTTAAGCAGTGACTGGCGAGAAACACTTTCATTGAAAGGGGTTGCAAGCTTCTAAAAATTACGAGTCTCCAGAAATCTCAGCAAATATTTTTTCACCCAAACTGGATGATACTTTCACGTAATGATCAGTACACTTGGCCCACTTGGTTCTCCAAATTTCGTTCTTCTATGTTGAAGCGTTCGTTTCCAGTAACAGTTTCCATTCTGGCATTTCACTCTGTTTTCTCCTATATTGATAGATGTATTTGGAACTCTAAATCAAACACGGTTTGTACTAGCTTCTTGAAACTTGACACAGTAAAGCAGTTTCACATTCTAACTCTATGTTTTGTTTCCTTTTCTTGTAGCCCTAAGCAGAGACTGGCGAGAAACACTTTCATTGAAAGGGGTTGCAAGCTTCTAAAAATTACGAGTCTCCAGAAATCTCAGCAAATATTTTTTCACCCAAACTGGATGATACTTTCAGGTAATGATGAGTACACTTGGCCCACTTGGTTCTCCATATTTCGTTCTTCTATGTTGAAGCGTTCGTTTACACTAACAGTTTCCACTCTGGCATTTCACTCTGTTTTCTCCTATATTGATAGATGTATTTGGAACTCTAAATCAAACACGGTTTGTGCTAGCTTCTTGAAACTTGACACAGTAAAGCAGTTTCACATTCTAACTCTAAGTTTTGTTTCTTTTTCATGTAGCCCTAAGCAGTGACTGCCGAGAAACACTTTCATTGAAAGGGGTTGCAAGCTTCCAAAAATTACGAGTCTTCAGAAATCTCAGCAAATATTTTTTCACCCAAACTAGATGATACTTTCAGGTAATGATCAGTACACTAAGCCCTCTTGGTTCCCCAAATTTCGTTCTTCTATGTTGAAGCTTTCGTTTCCAGTAACAGTTTGAATTTTGTCGTTTCACTCTGTTTTCTCCTATATTGATAGATGTATTTGGAACTCTAAATCAAACACGGTTTGTGCTAGCTTCTTGAAACTTGACACAGTAAAGCAGTTTCACATTCTAACTCTATGTTTTGTTTCCTTTTCATGTAGCTTTAAGCAGTGACTGGCGAGAAACACTTTCATTGAAAGGGGTTGCAAGCTTCTAAAAATTACGAGTCTCCAGAAATCTCAGCAAATATTTTTTCACCCAAACTGGATGATACTTTCACGTAATGATCAGTACACTTGGCCCACTTGGTTCTCCAAATTTCGTTCTTCTATGTTGAAGCGTTCGTTTCCAGTAACAGTTTCCATTCTGGCATTTCACTCTGTTTTCTCCTATATTGATAGATGTATTTGGAACTCTAAATCAAACACGGTTTGTGCTAGCTTCTTGAAACTTCACACAGTAAAGCAGTTTCACATTGTAACACTATGTTTTGTTTCCTTTTCATGTAGCTTTAAGAAGTGACTGGCGAGAAACACTTTCATTGAAAGGGGTTGCAAGCTTCCAAAAATTACGAGTCTCCAGAAATCTCAGCAAATATTTTTTCACCCAAACTGGATGATACTTTCAGGTAATGATCAGTACACTAAGCCCACTTGGTTCTCCAAATTTCATTCTTCTATGTTGAAGCGTTCGTTTCCAGTAACAGTTTCCATTCTGGCATTTCACTCTGTTTTCTCCTATATTGATAGATGTATTTGGAACTCTAAATCAAACACGGTTTGTGCTAGCTTCTTGAAACTTGACACAGTAAAGCAGTTTCACATTCTAACTCTATGTTTTGTTTCCTTTTCATGTAGCCCTAAGCAGTGACTGGCGAGAAACACTTTCATTGAAAGGGGTTGCAAGCTTCCAAAAATTACGAGTCTCCAGAAATCTCAGCAAATATTTTTTCACCCAAACTGCATAATACTTTCAGGTAATGATCAGTACACTAAGCCCACTCGGTTCTCCAAATTTCATTCTTCTATGTTGAAGCGTTCGTTTCCAGTAACAGTTTCCATTCTGGCATTTCACTCTGTTTTCTCCTATATTGATAGATGTATTTGGAACTCTAAATCAAACACGGTTTGTGCTAGCTTCTTGAAACTTGACACAGTAAAGCAGTTTCACATTCTAACTCTATGTTTTGTTTCCTTTTCTTGTAGCCATAAGCAGAGACTGGCGAGAAACACTTTCATTGAAAGGGGTTGCAAGCTTCTAAAAATTACAAGTCTCCAGAAATCTCAGCAAATATTTTTTCACCCAAACTGGATGATACTTTCAGGTAATGATCAGTACACTTGGCCCACTTGGTTCTCCATATTTCGTTCTTCTATGTTGAAGCGTTCGTTTCCAGTAACAGTTTGAATTTTTGCGTTTCACTCTGTTTTCTCCTATATTGATAGATGTATTTGGAACTCTAAATCAAACACGGTTTGTGCTAGCTTCTTGAAACTTGACACAGTAAAGCAGTTTCACATTCTAACTCTATGTTTTGTTTCCTTTTCATGTAGCCCTAAGCAGTGACTGGCGAGAAACACTTTCATTGAAAGGGGGTGCAAGCTTCCAAAAATTACGAGTCTTCAGAAATCTCAGCAAATATTTTTTCACCCAAACTAGATGATACTTTCAGGTAATGATCAGTACACTAAGCCCACTTGGTTCCCCAAATTTCGTTCTTCTATGTTGAAGCGTTCGTTTCCAGTAACAGTTTGAATTTTTGCGTTTCACTCTGTTTTCTCCTATATTGATAGATGTATTTGGAACTCTAAATCAAACACGGTTTGTGCTAGCTTCTTGAAACTTGACACAGTAAAGCAGTTTCACATTCTAACTCTAAGTTTTGTTTCTTTTTCATGTAGCCCTAAGCAGTGACTGGCGAGAAACACTTTCATTGAAAGGGGTTGCAAGCTTCCAAAAATTACGAGTCTCCAGAAATCTCAGCAAATATTTTTTCACCCAAACTGCATGATACTTTCAGGTAATGATCAGTACACTAAGCCCACTTGGTTCCCCAAATTTCGTTCTTCTATGTTGAAGCGTTCGTTTCCAGTAACAGTTTGAATTTTTGCGTTTCACTCTGTTTTCTCCTATATTGATAGATGTATTTGGAACTCTAAATCAAACACGGTTTGTGCTAGCTTCTTGAAACTTGACACAGTAAAGCAGTTTCACATTGTAACTCTATGTTTTGTTTCCTTTTCATGTAGCCCTAAGCAGTGACTGCCGAGAAACACTTTCATTGAAAGGGGTTGCAAGCTTCCAAAAATTACGAGTCTTCAGAAATCTCAGCAAATATTTTTTCACCCAAACTAGATGATACTTTCTGATCAGTACACTAAGCCCTCTTGGTTCCCCAAATTTCGTTCTTCTATGTTGAAGCGTTCGTTTACACTAACAGTTTCCACTCTGGCATTTCACTCTGTTTTCTCCTATATTGATAGATGTATTTGGAACTCTAAATCAAACACGGTTTGTGCTAGCTTCTTGAAACTTGACACAGTAAAGCAGTTTCACATTCTAACTCTATGTTTTGTTTCCTTTTCATGTAGCTTTAAGCAGTGACTGGCGAGAAACACTTTCATTGAAAGGGGTTGCAAGCTTCCAAAAATTACGAGTCTCCAGAAATCTCAGCAAATATTTTTTCACCCAAACTGGATGATACTTTCACGTAATGATCAGTACACTTGGCCCACTTGGTTCTCCAAATTTCGTTCTTCTATGTTGAAGCGTTCGTTTCCAGTAACAGTTTCCATTCTGGCATTTCACTCTGTTTTCTCCTATATTGATAGATGTATTTGGAACTCTAAATCAAACACGGTTTGTGCTAGCTTCTTGAAACTTGACACAGTAAAGCAGTTTCACATTGTAACTCTATGTTTTGTTTCCTTTTCATGTAGCCCTAAGCAGTGACTGCCGAGAAACACTTTCATTGAAAGGGGTTGCAAGCTTCCAAAAATTACGAGTCTTCAGAAATCTCAGCAAATATTTTTTCACCCAAACTAGATGATACTTTCAGGTAATGATCAGTACACTAAGCCCTCTTGGTTCCCCAAATTTCGTTCTTCTATGTTGAAGCGTTCGTTTCCAGTAACAGTTTGAATTTTGTCGTTTCACTCTGTTTTCTCCTATATTGATAGATGTATTTGGAACTCTAAATCAAACACGGTTTGTGCTAGCTTCTTGAAACTTGACACCGTAAAGCAGTTTCACATTCTAACTCTATGTTTTGTTTCCTTTTCATGTAGCTTTAAGCAGTGACTGGCGAGAAACACTTTCATTGAAAGGGGTTGCAAGCTTCTAAAAATTACGAGTCTCCAGAAATCTCAGCAAATATTTTTTCACCCAAACTGGATGATACTTTCACGTAATGATCAGTACACTTGGCCCACTTGGTTCTCCAAATTTCGTTCTTCTATGTTGAAGCGTTCGTTTCCAGTAACAGTTTCCATTCTGGCATTTCACTCTGTTTTCTCCTATATTGATAGATGTATTTGGAACTCTAAATCAAACACGGTTTGTGCTAGCTTCTTGAAACTTGACACAGTAAAGCAGTTTCACATTGTAACTCTATGTTTTGTTTCCTTTTCATGTAGCTTTAAGCAGTGACTGGCGAGAAACACTTTCATTGAAAGGGGTTGCAAGCTTCCAAAAATTACGAGTCTCCAGAAATCTCAGCAAATATTTTTTCACCCAAACTGGATGATACTTTCAGGTAATGATCAGTACACTAAGCCCACTTGGTTCTCCAAATTTCATTCTTCTATGTTGAAGCGTTCGTTTCCAGTAACAGTTTCCATTCTGGCATTTCACTCTGTTTTCTCCTATATTGATAGATGTATTTGGAACTCTAAATCAAACACGGTTTGTGCTAGCTTCTTGAAACTTGACACAGTAAAGCAGTTTCACATTCTAACTCTATGTTTTGTTTCCTTTTCATGTAGCCCTAAGCAGTGACTGGCGAGAAACACTTTCATTGAAAGGGGTTGCAAGCTTCCAAAAATTACGAGTCTCCAGAAATCTCAGCAAATATTTTTTCACCCAAACTGCATGATACTTTCAGGTAATGATCAGTACACTAAGCCCACTTGGTTCCCCAAATTTCGTTCTTCTATGTTGAAGCGTTCGTTTCCAGTAACAGTTTGAATTTTTGCGTTTCACTCTGTTTTCTCCTATATTGATAGATGTATTTGGAACTCTAAATCAAACACGGTTTGTGCTAGCTTCTTGAAACTTGACACAGTAAAGCAGTTTCACATTCTAACTCTATGTTTTGTTTCCTTTTCATGTAGCCCTAAGCAGTGACTGGCGAGAAACACTTTCATTGAAAGGGGTTGCAAGCTTCCAAAAATTACGAGTCTCCAGAAATCTCAGCAAATATTTTTTCACCCAAACTAGATGATACTTTCAGGTAATGATCAGTACACTAAGCCCTCTTGGTTCCCCAAATTTCGTTCTTCTATGTTGAAGCGTTCGTTTCCAGTAACAGTTTGAATTTTGTCGTTTCACTCTGTTTTCTCCTATATTGATAGATGTATTTGGAACTCTAAATCAAACACGGTTTATGCTAGCTTCTTGAAACTTGACACAGTAAAGCAGTTTCACATTGTAACTCTATGTTTTGTTTCCTTTTCATGTAGCTTTAAGCAGTGACTGGCGAGAAACACTTTCATTGAAAGGGGTTGCAAGCTTCTAAAAATTACGAGTCTCCAGAAATCTCAGCAAATATTTTTTCACCCAAACTGGATGATACTTTCACGTAATAATCAGTACACTTGGCCCACTTGGTTCTCCAAATTTCGTTCTTCTATGTTGAAGCGTTCGTTTCCAGTAACAGTTTCCATTCTGGCATTTCACTCTGTTTTCTCCTATATTGATAGATGTATTTGGAACTCTAAATCAAACACGGTTTGTGCTAGCTTCTTGAAACTTGACACAGTAAAGCAGTTTCACATTGTAACTCTATGTTTTGTTTCCTTTTCATGTAGCTTTAAGCAGTGACTGGCGAGAAACACTTTCATTGAAAGGGGTTGCAAGCTTCCAAAAATTACGAGTCTCCAGAAATCTCAGCAAATATTTTTTCACCCAAACTGGATGATACTTTCAGGTAATGATCAGTACACTAAGCCCACTTGGTTCTCCAAATTTCATTCTTCTATGTTGAAGCGTTCGTTTCCAGTAACAGTTTCCATTCTGGCATTTCACTTTGTTTTCTCCTATATTGATAGATATATTTGGAACTCTTTATCAAACACGGTTTGTGCTAGCTTCTTGAAACTTGACACAGTAAAGCAGTTTCACATTCTAACTCTATGTTTTGTTTCCTTTTCATGTAGCCCTAAGCAGTGACTGGCGAGAAACACTTTCATTGAAAGGGGTTGCAAGCTTCCAAAAATTACGAGTCTCCAGAAATCTCAGCAAATATTTTTTCACCCAAACTGCATGATACTTTCAGGTAATGATCAGTACACTAAGCCCACTCGGTTCTCCAAATTTCATTCTTCTATGTTGAAGCGTTCGTTTCCAGTAACAGTTTCCATTCTGGCATTTCACTCTGTTTTCTCCTATATTGATAGATGTATTTGGAACTCTAAATCAAACACGGTTTGTGCTAGCTTCTTGAAACTTGACACAGTAAAGCAGTTTCACATTCTAACTCTATGTTTTGTTTCCTTTTCTTGTAGCCCTAAGCAGAGACTGGCGAGAAACACTTTCATTGAAAGGGGTTGCAAGCTTCTAAAAATTACGAGTCTCCAGAAATCTCAGCAAATATTTTTTCACCCAAACTGGATGATACTTTCAGGTAATGATCAGTACACTTGGCCCACTTGGTTCTCCATATTTCGTTCTTCTATGTTGAAGCGTTCGTTTACACTAACAGTTTCCACTCTGGCATTTCACTCTGTTTTCTCCTATATTGATAGATGTATTTGGAACTCTAAATCAAACACGGTTTGTGCTAGCTTCTTGAAACTTGACACAGTAAAGCAGTTTCACATTCTAACTCTATGTTTTGTTTCTTTTTCATGTAGCCCTAAGCAGTGACTGGCGAGAAACACTTTAATTGAAAGGGGTTGCAAGCTTCCAAAAATTACGAGTCTCCAGAAATCTCAGCAAATATTTTTTCACCCAAACTGCATGATACTTTCAGGTAATGATCAGTACACTAAGCCCACTTGGTTCCCCAAATTTCGTTCTTCTATGTTGAAGCGTTCGTTTCCAGTAACAGTTTGAATTTTTGCGTTTCACTCTGTTTTCTCCTATATTGATAGATGTATTTGGAACTCTAAATCAAACACGGTTTGTGCTAGCTTCTTGAAACTTGACACAGTAAAGCAGTTTCACATTCTAACTCTAAGTTTTGTTTCTTTTTCATGTAGCCCTAAGCAGTGACTGGCGAGAAACACTTTCATTGAAAGGGGTTGCAAGCTTCCAAAAATTACGAGTCTCCAGAAATCTCAGCAAATATTTTTTCACCCAAACTGCATGATACTTTCAGGTAATGATCAGTACACTAAGCCCACTTGGTTCCCCAAATTTCGTTCTTCTATGTTGAAGCGTTCGTTTCCAGTAACAGTTTGAATTTTTGCGTTTCACTCTGTTTTCTCCTATATTGATAGATGTATTTGGAACTCTAAATCAAACACGGTTTGTGCTAGCTTCTTGAAACTTGACACAGTAAAGCAGTTTCACATTGTAACTCTATGTTTTGTTTCCTTTTCATGTAGCCCTAAGCAGTGACTGCCGAGAAACACTTTCATTGAAAGGGGTTGCAAGCTTCCAAAAATTACGAGTCTTCAGAAATCTCAGCAAATATTTTTTCACCCAAACTAGATGATACTTTCTGATCAGTACACTAAGCCCTCTTGGTTCCCCAAATTTCGTTCTTCTATGTTGAAGCGTTCGTTTACACTAACAGTTTCCACTCTGGCATTTCACTCTGTTTTCTCCTATATTGATAGATGTATTTGGAACTCTAAATCAAACACGGTTTGTGCTAGCTTCTTGAAACTTGACACAGTAAAGCAGTTTCACATTCTAACTCTATGTTTTGTTTCCTTTTCATGTAGCTTTAAGCAGTGACTGGCGAGAAACACTTTCATTGAAAGGGGTTGCAAGCTTCCAAAAATTACGAGTCTCCAGAAATCTCAGCAAATATTTTTTCACCCAAACTGGATGATACTTTCACGTAATGATCAGTACACTTGGCCCACTTGGTTCTCCAAATTTCGTTCTTCTATGTTGAAGCGTTCGTTTCCAGTAACAGTTTCCATTCTGGCATTTCACTCTGTTTTCTCCTATATTGATAGATGTATTTGGAACTCTAAATCAAACACGGTTTGTGCTAGCTTCTTGAAACTTCACACAGTAAAGCAGTTTCACATTGTAACACTATGTTTTGTTTCCTTTTCATGTAGCTTTAAGCAGTGACTGGCGAGAAACACTTTCATTGAAAGGGGTTGCAAGCTTCCAAAAATTACGAGTCTCCAGAAATCTCAGCAAATATTTTTTCACCCAAACTGGATGATACTTTCAGGTAATGATCAGTACACTAAGCCCACTTGGTTCTCCAAATTTCATTCTTCTATGTTGAAGCGTTCGTTTCCAGTAACAGTTTCCATTCTGGCATTTCACTCTGTTTTCTCCTATATTGATAGATGTATTTGGAACTCTAAATCAAACACGGTTTGTGCTAGCTTCTTGAAACTTGACACAGTAAAGCAGTTTCACATTCTAACTCTATGTTTTGTTTCCTTTTCATGTAGCCCTAAGCAGTGACTGGCGAGAAACACTTTCATTGAAAGGGGTTGCAAGCTTCCAAAAATTACGAGTCTCCAGAAATCTCAGCAAATATTTTTTCACCCAAACTGCATGATACTTTCAGGTAATGATCAGTACACTAAGCCCACTTGGTTCCCCAAATTTCGTTCTTCTATGTTGAAGCGTTCGTTTCCAGTAACAGTTTGAATTTTTGCGTTTCACTCTGTTTTCTCCTATATTGATAGATGTATTTGGAACTCTAAATCAAACACGGTTTGTGCTAGCTTCTTGAAACTTGACACAGTAAAGCAGTTTCACATTCTAACTCTATGTTTTGTTTCCTTTTCATGTAGCCCTAAGCAGTGACTGGCGAGAAACACTTTCATTGAAAGGGGTTGCAAGCTTCCAAAAATTACGAGTCTCCAGAAATCTCAGCAAATATTTTTTCACCCAAACTAGATGATACTTTCAGGTAATGATCAGTACACTAAGCCCTCTTGGTTCCCCAAATTTCGTTCTTCTATGTTGAAGCGTTCGTTTCCAGTAACAGTTTGAATTTTGTCGTTTCACTCTGTTTTCTCCTATATTGATAGATGTATTTGGAACTCTAAATCAAACACGGTTTGTGCTAGCTTCTTGAAACTTGACACAGTAAAGCAGTTTCACATTGTAACTCTATGTTTTGTTTCCTTTTCATGTAGCTTTAAGCAGTGACTGGCGAGAAACACTTTCATTGAAAGGGGTTGCAAGCTTCTAAAAATTACGAGTCTCCAGAAATCTCAGCAAATATTTTTTCACCCAAACTGGATGATACTTTCACGTAATAATCAGTACACTTGGCCCACTTGGTTCTCCAAATTTCGTTCTTCTATGTTGAAGCGTTCGTTTCCAGTAACAGTTTCCATTCTGGCATTTCACTCTGTTTTCTCCTATATTGATAGATGTATTTGGAACTCTAAATCAAACACGGTTTGTGCTAGCTTCTTGAAACTTGACACAGTAAACAGTTTCACATTCTAACTCTATGTTTTGTTTCCTTTTCATGTAGCCCTAAGCAGTGACTGGCGAGAAACACTTTCATTGAAAGGGGTTGCAAGCTTCCAAAAATTACGAGTCTCCAGAAATCTCAGCAAATATTTTTTCACCCAAACTGCATAATACTTTCAGGTAATGATCAGTACACTAAGCCCACTCGGTTCTCCAAATTTCATTCTTCTATGTTGAAGCGTTCGTTTCCAGTAACAGTTTCCATTCTGGCATTTCACTCTGTTTTCTCCTATATTGATAGATGTATTTGGAACTCTAAATCAAACACGGTTTGTGCTAGCTTCTTGAAACTTGACACAGTAAAGCAGTTTCACATTCTAACTCTATGTTTTGTTTCCTTTTCTTGTAGCCATAAGCAGAGACTGGCGAGAAACACTTTCATTGAAAGGGGTTGCAAGCTTCTAAAAATTACAAGTCTCCAGAAATCTCAGCAAATATTTTTTCACCCAAACTGGATGATACTTTCAGGTAATGATCAGTACACTTGGCCCACTTGGTTCTCCATATTTCGTTCTTCTATGTTGAAGCGTTCGTTTACACTAACAGTTTCCACTCTGGCATTTCACTCTGTTTTCTCCTATATTGATAGATGTATTTGGAACTCTAAATCAAACACGGTTTGTGCTAGATTCTTGAAAATTGACACAGTAAAGCAGTTTCACATTCTAACTCTATGTTTTGTTTCTTTTTCATGTAGCCCTAAGCAGTGACTGGCGAGAAACACTTTCATTGAAAGGGGTTGCAAGCTTCCAAAAATTACGAGTCTCCAGAAATCTCAGCAAATATTTTTTCACCCAAACTGCATGATACTTTCAGGTAATGATCAGTACACTAAGCCCACTTGGTTCCCCAAATTTCGTTCTTCTATGTTGAAGCGTTCGTTTCCAGTAACAGTTTGAATTTTTGCGTTTCACTCTGTTTTCTCCTATATTGATAGATGTATTTGGAACTCTAAATCAAACACTGTTTGTGCTAGCTTCTTGAAACTTGACACAGTAAAGCAGTTTCACATTGTAACTCTATGTTTTGTTTCCTTTTCATGTAGCCCTAAGCAGTGACTGCCGAGAAACACTTTCATTGAAAGGGGTTGCAAGCTTCCAAAAATTACGAATCTTCAGAAAACTCAGCAAATATTTTTTCACCCAAACTAGATGATACTTTCAGGTAATGATCAGTACACTAAGCCCTCTTGGTTCCCCAAATTTCGTTCTTCTATGTTGAAGCGTTCGTTTACACTAACAGTTTCCACTCTGGCATTTCACTCTGTTTTCTCCTATATTGATAGATGTATTTGGAACTCTAAATCAAACACGGTTTGTGCTAGCTTCATGAAACTTGACACAGTAAAGCAGTTTCACATTCTAACTCTATGTTTTGTTTCCTTTTCATGTAGCTTTAAGCAGTGACTGGCGAGAAACACTTTCATTGAAAGGGGTTGCAAGCTTCCAAAAATTACGAGTCTCCAGAAATCTCATCAAATATTTTTTCACCCAAACTGGATGATACTTTCAGGTAATGATCAGTACACTAAGCCCACTTGGTTCTCCAAATTTCATTCTTCTATGTTGAAGCGTTCGTTTCCAGTAACAGTTTCCATTCTGGCATTTCACTCTGTTTTCTCCTATATTGATAGATGTATTTGGAACTCTAAATCAAACACGGTTTGTGCTAGCTTCTTGAAACTTGACACAGTAAAGCAGTTTCACATTGTAACTCTATGTTTTGTTTCCTTTTCATGTAGCTTTAAGCAGTGACTGGCGAGAAACACTTTCATTGAAAGGGGTTGCAAGCTTCTAAAAATTACGAGTCTCCAGAAATCTCAGCAAATATTTTTTCACCCAAACTGGATGATACTTTCACGTAATGATCAGTACACTTGGCCCACTTGGTTCCCCAAATTTCGTTCTTCTATGTTGAAGCGTTCGTTTCCAGTAACAGTTTCCATTCTGGCATTTCACTCTGTTTTCTCCTATATTGATAGATGTATTTGGAACTCTAAATCAAACACGGTTTGTACTAGCTTCTTGAAACTTGACACAGTAAAGCAGTTTCACATTCTAACTCTATGTTTTGTTTCCTTTTCTTGTAGCCCTAAGCAGAGACTGGCGAGAAACACTTTCATTGAAAGGGGTTGCAAGCTTCTAAAAATTACGAGTCTCCAGAAATCTCAGCAAATATTTTTTCACCCAAACTGGATGATACTTTCAGGTAATGATGAGTACACTTGGCCCACTTGGTTCTCCATATTTCGTTCTTCTATGTTGAAGCGTTCGTTTACACTAACAGTTTCCACTCTGGCATTTCACTCTGTTTTCTCCTATATTGATAGATGTATTTGGAACTCTAAATCAAACACGGTTTGTGCTAGCTTCTTGAAACTTGACACAGTAAAGCAGTTTCACATTCTAACTCTAAGTTTTGTTTCTTTTTCATGTAGCCCTAAGCAGTGACTGGCGAGAAACACTTTCATTGAAAGGGGTTGCAAGCTTCCAAAAATTACGAGTCTCCAGAAATCTCAGCAAATATTTTTTCACCCAAACTGCATGATACTTTCAGGTAATGATCAGTACACTAAGCCCACTTGGTTCCCCAAATTTCGTTCTTCTATGTTGAAGCGTTCGTTTCCAGTAACAGTTTGAATTTTTGCGTTTCACTCTGTTTTCTCCTATATTGATAGATGTATTTGGAACTCTAAATCAAACACGGTTTGTGCTAGCTTCTTGAAACTTGACACAGTAAAGCAGTTTCACATTGTAACTCTATGTTTTGTTTCCTTTTCATGTAGCCCTAAGCAGTGACTGCCGAGAAACACTTTCATTGAAAGGGGTTGCAAGCTTCCAAAAATTACGAGTCTTCAGAAATCTCAGCAAATATTTTTTCACCCAAACTAGATGATACTTTCAGGTAATGATCAGTACACTAAGCCCTCTTGGTTCCCCAAATTTCGTTCTTCTATGTTGAAGCTTTCGTTTCCAGTAACAGTTTGAATTTTGTCGTTTCACTCTGTTTTCTCCTATATTGATAGATGTATTTGGAACTCTAAATCAAACACGGTTTGTGCTAGCTTCTTGAAACTTGACACAGTAAAGCAGTTTCACATTCTAACTCTATGTTTTGTTTCCTTTTCATGTAGCTTTAAGCAGTGACTGGCGAGAAACACTTTCATTGAAAGGGGTTGCAAGCTTCTAAAAATTACGAGTCTCCAGAAATCTCAGCAAATATTTTTTCACCCAAACTGGATGATACTTTCACGTAATGATCAGTACACTTGGCCCACTTGGTTCTCCAAATTTCGTTCTTCTATGTTGAAGCGTTCGTTTCCAGTAACAGTTTCCATTCTGGCATTTCACTCTGTTTTCTCCTATATTGATAGATGTATTTGGAACTCTAAATCAAACACGGTTTGTGCTAGCTTCTTGAAACTTCACACAGTAAAGCAGTTTCACATTGTAACACTATGTTTTGTTTCCTTTTCATGTAGCTTTAAGAAGTGACTGGCGAGAAACACTTTCATTGAAAGGGGTTGCAAGCTTCCAAAAATTACGAGTCTCCAGAAATCTCAGCAAATATTTTTTCACCCAAACTGGATGATACTTTCAGGTAATGATCAGTACACTAAGCCCACTTGGTTCTCCAAATTTCATTCTTCTATGTTGAAGCGTTCGTTTCCAGTAACAGTTTCCATTCTGGCATTTCACTCTGTTTTCTCCTATATTGATAGATGTATTTGGAACTCTAAATCAAACACGGTTTGTGCTAGCTTCTTGAAACTTGACACAGTAAAGCAGTTTCACATTCTAACTCTATGTTTTGTTTCCTTTTCATGTAGCCCTAAGCAGTGACTGGCGAGAAACACTTTCATTGAAAGGGGTTGCAAGCTTCCAAAAATTACGAGTCTCCAGAAATCTCAGCAAATATTTTTTCACCCAAACTGCATGATACTTTCAGGTAATGATCAGTACAATAAGCCCACTTGGTTCCCCAAATTTCGTTCTTCTATGTTGAAGCGTTCGTTTCCAGTAACAGTTTGAATTTTTGCGTTTCACTCTGTTTTCTCCTATATTGATAGATGTATTTGGAACTCTAAATCAAACACGGTTTGTGCTAGCTTCTTGAAACTTGACACAGTAAAGCAGTTTCACATTGTAACTCTATGTTTTGTTTCCTTTTCATGTAGCCCTAAGCAGTGACTGCCGAGAAACACTTTCATTGAAAGGGGTTGCAAGCTTCCAAAAATTACGAGTCTTCAGAAAACTCAGCAAATATTTTTTCACCCAAACTAGATGATACTTTCAGGTAATGATCAGTACACTAAGCCCTCTTGGTTCCCCAAATTTCGTTCTTCTATGTTGAAGCGTTCGTTTACACACAGTTTCCACTCTGGCATTTCACTCTGTTTTCTCCTATATTGATAGATGTATTTGGAACTCTAAATCAAACACGGTTTGTGCTAGCTTCATGAAACTTGACACAGTAAAGCAGTTTCACATTCTAACTCTATGTTTTGTTTCCTTTTCATGTAGCTTTAAGCAGTGACTGGCGAGAAACACTTTCATTGAAAGGGGTTGCAAGCTTCCAAAAATTACGAGTCTCCAGAAATCTCATCAAATATTTTTTCACCCAAACTGGATGATACTTTCAGGTAATGATCAGTACACTAAGCCCACTTGGTTCTCCAAATTTCATTCTTCTATGTTGAAGCGTTCGTTTCCAGTAACAGTTTCCATTCTGGCATTTCACTCTGTTTTCTCCTATATTGATAGATGTATTTGGAACTCTAAATCAAACACGGTTTGTGCTAGCTTCTTGAAACTTGACACAGTAAAGCAGTTTCACATTGTAACTCTATGTTTTGTTTCCTTTTCATGTAGCTTTAAGCAGTGACTGGCGAGAAACACTTTCATTGAAAGGGGTTGCAAGCTTCTAAAAATTACGAGTCTCCAGAAATCTCAGCAAATATTTTTTCACCCAAACTGGATGATACTTTCACGTAATGATCAGTACACTTGGCCCACTTGGTTCTCCAAATTTCGTTCTTCTATGTTGAAGCGTTCGTTTCCAGTAACAGTTTCCATTCTGGCATTTCACTCTGTTTTCTCCTATATTGATAGATGTATTTGGAACTCTAAATCAAACACGGTTTGTACTAGCTTCTTGAAACTTGACACAGTAAAGCAGTTTCACATTCTAACTCTATGTTTTGTTTCCTTTTCTTGTAGCCCTAAGCAGAGACTGGCGAGAAACACTTTCATTGAAAGGGGTTGCAAGCTTCTAAAAATTACGAGTCTCCAGAAATATCAGCAAATATTTTTTCACCCAAACTGGATGATACTTTCAGGTAATGATGAGTACACTT
Organism: Spermophilus citellus; assembly: GCF_964194105.1. Classification (NCBI taxonomy): domain Eukaryota; kingdom Metazoa; phylum Chordata; class Mammalia; order Rodentia; family Sciuridae; genus Spermophilus; species Spermophilus citellus. The sequence continues at coordinate 78,183,937 of NC_138185.1, read as the reverse complement.
GGCCCACTTGGTTCTCCATATTTCGTTCTTCTATGTTGAAGCGTTCGTTTACACTAACAGTTTCCACTCTGGCATTTCACTCTGTTTTCTCCTATATTGATAGATGTATTTGGAACTCTAAATCAAACACGGTTTGTGCTAGCTTCTTGAAACTTGACACAGTAAAGCAGTTTCACATTCTAACTCTAAGTTTTGTTTCTTTTTCATGTAGCCCTAAGCAGTGACTGGCGAGAAACACTTTCATTGAAAGGGGTTGCAAGCTTCCAAAAATTACGAGTCTCCAGAAATCTCAGCAAATATTTTTTCACCCAAACTGCATGATACTTTCAGGTAATGATCAGTACACTAAGCCCACTTGGTTCCCCAAATTTCGTTCTTCTATGTTGAAGCGTTCGTTTCCAGTAACAGTTTGAATTTTTGCGTTTCACTCTGTTTTCTCCTATATTGATAGATGTATTTGGAACTCTAAATCAAACACGGTTTGTGCTAGCTTCTTGAAACTTGACACAGTAAAGCAGTTTCACATTGTAACTCTATGTTTTGTTTCCTTTTCATGTAGCCCTAAGCAGTGACTGCCGAGAAACACTTTCATTGAAAGGGGTTGCAAGCTTCCAAAAATTACGAGTCTTCAGAAATCTCAGCAAATATTTTTTCACCCAAACTAGATGATACTTTCAGGTAATGATCAGTACACTAAGCCCTCTTGGTTCCCCAAATTTCGTTCTTCTATGTTGAAGCTTTCGTTTCCAGTAACAGTTTGAATTTTGTCGTTTCACTCTGTTTTCTCCTATATTGATAGATGTATTTGGAACTCTAAATCAAACACGGTTTGTGCTAGCTTCTTGAAACTTGACACAGTAAAGCAGTTTCACATTCTAACTCTATGTTTTGTTTCCTTTTCATGTAGCTTTAAGCAGTGACTGGCGAGAAACACTTTCATTGAAAGGGGTTGCAAGCTTCTAAAAATTACGAGTCTCCAGAAATCTCAGCAAATATTTTTTCACCCAAACTGGATGATACTTTCACGTAATGATCAGTACACTTGGCCCACTTGGTTCTCCAAATTTCGTTCTTCTATGTTGAAGCGTTCGTTTCCAGTAACAGTTTCCATTCTGGCATTTCACTCTGTTTTCTCCTATATTGATAGATGTATTTGGAACTCTAAATCAAACACGGTTTGTGCTAGCTTCTTGAAACTTCACACAGTAAAGCAGTTTCACATTGTAACACTATGTTTTGTTTCCTTTTCATGTAGCTTTAAGAAGTGACTGGCGAGAAACACTTTCATTGAAAGGGGTTGCAAGCTTCCAAAAATTACGAGTCTCCAGAAATCTCAGCAAATATTTTTTCACCCAAACTGGATGATACTTTCAGGTAATGATCAGTACACTAAGCCCACTTGGTTCTCCAAATTTCATTCTTCTATGTTGAAGCGTTCGTTTCCAGTAACAGTTTCCATTCTGGCATTTCACTCTGTTTTCTCCTATATTGATAGATGTATTTGGAACTCTAAATCAAACACGGTTTGTGCTAGCTTCTTGAAACTTGACACAGTAAAGCAGTTTCACATTCTAACTCTATGTTTTGTTTCCTTTTCATGTAGCCCTAAGCAGTGACTGGCGAGAAACACTTTCATTGAAAGGGGTTGCAAGCTTCCAAAAATTACGAGTCTCCAGAAATCTCAGCAAATATTTTTTCACCCAAACTGCATAATACTTTCAGGTAATGATCAGTACACTAAGCCCACTCGGTTCTCCAAATTTCATTCTTCTATGTTGAAGCGTTCGTTTCCAGTAACAGTTTCCATTCTGGCATTTCACTCTGTTTTCTCCTATATTGATAGATGTATTTGGAACTCTAAATCAAACACGGTTTGTGCTAGCTTCTTGAAACTTGACACAGTAAAGCAGTTTCACATTCTAACTCTATGTTTTGTTTCCTTTTCTTGTAGCCATAAGCAGAGACTGGCGAGAAACACTTTCATTGAAAGGGGTTGCAAGCTTCTAAAAATTACAAGTCTCCAGAAATCTCAGCAAATATTTTTTCACCCAAACTGGATGATACTTTCAGGTAATGATCAGTACACTTGGCCCACTTGGTTCTCCATATTTCGTTCTTCTATGTTGAAGCGTTCGTTTACACTAACAGTTTCCACTCTGGCATTTCACTCTGTTTTCTCCTATATTGATAGATGTATTTGGAACTCTAAATCAAACACGGTTTGTGCTAGATTCTTGAAAATTGACACAGTAAAGCAGTTTCACATTCTAACTCTATGTTTTGTTTCTTTTTCATGTAGCCCTAAGCAGTGACTGGCGAGAAACACTTTAATTGAAAGGGGTTGCAAGCTTCCAAAAATTACGAGTCTCCAGAAATCTCAGCAAATATTTTTTCACCCAAACTGCATGATACTTTCAGGTAATGATCAGTACACTAAGCCCACTTGGTTCCCCAAATTTCGTTCTTCTATGTTGAAGCGTTCGTTTCCAGTAACAGTTTGAATTTTTGCGTTTCACTCTGTTTTCTCCTATATTGATAGATGTATTTGGAACTCTAAATCAAACACGGTTTGTGCTAGCTTCTTGAAACTTGACACAGTAAAGCAGTTTCACATTCTAACTCTAAGTTTTGTTTCTTTTTCATGTAGCCCTAAGCAGTGACTGGCGAGAAACACTTTCATTGAAAGGGGTTGCAAGCTTCCAAAAATTACGAGTCTCCAGAAATCTCAGCAAATATTTTTTCACCCAAACTGCATGATACTTTCAGGTAATGATCAGTACACTAAGCCCACTTGGTTCCCCAAATTTCGTTCTTCTATGTTGAAGCGTTCGTTTCCAGTAACAGTTTGAATTTTTGCGTTTCACTCTGTTTTCTCCTATATTGATAGATGTATTTGGAACTCTAAATCAAACACGGTTTGTGCTAGCTTCTTGAAACTTGACACAGTAAAGCAGTTTCACATTGTAACTCTATGTTTTGTTTCCTTTTCATGTAGCCCTAAACAGTGACTGCCGAGAAACACTTTCATTGAAAGGGGTTGCAAGCTTCCAAAAATTACGAGTCTCCAGAAATCTCAGCAAATATTTTTTCACCCAAACTGGATGATACTTTCAGGTAATGATCAGTACACTAAGCCCAGTGGGTTCTCCAAATTTCATTCTTCTATGTTGAAGCGTTCGTTTCCAGTAACAGTTTCCATTCTGGCATTTCACTCTGTTTTCTCCTATATTGATAGATGTATTTGGAACTCTAAATCAAACACGGTTTGTGCTAGCTTCTTGAAACTTGACACAGTAAAGCAGTTTCACATTCTAACTCTATGTTTTGTTTCCTTTTCATGTAGCCCTAAGCAGTGACTGGCGAGAAACACTTTCATTGAAAGGGGTTGCAAGCTTCCAAAAATTACGAGTCTCCAGAAATCTCAGCAAATATTTTTTCACCCAAACTGCATGATACTTTCAGGTAATGATCAGTACACTAAGCCCACTTGGTTCCCCAAATTTCGTTCTTCTATGTTGAAGCGTTCGTTTCCAGTAACAGTTTGAATTTTTGCGTTTCACTCTGTTTTCTCCTATATTGATAGATGTATTTGGAACACTAAATCAAACACGGTTTGTGCTAGCTTCTTGAAACTTGACACAGTAAAGCAGTTTCACATTCTAACTCTAAGTTTTGTTTCTTTTTCATGTAGCCCTAAGCAGTGACTGGCGAGAAACACTTTCATTGAAAGGGGTTGCAAGCTTCCAAAAATTACGAGTCTCCAGAAATCTCAGCAAATATTTTTTCACCCAAACTGCATGATACTTTCAGGTAATGATCAGTACACTAAGCCCACTTGGTTCCCCAAATTTCGTTCTTCTATGTTGAAGCGTTCGTTTCCAGTAACAGTTTGAATTTTTGCGTTTCACTCTGTTTTCTCCTATATTGATAGATGTATTTGGAACTCTAAATCAAACACGGTTTGTGCTAGCTTCTTGAAACTTGACACAGTAAAGCAGTTTCACATTGTAACTCTATGTTTTGTTTCCTTTTCATGTAGCCCTAAGCAGTGACTGCCGAGAAACACTTTCATTGAAAGGGGTTGCAAGCTTCCAAAAATTACGAGTCTTCAGAAATCTCAGCAAATATTTTTTCACCCAAACTAGATGATACTTTCAGGTAATGATCAGTACACTAAGCCCTCTTGGTTCCCCAAATTTCGTTCTTCTATGTTGAAGCGTTCGTTTACACTAACAGTTTCCACTCTGGCATTTCACTCTGTTTTCTCCTATATTGATAGATGTATTTGGAACTCTAAATCAAACACGGTTTGTGCTAGCTTCTTGAAACTTGACACAGTAAAGCAGTTTCACATTCTAACTCTATGTTTTGTTTCCTTTTCATGTAGCTTTAAGCAGTGACTGGCGAGAAACACTTTCATTGAAAGGGGTTGCAAGCTTCCAAAAATTACGAGTCTCCAGAAATCTCAGCAAATATTTTTTCACCCAAACTGGATGATACTTTCACGTAATGATCAGTACACTTGGCCCACTTGGTTCTCCAAATTTCGTTCTTCTATGTTGAAGCGTTCGTTTCCAGTAACAGTTTCCATTCTGGCATTTCACTCTGTTTTCTCCTATATTGATAGATGTATTTGGAACTCTAAATCAAACACGGTTTGTGCTAGCTTCTTGAAACTTCACACAGTAAAGCAGTTTCACATTGTAACACTATGTTTTGTTTCCTTTTCATGTAGCTTTAAGCAGTGACTGGCGAGAAACACTTTCATTGAAAGGGGTTGCAAGCTTCCAAAAATTACGAGTCTCCAGAAATCTCAGCAAATATTTTTTCACCCAAACTGGATGATACTTTCAGGTAATGATCAGTACACTAAGCCCACTTGGTTCTCCAAATTTCATTCTTCTATGTTGAAGCGTTCGTTTCCAGTAACAGTTTCCATTCTGGCATTTCACTCTGTTTTCTCCTATATTGATAGATGTATTTGGAACTCTAAATCAAACACGGTTTGTGCTAGCTTCTTGAAACCTGACACAGTAAAGCAGTTTCACATTCTAACTCTATGTTTTGTTTCCTTTTCATGTAGCCCTAAGCAGTGACTGGCGAGAAACACTTTCATTGAAAGGGGTTGCAAGCTTCCAAAAATTACGAGTCTCCAGAAATCTCAGCAAATATTTTTTCACCCAAACTGCATAATACTTTCAGGTAATGATCAGTACACTAAGCCCACTCGGTTCTCCAAATTTCATTCTTCTATGTTGAAGCGTTCGTTTCCAGTAACAGTTTCCATTCTGGCATTTCACTCTGTTTTCTCCTATATTGATAGATGTATTTGGAACTCTAAATCAAACACGGTTTGTGCTAGCTTCTTGAAACTTGACACAGTAAAGCAGTTTCACATTCTAACTCTATGTTTTGTTTCCTTTTCTTGTAGCCATAAGCAGAGACTGGCGAGAAACACTTTCATTGAAAGGGGTTGCAAGCTTCTAAAAATTACAAGTCTCCAGAAATCTCAGCAAATATTTTTTCACCCAAACTGGATGATACTTTCAGGTAATGATCAGTACACTTGGCCCACTTGGTTCTCCATATTTCGTTCTTCTATGTTGAAGCGTTCGTTTCCAGTAACAGTTTGAATTTTTGCGTTTCACTCTGTTTTCTCCTATATTGATAGATGTATTTGGAACTCTAAATCAAACACGGTTTGTGCTAGCTTCTTGAAACTTGACACAGTAAAGCAGTTTCACATTCTAACTCTATGTTTTGTTTCCTTTTCATGTAGCCCTAAGCAGTGACTGGCGAGAAACACTTTCATTGAAAGGGGGTGCAAGCTTCCAAAAATTACGAGTCTTCAGAAATCTCAGCAAATATTTTTTCACCCAAACTAGATGATACTTTCAGGTACTGATCAGTACACTAAGCCCTCTTGGTTCCCCAAATTTCGTTCTTCTATGTTGAAGCGTTCGTTTACACTAACAGTTTCCACTCTGGCATTTCACTCTGTTTTCTCCTATATTGATAGATGTATTTGGAACACTAAATCAAACACGGTTTGTGCTAGCTTCTTGAAACTTGACACAGTAAAGCAGTTTCACATTCTAACTCTATGTTTTGTTTCCTTTTCATGTAGCTTTAAGCAGTGACTGGCGAGAAACACCTTCATTGAAAGGGGTTGCAAGCTTCCAAAAATTACGAGTCTCCAGAAATCTCAGCAAATACTTTTTCACCCAAACTGGATGATACTTTCAGGTAATGATCAGTACACTTGGCCCACTTGGTTCTCCAAATTTCATTCTTCTATGTTGAAGCGTTCGTTTCCAGTAACAGTTTCCATTCTGGCATTTCACTCTGTTTTCTCCTATATTGATAGATGTATTTGGAACTCTAAATCAGACACGGTTTGTGCTAGCTTCTTGAAACTTGACACAGTAAAGCAGTTTCACATTCTAACTCTATGTTTTGTTTCCTTTTCTTGTAGCCCTAAGCAGAGACTGGCGAGAAACACTTTCATTGAAAGGGGTTGCAAGCTTCTAAAAATTACGAGTCTCCAGAAATCTCAGCAAATATTTTTTCACCCAAACTGGATGATACTTTCAGATAATGATCAGTACACTTGGCCCACTTGGTTCTCCATATTTCGTTCTTCTATGTTGAAGCGTTCGTTTACACTAACAGTTTCCACTCTGGCATTTCACTCTGTTTTCTCCTATATTGATAGATGTATTTGGAACTCTAAATCAAACACGGTTTGTGCTAGCTTCTTGAAACTTGACACAGTAAAGCAGTTTCACATTCTAACTCTAAGTTTTGTTTCTTTTTCATGTAGCCCTAAGCAGTGACTGGCGAGAAACACTTTCATTGAAAGGGGTTGCAAGCTTCCAAAAATTACGAGTCTCCAGAAATCTCAGCAAATATTTTTTTACCCAAACTGCATGATACTTTCAGGTAATGATCAGTACACTAAGCCCACTTGGTTCCTCAAATTTCGTTCTTCTATGTTGAAGCGTTCGTTTCCAGTAACAGTTTGAATTTTTGCGTTTCACTCTGTTTTCTCCTATATTGATAGATGTATTTGGAACTCTAAATCAAACACGGTTTGTGCTAGCTTCTTGAAACTTGACACAGTAAAGCAGTTTCACATTCTAACTCTATGTTTTGTTTCCTTTTCATGTAGCCCTAAGCAGTGACTGGCGAGAAACACTTTCATTGAAAGGGGTTGCAAGCTTCCAAAAATTACGAGTCTTCAGAAATCTCAGCAAATATTTTTTCACCCAAACTAGATGATACTTTCAGGTACTGATCAGTACACTAAGCCCTCTTGGTTCCCCAAATTTCGTTCTTCTATGTTGAAGCGTTCGTTTACACTAACAGTTTCCACTCTGGCATTTCACTCTGTTTTCTCCTATATTGATAGATGTATTTGGAACACTAAATCAAACACGGTTTGTGCTAGCTTCTTGAAACTTGACACAGTAAAGCAGTTTCACATTCTAACTCTATGTTTTGTTTCCTTTTCATGTAGCCCTAAGCAGTGACTGGCGAGAAACACTTTCATTGAAAGGGGTTGCAAGCTTCCAAAAATTACGAGTCTCCAGAAATCTCAGCAAATATTTTTTCACCCAAACTGCATGATACTTTCAGGTAATGATCAGTACACTAAGCCCACTTGGTTCCCCAAATTTCGTTCTTCTATGTTGAAGCGTTCGTTTCCAGTAACAGTTTGAATTTTTGCGTTTCACTCTGTTTTCTCCTATATTGATAGATGTATTTGGAACTCTAAATCAAACACGGTTTGTGCTAGCTTCTTGAAACTTGACACAGTAAAGCAGTTTCACATTCTAACTCTAAGTTTTGTTTCTTTTTCATGTAGCCCTAAGCAGTGACTGGCGAGAAACACTTTCATTGAAAGGGGTTGCAAGCTTCCAAAAATTACGAGTCTCCAGAAATCTCAGCAAATATTTTTTCACCCAAACTAGATGATACTTTCAGGTAATGATCAGTACACTAAGCCCTCTTGGTTCCCCAAATTTCGTTCTTCTATGTTGAAGCGTTCATTTCCAGTAACAGTTTGAATTTTCTCGTTTCACTCTGTTTTCTCCTATATTGATAGATGTATTTGGAACTCTAAATCAAACAAGGTTTGTGCTAGCTTCTTGAAACTTGACACAGTAAAGCAGTTTCACATTCTAACTCTATGTTTTGTTTCCTTTTCATGTAGCTTTAAGCAGTGACTGGCGAGAAACACTTTCATTGAAAGGGGTTGCAAGCTTCTAAAAATTACGAGTCTCCAGAAAACTCAGCAAATATTTTTTCACCCAAACTGGATGATACTTTCACGTAATGATCAGTACACTTGGCCCACTTGGTTCTCCAAATTTCGTTCTTCTATGTTGAAGCGTTCGTTTCCAGTAACAGTTTGAATTTTTGCGTTTCACTCTGTTGTCTCCTATATTGATAGATGTATTTGGAACTCTAAATCAAACACGGTTTGTGCTAGCTTCTTGAAACTTGACACAGTAATGCAGTTTCACATTCTAACTCTATGTTTTGTTTCCTTTTCTTGTAGCCCTAAGCAGAGACTGGAAGAAACACTTTCATTGAAAGGGGTTGCAAGCTTCTAAAAATTACGAGTCTCCAGAAATCTCAGCAAATATTTTTTCACCCAAACTGGATGATACTTTCAGGTAATGATCAGTACACTTGGCCCACTTGGTTCTCCATATTTCGTTCTTCTATGTTGAAGCGTTCGTTTACACTAACAGTTTCCACTCTGGCATTTCACTCTGTTTTCTCCTATATTGATAGATGTATTTGGAACTCTAAATCAAACACGGTTTGTGCTAGCTTCTTGAAACTTGACACAGTAAAGCAGTTTCACATTCTAACTCTATGTTTTGTTTCCTTTTCATGTAGCCCTAAGCAGTGACTGGCGAGAAACACTTTCATTGAAAGGGGTTGCAAGCTTCCAAAAATTACGAGTCTCCAGAAATCTCAGCAAATATTTTTTCACCCAAACTGCATGATACTTTCAGGTAATGATCAGTACACTAAGCCCACTTGGTTCCCCAAATTTCGTTCTTCTATGTTGAAGCGTTCGTTTCCAGTAACAGATTCCATTCTGGCATTTCACTCTGTTTTCTCCTATATTGATAGATGTATTTGGAACTCTAAATCAAACACGGTTTGTGCTAGCTTCTTGAAACTTGACACAGTAAAGCAGTTTCACATTCTAACTCTATGTTTTGTTTCCTTTTCTTGTAGCCCTAAGCAGAGACTGGCGAGAAACACTTTCATTGAAAGGGGTTGCAAGCTTCTAAAAATTACGAGTCTCCAGAAATCTCAGCAAATATTTTTTCACCCAAACTGGATGATACTTTCAGGTAATGATCAGTACACTTGGCCCACTTGGTTCTCCATATTTCGTTCTTCTATGTTGAAGCGTTCGTTTACACTAACAGTTTCCACTCTGGCATTTCACTCTGTTTTCTCCTATATTGATAGATGTATTTGGAACTCTAAATCAAACACGGTTTGTGCTAGCTTCTTGAAACTTGACACAGTAAAGCAGTTTCACATTCTAACTCTATGTTTTGTTTCTTTTTCATGTAGCCCTAAGCAGTGACTGGCGAGAAACACTTTCATTGAAAGGGGTTGCAAGCTTCCAAAAATTACGAGACTCCAGAAATCTCAGCAAATATTTTTTCACCCAAACTGGATGATACTTTCAGGTAATGATCAGTACACTAAGCCCACTTGGTTCTCCAAATTTCATTCTTCTATGTTGAAGCGTTCGTTTCCAGTAACAGTTTCCATTCTGGCATTTCACTCTGTTTTCTCCTATATTGATAGATGTATTTGGAACTCTAAATCAAACACGGTTTGTGCTAGCTTCTTGAAACTTGACACAGTAAAGCAGTTTCACATTCTAACTCTATGTTTTGTTTCCTTTTCATGTAGCCCTAAGCAGTGACTGGCGAGAAACACTTTCATTGAAAGGGGTTGCAAGCTTCCAAAAATTACGAGTCTTCAGAAATCTCAGCAAATATTTTTTCACCCAAACTGCATGATACTTTCAGGTAATGATCAGTACACTAAGCCCACTTGGTTCCCCAAATTTCGTTCTTCTATGTTGAAGCGTTCGTTTCCAGTAACAGTTTGAATTTTTGCGTTTCACTCTGTTTTCTCCTATATTGATAGATGTATTTGGAACTCTAAATCAAACACGGTTTGTGCTAGCTTCTTGAACCTTGACACAGTAAAGCAGTTTCACATTCTAACTCAATGTTTTGTTTCCTTTTCATGTAGCCCTAAGCAGTGACTGGCGAGAAACACTTTCATTGAAAGGGGTTGCAAGCTTCCAAAAATTACGAGTCTCCAGAAATCTCAGCAAATATTTTTTCACCCAAACTGGATGATACTTTCAGGTAATGATCAGTACACTAAGCCCTCTTGGTTCCCCAAATTTCGTTCTTCTATGTTGAAGCGTTCGTTTCCAGTAACGGTTTGAATTTTGTCGTTTCACTCTGTTTTCTCCTATATCGATAGATGTATTTGGAACTCTAAATCAAACACGGTTTGTGCTAGCTTTTTGAAACTTGACACAGTAAAGCAGTTTCACATTCTAACTCTATGTTTTGTTTCCTTTTCATGTAGCCCTAAGCAGTGACTGCCGAGAAACACTTTCATTGAAAGGGGTTGCAAGCTTCCAAAAATTACGAGTCTCCAGAAATCTCAGCAAATATTTTTTCACCCAAACTGGATGATACTTTCAGGTAATGATCAGTACACTAAGCCCACTTGGTTCTCCAAATTTCATTCTTCTATGTTGAAGCGTTCGTTTCCAGTAACAGTTTCCATTCTGGCATTTCACTCTGTTTTCTCCTATATTGATAGATGTATTTGGAACTCTAAATCAAACACGGTTTGTGCTAGCTTCTTGAAACTTGACACAGTAAAGCAGTTTCACATTCTAACTCTATGTTTTATTTCCTTTTCATGTAGCCCTAAGCAGTGACTGGCGAGAAACACTTTCATTGAAAGGGGTTGCAAGCTTCCAAAAATTACGAGTCTCCAGAAATCTCAGCAAATATTTTTTCACCCAAACTGCATGATACTTTCAGGTAATGATCAGTACACTAAGCCCACTTGGTTCCCCAAATTTCGTTCTTCTATGTTGAAGCGTTCGTTTCCAGTAACAGTTTGAATTTTGTCGTTTCACTCTGTTTTCTCCTATATTGATAGATGTATTTGGAACACTAAATCAAACACGGTTTGTGCTAGCTTCTTGAAACTTGACACAGTAAAGCAGTTTCACATTCTAACTCTATGTTTTGTTTCCTTTTCATGTAGCCCTAAGCAGTGACTGGCGAGAAACACTTTCATTGAAAGGGGTTGCAAGCTTCCAAAAATTACGAGTCTTCAGAAATCTCAGCAAATATTTTTTCACCCAAACTAGATGATACTTTCAGGTACTGATCAGTACACTAAGCCCTCTTGGTTCCCCAAATTTCGTTCTTCTATGTTGAAGCGTTCGTTTACACTAACAGTTTCCACTCTGGCATTTCACTCTGTTTTCTCCTATATTGATAGATGTATTTGGAACACTAAATCAAACACGGTTTGTGCTAGCTTCTTGAAACTTGACACAGTAAAGCAGTTTCACATTCTAACTCTATGTTTTGTTTCCTTTTCATGTAGCCCTAAGCAGTGACTGGCGAGAAACACTTTCATTGAAAGGGGTTGCAAGCTTCCAAAAATTACGAGTCTCCAGAAATCTCAGCAAATATTTTTTCACCCAAACTGCATGATACTTTCAGGTAATGATCAGTACACTAAGCCCACTTGGTTCCCCAAATTTCGTTCTTCTATGTTGAAGCGTTCGTTTCCAGTAACAGTTTGAATTTTTGCGTTTCACTCTGTTTTCTCCTATATTGATAGATGTATTTGGAACTCTAAATCAAACACGGTTTGTGCTAGCTTCTTGAAACTTGACACAGTAAAGCAGTTTCACATTCTAACTCTAAGTTTTGTTTCTTTTTCATGTAGCCCTAAGCAGTGACTGGCGAGAAACACTTTCATTGAAAGGGGTTGCAAGCTTCCAAAAATTACGAGTCTCCAGAAATCTCAGCAAATATTTTTTCACCCAAACTAGATGATACTTTCAGGTAATGATCAGTACACTAAGCCCTCTTGGTTCCCCAAATTTCGTTCTTCTATGTTGAAGCGTTCGTTTCCAGTAACAGTTTGAATTTTCTCGTTTCACTCTGTTTTCTCCTATATTGATAGATGTATTTGGAACTCTAAATCAAACAAGGTTTGTGCTAGCTTCTTGAAACTTGACACAGTAAAGCAGTTTCACATTCTAACTCTATGTTTTGTTTCCTTTTCATGTAGCTTTAAGCAGTGACTGGCGAGAAACACTTTCATTGAAAGGGGTTGCAAGCTTCTAAAAATTACGAGTCTCCAGAAATCTCAGCAAATATTTTTTCACCCAAACTGGATGATACTTTCACGTAATGATCAGTACACTTGGCCCACTTGGTTCTCCAAATTTCGTTCTTCTATGTTGAAGCGTTCGTTTCCAGTAACAGTTTCCATTCTGGCATTTCACTCTGTTTTCTCCTATATTGATAGATGTATTTGGAACTCTAAATCAAACACGGTTTGTGCTAGCTTCTTGAAACTTGACACAGTAAAGCAGTTTCACATTGTAACTCTATGTTTTGTTTCCTTTTCATGTAGCTTTAAGCAGTGACTGGCGAGAAACACTTTCATTGAAAGGGGTTGCAAGCTTCCAAAAATTACGAGTCTCCAGAAATCTCAGCAAATATTTTTTCACCCAAACTGGATGATACTTTCAGGTAATGATCAGTACACTAAGCCCACTTGGTTCTCCAAATTTCATTCTTCTATGTTGAAGCGTTCGTTTCCAGTAACAGTTTCCATTCTGGCATTTCACTCTGTTTTCTCCTATATTGATAGATGTATTTGGAACTCTAAATCAAACACGGTTTGTGCTAGCTTCTTGAAACTTGACACAGTAAAGCAGTTTCACATTCTAACTCTATGTTTTGTTTCCTTTTCATGTAGCCCTAAGCAGTGACTGGCGAGAAACACTTTCATTGAAAGGGGTTGCAAGCTTCCAAAAATTACGAGTCTCCAGAAATCTCAGCAAATATTTTTTCACCCAAACTGCATGATACTTTCAGGTAATGATCAGTACACTAAGCCCACTTGGTTCCCCAAATTTCGTTCTTCTATGTTGAAGCGTTTGTTTCCAGTAACAGTTTGAATTTTTGCGTTTCACTCTGTTTTCTCCTATATTGATAGATGTATTTGGAACTCTAAATCAAACACGGTTTGTGCTAGCTTCTTGAAACTTGACACAGTAAAGCAGTTTCACATTCTAACTCTATGTTTTGTTTCCTTTTCATGTAGCCCTAAGCAGTGACTGGCGAGAAACACTTTCATTGAAAGGGGTTGCAAGCTTCCAAAAATTACGAGTCTCCAGAAATCTCAGCAAATATTTTTTCACCCAAACTAGATGATACTTTCAGGTAATGATCAGTACACTAAGCCCTCTTGGTTCCCCAAATTTCGTTCTTCTATGTTGAAGCGTTCGTTTCCAGTAACAGTTTGAATTTTGTCGTTTCACTCTGTTTTCTCCTATATTGATAGATGTATTTGGAACTCTAAATCAAACACGGTTTATGCTAGCTTCTTGAAACTTGACACAGTAAAGCAGTTTCACATTGTAACTCTATGTTTTGTTTCCTTTTCATGTAGCTTTAAGCAGTGACTGGCGAGAAACACTTTCATTGAAAGGGGTTGCAAGCTTCTAAAAATTACGAGTCTCCAGAAATCTCAGCAAATATTTTTTCACCCAAACTGGATGATACTTTCACGTAATGATCAGTACACTTGGCCCACTTGGTTCTCCAAATTTCGTTCTTCTATGTTGAAGCGTTCGTTTCCAGTAACAGTTTCCATTCTGGCATTTCACTCTGTTTTCTCCTATATTGATAGATGTATTTGGAACTCTAAATCAAACACGGTTTGTGCTAGCTTCTTGAAACTTGACACAGTAAAGCAGTTTCACATTGTAACTCTATGTTTTGTTTCCTTTTCATGTAGCTTTAAGCAGTGACTGGCGAGAAACACTTTCATTGAAAGGGGTTGCAAGCTTCCAAAAATTACGAGTCTCCAGAAATCTCAGCAAATATTTTTTCACCCAAACTGGATGATACTTTCAGGTAATGATCAGTACACTAAGCCCACTTGGTTCTCCAAATTTCATTCTTCTATGTTGAAGCGTTCGTTTCCAGTAACAGTTTCCATTCTGGCATTTCACTTTGTTTTCTCCTATATTGATAGATATATTTGGAACTCTAAATCAAACACGGTTTGTGCTAGCTTCTTGAAACTTGACACAGTAAAGCAGTTTCACATTCTAACTCTATGTTTTGTTTCCTTTTCATGTAGCCCTAAGCAGTGACTGGCGAGAAACACTTTCATTGAAAGGGGTTGCAAGCTTCCAAAAATTACGAGTCTCCAGAAATCTCAGCAAATATTTTTTCACCCAAACTGCATGATACTTTCAGGTAATGATCAGTACACTAAGCCCACTCGGTTCTCCAAATTTCATTCTTCTATGTTGAAGCGTTCGTTTCCAGTAACAGTTTCCATTCTGGCATTTCACTCTGTTTTCTCCTATATTGATAGATGTATTTGGAACTCTAAATCAAACACGGTTTGTGCTAGCTTCTTGAAACTTGACACAGTAAAGCAGTTTCACATTCTAACTCTATGTTTTGTTTCCTTTTCTTGTAGCCCTAAGCAGAGACTGGCGAGAAACACTTTCATTGAAAGGGGTTGCAAGCTTCTAAAAATTACGAGTCTCCAGAAATCTCAGCAAATATTTTTTCACCCAAACTGGATGATACTTTCAGGTAATGATCAGTACACTTGGCCCACTTGGTTCTCCATATTTCGTTCTTCTATGTTGAAGCGTTCGTTTACACTAACAGTTTCCAGTCTGGCATTTCACTCTGTTTTCTCCTATATTGATAGATGTATTTGGAACTCTAAATCAAACACGGTTTGTGCTAGCTTCTTGAAACTTGACACAGTAAAGCAGTTTCACATTCTAACTCTATGTTTTGTTTCTTTTTCATGTAGCCCTAAGCAGTGACTGGCGAGAAACACTTTCATTGAAAGGGGTTGCAAGCTTCCAAAAATTACGAGTCTCCAGAAATCTCAGCAAATATTTTTTCACCCAAACTGCATGATACTTTCAGGTAATGATCAGTACACTAAGCCCACTTGGTTCCCCAAATTTCGTTCTTCTATGTTGAAGCGTTCGTTTCCAGTAACAGTTTGAATTTTTGCGTTTCACTCTGTTTTCTCCTATATTGATAGATGTATTTGGAACTCTAAATCAAACACGGTTTGTGCTAGCTTCTTGAAACTTGACACAGTAAAGCAGTTTCACATTGTAACTCTATGTTTTGTTTCCTTTTCATGTAGCCCTAAGCAGTGACTGCCGAGAAACACTTTCATTGAAAGGGGTTGCAAGCTTCCAAAAATTACGAGTCTTCAGAAAACTCAGCAAATATTTTTTCACCCAAACTAGATGATACTTTCAGGTAATGATCAGTACACTAAGCCCTCTTGGTTCCCCAAATTTCGTTCTTCTATGTTGAAGCGTTCGTTTACACTAACAGTTTCCACTCTGGCATTTCACTCTGTTTTCTCCTATATTGATAGATGTATTTGGAACTCTAAATCAAACACGGTTTGTGCTAGCTTCATGAAACTTGACACAGTAAAGCAGTTTCACATTCTAACTCTATGTTTTGTTTCCTTTTCATGTAGCTTTAAGCAGTGACTGGCGAGAAACACTTTCATTGAAAGGGGTTGCAAGCTTCCAAAAATTACGAGTCTCCAGAAATCTCATCAAATATTTTTTCACCCAAACTGGATGATACTTTCAGGTAATGATCAGTACACTAAGCCCACTTGGTTCTCCAAATTTCATTCTTCTATGTTGAAGCGTTCGTTTCCAGTAACAGTTTGAATTTTGTCGTTTCACTCTGTTTTCTCCTATATTGATAGATGTATTTGGAACTCTAAATCAAACACGGTTTGTGCTAGCTTCTTGAAACTTGACACAGTAAAGCAGTTTCACATTCTAACTCTATGTTTTGTTTCCTTTTCATGTAGCTTTAAGCAGTGACTGGCGAGAAACACTTTCATTGAAAGGGGTTGCAAGCTTCTAAAAATTACGAGTCTCCAGAAATCTCAGCAAATATTTTTTCACCCAAACTGGATGATACTTTCACGTAATGATCAGTACACTTGGCCCACTTGGTTCTCCAAATTTCGTTCTTCTATGTTGAAGCGTTCGTTTCCAGTAACAGTTTCCATTCTGGCATTTCACTCTGTTTTCTCCTATATTGATAGATGTATTTGGAACTCTAAATCAAACACGGTTTGTGCTAGCTTCTTGAAACTTCACACAGTAAAGCAGTTTCACATTGTAACACTATGTTTTGTTTCCTTTTCATGTAGCTTTAAGAAGTGACTGGCGAGAAACACTTTCATTGAAAGGGGTTGCAAGCTTCCAAAAATTACGAGTCTCCAGAAATCTCAGCAAATATTTTTTCACCCAAACTGGATGATACTTTCAGGTAATGATCAGTACACTAAGCCCACTTGGTTCTCCAAATTTCATTCTTCTATGTTGAAGCGTTCGTTTCCAGTAACAGTTTCCATTCTGGCATTTCACTCTGTTTTCTCCTATATTGATTGATGTATTTGGAACTCTAAATCAAACACGGTTTGTGCTAGCTTCTTGAAACTTGACACAGTAAAGCAGTTTCACATTCTAACTCTATGTTTTGTTTCCTTTTCATGTAGCCCTAAGCAGTGACTGGCGAGAAACACTTTCATTGAAAGGGGTTGCAAGCTTCCAAAAATTACGAGTCTCCAGAAATCTCAGCAAATATTTTTTCACCCAAACTGCATAATACTTTCAGGTAATGATCAGTACACTAAGCCCACTCGGTTCTCCAAATTTCATTCTTCTATGTTGAAGCGTTCGTTTCCAGTAACAGTTTCCATTCTGGCATTTCACTCTGTTTTCTCCTATATTGATAGATGTATTTGGAACTCTAAATCAAACACGGTTTGTGCTAGCTTCTTGAAACTTGACACAGTAAAGCAGTTTCACATTCTAACTCTATGTTTTGTTTCCTTTTCTTGTAGCCATAAGCAGAGACTGGCGAGAAACACTTTCATTGAAAGGGGTTGCAAGCTTCTAAAAATTACAAGTCTCCAGAAATCTCAGCAAATATTTTTTCACCCAAACTGGATGATACTTTCAGGTAATGATCAGTACACTTGGCCCACTTGGTTCTCCATATTTCGTTCTTCTATGTTGAAGCGTTCGTTTACACTAACAGTTTCCACTCTGGCATTTCACTCTGTTTTCTCCTATATTGATAGATGTATTTGGAACTCTAAATCAAACACGGTTTGTGCTAGATTCTTGAAAATTGACACAGTAAAGCAGTTTCACATTCTAACTCTATGTTTTGTTTCTTTTTCATGTAGCCCTAAGCAGTGACTGGCGAGAAACACTTTAATTGAAAGGGGTTGCAAGCTTCCAAAAATTACGAGTCTCCAGAAATCTCAGCAAATATTTTTTCACCCAAACTGCATGATACTTTCAGGTAATGATCAGTACACTAAGCCCACTTGGTTCCCCAAATTTCGTTCTTCTATGTTGAAGCGTTCGTTTCCAGTAACAGTTTGAATTTTTGCGTTTCACTCTGTTTTCTCCTATATTGATAGATGTATTTGGAACTCTAAATCAAACACGGTTTGTGCTAGCTTCTTGAAACTTGACACAGTAAAGCAGTTTCACATTCTAACTCTAAGTTTTGTTTCTTTTTCATGTAGCCCTAAGCAGTGACTGGCGAGAAACACTTTCATTGAAAGGGGTTGCAAGCTTCCAAAAATTACGAGTCTCCAGAAATCTCAGCAAATATTTTTTCACCCAAACTGCATGATACTTTCAGGTAATGATCAGTACACTAAGCCCACTTGGTTCCCCAAATTTCGTTCTTCTATGTTGAAGCGTTCGTTTCCAGTAACAGTTTGAATTTTTGCGTTTCACTCTGTTTTCTCCTATATTGATAGATGTATTTGGAACTCTAAATCAAACACGGTTTGTGCTAGCTTCTTGAAACTTGACACAGTAAAGCAGTTTCACATTGTAACTCTATGTTTTGTTTCCTTTTCATGTAGCCCTAAGCAGTGACTGCCGAGAAACACTTTCATTGAAAGGGGTTGCAAGCTTCCAAAAATTACGAGTCTTCAGAAATCTCAGCAAATATTTTTTCACCCAAACTAGATGATACTTTCAGGTAATGATCAGTACACTAAGCCCTCTTGGTTCCCCAAATTTCGTTCTTCTATGTTGAAGCGTTCGTTTACACTAACAGTTTCCACTCTGGCATTTCACTCTGTTTTCTCCTATATTGATAGATGTATTTGGAACTCTAAATCAAACACGGTTTGTGCTAGCTTCTTGAAACTTGACACAGTAAAGCAGTTTCACATTCTAACTCTATGTTTTGTTTCCTTTTCATGTAGCTTTAAGCAGTGACTGGCGAGAAACACTTTCATTGAAAGGGGTTGCAAGCTTCCAAAAATTACGAGTCTCCAGAAATCTCAGCAAATATTTTTTCACCCAAACTGGATGATACTTTCACGTAATGATCAGTACACTTGGCCCACTTGGTTCTCCAAATTTCGTTCTTCTATGTTGAAGCGTTCGTTTCCAGTAACAGTTTCCATTCTGGCATTTCACTCTGTTTTCTCCTATATTGATAGATGTATTTGGAACTCTAAATCAAACACGGTTTGTGCTAGCTTCTTGAAACTTCACACAGTAAAGCAGTTTCACATTGTAACACTATGTTTTGTTTCCTTTTCATGTAGCTTTAAGCAGTGACTGGCGAGAAACACTTTCATTGAAAGGGGTTGCAAGCTTCCAAAAATTACGAGTCTCCAGAAATCTCAGCAAATATTTTTTCACCCAAACTGGATGATACTTTCAGGTAATGATCAGTACACTAAGCCCACTTGGTTCTCCAAATTTCATTCTTCTATGTTGAAGCGTTCGTTTCCAGTAACAGTTTCCATTCTGGCATTTCACTCTGTTTTCTCCTATATTGATAGATGTATTTGGAACTCTAAATCAAACACGGTTTGTGCTAGCTTCTTGAAACTTGACACAGTAAAGCAGTTTCACATTCTAACTCTATGTTTTGTTTCCTTTTCATGTAGCCCTAAGCAGTGACTGGCGAGAAACACTTTCATTGAAAGGGGTTGCAAGCTTCCAAAAATTACGAGTCTCCAGAAATCTCAGCAAATATTTTTTCACCCAAACTGCATAATACTTTCAGGTAATGATCAGTACACTTGGCCCACTTGGTTCTCCATATTTCGTTCTTCTATGTTGAAGCGTTCGTTTACACTAACAGTTTCCACTCTGGCATTTCACTCTGTTTTCTCCTATATTGATAGATGTATTTGGAACTCTAAATCAAACACGGTTTGTGCTAGCTTCTTGAAAATTGACACAGTAAAGCAGTTTCACATTCTAACTCTATGTTTTGTTTCTTTTTCATGTAGCCCTAAGCAGTGACTGGCGAGAAACACTTTAATTGAAAGGGGTTGCAAGCTTCCAAAAATTACGAGTCTCCAGAAATCTCAGCAAATATTTTTTCACCCAAACTGCATGATACTTTCAGGTAATGATCAGTACAATAAGCCCACTTGGTTCCCCAAATTTCGTTCTTCTATGTTGAAGCGTTCGTTTCCAGTAACAGTTTGAATTTTTGCGTTTCACTCTGTTTTTTCCTATATTGATAGATGTATTTGGAACTCTAAATCAAACACGGTTTGTGCTAGCTTCTTGAAACTTGACACAGTAAAGCAGTTTCACATTCTAACTCTAAGTTTTGTTTCTTTTTCATGTAGCCCTAAGCAGTGACTGGCGAGAAACACTTTCATTGAAAGGGGTTGCAAGCTTCCAAAAATTACGAGTCTCCAGAAATCTCAGCAAATATTTTTTCACCCAAACTGCATGATACTTTCAGGTAATGATCAGTACACTAAGCCCACTTGGTTCCCCAAATTTCGTTCTTCTATGTTGAAGCGTTCGTTTCCAGTAACAGTTTGAATTTTTGCGTTTCACTCTGTTTTCTCCTATATTGATAGATGTATTTGGAACTCTAAATCAAACACGGTTTGTGCTAGCTTCTTGAAACTTGACACAGTAAAGCAGTTTCACATTGTAACTCTATGTTTTGTTTCCTTTTCATGTAGCCCTAAGCAGTGACTGCCGAGAAACACTTTCATTGAAAGGGGTTGCAAGCTTCCAAAAATTACGAGTCTTCAGAAATCTCAGCAAATATTTTTTCACCCAAACTAGATGATACTTTCAGGTAATGATCAGTACACTAAGCCCTCTTGGTTCCCCAAATTTCGTTCTTCTATGTTGAAGCGTTCGTTTACACTAACAGTTTCCACTCTGGCATTTCACTCTGTTTTCTCCTATATTGATAGATGTATTTGGAACTCTAAATCAAACACGGTTTGTGCTAGCTTCATGAAACTTGACACAGTAAAGCAGTTTCACATTCTAACTCTATGTTTTGTTTCCTTTTCATGTAGCTTTAAGCAGTGACTGGCGAGAAACACTTTCATTGAAAGGGGTTGCAAGCTTCCAAAAATTACGAGTCTCCAGAAATCTCAGCAAATATTTTTTCACCCAAACTGGATGATACTTTCACGTAATGATCAGTACACTTGGCCCACTTGGTTCTCCAAATTTCGTTCTTCTATGTTGAAGCGTTCGTTTCCAGTAACAGTTTCCATTCTGGCATTTCACTCTGTTTTCTCCTATATTGATAGATGTATTTGGAACTCTAAATCAAACACGGTTTGTGCTAGCTTCTTGAAACTTCACACAGTAAAGCAGTTTCACATTGTAACACTATGTTTTGTTTCCTTTTCATGTAGCTTTAAGCAGTGACTGGCGAGAAACACTTTCATTGAAAGGGGTTGCAAGCTTCCAAAAATTACGAGTCTCCAGAAATCTCAGCAAATATTTTTTCACCCAAACTGGATGATACTTTCAGGTAATGATCAGTACACTAAGCCCACTTGGTTCCCCAAATTTCATTCTTCTATGTTGAAGCGTTCGTTTCCAGTAACAGTTTCCATTCTGGCATTTCACTCTGTTTTCTCCTATATTGATAGATGTATTTGGAACTCTAAATCAAACACGGTTTGTGCTAGCTTCTTGAAACTTGACACAGTAAAGCAGTTTCACATTCTAACTCTATGTTTTGTTTCCTTTTCATGTAGCCCTAAGCAGTGACTGGCGAGAAACACTTTCATTGAAAGGGGTTGCAAGCTTCCAAAAATTACGAGTCTTCGGAAATCTCAGCAAATATTTTTTCACCCAAACTGGATGATACTTTCGGGTAATGATCAGTACACTAAGCCCACTTGGTTCCCCAAATTTCGTTCTTCTATGTTGAAGCGTTCGTTTCCAGTAACAGTTTGAATTTTGTCGTTTCACTCTGTTTTCTCCTATATTGATAGATGCATTTGGAACTCTAAATCAAACACGGTTTGTGCTAGCTTCTTGAAACTTGACACAGTAAAGCAGTTTCACATTGTAACTCTATGTTTTGTTTCCTTTTCATGTAGCTTTAAGCAGTGACTGGCGAGAAACACTTTCATTGAAAGGGGTTGCAAGCTTCTAAAAATTACGAGTCTCCAGAAATCTCAGCAAATATTTTTTCACCCAAACTGGATGATACTTTCACGTAATGATCAGTACACTTGGCCCACTTGGTTCTCCAAATTTCGTTCTTCTATGTTGAAGCGTTCGTTTCCAGTAACAGTTTCCATTCTGGCATTTCACTCTGTTTTCTCCTATATTGATAGATGTATTTGGAACTCTAAATCAAACACGGTTTGTGCTAGCTTCTTGAAACTTCACACAGTAAAGCAGTTTCACATTGTAACTCTATGTTTTGTTTCCTTTTCATGTAGCTTTAAGCAGTGACTGGCGAGAAACACTTTCATTGAAAGGGGTTGCAAGCTTCCAAAAATTACGAGTCTCCAGAAATCTCAGCAAATATTTTTTCACCCAAACTGGATGATACTTTCAGGTAATGATCAGTACACTAAGCCCACTTGGTTCTCCAAATTTCATTCTTCTATGTTGAAGCGTTCGTTTCCAGTAACAGTTTCCATTCTGGCATTTCACTCTGTTTTCTCCTATATTGATAGATGTATTTGGAACTCTAAATCAAACACGGTTTGTGCTAGCTTCTTGAAACTTGACACAGTAAAGCAGTTTCACATTCTAACTCTATGTTTTGTTTCCTTTTCATGTAGCTTTAAGCAGTGACTTGCGAGACACACTTTCATTGAAAGGGGTTGCAAGCTTCCAAAAATTACGAGTCTCCAGAAATCTCAGCAAATATTTTTTCACCCAAACTGGATGATACTTTCACGTAATGATCAGTACACTTGGCCCACTTGGTTCTCCAAATTTCGTTCTTCTATGTTGAAGCGTTCGTTTCCAGTAACAGTTTCCATTCTGGCATTTCACTCTGTTTTCTCCTATATTGATAGATGTATTTGGAACTCTAAATCAAACACGGTTTGTGCTAGCTTCTTGAAACTTCACACAGTAAAGCAGTTTCACATTGTAACTCTATGTTTTGTTTCCTTTTCATGTAGCTTTAAGCAGTGACTGGCGAGAAACACTTTCATTGAAAGGGGTTGCAAGCTTCCAAAAATTACGAGTCTCCAGAAATCTCAGCAAATATTTTTTCACCCAAACTGGATGATACTTTCAGGTAATGATCAGTACACTAAGCCCACTTGGTTCTCCAAATTTCATTCTTCTATGTTGAAGCGTTCGTTTCCAGTAACAGTTTCCATTCTGGCATTTCACTCTGTTTTCTCCTATATTGATAGATGTATTTGGAACTCTAAATCAAACACGGTTTGTGCTAGCTTCTTGAAACTTGACACAGTAAAGCAGTTTCACATTCTAACTCTATGTTTTGTTTCCTTTTCATGTAGCCCTAAGCAGTGACTGGCGAGAAACACTTTCATTGAAAGGGGTTGCAAGCTTCCAAAAATTACGAGTCTCCAGAAATCTCAGCAAATATTTTTTCACCCAAACTGCATGATACTTTCAGGTAATGGTCAGTACACTAAGCCCACTCGGTTCTCCAAATTTCATTCTTTTATGTTGAAGCGTTCGTTTCCAGTAAGAGTTTCCATTCTGGCATTTCACTCTGTTTTCTCCTATATTGATAGATGTATTTGGAACTCTAAATCAAACACGGTTTGTGCTAGCTTCTTGAAACTTGACACAGTAAAGCAGTTTCACATTCTAACTCTATGTTTTGTTTCCTTTTCTTGTAGCCCTAAGCAGAGACTGGCGAGAAACACTTTCATTGAAAGGGGTTGCAAGCTTCTAAAAATTACGAGTCTCCAGAAATCTCAGCAAATATTTTTTCACCCAAACTGGATGATACTTTCAGGTAATGATCAGTACACTTGGCCCACTTGGTTCTCCAAATTTCGTTCTTCTATGTTGAAGCGTTCGTTTACACTAACAGTTTCCACTCTGGCATTTCACTCTGTTTTCTCCTATATTGATAGATGTATTTGGAACTCTAAATCAAACACGGTTTGTGCTAGCTTCTTGAAACTTGACACAGTAAAGCAGTTTCACATTCTAACTCTATGTTTTGTTTCTTTTTCATGTAGCCCTAAGCAGTGACTGGCGAGAAACACTTTCATTGAAAGGGGTTGCAAGCTTCCAAAAATTACGAGTCTCCAGAAATCTCAGCAAATATTTTTTCACCCAAACTGCATGATACTTTCAGGTAATGATCAGTACACTAAGCCCACTTGGTTCCCCAAATTTCGTTCTTCTATGTTGAAGCGTTCGTTTCCAGTAACAGTTTGAAATTTTGCGTTTCACTCTGTTTTCTCCTATATTGATAGATGTATTTGGAACTCTAAATCAAACACGGTTTGTGCTAGCTTCTTGAAACTTGACACAGTAAAGCAGTTTCACATTGTAACTCTATGTTTTGTTTCCTTTTCATGTAGCTTTTAGCAGTGACTGGCGAGAAACACTTTCATTGAAAGGGGTTGCAAGCTTCTAAAAATTACGAGTCTCCAGAAATCTCAGCAAATATTTTTTCACCCAAACTGGATGATACTTTCACGTAATGATCAGTACACTTGGCCCACTTGGTTCTCCAAATTTCGTTCTTCTATGTTGAAGCGTTCGTTTCCATTAACAGTTTCCATTCTGGCATTTCACTCTGTTTTCTCCTATATTGATAGATGTATTTGGAACTCTAAATCAAACACGGTTTGTGCTAGCTTCTTGAAACTTCACACAGTAAAGCAGTTTCACATTCTAACTCTATGTTTTGTTTCCTTTTCATGTAGCTTTAAGCAGTGACTGGCGAGAAACACTTTCATTGAAAGGGGTTGCAAGCTTCCAAAAATTACGAGTCTCCAGAAATCTCAGCAAATATTTTTTCACCCAAACTGGATGATACTTTCAGGTAATGATCAGTACACTAAGCCCACTCGGTTCTCCAAATTTCATTCTTCTATGTTGAAGCGTTCGTTTCCAGTAACAGTTTCCATTCTGGCATTTCACTCTGTTTTCTCCTATATTGATAGATGTATTTGGAACTCTAAATCAAACACGGTTTGTGCTATCTTCTTGAAACTTGACACAGTAAAGCAGTTTCACATTCTAACTCTAAGTTTTGTTTCTTTTTCATGTAGCCCTAAGCAGTGACTGGCGAGAAACACTTTCATTGAAAGGGGTTGCAAGCTTCCAAAAATTACGAGTCTCCAGAAATCTCAGCAAATATTTTTTCACCCAAACTGCATGATACTTTCAGGTAATGATCAGGACACTAAGCCCACTTGGTTCTCCAAATTTCATTCTTCTATGTTGAAGCGTTCGTTTCCAGTAACAGTTTGAATTTTTGCGTTTCACTCTGTTTTCTCCTATATTGATAGATGTATTTGGAACTCTAAATCAAACACGGTTTGTGCTAGCTTCTTGAAACTTGACACAGTAAAGCAGTTTCACATTGTAACTCTATGTTTTGTTTCCTTTTCATGTAGCCCTAAGCAGTGACTGCCGAGAAACACTTTCATTGAAAGGGGTTGCAAGCTTCCAAAAATTACGAGTCTCCAGAAATCTCAGCAAATATTTTTTCACCCAAACTAGATGATACTTTCAGGTAATGATCAGTACACTAAGCCCTCTTGGTTCCCCAAATTTCGTTCTTCTATGTTGAAGCGTTCGTTTACACTAACAGTTTCCACTCTGGCATTTCACTCTGTTTTCTCCTATATTGATAGATGTATTTGGAACTCTAAATCAAACACGGTTTGTGCTAGCTTCTTGAAACTTGACACAGTAAAGCAGTTTCACATTCTAACTCTATGTTTTGTTTCCTTTTCATGTAGCTTTAAGCAGTGACTGGCGAGAAACACTTTCATTGAAAGGGGTTGCAAGCTTCCAAAAATTACGAGTCTCCAGAAATCTCATCAAATATTTTTTCACCCAAACTGGATGATACTTTCACGTAATGATCAGTACACTTGGCCCACTTGGTTCCCCAAATTTCATTCTTCTATGTTGAAGCGTTCGTTTCCAGTAACAGTTTGAATTTTTGCGTTTCACTCTGTTTTCTCCTATATTGATAGATGTATTTGGAACTCTAAATCAAACACGGTTTGTGCTAGCTTCTTGAAACTTGACACAGTAAAGCAGTTTCACATTCTAACTATGTGTTTTGTTTCCTTTTCATGTAGCCCTAAGCAGTGACTGGCGAGAAACACTTTCATTGAAAGGGGTTGCAAGCTTCCAAAAATTACGAGTCTTCAGAAATCTCAGCAAATATTTTTTCACCCAAACTGGATGATACTTTCGGGTAATGATCAGTACACTAAGCCCACTTGGTTCCCCAAATTTCGTTCTTCTATGTTGAAGCGTTCGTTTCCAGTAACAGTTTGAATTTTGTCGTTTCACTCTGTTTTCTCCTATATTGATAGATGTATTTGGTACTCTAAATCAAACACGGTTTGTGCTAGCTTCTTGAAACTTGACACAGTAAAGCAGTTTCACATTGTAACTCTATGTTTTGTTTCCTTTTCATGTAGCTTTAAGCAGTGACTGGCGAGAAACACTTTCATTGAAAGGGGTTGCAAGCTTCTAAAAATTACGAGTCTCCAGAAATCTCAGCAAATATTTTTTCACCCAAACTGGATGATACTTTCACGTAATCATCAGTACACTTGGCCCACTTTGTTCTCCAAATTTCGTTCTTCTATGTTGAAGCGTTCGTTTCCAGTAACAGTTTCCATTCTGGCATTTCACTCTGTTTTCTCCTATATTGATAGATGTATTTGGAACTCTAAATCAAACACGGTTTGTGCTAGCTTCTTGAAACTTGACACAGTAAAGCAGTTTCACATTCTAACTCTATGTTTTGTTTCCTTTTCTTGTAGCCCTAAGCAGAGACTGGCGAGAAACACTTTCATTGAAAGGGGTTGCAAGCTTCTAAAAATTACGAGTCTCCAGAAATCTCAGCAAATATTTTTTCACCCAAACTGGATGATACTTTCAGGTAATGATCAGTACACTTGGCCCACCTGGTTCTCCATATTTCGTTCTTCTATGTTGAAGCGTTCGTTTACACTAACAGTTTCCACTCTGGCATTTCACTCTGTTTTCTCCTATATTGATAGATGTATTTGGAACTCTAAATCAAACACGGTTTGTGCTAGCTTCTTGAAACTTGACACAGTAAAGCAGTTTCACATTCTAACTCTATGTTTTGTTTCCTTTTCATGTAGCCCTAAGCAGTGACTGGCGAGAAACACTTTCATTGAAAGGGGTTGCAAGCTTCCAAAAATTACGAGTCTCCAGAAATCTCAGCAAATATTTTTTCACCCAAACTGCATGATACTTTCAGGTAATGATCAGTACAATAAGCCCACTCGGTTCTCCAAATTTCATTCTTCTATGTTGAAGCGTTCGTTTCCAGTAACAGTTTGAATTTTTGCGTGTCACTCTGTTTTCTCCTATATTGATAGATGTATTTGGAACTCTAAATCAAACACGGTTTGTGCTAGCTTCTTGAAACTTGACACAGTAAAGCAGTTTCACATTCTAACTCTATGTTTTGTTTCCTTTTCATGTAGCCCTAAGCAGTGACTGGCGAGAAACACTTTCATTGAAAGGGGTTGCAAGCTTCCAAAAATTACGAGTCTCCAGAAATCTCAGCAAATATTTTTTTCACCCAAACTGGATGATACGTTCAGGTAATGATCAGTACACTAAGCCCTCTTGGTTCCCCAAATTTCGTTCTTCTATGTTGAAGCGTTCGTTTCCAGTAACGGTTTGAATTTTGTCGTTTCACTCTGTTTTCTCCTATATCGATAGATGTATTTGGAACTCTAAATCAAACACGGTTTGTGCTAGCTTCTTGAAACTTGACACAGTAAAGCAGTTTCACATTGTAACTCTATGTTTTGTTTCCTTTTCATGTAGCTTTAAGCAGTGACTGGCGAGAAACACTTTCATTGAAAGGGGTTGCAAGCTTCTAAAAATTACGAGTCTCCAGAAATCTCAGCAAATATTTTTTCACCCAAACTGGATGATACTTTCACGTAACGATCAGTACACTTGGCCCACTTGGTTCTCCAAATTTCGTTCTTCTATGTTGAAGCGTTCGTTTCCAGTAACAGTTTCCATTCTGGCATTTCACTCTGTTTTCTCCTATATTGATAGATGTATTTGGAACTCTAAATCAAACACGGTTTGTGCTAGCTTCTTGAAACTTGACACAGTAAAGCAGTTTCACATTGTAACTCTATGTTTTGTTTCCTTTTCATGTAGCTTTAAGCAGTGACTGGCGAGAAACACTTTCATTGAAAGGGTTTGCAAGCTTCCAAAAATTACGAGTCTCCAGAAATCTCAGCAAATATTTTTTCACCCAAACTGGATGATACTTTCAGGTAATGATCAGTACACTAAGCCCTCTTGGTTCCCCAAATTTCGTTCTTCTATGTTGAAGCGTTCGTTTCCAGTAACGGTTTGAATTTTGTCGTTTCACTCTGTTTTCTCCTATATCGATAGATGTATTTGGAACTCTAAATCAAACACGGTTTGTGCTAGCTTCTTGAAACTTGACACAGTAAAGCAGTTTCACATTCTAACTCTATGTTTTGTTTCTTTTTCATGTAGCCCTAAGCAGTGACTGGCGAGAAACACTTTCATTGAAAGGGGTTGCAAGCTTCCAAAAATTACGAGTCTTCAGAAATCTCAGCAAATATTTTTTCACCCAAACTGCATGATACTTTCAGGTAATGATCAGTACACTAAGCCCACTTGGTTCCCCAAATTTCGTTCTTCTATGTTGAAGCGTTCGTTTCCAGTAACAGTTTGAATTTTTGCGTTTCACTCTGTTTTCTCCTATATTGATAGATGTATTTGGAACTCTAAATCAAACACGGTTTGTGCTAGCTTCTTGAACCTTGACACAGTAAAGCAGTTTCACATTCTAACTCTATGTTTTGTTTCCTTTTCATGTAGCCCTAAGCAGTGACTGGCGAGAAACACTTTCATTGAAAGGGGTTGCAAGCTTCCAAAAATTACGAGTCTCCAGAAATCTCAGCAAATATTTTTTTCACCCAAACTGGATGATACGTTCAGGTAATGATCAGTACACTAAGCCCTCTTGGTTCCCCAAATTTCGTTCTTCTATGTTGAAGCGTTCGTTTACACTAACAGTTTCCACTCTGGCATTTCACTCTGTTTTCTCCTATATTGATAGATGTATTTGGAACTCTAAATCAAACACGGTTTGTGCTAGCTTCTTGAAACTTGACACAGTAAAGCAGTTTCACATTCTAACTCTAAGTTTTGTTTCTTTTTCATGTAGCCCTAAGCAGTGACTGGCGAGAAACACTTTCATTGAAAGGGGTTGCAAGCTTCCAAAAATTACGAGTCTCCAGAAATCTCATCAAATATTTTTTCACCCAAACTGGATGATACTTTCAGGTAATGATCAGTACACTATGCCCACTTGGTTCTCCAAATTTCATTCTTCTATGTTGAAGCGTTCGTTTCCAGTAACAGTTTCCATTCTGGCATTTCACTCTGTTTTCTCCTATATTGATAGATGTATTTGGAACTCTAAATCAAACACGGTTTGTGCTAGCTTCTTGAAACTTGACACAGTAAAGCAGTTTCACATTCTAACTCTATGTTTTGTTTCCTTTTCATGTAGCCCTAAGCAGTGACTGGCGAGAAACACTTTCATTGAAAGGGGTTGCAAGCTTCCAAAAATTACGAGTCTTCAGAAATCTCAGCAAATATTTTTTCACCCAAACTGGATGATACTTTCGGGTAATGATCAGTACACTAAGCCCACTTGGTTCCCCAAATTTCGTTCTTCTATGTTGAAGCGTTCGTTTCCAGTAACAGTTTGAATTTTTGCGTTTCACTCTGTTTTCTCCTATATCGATAGATGTATTTGGAACTCTAAATCAAACACGGTTTGTGCTAGCTTCTTGAAACTTGACACAGTAAAGCAGTTTCACATTCTAACTCTATGTTTTGTTTCTTTTTCATGTAGCCCTAAGCAGTGACTGGCGAGAAACACTTTCATTGAAAGGGGTTGCAAGCTTCCAAAAATTACGAGTCTTCAGAAATCTCAGCAAATATTTTTTCACCCAAACTGCATGATACTTTCAGGTAATGATCAGTACACTAAGCCCACTTGGTTCCCCAAATTTCGTTCTTCTATGTTGAAGCGTTCGTTTCCAGTAACAGTTTGAATTTTTGCGTTTCACTCTGTTTTCTCCTATATTGATAGATGTATTTGGAACTCTAAATCAAACACGGTTTGTGCTAGCTTCTTGAACCTTGACACAGTAAAGCAGTTTCACATTCTAACTCTATGTTTTGTTTCCTTTTCATGTAGCCCTAAGCAGTGACTGGCGAGAAACACTTTCATTGAAAGGGGTTGCAAGCTTCCAAAAATTACGAGTCTCCAGAAATCTCAGCAAATATTTTTTTCACCCAAACTGGATGATACGTTCAGGTAATGATCAGTACACTAAGCCCTCTTGGTTCCCCAAATTTCGTTCTTCTATGTTGAAGCGTTCGTTTCCAGTAACGGTTTGAATTTTGTCGTTTCACTCTGTTTTCTCCTATATCGATAGATGTATTTGGAACTCTAAATCAAACACGGTTTGTGCTAGCTTCTTGAAACTTGACACAGTAAAGCAGTTTCACATTGTAACTCTATGTTTTGTTTCCTTTTCATGTAGCTTTAAGCAGTGACTGGCGAGAAACACTTTCATTGAAAGGGGTTGCAAGCTTCTAAAAATTACGAGTCTCCAGAAATCTCAGCAAATATTTTTTCACCCAAACTGGATGATACTTTCACGTAACGATCAGTACACTTGGCCCACTTGGTTCTCCAAATTTCGTTCTTCTATGTTGAAGCGTTCGTTTCCAGTAACAGTTTCCATTCTGGCATTTCACTCTGTTTTCTCCTATATTGATAGATGTATTTGGAACTCTAAATCAAACACGGTTTGTGCTAGCTTCTTGAAACTTGACACAGTAAAGCAGTTTCACATTGTAACTCTATGTTTTGTTTCCTTTTCATGTAGCTTTAAGCAGTGACTGGCGAGAAACACTTTCATTGAAAGGGTTTGCAAGCTTCCAAAAATTACGAGTCTCCAGAAATCTCAGCAAATATTTTTTCACCCAAACTGGATGATACTTTCAGGTAATGATCAGTACACTAAGCCCTCTTGGTTCCCCAAATTTCGTTCTTCTATGTTGAAGCGTTCGTTTCCAGTAACGGTTTGAATTTTGTCGTTTCACTCTGTTTTCTCCTATATCGATAGATGTATTTGGAACTCTAAATCAAACACGGTTTGTGCTAGCTTCTTGAAACTTGACACAGTAAAGCAGTTTCACATTCTAACTCTATGTTTTGTTTCCTTTTCATGTAGCTTTAAGCAGTGACTGGCGAGAAACCCCTTCATTGAAAGGGGTTGCAAGCTTCCAAAAATTACGAGTCTCCAGAAATCTCAGCAAATACTTTTTCACCCAAACTGGATGATACTTTCAGGTAATGATCAGTACACTAAGCCCACTCGGTTCTCCAAATTTCATTCTTCTATGTTGAAGCGTTCGTTTCCAGTAACAGTTTCCATTCTGGCATTTCACTCTGTTTTCTCCTATATTGATAGATGTATTTGGAACTCTAAATCAAACACGGTTTGTGCTAGCTTCTTGAAACTTGACACAATAAAGCAGTTTCACATTCTAACTCTAAGTTTTGTTTCTTTTTCATGTAGCCCTAAGCAGTGACTGGCGAGAAACACTTTCATTGAAAGGGGTTGCAAGCCTCCAAAAATTACGAGTCTCCAGAAATCTCAGCAAATATTTTTTCACCCAAACTGCATGATACTTTCAGGTAATGATCAGTACACTAAGCCCACTTGGTTCCCCAAATTTCGTTCTTCTATGTTGAAGCGTTCGTTTCCAGTAACAGTTTGAATTTTTGCGTGTCACTCTGTTTTCTCCTATATTGATAGATGTATTTGGAACTCTAAATCAAACACGGTTTGTGCTAGCTTCTTGAAACTTGACACAGTAAAGCAGTTTCACATTGTAACTCTATGTTTTGTTTCCTTTTCATGTAGCCCTAAGCAGTGACTGCCGAGAAACACTTTCATTGAAAGGGGTTGCAAGCTTCCAAAAATTACGAGTCTTCAGAAATCTCAGCAAATATTTTTTCACCCAAACTAGATGATACTTTCAGGTAATGATCAGTACACTAAGCCCTCTTGGTTCCCCAAATTTCGTTCTTCTATGTTGAAGCGTTCGTTTACACTAACAGTTTCCACTCTGGCATTTCACTCTGTTTTCTCCTATATTGATAGATGTATTTGGAACTCTAAATCAAACACGGTTTGTGCTAGCTTCTTGAAACTTGACACAGTAAAGCAGTTTCACATTCTAACTCTAAGTTTTGTTTCTTTTTCATGTAGCCCTAAGCAGTGACTGGCGAGAAACACTTTCATTGAAAGGGGTTGCAAGCTTCCAAAAATTACGAGTCTTCAGAAATCTCAGCAAATATTTTTTCACCCAAACTGCATGATACTTTCAGGTAATGATCAGTACACTAAGCCCACTTGGTTCCCCAAATTTCGTTCTTCTATGTTGAAGCGTTCGTTTCCAGTAACAGTTTGAATTTTTGCGTTTCACTCTGTTTTCTCCTATATTGATAGATGTATTTGGAACTCTAAATCAAACACGGTTTGTGCTAGCTTCTTGAAACTTGACACAGTAAAGCAGTTTCACATTCTAACTCTAAGTTTTGTTTCTTTTTCATGTAGCCCTAAGCAGTGACTGGCGAGAAACACTTTCATTGAAAGGGGTTGCAAGCTTCCAAAAATTACGAGTCTCCAGAAATCTCATCAAATATTTTTTCACCCAAACTGGATGATACTTTCAGGTAATGATCAGTACACTAAGCCCTCTTGGTTCCCCAAATTTCGTTCTTCTATGTTGAAGCGTTCGTTTCCAGTAACGGTTTGAATTTTGTCGTTTCACTCTGTTTTCTCCTATATCGATAGATGTATTTGGAACTCTAAATCAAACACGGTTTGTGCTAGCTTCTTGAAACTTGACACAGTAAAGCAGTTTCACATTGTAACTCTATGTTTTGTTTCCTTTTCATGTAGCTTTAAGCAGTGACTGGCGAGAAACACTTTCATTGAAAGGGGTTGCAAGCTTCTAAAAATTACGAGTCTCCAGAAATCTCAGCAAATATTTTTTCACCCAAACTGGATGATACTTTCACGTAACGATCAGTACACTTGGCCCACTTGGTTCTCCAAATTTCGTTCTTCTATGTTGAAGCGTTCGTTTCCAGTAACAGTTTCCATTCTGGCATTTCACTCTGTTTTCTCCTATATTGATAGATGTATTTGGAACTCTAAATCAAACACGGTTTGTGCTAGCTTCTTGAAACTTGACACAGTAAAGCAGTTTCACATTGTAACTCTGTGTTTTGTTTCCTTTTCATGTAGCTTTAAGCAGTGACTGGCGAGAAACACTTTCATTGAAAGGGTTTGCAAGCTTCCAAAAATTACGAGTCTCCAGAAATCTCAGCAAATATTTTTTCACCCAAACTGGATGATACTTTCAGGTAGTGATCAGTACACTAAGCCCACTTGGTTCTCCAAATTTCATTCTTCTATGTTGAAGCGTTCGTTTCCAGTAACTGTTTCCATTCTGGCATTTCACTCTGTTTTCTCCTATATTGATAGATGTATTTGGAACTCTAAATCAAACACGGTTTGTGCTAGCTTCTTGAAACTTGACACAGTAAAGCAGTTTCACATTCTAACTCTATGTTTTGTTTCCTTTTCATGTAGCCCTAAGCAGTGACTGGCGAGAAACACTTTCATTGAAAGGGGTTGCAAGCTTCCAAAAATTACGAGTCTCCAGAAATCTCAGCAAATATTTTTTCACCCAAACTGCATGATACTTTCAGGTAATGATCAGTACACTAAGCCCACTCGGTTCTCCAAATTTCATTCTTCTATGTTGAAGCGTTCGTTTCCAGTAACAGTTTCCATTCTGGCATTTCACTCTGTTTTCTCCTATATTGATAGATGTATTTGGAACTCTAAATCAAACACGGTTTGTGCTAGCTTCTTGAAACTTGACACAGTAAAGCAGTTTCACATTCTAACTCTATGGTTTGTTTCCTTTTCATGTAGCCCTAAGCAGTGACTGGCGAGAAACACTTTCATTGAAAGGGGTTGCAAGCTTCCAAAAATTACGAGTCTCCAGAAATCTCATCAAATATTTTTTCACCCAAACTGGATGATACTTTCAGGTAATGATCAGTACACTAAGCCCACTTGGTTCCCCAAATTTCGTTCTTCTATGTTGAAGCGTTCGTTTCCAGTAACAGTTTGAATTTTTGCGTTTCACTCTGTTTTTTCCTATATTGATAGATGTATTTGGAACTCTAAATCAAACACGGTTTGTGCTAGCTTCTTGAAACTTGACACAGTAAAGCAGTTTCACATTCTAACTCTAAGTTTTGTTTCTTTTTCATGTAGCCCTAAGCAGTGACTGGCGAGAAACACTTTCATTGAAAGGGGTTGCAAGCTTCCAAAAATTACGAGTCTCCAGAAATCTCAGCAAATATTTTTTCACCCAAACTGCATGATACTTTCAGGTAATGATCAGTACACTAAGCCCACTTGGTTCCCCAAATTTCGTTCTTCTATGTTGAAGCGTTCGTTTCCAGTAACAGTTTGAATTTTTGCGTTTCACTCTGTTTTCTCCTATATTGATAGATGTATTTGGAACTCTAAATCAAACACGGTTTGTGCTAGCTTCTTGAAACTTGACACAGTAAAGCAGTTTCACATTGTAACTCTATGTTTTGTTTCCTTTTCATGTAGCCCTAAGCAGTGACTGCCGAGAAACACTTTCATTGAAAGGGGTTGCAAGCTTCCAAAAATTACGAGTCTTCAGAAATCTCAGCAAATATTTTTTCACCCAAACTAGATGATACTTTCAGGTAATGATCAGTACACTAAGCCCTCTTGGTTCCCCAAATTTCGTTCTTCTATGTTGAAGCGTTCGTTTACACTAACAGTTTCCACTCTGGCATTTCACTCTGTTTTCTCCTATATTGATAGATGTATTTGGAACTCTAAATCAAACACGGTTTGTGCTAGCTTCATGAAACTTGACACAGTAAAGCAGTTTCACATTCTAACTCTATGTTTTGTTTCCTTTTCATGTAGCTTTAAGCAGTGACTGGCGAGAAACACTTTCATTGAAAGGGGTTGCAAGCTTCCAAAAATTACGAGTCTCCAGAAATCTCAGCAAATATTTTTTCACCCAAACTGGATGATACTTTCACGTAATGATCAGTACACTTGGCCCACTTGGTTCTCCAAATTTCGTTCTTCTATGTTGAAGCGTTCGTTTCCAGTAACAGTTTCCATTCTGGCATTTCACTCTGTTTTCTCCTATATTGATAGATGTATTTGGAACTCTAAATCAAACACGGTTTGTGCTAGCTTCTTGAAACTTCACACAGTAAAGCAGTTTCACATTGTAACACTATGTTTTGTTTCCTTTTCATGTAGCTTTAAGCAGTGACTGGCGAGAAACACTTTCATTGAAAGGGGTTGCAAGCTTCCAAAAATTACGAGTCTCCAGAAATCTCAGCAAATATTTTTTCACCCAAACTGGATGATACTTTCAGGTAATGATCAGTACACTAAGCCCACTTGGTTCTCCAAATTTCATTCTTCTATGTTGAAGCGTTCGTTTCCAGTAACAGTTTCCATTCTGGCATTTCACTCTGTTTTCTCCTATATTGATAGATGTATTTGGAACTCTAAATCAAACACGGTTTGTGCTAGCTTCTTGAAACTTGACACAGTAAAGCAGTTTCACATTCTAACTCTATGTTTTGTTTCCTTTTCATGTAGCCCTAAGCAGTGACTGGCGAGAAACACTTTCATTGAAAGGGGTTGCAAGCTTCCAAAAATTACGAGTCTTCAGAAATCTCAGCAAATATTTTTTCACCCAAACTGGATGATACTTTCGGGTAATGATCAGTACACTAAGCCCACTTGGTTCCCCAAATTTCGTTCTTCTATGTTGAAGCGTTCGTTTCCAGTAACAGTTTGAATTTTGTCGTTTCACTCTGTTTTCTCCTATATTGATAGATGTATTTGGAACTCTAAATCAAACACGGTTTGTGCTAGCTTCTTGAAACTTGACACAGTAAAGCAGTTTCACATTGTAACTCTATGGTTTGTTTCCTTTTCATGTAGCTTTAAGCAGTGACTGGCGAGAAACACTTTCATTGAAAGGGGTTGCAAGCTTCTAAAAATTACGAGTCTCCAGAAATCTCAGCAAATATTTTTTCACCCAAACTGGATGATACTTTCACGTAATGATCAGTACACTTGGCCCACTTGGTTCTCCAAATTTCGTTCTTCTATGTTGAAGCGTTCGTTTCCAGTAACAGTTTCCATTCTGGCATTTCACTCTGTTTTCTCCTATATTGATAGATGTATTTGGAACTCTAAATCAAACACGGTTTGTGCTAGCTTCTTGAAACTTCACACAGTAAAGCAGTTTCACATTGTAACTCTATGTTTTGTTTCCTTTTCATGTAGCTTTAAGCAGTGACTGGCGAGAAACACTTTCATTGAAAGGGGTTGCAAGCTTCCAAAAATTACGAGTCTCCAGAAATCTCAGCAAATATTTTTTCACCCAAACTGGATGATACTTTCAGGTAATGATCAGTACACTAAGCCCACTTGGTTCTCCAAATTTCATTCTTCTATGTTGAAGCGTTCGTTTCCAGTAACAGTTTCCATTCTGGCATTTCACTCTGTTTTCTCCTATATTGATAGATGTATTTGGAACTCTAAATCAAACACGGTTTGTGCTAGCTTCTTGAAACTTGACACAGTAAAGCAGTTTCACATTCTAACTCTATGTTTTGTTTCCTTTTCATGTAGCTTTAAGCAGTGACTTGCGAGACACACTTTCATTGAAAGGGGTTGCAAGCTTCCAAAAATTACGAGTCTCCAGAAATCTCAGCAAATATTTTTTCACCCAAACTGCATGATACTTTCAGGTAATGATCAGTACACTAAGCCCACTTGGTTCCCCAAATTTCGTTCTTCTATGTTGAAGCGTTCGTTTCCAGTAACAGTTTGAATTTTGTCGTTTCACTCTGTTTTCTCCTATATTGATAGATGTATTTGGAACACTAAATCAAACACGGTTTGTGCTAGCTTCTTGAAACTTGACACAGTAAAGCAGTTTCACATTCTAACTCTATGTTTTGTTTCCTTTTCATGTAGCTTTAAGCAGTGACTGGCGAGAAACCCCTTCATTGAAAGGGGTTGCAAGCTTCCAAAAATTACGAGTCTCCAGAAATCTCAGCAAATACTTTTTCACCCAAACTGGATGATACTTTCAGGTAATGATCAGTACACTAAGCCCACTCGGTTCTCCAAATTTCATTCTTCTATGTTGAAGCGTTCGTTTACACTAACAGTTTCCACTCTGGCATTTCACTCTGTTTTCTCCTATATTGATAGATGTATTTGGAACTCTAAATCAAACACGGTTTGTGCTAGCTTCTTGAAACTTGACACAGTAAAGCAGTTTCACATTCTAACTCTAAGTTTTGTTTCTTTTTCATGTAGCCCTAAGCAGTGACTGGCGAGAAACACTTTCATTGAAAGGGGTTGCAAGCTTCCAAAAATTACGAGTCTCCAGAAATCTCAGCAAATATTTTTTCACCCAAACTGCATGATACTTTCAGGTAATGATCAGTACACTAAGCCCACTTGGTTCCCCAAATTTCGTTCTTCTATGTTGAAGCGTTCGTTTCCAGTAACAGTTTGAATTTTTGCGTTTCACTCTGTTTTCTCCTATATTGATAGATGTATTTGGAACTCTAAATCAAACACGGTTTGTGCTAGCTTCTTGAAACTTGACACAGTAAAGCAGTTTCACATTGTAACTCTATGTTTTGTTTCCTTTTCATGTAGCCCTAAGCAGTGACTGCCGAGAAACACTTTCATTGAAAGGGGTTGCAAGCTTCCAAAAATTACGAGTCTTCAGAAATCTCAGCAAATATTTTTTCACCCAAACTAGATGATACTTTCAGGTAATGATCAGTACACTAAGCCCTCTTGGTTCCCCAAATTTCGTTCTTCTATGTTGAAGCGTTCGTTTACACTAACAGTTTCCACTCTGGCATTTCACTCTGTTTTCTCCTATATTGATAGATGTATTTGGAACTCTAAATCAAACACGGTTTGTGCTAGCTTCTTGAAACTTGACACAGTAAAGCAGTTTCACATTCTAACTCTATGTTTTGTTTCCTTTTCATGTAGCTTTAAGCAGTGACTGGCGAGAAACACTTTCATTGAAAGGGGTTGCAAGCTTCCAAAAATTACGAGTCTCCAGAAATCTCAGCAAATATTTTTTCACCCAAACTGGATGATACTTTCAGGTAATGATCAGTACACTAAGCCCACTTGGTTCTCCAAATTTCATTCTTCTATGTTGAAGCGTTCGTTTCCAGTAACAGTTTCCATTCTGGCATTTCACTCTGTTTTCTCCTATATTGATAGATGTATTTGGAACTCTAAATCAAACACGGTTTGTGCTAGCTTCTTGAAACTTGACACAGTAAAGCAGTTTCACATTCTAACTCTATGTTTTGTTTCATTTTCATGTAGCCCTAAGCAGTGACTGGCGAGAAACACTTTCATTGAAAGGGGTTGCAAGCTTCCAAAAATTACGAGTCTCCAGAAATCTCAGCAAATATTTTTTCACCCAAACTGGATGATACTTTCACGTAATGATCAGTACACTTGGCCCACTTGGTTCTCCAAATTTCGTTCTTCTATGTTGAAGCGTTCGTTTCCAGTAACAGTTTCCATTCTGGCATTTCACTCTGTTTTCTCCTATATTGATAGATGTATTTGGAACTCTAAATCAAACACGGTTTGTGCTAGCTTCTTGAAACTTCACACAGTAAAGCAGTTTCACATTGTAACTCTATGTTTTGTTTCCTTTTCATGTAGCTTTAAGCAGTGACTGGCGAGAAACACTTTCATTGAAAGGGGTTGCAAGCTTCCAAAAATTACGAGTCTCCAGAAATCTCAGCAAATATTTTTTCACCCAAACTGGATGATACTTTCAGGTAATGATCAGTACACTAAGCCCACTTGGTTCTCCAAATTTCATTCTTCTATGTTGAAGCGTTCGTTTCCAGTAACAGTTTCCATTCTGGCATTTCACTCTGTTTTCTCCTATATTGATAGATGTATTTGGAACTCTAAATCAAACACGGTTTGTGCTAGCTTCTTGAAACTTGACACAGTAAAGCAGTTTCACATTCTAACTCTATGTTTTGTTTCTTTTTCATGTAGCCCTAAGCAGTGACTGGCGAGAAACACTTTCATTGAAAGGGGTTGCAAGCTTCCAAAAATTACGAGTCTCCAGAAATCTCAGCAAATATTTTTTCACCCAAACTGCATGATACTTTCAGGTAATGATCAGTACACTAAGCCCACTTGGTTCCCCAAATTTCGTTCTTCTATGTTGAAGCGTTCGTTTCCAGTAACAGTTTGAAATTTTGCGTTTCACTCTGTTTTCTCCTATATTGATAGATGTATTTGGAACTCTAAATCAAACACGGTTTGTGCTAGCTTCTTGAAACTTGACACAGTAAAGCAGTTTCACATTGTAACTCTATGTTTTGTTTCCTTTTCATGTAGCTTTTAGCAGTGACTGGCGAGAAACACTTTCATTGAAAGGGGTTGCAAGCTTCTAAAAATTACGAGTCTCCAGAAATCTCAGCAAATATTTTTTCACCCAAACTGGATGATACTTTCACGTAATGATCAGTACACTTGGCCCACTTGGTTCTCCAAATTTCGTTCTTCTATGTTGAAGCGTTCGTTTCCATTAACAGTTTCCATTCTGGCATTTCACTCTGTTTTCTCCTATATTGATAGATGTATTTGGAACTCTAAATCAAACACGGTTTGTGCTAGCTTCTTGAAACTTGACACAGTAAAGCAGTTTCACATTCTAACTCTATGTTTTGTTTCCTTTTCATGTAGCTTTTAGCAGTGACTGGCGAGAAACACTTTCATTGAAAGGGGTTGCAAGCTTCTAAAAATTACGAGTCTCCAGAAATCTCAGCAAATATTTTTTCACCCAAACTGGATGATACTTTCACGTAATGATCAGTACACTTGGCCCACTTGGTTCTCCAAATTTCGTTCTTCTATGTTGAAGCGTTCGTTTCCATTAACAGTTTCCATTCTGGCATTTCACTCTGTTTTCTCCTATATTGATAGATGTATTTGGAACTCTAAATCAAACACGGTTTGTGCTAGCTTCTTGAAACTTCACACAGTAAAGCAGTTTCACATTCTAACTCTATGTTTTGTTTCCTTTTCATGTAGCTTTAAGCAGTGACTGGCGAGAAACACTTTCATTGAAAGGGGTTGCAAGCTTCCAAAAATTACGAGTCTCCAGAAATCTCAGCAAATATTTTTTCACCCAAACTGGATGATACTTTCAGGTAATGATCAGTACACTAAGCCCACTCGGTTCTCCAAATTTCATTCTTCTATGTTGAAGCGTTCGTTTCCAGTAACAGTTTCCATTCTGGCATTTCACTCTGTTTTCTCCTATATTGATAGATGTATTTGGAACTCTAAATCAAACACGGTTTGTGCTAGCTTCTTGAAACTTGACACAGTAAAGCAGTTTCACATTCTAACTCTAAGTTTTGTTTCTTTTTCATGTAGCCCTAAGCAGTGACTGGCGAGAAACACTTTCATTGAAAGGGGTTGCAAGCTTCCAAAAATTACGAGTCTCCAGAAATCTCAGCAAATATTTTTTCACCCAAACTGCATGATACTTTCAGGTAATGATCAGGACACTAAGCCCACTTGGTTCCCCAAATTTCGTTCTTCTATATTGAAGCGTTCGTTTCCAGTAACAGTTTGAATTTTTGCGTTTCACTCTGTTTTCTCCTATATTGATAGAT
Source organism: Spermophilus citellus (assembly GCF_964194105.1). NCBI lineage: Eukaryota > Metazoa > Chordata > Mammalia > Rodentia > Sciuridae > Spermophilus > Spermophilus citellus. The sequence continues at coordinate 78,143,114 of NC_138185.1, read as the reverse complement.
GTATTTGGAACTCTAAATCAAACACGGTTTGTGCTAGCTTCTTGAAACTTGACACAGTAAAGCAGTTTCACATTGTAACTCTATGTTTTGTTTCCTTTTCATGTAGCCCTAAGCAGTGACTGCCGAGAAACACTTTCATTGAAAGGGGTTGCAAGCTTCCAAAAATTACGAGTCTCCAGAAATCTCAGCAAATATTTTTTCACCCAAACTAGATGATACTTTCAGGTAATGATCAGTACACTAAGCCCTCTTGGTTCCCCAAATTTCGTTCTTCTATGTTGAAGCGTTCGTTTACACTAACAGTTTCCACTCTGGCATTTCACTCTGTTTTCTCCTATATTGATAGATGTATTTGGAACTCTAAATCAAACACGGTTTGTGCTAGCTTCTTGAAACTTGACACAGTAAAGCAGTTTCACATTCTAACTCTATGTTTTGTTTCCTTTTCATGTAGCTTTAAGCAGTGACTGGCGAGAAACACTTTCATTGAAAGGGGTTGCAAGCTTCCAAAAATTACGAGTCTCCAGAAATCTCATCAAATATTTTTTCACCCAAACTGGATGATACTTTCAGGTAATGATCAGTACACTAAGCCCACTTGGTTCTCCAAATTTCATTCTTCTATGTTGAAGCGTTCGTTTCCAGTAACAGTTTCCATTCTGGCATTTCACTCTGTTTTCTCCTATATTGATAGATGTATTTGGAACTCTAAATCAAACACGGTTTGTGCTAGCTTCTTGAAACTTGACACAGTAAAGCAGTTTCACATTCTAACTATGTGTTTTGTTTCCTTTTCATGTAGCCCTAAGCAGTGACTGGCGAGAAACACTTTCATTGAAAGGGGTTGCAAGCTTCCAAAAATTACGAGTCTTCAGAAATCTCAGCAAATATTTTTTCACCCAAACTGGATGATACTTTCGGGTAATGATCAGTACACTAAGCCCACTTGGTTCCCCAAATTTCGTTCTTCTATGTTGAAGCGTTCGTTTCCAGTAACAGTTTGAATTTTGTCGTTTCACTCTGTTTTCTCCTATATTGATAGATGTATTTGGTACTCTAAATCAAACACGGTTTGTGCTAGCTTCTTGAAACTTGACACAGTAAAGCAGTTTCACATTGTAACTCTATGTTTTGTTTCCTTTTCATGTAGCTTTAAGCAGTGACTGGCGAGAAACACTTTCATTGAAAGGGGTTGCAAGCTTCTAAAAATTACGAGTCTCCAGAAATCTCAGCAAATATTTTTTCACCCAAACTGGATGATACTTTCACGTAATCATCAGTACACTTGGCCCACTTTGTTCTCCAAATTTCGTTCTTCTATGTTGAAGCGTTCGTTTCCAGTAACAGTTTCCATTCTGGCATTTCACTCTGTTTTCTCCTATATTGATAGATGTATTTGGAACTCTAAATCAAACACGGTTTGTGCTAGCTTCTTGAAACTTGACACAGTAAAGCAGTTTCACATTCTAACTCTATGTTTTGTTTCCTTTTCTTGTAGCCCTAAGCAGAGACTGGCGAGAAACACTTTCATTGAAAGGGGTTGCAAGCTTCTAAAAATTACGAGTCTCCAGAAATCTCAGCAAATATTTTTTCACCCAAACTGGATGATACTTTCAGGTAATGATCAGTACACTTGGCCCACTTGGTTCTCCATATTTCGTTCTTCTATGTTGAAGCGTTCGTTTACACTAACAGTTTCCACTCTGGCATTTCACTCTGTTTTCTCCTATATTGATAGATGTATTTGGAACTCTAAATCAAACACGGTTTGTGCTAGCTTCTTGAAACTTGACACAGTAAAGCAGTTTCACATTCTAACTCTATGTTTTGTTTCCTTTTCATGTAGCCCTAAGCAGTGACTGGCGAGAAACACTTTCATTGAAAGGGGTTGCAAGCTTCCAAAAATTACGAGTCTCCAGAAATCTCAGCAAATATTTTTTCACCCAAACTGCATGATACTTTCAGGTAATGATCAGTACACTAAGCCCAATCGGTTCTCCAAATTTCATTCTTCTATGTTGAAGCGTTCGTTTCCAGTAACAGTTTCCATTCTGGCATTTCACTCTGTTTTCTCCTATATTGATAGATGTATTTGGAACTCTAAATCAAACACGGTTTGTGCTACCTTCTTGAAACTTGACACAGTAAAGCAGTTTCACATTCTAACTCTATGGTTTGTTTCCTTTTCATGTAGCCCTAAGCAGTGACTGGCGAGAAACACTTTCATTGAAAGGGGTTGCAAGCTTCTAAAAATTACGAGTCTCCAGAAATCTCAGCAAATATTTTTTCACCCAAACTGCATGATACTTTCAGGTAATGATCAGTACACTAAGCCCACTCGGTTCTACAAATTTCATTCTTCTATGTTGAAGCGTTCGTTTCCAGTAACAGTTTCCATTCTGGCATTTCACTCTGTTTTCTCCTATATTGATAGATGTATTTGGAACTCTAAATCAAACACGGTTTGTGCTAGCTTCTTGAAACTTGACACAGTAAAGCAGTTTCACATTCTAACTCTATGTTTTGTTTCCTTTTCATGTAGCTTTAAGCAGTGACTGGCGAGAAACCCCTTCATTGAAAGGGGTTGCAAGCTTCCAAAAATTACGAGTCTCCAGAAATCTCAGCAAATACTTTTTCACCCAAACTGGATGATACTTTCAGGTAATGATCAGTACACTAAGCCCACTCGGTTCTCCAAATTTCATTCTTCTATGTTGAAGCGTTCGTTTCCAGTAACAGTTTCCATTCTGGCATTTCACTCTGTTTTCTCCTATATTGATAGATGTATTTGGAACTCTAAATCAAACACGGTTTGTGCTAGCTTCTTGAAACTTGACACAGTAAAGCAGTTTCACATTCTAACTCTAAGTTTTGTTTCTTTTTCATGTAGCCCTAAGCAGTGACTGGCGAGAAACACTTTCATTGAAAGGGGTTGCAAGCCTCCAAAAATTACGAGTCTCCAGAAATCTCAGCAAATATTTTTTCACCCAAACTGCATGATACTTTTAGGTAATGATCAGTACACTAAGCCCACTTGGTTCCCCAAATTTCGTTCTTCTATGTTGAAGCGTTCGTTTCCAGTAACAGTTTGAATTTTTGCGTTTCACTCTGTTTTCTCCTATATTGATAGATGTATTTGGAACTCTAAATCAAACACGGTTTGTGCTAGCTTCTTGAAACTTGACACAGTAAAGCAGTTTCACATTCTAACTCTATGTTTTGTTTCCTTTTCATGTAGCCCTAAGCAGTGACTGGCGAGAAACACTTTCATTGAAAGGGGTTGCAAGCTTCCAAAAATTACGAGTCTCCAGAAATCTCAGCAAATATTTTTTCACCCAAACTGCATGATACTTTCAGGTAATGATCAGTACACTAAGCCCACTCGGTTCTCCAAATTTCATTCTTCTATGTTGAAGCGTTCGTTTCCAGTAACAGTTTCCATTCTGGCATTTCACTCTGTTTTCTCCTATATTGATAGATGTATTTGGAACTCTAAATCAAACACGGTTTGTGCTACCTTCTTGAAACTTGACACAGTAAAGCAGTTTCACATTCTAACTCTATGGTTTGTTTCCTTTTCATGTAGCCCTAAGCAGTGACTGGCGAGAAACACTTTCATTGAAAGGGGTTGCAAGCTTCTAAAAATTACGAGTCTCCAGAAATCTCAGCAAATATTTTTTCACCCAAACTGCATGATACTTTCAGGTAATGATCAGTACACTAAGCCCACTCGGTTCTCCAAATTTCATTCTTCTATGTTGAAGCGTTCGTTTCCAGTAACAGTTTCCATTCTGGCATTTCACTCTGTTTTCTCCTATATTGATAGATGTATTTGGAACTCTAAATCAAACACGGTTTGTGCTAGCTTCTTGAAACTTGACACAGTAAAGCAGTTTCACATTCTAACTCTATGTTTTGTTTCATTTTCATGTAGCCCTAAGCAGTGACTGGCGAGAAACACTTTCATTGAAAGGGGTTGCAAGCTTCCAAAAATTACGAGTCTCCAGAAATCTCAGCAAATATTTTTTCACCCAAACTGGATGATACTTTCAGGTAATGATCAGTACACTAAGCCCTCTTGGTTCCCCAAATTTCGTTCTTCTATGTTGAAGCGTTCTTTCCAGTAACGGTTTGAATTTTGTCGTTTCACTCTGTTTTCTCCTATATCGATAGATGTATTTGGAACTCTAAATCAAACACGGTTTGTGCTAGCTTCTTGAAACTTGACACAGTAAAGCAGTTTCACATTCTAACTCTATGTTTTGTTTCCTTTTCATGTAGCTTTAAGCAGTGACTGGCGAGAAACCCCTTCATTGAAAGGGGTTGCAAGCTTCCAAAAATTACGAGTCTCCAGAAATCTCAGCAAATACTTTTTCACCCAAACTGGATGATACTTTCAGGTAATGATCAGTACACTAAGCCCACTCGGTTCTCCAAATTTCATTCTTCTATGTGGAAGCGTTCGTTTCCAGTAACAGTTTCCATTCTGGCATTTCACTCTGTTTTCTCCTATATTGATAGATGTATTTGGAACTCTAAATCAAACACGGTTTGTGCTAGCTTCTTGAAACTTGACACAGTAAAGCAGTTTCACATTCTAACTCTAAGTTTTGTTTCTTTTTCATGTAGCCCTAAGCAGTGACTGGCGAGAAACACTTTCATTGAAAGGGGTTGCAAGCCTCCAAAAATTACGAGTCTCCAGAAATCTCAGCAAATATTTTTTCACCCAAACTGCATGATACTTTCAGGTAATGATCAGTACACTAAGCCCACTTGGTTCCCCAAATTTCGTTCTTCTATGTTGAAGCGTTCGTTTCCAGTAACAGTTTGAATTTTTGCGTTTCACTCTGTTTTCTCCTATATTGATAGATGTATTTGGAACTCTAAATCAAACACGGTTTGTGCTAGCTTCTTGAAACTTGACACAGTAAAGCAGTTTCACATTGTAACTCTATGTTTTGTTTCCTTTTCATGTAGCCCTAAGCAGTGACTGCCGAGAAACACTTTCATTGAAAGGGGTTGCAAGCTTCCAAAAATTACGAGTCTTCAGAAATCTCAGCAAATATTTTTTCACCCAAACTAGATGATACTTTCAGGTAATGATCAGTACACTAAGCCCTCTTGGTTCCCCAAATTTCGTTCTTCTATGTTGAAGCGTTCGTTTACACTAACAGTTTCCACTCTGGCATTTCACTCTGTTTTCTCCTATATTGATAGATGTATTTGGAACTCTAAATCAAACACGGTTTGTGCTAGCTTCTTGAAACTTGACACAGTAAAGCAGTTTCACATTCTAACTCTAAGTTTTGTTTCTTTTTCATGTAGCCCTAAGCAGTGACTGGCGAGAAACACTTTCATTGAAAGGGGTTGCAAGCTTCCAAAAATTACGAGTCTCCAGAAATCTCATCAAATATTTTTTCACCCAAACTGGATGATACTTTCAGGTAATGATCAGTACACTAAGCCCACTTGGTTCTCCAAATTTCATTCTTCTATGTTGAAGCGTTCGTTTCCAGTAACAGTTTCCATTCTGGCATTTCACTCTGTTTTCTCCTATATTGATAGATGTATTTGGAACTCTAAATCAAACACGGTTTGTGCTAGCTTCTTGAAACTTGACACAGTAAAGCAGTTTCACATTCTAACTCTATGTTTTGTTTCCTTTTCATGTAGCCCTAAGCAGTGACTGGCGAGAAACACTTTCATTGAAAGGGGTTGCAAGCTTCCAAAAATTACGAGTCTTCAGAAATCTCAGCAAATATTTTTTCACCCAAACTGGATGATACTTTCGGGTAATGATCAGTACACTAAGCCCACTTGGTTCCCCAAATTTCGTTCTTCTATGTTGAAGCGTTCGTTTCCAGTAACAGTTTGAATTTTGTCGTTTCACTCTGTTTTCTCCTATATTGATAGATGTATTTGGAACTCTAAATCAAACACGGTTTGTGCTAGCTTCTTGAAACTTGACACAGTAAAGCAGTTTCACATTCTAACTCTATGTTTTGTTTCCTTTTCTTGTAGCCCTAAGCAGAGACTGGCGAGAAACACTTTCATTGAAAGGGGTTGCAAGCTTCTAAAAATTACGAGTCTCCAGAAATCTCAGCAAATATTTTTTCACCCAAACTGGATGATACTTTCAGGTAATGATCAGTACACTTGGCCCACTTGGTTCTCCATATTTCGTTCTTCTATGTTGAAGCGTTCGTTTACACTAACAGTTTCCACTCTGGCATTTCACTCTGTTTTCTCCTATATTGATAGATGTATTTGGAACTCTAAATCAAACACGGTTTGTGCTAGCTTCTTGAAACTTGACACAGTAAAGCAGTTTCACAATCTAACTCTATGTTTTGTTTCTTTTTCATGTAGCCCTAAGCAGTGACTGGCGAGAAACACTTTCATTGAAAGGGGTTGCAAGCTTCCAAAAATTACGAGTCTCCAGAAATCTCAGCAAATATTTTTTCACCCAAACTGCATGATACTTTCAGGTAATGATCAGTACACTAAGCTCACTTGGTTCCCCAAATTTCGTTCTTCTATGTTGAAGCGTTCGTTTCCAGTAACAGTTTGAATTTTTGCGTTTCACTCTGTTTTCTCCTATATCGATAGATGTATTTGGAACTCTAAATCAAACACGGTTTGTGCTAGCTTCTTGAAACTTGACACAGTAAAGCAGTTTCACATTCTAACTCTATGTTTTGTTTCTTTTTCATGTAGCCCTAAGCAGTGACTGGCGAGAAACACTTTCATTGAAAGGGGTTGCAAGCTTCCAAAAATTACGAGTCTTCAGAAATCTCAGCAAATATTTTTTCACCCAAACTGCATGATACTTTCAGGTAATGATCAGTACACTAAGCCCACTTGGTTCCCCAAATTTCGTTCTTCTATGTTGAAGCGTTCGTTTCCAGTAACAGTTTGAATTTTTGCGTTTCACTCTGTTTTCTCCTATATTGATAGATGTATTTGGAACTCTAAATCAAACACGGTTTGTGCTAGCTTCTTGAACCTTGACACAGTAAAGCAGTTTCACATTCTAACTCTATGTTTTGTTTCCTTTTCATGTAGCCCTAAGCAGTGACTGGCGAGAAACACTTTCATTGAAAGGGGTTGCAAGCTTCCAAAAATTACGAGTCTCCAGAAATCTCAGCAAATATTTTTTTCACCCAAACTGGATGATACGTTCAGGTAATGATCAGTACACTAAGCCCTCTTGGTTCCCCAAATTTCGTTCTTCTATGTTGAAGCGTTCGTTTCCAGTAACGGTTTGAATTTTGTCGTTTCACTCTGTTTTCTCCTATATCGATAGATGTATTTGGAACTCTAAATCAAACACGGTTTGTGCTAGCTTCTTGAAACTTGACACAGTAAAGCAGTTTCACATTGTAACTCTATGTTTTGTTTCCTTTTCATGTAGCTTTAAGCAGTGACTGGCGAGAAACACTTTCATTGAAAGGGGTTGCAAGCTTCTAAAAATTACGAGTCTCCAGAAATCTCAGCAAATATTTTTTCACCCAAACTGGATGATACTTTCACGTAACGATCAGTACACTTGGCCCACTTGGTTCTCCAAATTTCGTTCTTCTATGTTGAAGCGTTCGTTTCCAGTAACAGTTTCCATTCTGGCATTTCACTCTGTTTTCTCCTATATTGATAGATGTATTTGGAACTCTAAATCAAACACGGTTTGTGCTAGCTTCTTGAAACTTGACACAGTAAAGCAGTTTCACATTGTAACTCTATGTTTTGTTTCCTTTTCATGTAGCTTTAAGCAGTGACTGGCGAGAAACACTTTCATTGAAAGGGTTTGCAAGCTTCCAAAAATTACGAGTCTCCAGAAATCTCAGCAAATATTTTTTCACCCAAACTGGATGATACTTTCAGGTAATGATCAGTACACTAAGCCCTCTTGGTTCCCCAAATTTCGTTCTTCTATGTTGAAGCGTTCGTTTCCAGTAACGGTTTGAATTTTGTCGTTTCACTCTGTTTTCTCCTATATCGATAGATGTATTTGGAACTCTAAATCAAACACGGTTTGTGCTAGCTTCTTGAAACTTGACACAGTAAAGCAGTTTCACATTCTAACTCTATGTTTTGTTTCCTTTTCATGTAGCTTTAAGCAGTGACTGGCGAGAAACCCCTTCATTGAAAGGGGTTGCAAGCTTCCAAAAATTACGAGTCTCCAGAAATCTCAGCAAATACTTTTTCACCCAAACTGGATGATACTTTCAGGTAATGATCAGTACACTAAGCCCACTCGGTTCTCCAAATTTCATTCTTCTATGTTGAAGCGTTCGTTTCCAGTAACAGTTTCCATTCTGGCATTTCACTCTGTTTTCTCCTATATTGATAGATGTATTTGGAACTCTAAATCAAACACGGTTTGTGCTAGCTTCTTGAAACTTGACACAGTAAAGCAGTTTCACATTCTAACTCTAAGTTTTGTTTCTTTTTCATGTAGCCCTAAGCAGTGACTGGCGAGAAACACTTTCATTGAAAGGGGTTGCAAGCCTCCAAAAATTACGAGTCTCCAGAAATCTCAGCAAATATTTTTTCACCCAAACTGCATGATACTTTCAGGTAATGATCAGTACACTAAGCCCACTTGGTTCCCCAAATTTCGTTCTTCTATGTTGAAGCGTTCGTTTCCAGTAACAGTTTGAATTTTTGCGTGTCACTCTGTTTTCTCTTATATTGATAGATGTATTTGGAACTCTAAATCAAACACGGTTTGTGCTAGCTTCTTGAAACTTGACACAGTAAAGCAGTTTCACATTGTAACTCTATGTTTTGTTTCCTTTTCATGTAGCCCTAAGCAGTGACTGCCGAGAAACACTTTCATTGAAAGGGGTTGCAAGCTTCCAAAAATTACGAGTCTTCAGAAATCTCAGCAAATATTTTTTCACCCAAACTAGATGATACTTTCAGGTAATGATCAGTACACTAAGCCCTCTTGGTTCCCCAAATTTCGTTCTTCTATGTTGAAGCGTTCGTTTACACTAACAGTTTCCACTCTGGCATTTCACTCTGTTTTCTCCTATATTGATAGATGTATTTGGAACTCTAAATCAAACACGGTTTGTGCTAGCTTCTTGAAACTTGACACAGTAAAGCAGTTTCACATTCTAACTCTAAGTTTTGTTTCTTTTTCATGTAGCCCTAAGCAGTGACTGGCGAGAAACACTTTCATTGAAAGGGGTTGCAAGCTTCCAAAAATTACGAGTCTTCAGAAATCTCAGCAAATATTTTTTCACCCAAACTGCATGATACTTTCAGGTAATGATCAGTACACTAAGCCCACTTGGTTCCCCAAATTTCGTTCTTCTATGTTGAAGCGTTCGTTTCCAGTAACAGTTTGAATTTTTGCGTTTCACTCTGTTTTCTCCTATATTGATAGATGTATTTGGAACTCTAAATCAAACACGGTTTGTGCTAGCTTCTTGAAACTTGACACAGTAAAGCAGTTTCACATTCTAACTCTAAGTTTTGTTTCTTTTTCATGTAGCCCTAAGCAGTGACTGGCGAGAAACACTTTCATTGAAAGGGGTTGCAAGCTTCCAAAAATTACGAGTCTCCAGAAATCTCATCAAATATTTTTTCACCCAAACTGGATGATACTTTCAGGTAATGATCAGTACACTAAGCCCTCTTGGTTCCCCAAATTTCGTTCTTCTATGTTGAAGCGTTCGTTTCCAGTAACGGTTTGAATTTTGTCGTTTCACTCTGTTTTCTCCTATATCGATAGATGTATTTGGAACTCTAAATCAAACACGGTTTGTGCTAGCTTCTTGAAACTTGACACAGTAAAGCAGTTTCACATTGTAACTCTATGTTTTGTTTCCTTTTCATGTAGCTTTAAGCAGTGACTGGCGAGAAACACTTTCATTGAAAGGGGTTGCAAGCTTCTAAAAATTACGAGTCTCCAGAAATCTCAGCAAATATTTTTTCACCCAAACTGGATGATACTTTCACGTAACGATCAGTACACTTGGCCCACTTGGTTCTCCAAATTTCGTTCTTCTATGTTGAAGCGTTCGTTTCCAGTAACAGTTTCCATTCTGGCATTTCACTCTGTTTTCTCCTATATTGATAGATGTATTTGGAACTCTAAATCAAACACGGTTTGTGCTAGCTTCTTGAAACTTGACACAGTAAAGCAGTTTCACATTGTAACTCTATGTTTTGTTTCCTTTTCATGTAGCTTTAAGCAGTGACTGGCGAGAAACACTTTCATTGAAAGGGTTTGCAAGCTTCCAAAAATTACGAGTCTCCAGAAATCTCAGCAAATATTTTTTCACCCAAACTGGATGATACTTTCAGGTAATGATCAGTACACTAAGCCCTCTTGGTTCCCCAAATTTCGTTCTTCTATGTTGAAGCGTTCGTTTCCAGTAACGGTTTGAATTTTGTCGTTTCACTCTGTTTTCTCCTATATCGATAGATGTATTTGGAACTCTAAATCAAACACGGTTTGTGCTAGCTTCTTGAAACTTGACACAGTAAAGCAGTTTCACATTCTAACTCTATGTTTTGTTTCCTTTTCATGTAGCTTTAAGCAGTGACTGGCGAGAAACCCCTTCATTGAAAGGGGTTGCAAGCTTCCAAAAATTACGAGTCTCCAGAAATCTCAGCAAATACTTTTTCACCCAAACTGGATGATACTTTCAGGTAATGATCAGTACACTAAGCCCACTCGGTTCTCCAAATTTCATTCTTCTATGTTGAAGCGTTCGTTTCCAGTAACAGTTTCCATTCTGGCATTTCACTCTGTTTTCTCCTATATTGATAGATGTATTTGGAACTCTAAATCAAACACGGTTTGTGCTAGCTTCTTGAAACTTGACACAGTAAAGCAGTTTCACATTCTAACTCTAAGTTTTGTTTCTTTTTCATGTAGCCCTAAGCAGTGACTGGCGAGAAACACTTTCATTGAAAGGGGTTGCAAGCCTCCAAAAATTACGAGTCTCCAGAAATCTCAGCAAATATTTTTTCACCCAAACTGCATGATACTTTCAGGTAATGATCAGTACACTAAGCCCACTTGGTTCCCCAAATTTCGTTCTTCTATGTTGAAGCGTTCGTTTCCAGTAACAGTTTGAATTTTTGCGTGTCACTCTGTTTTCTCTTATATTGATAGATGTATTTGGAACTCTAAATCAAACACGGTTTGTGCTAGCTTCTTGAAACTTGACACAGTAAAGCAGTTTCACATTGTAACTCTATGTTTTGTTTCCTTTTCATGTAGCCCTAAGCAGTGACTGCCGAGAAACACTTTCATTGAAAGGGGTTGCAAGCTTCCAAAAATTACGAGTCTTCAGAAATCTCAGCAAATATTTTTTCACCCAAACTAGATGATACTTTCAGGTAATGATCAGTACACTAAGCCCTCTTGGTTCCCCAAATTTCGTTCTTCTATGTTGAAGCGTTCGTTTACACTAACAGTTTCCACTCTGGCATTTCACTCTGTTTTCTCCTATATTGATAGATGTATTTGGAACTCTAAATCAAACACGGTTTGTGCTAGCTTCTTGAAACTTGACACAGTAAAGCAGTTTCACATTCTAACTCTAAGTTTTGTTTCTTTTTCATGTAGCCCTAAGCAGTGACTGGCGAGAAACACTTTCATTGAAAGGGGTTGCAAGCTTCCAAAAATTACGAGTCTTCAGAAATCTCAGCAAATATTTTTTCACCCAAACTGCATGATACTTTCAGGTAATGATCAGTACACTAAGCCCACTTGGTTCCCCAAATTTCGTTCTTCTATGTTGAAGCGTTCGTTTCCAGTAACAGTTTGAATTTTTGCGTTTCACTCTGTTTTCTCCTATATTGATAGATGTATTTGGAACTCTAAATCAAACACGGTTTGTGCTAGCTTCTTGAAACTTGACACAGTAAAGCAGTTTCACATTCTAACTCTAAGTTTTGTTTCTTTTTCATGTAGCCCTAAGCAGTGACTGGCGAGAAACACTTTCATTGAAAGGGGTTGCAAGCTTCCAAAAATTACGAGTCTCCAGAAATCTCATCAAATATTTTTTCACCCAAACTGGATGATACTTTCAGGTAATGATCAGTACACTAAGCCCTCTTGGTTCCCCAAATTTCGTTCTTCTATGTTGAAGCGTTCGTTTCCAGTAACGGTTTGAATTTTGTCGTTTCACTCTGTTTTCTCCTATATCGATAGATGTATTTGGAACTCTAAATCAAACACGGTTTGTGCTAGCTTCTTGAAACTTGACACAGTAAAGCAGTTTCACATTGTAACTCTATGTTTTGTTTCCTTTTCATGTAGCTTTAAGCAGTGACTGGCGAGAAACACTTTCATTGAAAGGGGTTGCAAGCTTCTAAAAATTACGAGTCTCCAGAAATCTCAGCAAATATTTTTTCACCCAAACTGGATGATACTTTCACGTAACGATCAGTACACTTGGCCCACTTGGTTCTCCAAATTTCGTTCTTCTATGTTGAAGCGTTCGTTTCCAGTAACAGTTTCCATTCTGGCATTTCACTCTGTTTTCTCCTATATTGATAGATGTATTTGGAACTCTAAATCAAACACGGTTTGTGCTAGCTTCTTGAAACTTGACACAGTAAAGCAGTTTCACATTGTAACTCTGTGTTTTGTTTCCTTTTCATGTAGCTTTAAGCAGTGACTGGCGAGAAACACTTTCATTGAAAGGGTTTGCAAGCTTCCAAAAATTACGAGTCTCCAGAAATCTCAGCAAATATTTTTTCACCCAAACTGGATGATACTTTCAGGTAATGATCAGTACACTAAGCCCACTTGGTTCTCCAAATTTCATTCTTCTATGTTGAAGCGTTCGTTTCCAGTAACTGTTTCCATTCTGGCATTTCACTCTGTTTTCTCCTATATTGATAGATGTATTTGGAACTCTAAATCAAACACGGTTTGTGCTAGCTTCTTGAAACTTGACACAGTAAAGCAGTTTCACATTCTAACTCTATGTTTTGTTTCCTTTTCATGTAGCCCTAAGCAGTGACTGGCGAGAAACACTTTCATTGAAAGGGGTTGCAAGCTTCCAAAAATTACGAGTCTCCAGAAATCTCAGCAAATATTTTTTCACCCAAACTGCATGATACTTTCAGGTAATGATCAGTACACTAAGCCCACTCGGTTCTCCAAATTTCATTCTTCTATGTTGAAGCGTTCGTTTCCAGTAACAGTTTCCATTCTGGCATTTCACTCTGTTTTCTCCTATATTGATAGATGTATTTGGAACTCTAAATCAAACACGGTTTGTGCTAGCTTCTTGAAACTTGACACAGTAAAGCAGTTTCACATTCTAACTCTATGGTTTGTTTCCTTTTCATGTAGCCCTAAGCAGTGACTGGCGAGAAACACTTTCATTGAAAGGGGTTGCAAGCTTCCAAAAATTACGAGTCTCCAGAAATCTCATCAAATATTTTTTCACCCAAACTGGATGATACTTTCAGGTAATGATCAGTACACTAAGCCCACTTGGTTCTCCAAATTTCATTCTTCTATGTTGAAGCGTTCGTTTCCAGTAACAGTTTCCATTCTGGCATTTCACTCTGTTTTCTCCTATATTGATAGATGTATTTGGAACTCTAAATCAAACACGGTTTGTGCTAGCTTCTTGAAACTTGACACAGTAAAGCAGTTTCACATTCTAACTCTATGTTTTGTTTCCTTTTCATGTAGCCCTAAGCAGTGACTGGCGAGAAACACTTTCATTGAAAGGGGTTGCAAGCTTCCAAAAATTACGAGTCTTCAGAAATCTCAGCAAATATTTTTTCACCCAAACTGGATGATACTTTCGGGTAATGATCAGTACACTAAGCCCACTTGGTTCCCCAAATTTCGTTCTTCTATGTTGAAGCGTTCGTTTCCAGTAACAGTTTGAATTTTGTCGTTTCACTCTGTTTTCTCCTATATTGATAGATGTATTTGGAACTCTAAATCAAACACAGTTTGTGCTAGCTTCTTGAAACTTGACACAGTAAAGCAGTTTCACATTCTAACTCTATGTTTTGTTTCCTTTTCTTGTAGCCCTAAGCAGAGACTGGCGAGAAACACTTTCATTGAAAGGGGTTGCAAGCTTCTAAAAATTACGAGTCTCCAGAAATCTCAGCAAATATTTTTTCACCCAAACTGGATGATACTTTCAGGTAATGATCAGTACACTTGGCCCACTTGGTTCTCCATATTTCGTTCTTCTATGTTGAAGCGTTCGTTTACACTAACAGTTTCCACTCTGGCATTTCACTCTGTTTTCTCCTATATTGATAGATGTATTTGGAACTCTAAATCAAACACGGTTTGTGCTAGCTTCTTGAAACTTGACACAGTAAAGCAGTTTCACATTGTAACTCTATGTTTTGTTTCCTTTTCATGTAGCCCTAAGCAGTGACTGCCGAGAAACACTTTCATTGAAAGGGGTTGCAAGCTTCCAAAAATTACGAGTCTCCAGAAATCTCAGCAAATATTTTTTCACCCAAACTGCATGATACTTTCAGGTAATGATCAGTACACTAAGCTCACTTGGTTCCCCAAATTTCGTTCTTCTATGTTGAAGCGTTCGTTTCCAGTAACAGTTTGAATTTTTGCGTTTCACTCTGTTTTCTCCTATATCGATAGATGTATTTGGAACTCTAAATCAAACACGGTTTGTGCTAGCTTCTTGAAACTTGACACAGTAAAGCAGTTTCACATTGTAACTCTATGTTTTGTTTCCTTTTCATGTAGCTTTAAGCAGTGACTGGCGAGAAACACTTTCATTGAAAGGGGTTGCAAGCTTCTAAAAATTACGAGTCTCCAGAAATCTCAGCAAATATTTTTTCACCCAAACTGGATGATACTTTCACGTAACGATCAGTACACTTGGCCCACTTGGTTCTCCAAATTTCGTTCTTCTATGTTGAAGCGTTCGTTTCCAGTAACAGTTTCCATTCTGGCATTTCACTCTGTTTTCTCCTATATTGATAGATGTATTTGGAACTCTAAATCAAACACGGTTTGTGCTAGCTTCTTGAAACTTGACACAGTAAAGCAGTTTCACATTGTAACTCTATGTTTTGTTTCCTTTTCATGTAGCTTTAAGCAGTGACTGGCGAGAAACACTTTCATTGAAAGGGTTTGCAAGCTTCCAAAAATTATGAGTCTCCAGAAATCTCAGCAAATATTTTTTCACCCAAACTGGATGATACTTTCAGGTAATGATCAGTACACTAAGCCCACTTGGTTCTCCAAATTTCATTCTTCTATGTTGAAGCGTTCGTTTCCAGTAACTGTTTCCATTCTGGCATTTCACTCTGTTTTCTCCTATATTGATAGATGTATTTGGAACTCTAAATCAAACACGGTTTGTGCTAGCTTCTTGAAACTTGACACAGTAAAGCAGTTTCACATTCTAACTCTATGTTTTGTTTCCTTTTCATGTAGCCCTAAGCAGTGACTGGCGAGAAACACTTTCATTGAAAGGGGTTGCAAGCTTCCAAAAATTACGAGTCTCCAGAAATCTCAGCAAATATTTTTTCACCCAAACTGCATGATACTTTCAGGTAATGATCAGTACACTAAGCCCACTCGGTTCTCCAAATTTCATTCTTCTATGTTGAAGCGTTCGTTTCCAGTAACAGTTTCCATTCTGGCATTTCACTCTGTTTTCTCCTATATTGATAGATGTATTTGGAACTCTAAATCAAACACGGTTTGTGCTAGCTTCTTGAAACTTGACACAGTAAAGCAGTTTCACATTCTAACTCTATGGTTTGTTTCCTTTTCATGTAGCCCTAAGCAGTGACTGGCGAGAAACACTTTCATTGAAAGGGGTTGCAAGCTTCTAAAAATTACGAGTCTCCAGAAATCTCAGCAAATATTTTTTCACCCAAACTGCATGATACTTTCAGGTAATGATCAGTACACTAAGCCCACTCGGTTCTCCAAATTTCATTCTTCTATGTTGAAGCGTTCGTTTCCAGTAACAGTTTCCATTCTGGCATTTCACTCTGTTTTCTCCTATATTGATAGATGTATTTGGAACTCTAAATCAAACACGGTTTGTGCTAGCTTCTTGAAACTTGACACAGTAAAGCAGTTTCACATTCTAACTCTATGTTTTGTTTCATTTTCATGTAGCCCTAAGCAGTGACTGGCGAGAAACACTTTCATTGAAAGGGGTTGCAAGCTTCCAAAAATTACGAGTCTCCAGAAATCTCAGCAAATATTTTTTCACCCAAACTGGATGATACTTTCAGGTAATGATCAGTACACTAAGCCCTCTTGGTTCCCCAAATTTCGTTCTTCTATGTTGAAGCGTTCGTTTCCAGTAATGGTTTGAATTTTGTCGTTTCACTCTGTTTTCTCCTATATCGATAGATGTATTTGGAACTCTAAATCAAACACGGTTTGTGCTAGCTTCTTGAAACTTGACACAGTAAAGCAGTTTCACATTCTAACTCTATGTTTTGTTTCCTTTTCATGTAGCTTTAAGCAGTGACTGGCGAGAAACCCCTTCATTGAAAGGGGTTGCAAGCTTCCAAAAATTACGAGTCTCCAGAAATCTCAGCAAATACTTTTTCACCCAAACTGGATGATACTTTCAGGTAATGATCAGTACACTAAGCCCACTCGGTTCTCCAAATTTCATTCTTCTATGTTGAAGCGTTCGTTTCCAGTAACAGTTTCCATTCTGGCATTTCACTCTGTTTTCTCCTATATTGATAGATGTATTTGGAACTCTAAATCAAACACGGTTTGTGCTAGCTTCTTGAAACTTGACACAGTAAAGCAGTTTCACATTCTAACTCTAAGTTTTGTTTCTTTTTCATGTAGCCCTAAGCAGTGACTGGCGAGAAACACTTTCATTGAAAGGGGTTGCAAGCCTCCAAAAATTACGAGTCTCCAGAAATCTCAGCAAATATTTTTTCACCCAAACTGCATGATACTTTCAGGTAATGATCAGTACACTAAGCCCACTTGGTTCCCCAAATTTCGTTCTTCTATGTTGAAGCGTTCGTTTCCAGTAACAGTTTGAATTTTTGCGTGTCACTCTGTTTTCTCCTATATTGATAGATGTATTTGGAACTCTAAATCAAACACGGTTTGTGCTAGCTTCTTGAAACTTGACACAGTAAAGCAGTTTCACATTGTAACTCTATGTTTTGTTTCCTTTTCATGTAGCCCTAAGCAGTGACTGCCGAGAAACACTTTCATATAAAGGGGTTGCAAGCTTCCAAAAATTACGAGTCTTCAGAAATCTCAGCAAATATTTTTTCACCCAAACTAGATGATACTTTCAGGTAATGATCAGTACACTAAGCCCTCTTGGTTCCCCAAATTTCGTTCTTCTATGTTGAAGCGTTCGTTTACACTAACAGTTTCCACTCTGGCATTTCACTCTGTTTTCTCCTATATTGATAGATGTATTTGGAACTCTAAATCAAACACGGTTTGTGCTAGCTTCTTGAAACTTGACACAGTAAAGCAGTTTCACATTCTAACTCTAAGTTTTGTTTCTTTTTCATGTAGCCCTAAGCAGTGACTGGCGAGAAACACTTTCATTGAAAGGGGTTGCAAGCTTCCAAAAATTACGAGTCTTCAGAAATCTCAGCAAATATTTTTTCACCCAAACTGCATGATACTTTCAGGTAATGATCAGTACACTAAGCCCACTTGGTTCCCCAAATTTCGTTCTTCTATGTTGAAGCGTTCGTTTCCAGTAACAGTTTGAATTTTTGCGTTTCACTCTGTTTTCTCCTATATTGATAGATGTATTTGGAACTCTAAATCAAACACGGTTTGTGCTAGCTTCTTGAAACTTGACACAGTAAAGCAGTTTCACATTCTAACTCTAAGTTTTGTTTCTTTTTCATGTAGCCCTAAGCAGTGACTGGCGAGAAACACTTTCATTGAAAGGGGTTGCAAGCTTCCAAAAATTACGAGTCTCCAGAAATCTCATCAAATATTTTTTCACCCAAACTGGATGATACTTTCAGGTAATGATCAGTACACTAAGCCCTCTTGGTTCCACAAATTTCGTTCTTCTATGTTGAAGCGTTCGTTTCCAGTAACGGTTTGAATTTTGTCGTTTCACTCTGTTTTCTCCTATATCGATAGATGTATTTGGAACTCTAAATCAAACACGGTTTGTGCTAGCTTCTTGAAACTTGACACAGTAAAGCAGTTTCACATTGTAACTCTATGTTTTGTTTCCTTTTCATGTAGCTTTAAGCAGTGACTGGCGAGAAACACTTTCATTGAAAGGGGTTGCAAGCTTCTAAAAATTACGAGTCTCCAGAAATCTCAGCAAATATTTTTTCACCCAAACTGGATGATACTTTCACGTAACGATCAGTACACTTGGCCCACTTGGTTCTCCAAATTTCGTTCTTCTATGTTGAAGCGTTCGTTTCCAGTAACAGTTTCCATTCTGGCATTTCACTCTGTTTTCTCCTATATTGATAGATGTATTTGGAACTCTAAATCAAACACGGTTTGTGCTAGCTTCTTGAAACTTGACACAGTAAAGCAGTTTCACATTGTAACTCTGTGTTTTGTTTCCTTTTCATGTAGCTTTAAGCAGTGACTGGCGAGAAACACTTTCATTGAAAGGGTTTGCAAGCTTCCAAAAATTACGAGTCTCCAGAAATCTCAGCAAATATTTTTTCACCCAAACTGGATGATACTTTCAGGTAATGATCAGTACACTAAGCCCACTTGGTTCTCCAAATTTCATTCTTCTATGTTGAAGCGTTCGTTTCCAGTAACTGTTTCCATTCTGGCATTTCACTCTGTTTTCTCCTATATTGATAGATGTATTTGGAACTCTAAATCAAACACGGTTTGTGCTAGCTTCTTGAAACTTGACACAGTAAAGCAGTTTCACATTCTAACTCTATGTTTTGTTTCCTTTTCATGTAGCCCTAAGCAGTGACTGGCGAGAAACACTTTCATTGAAAGGGGTTGCAAGCTTCCAAAAATTACGAGTCTCCAGAAATCTCAGCAAATATTTTTTCACCCAAACTGCATGATACTTTCAGGTAATGATCAGTACACTAAGCCCACTCGGTTCTCCAAATTTCATTCTTCTATGTTGAAGCGTTCGTTTCCAGTAACAGTTTCCATTCTGGCATTTCACTCTGTTTTCTCCTATATTGATAGATGTATTTGGAACTCTAAATCAAACACGGTTTGTGCTAGCTTCTTGAAACTTGACACAGTAAAGCAGTTTCACATTCTAACTCTATGGTTTGTTTCCTTTTCATGTAGCCCTAAGCAGTGACTGGCGAGAAACACTTTCATTGAAAGGGGTTGCAAGCTTCTAAAAATTACGAGTCTCCAGAAATCTCAGCAAATATTTTTTCACCCAAACTGCATGATACTTTCAGGTAATGATCAGTACACTAAGCCCACTCGGTTCTCCAAATTTCATTCTTCTATGTTGAAGCGTTCGTTTCCAGTAACAGTTTCCATTCTGGCATTTCACTCTGTTTTCTCCTATATTGATAGATGTATTTGGAACTCTAAATCAAACACGGTTTGTGCTAGCTTCTTGAAACTTGACACAGTAAAGCAGTTTCACATTCTAACTCTATGTTTTGTTTCCTTTTCATGTAGCCCTAAGCAGTGACTGGCGAGAAACACTTTCATTGAAAGGGGTTGCAAGCTTCCAAAAATTACGAGTCTCCAGAAATCTCAGCAAATATTTTTTCACCCAAACTGGATGATACTTTCAGGTAATGATCAGTACACTAAGCCCTCTTGGTTCCCCAAATTTCGTTCTTCTATGTTGAAGCGTTCGTTTCCAGTAACGGTTTGAATTTTGTCGTTTCACTCTGTTTTCTCCTATATCGATAGATGTATTTGGAACTCTAAATCAAACACGGTTTGTGCTAGCTTCTTGAAACTTGACACAGTAAAGCAGTTTCACATTCTAACTCTATGTTTTGTTTCCTTTTCATGTAGCTTTAAGCAGTGACTGGCGAGAAACCCCTTCATTGAAAGGGGTTGCAAGCTTCCAAAAATTACGAGTCTCCAGAAATCTCAGCAAATACTTTTTCACCCAAACTGGATGATACTTTCAGGTAATGATCAGTACACTAAGCCCACTCGGTTCTCCAAATTTCATTCTTCTATGTTGAAGCGTTCGTTTCCAGTAACAGTTTCCATTCTGGCATTTCACTCTGTTTTCTCCTATATTGATAGATGTATTTGGAACTCTAAATCAAACACGGTTTGTGCTAGCTTCTTGAAACTTGACACAGTAAAGCAGTTTCACATTCTAACTCTAAGTTTTGTTTCTTTTTCATGTAGCCCTAAGCAGTGACTGGCGAGAAACACTTTCATTGAAAGGGGTTGCAAGCCTCCAAAAATTACGAGTCTCCAGAAATCTCAGCAAATATTTTTTCACCCAAACTGCATGATACTTTCAGGTAATGATCAGTACACTAAGCCCACTTGGTTCCCCAAATTTCGTTCTTCTATGTTGAAGCGTTCGTTTCCAGTAACAGTTTGAATTTTTGCGTGTCACTCTGTTTTCTCCTATATTGATAGATGTATTTGGAACTCTAAATCAAACACGGTTTGTGCTAGCTTCTTGAAACTTGACACAGTAAAGCAGTTTCACATTGTAACTCTATGTTTTGTTTCCTTTTCATGTAGCCCTAAGCAGTGACTGCCGAGAAACACTTTCATATAAAGGGGTTGCAAGCTTCCAAAAATTACGAGTCTTCAGAAATCTCAGCAAATATTTTTTCACCCAAACTAGATGATACTTTCAGGTAATGATCAGTACACTAAGCCCTCTTGGTTCCCCAAATTTCGTTCTTCTATGTTGAAGCGTTCGTTTACACTAACAGTTTCCACTCTGGCATTTCACTCTGTTTTCTCCTATATTGATAGATGTATTTGGAACTCTAAATCAAACACGGTTTGTGCTAGCTTCTTGAAACTTGACACAGTAAAGCAGTTTCACATTCTAACTCTAAGTTTTGTTTCTTTTTCATGTAGCCCTAAGCAGTGACTGGCGAGAAACACTTTCATTGAAAGGGGTTGCAAGCTTCCAAAAATTACGAGTCTTCAGAAATCTCAGCAAATATTTTTTCACCCAAACTGCATGATACTTTCAGGTAATGATCAGTACACTAAGCCCACTTGGTTCCCCAAATTTCGTTCTTCTATGTTGAAGCGTTCGTTTCCAGTAACAGTTTGAATTTTTGCGTTTCACTCTGTTTTCTCCTATATTGATAGATGTATTTGGAACTCTAAATCAAACACGGTTTGTGCTAGCTTCTTGAAACTTGACACAGTAAAGCAGTTTCACATTCTAACTCTAAGTTTTGTTTCTTTTTCATGTAGCCCTAAGCAGTGACTGGCGAGAAACACTTTCATTGAAAGGGGTTGCAAGCTTCCAAAAATTACGAGTCTCCAGAAATCTCATCAAATATTTTTTCACCCAAACTGGATGATACTTTCAGGTAATGATCAGTACACTAAGCCCTCTTGGTTCCCCAAATTTCGTTCTTCTATGTTGAAGCGTTCGTTTCCAGTAACGGTTTGAATTTTGTCGTTTCACTCTGTTTTCTCCTATATCGATAGATGTATTTGGAACTCTAAATCAAACACGGTTTGTGCTAGCTTCTTGAAACTTGACACAGTAAAGCAGTTTCACATTGTAACTCTATGTTTTGTTTCCTTTTCATGTAGCTTTAAGCAGTGACTGGCGAGAAACACTTTCATTGAAAGGGGTTGCAAGCTTCTAAAAATTACGAGTCTCCAGAAATCTCAGCAAATATTTTTTCACCCAAACTGGATGATACTTTCACGTAACGATCAGTACACTTGGCCCACTTGGTTCTCCAAATTTCGTTCTTCTATGTTGAAGCGTTCGTTTCCAGTAACAGTTTCCATTCTGGCATTTCACTCTGTTTTCTCCTATATTGATAGATGTATTTGGAACTCTAAATCAAACACGGTTTGTGCTAGCTTCTTGAAACTTGACACAGTAAAGCAGTTTCACATTGTAACTCTGTGTTTTGTTTCCTTTTCATGTAGCTTTAAGCAGTGACTGGCGAGAAACACTTTCATTGAAAGGGTTTGCAAGCTTCCAAAAATTACGAGTCTCCAGAAATCTCAGCAAATATTTTTTCACCCAAACTGGATGATACTTTCAGGTAATGATCAGTACACTAAGCCCACTTGGTTCTCCAAATTTCATTCTTCTATGTTGAAGCGTTCGTTTCCAGTAACTGTTTCCATTCTGGCATTTCACTCTGTTTTCTCCTATATTGATAGATGTATTTGGAACTCTAAATCAAACACGGTTTGTGCTAGCTTCTTGAAACTTGACACAGTAAAGCAGTTTCACATTCTAACTCTATGTTTTGTTTCCTTTTCATGTAGCCCTAAGCAGTGACTGGCGAGAAACACTTTCATTGAAAGGGGTTGCAAGCTTCCAAAAATTACGAGTCTCCAGAAATCTCAGCAAATATTTTTTCACCCAAACTGGATGATACTTTCAGGTAATGATCAGTACACTAAGCCCACTCGGTTCTCCAAATTTCATTCTTCTATGTTGAAGCGTTCGTTTCCAGTAACAGTTTCCATTCTGGCATTTCACTCTGTTTTCTCCTATATTGATAGATGTATTTGGAACTCTAAATCAAACACGGTTTGTGCTAGCTTCTTGAAACTTGACACAGTAAAGCAGTTTCACATTCTAACTCTATGTTTTGTTTCATTTTCATGTAGCCCTAAGCAGTGACTGGCGAGAAACACTTTCATTGAAAGGGGTTGCAAGCTTCCAAAAATTACGAGTCTCCAGAAATCTCAGCAAATATTTTTTCACCCAAACTGGATGATACTTTCAGGTAATGATCAGTACACTAAGCCCTCTTGGTTCCCCAAATTTCGTTCTTCTATGTTGAAGCGTTCGTTTCCAGTAACGGTTTGAATTTTGTCGTTTCACTCTGTTTTCTCCTATATCGATAGATGTATTTGGAACTCTAAATCAAACACGGTTTGTGCTAGCTTCTTGAAACTTGACACAGTAAAGCAGTTTCACATTCTAACTCTATGTTTTGTTTCCTTTTCATGTAGCTTTAAGCAGTGACTGGCGAGAAACCCCTTCATTGAAAGGGGTTGCAAGCTTCCAAAAATTACGAGTCTCCAGAAATCTCAGCAAATACTTTTTCACCCAAACTGGATGATACTTTCAGGTAATGATCAGTACACTAAGCCCACTCGGTTCTCCAAATTTCATTCTTCTATGTTGAAGCGTTCGTTTCCAGTAACAGTTTCCATTCTGGCATTTCACTCTGTTTTCTCCTATATTGATAGATGTATTTGGAACTCTAAATCAAACACGGTTTGTGCTAGCTTCTTGAAACTTGACACAGTAAAGCAGTTTCACATTCTAACTCTAAGTTTTGTTTCTTTTTCATGTAGCCCTAAGCAGTGACTGGCGAGAAACACTTTCATTGAAAGGGGTTGCAAGCCTCCAAAAATTACGAGTCTCCAGAAATCTCAGCAAATATTTTTTCACCCAAACTGCATGATACTTTCAGGTAATGATCAGTACACTAAGCCCACTTGGTTCCCCAAATTTCGTTCTTCTATGTTGAAGCGTTCGTTTCCAGTAACAGTTTGAATTTTTGCGTTTCACTCTGTTTTCTCCTATATTGATAGATGTATTTGGAACTCTAAATCAAACACGGTTTGTGCTAGCTTCTTGAAACTTGACACAGTAAAGCAGTTTCACATTCTAACTCTAAGTTTTGTTTCTTTTTCATGTAGCCCTAAGCAGTGACTGGCGAGAAACACTTTCATTGAAAGGGGTTGCAAGCCTCCAAAAATTACGAGTCTCCAGAAATCTCAGCAAATATTTTTTCACCCAAACTGCATGATACTTTCAGGTAATGATCAGTACACTAAGCCCACTTGGTTCCCCAAATTTCGTTCTTCTATGTTGAAGCGTTCGTTTCCAGTAACAGTTTGAATTTTTGCGTGTCACTCTGTTTTCTCCTATATTGATAGATGTATTTGGAACTCTAAATCAAACACGGTTTGTGCTAGCTTCTTGAAACTTGACACAGTAAAGCAGTTTCACATTGTAACTCTATGTTTTGTTTCCTTTTCATGTAGCCCTAAGCAGTGACTGCCGAGAAACACTTTCATATAAAGGGGTTGCAAGCTTCCAAAAATTACGAGTCTTCAGAAATCTCAGCAAATATTTTTTCACCCAAACTAGATGATACTTTCAGGTAATGATCAGTACACTAAGCCCTCTTGGTTCCCCAAATTTCGTTCTTCTATGTTGAAGCGTTCGTTTACACTAACAGTTTCCACTCTGGCATTTCACTCTGTTTTCTCCTATATTGATAGATGTATTTGGAACTCTAAATCAAACACGGTTTGTGCTAGCTTCTTGAAACTTGACACAGTAAAGCAGTTTCACATTCTAACTCTAAGTTTTGTTTCTTTTTCATGTAGCCCTAAGCAGTGACTGGCGAGAAACACTTTCATTGAAAGGGGTTGCAAGCTTCCAAAAATTACGAGTCTTCAGAAATCTCAGCAAATATTTTTTCACCCAAACTGCATGATACTTTCAGGTAATGATCAGTACACTAAGCCCACTTGGTTCCCCAAATTTCGTTCTTCTATGTTGAAGCGTTCGTTTCCAGTAACAGTTTGAATTTTTGCGTTTCACTCTGTTTTCTCCTATATTGATAGATGTATTTGGAACTCTAAATCAAACACGGTTTGTGCTAGCTTCTTGAAACTTGACACAGTAAAGCAGTTTCACATTCTAACTCTAAGTTTTGTTTCTTTTTCATGTAGCCCTAAGCAGTGACTGGCGAGAAACACTTTCATTGAAAGGGGTTGCAAGCTTCCAAAAATTACGAGTCTCCAGAAATCTCATCAAATATTTTTTCACCCAAACTGGATGATACTTTCAGGTAATGATCAGTACACTAAGCCCTCTTGGTTCCCCAAATTTCGTTCTTCTATGTTGAAGCGTTCGTTTCCAGTAACGGTTTGAATTTTGTCGTTTCACTCTGTTTTCTCCTATATCGATAGATGTATTTGGAACTCTAAATCAAACACGGTTTGTGCTAGCTTCTTGAAACTTGACACAGTAAAGCAGTTTCACATTGTAACTCTATGTTTTGTTTCCTTTTCATGTAGCTTTAAGCAGTGACTGGCGAGAAACACTTTCATTGAAAGGGGTTGCAAGCTTCTAAAAATTACGAGTCTCCAGAAATCTCAGCAAATATTTTTTCACCCAAACTGGATGATACTTTCACGTAACGATCAGTACACTTGGCCCACTTGGTTCTCCAAATTTCGTTCTTCTATGTTGAAGCGTTCGTTTCCAGTAACAGTTTCCATTCTGGCATTTCACTCTGTTTTCTCCTATATTGATAGATGTATTTGGAACTCTAAATCAAACACGGTTTGTGCTAGCTTCTTGAAACTTGACACAGTAAAGCAGTTTCACATTGTAACTCTGTGTTTTGTTTCCTTTTCATGTAGCTTTAAGCAGTGACTGGCGAGAAACACTTTCATTGAAAGGGTTTGCAAGCTTCCAAAAATTACGAGTCTCCAGAAATCTCAGCAAATATTTTTTCACCCAAACTGGATGATACTTTCAGGTAATGATCAGTACACTAAGCCCACTTGGTTCTCCAAATTTCATTCTTCTATGTTGAAGCGTTCGTTTCCAGTAACTGTTTCCATTCTGGCATTTCACTCTGTTTTCTCCTATATTGATAGATGTATTTGGAACTCTAAATCAAACACGGTTTGTGCTAGCTTCTTGAAACTTGACACAGTAAAGCAGTTTCACATTCTAACTCTATGTTTTGTTTCCTTTTCATGTAGCCCTAAGCAGTGACTGGCGAGAAACACTTTCATTGAAAGGGGTTGCAAGCTTCCAAAAATTACGAGTCTCCAGAAATCTCAGCAAATATTTTTTCACCCAAACTGGATGATACTTTCAGGTAATGATCAGTACACTAAGCCCACTCGGTTCTCCAAATTTCATTCTTCTATGTTGAAGCGTTCGTTTCCAGTAACAGTTTCCATTCTGGCATTTCACTCTGTTTTCTCCTATATTGATAGATGTATTTGGAACTCTAAATCAAACACGGTTTGTGCTAGCTTCTTGAAACTTGACACAGTAAAGCAGTTTCACATTCTAACTCTATGTTTTGTTTCATTTTCATGTAGCCCTAAGCAGTGACTGGCGAGAAACACTTTCATTGAAAGGGGTTGCAAGCTTCCAAAAATTACGAGTCTCCAGAAATCTCAGCAAATATTTTTTCACCCAAACTGGATGATACTTTCAGGTAATGATCAGTACACTAAGCCCTCTTGGTTCCCCAAATTTCGTTCTTCTATGTTGAAGCGTTCGTTTCCAGTAACGGTTTGAATTTTGTCGTTTCACTCTGTTTTCTCCTATATCGATAGATGTATTTGGAACTCTAAATCAAACACGGTTTGTGCTAGCTTCTTGAAACTTGACACAGTAAAGCAGTTTCACATTCTAACTCTATGTTTTGTTTCCTTTTCATGTAGCTTTAAGCAGTGACTGGCGAGAAACCCCTTCATTGAAAGGGGTTGCAAGCTTCCAAAAATTACGAGTCTCCAGAAATCTCAGCAAATACTTTTTCACCCAAACTGGATGATACTTTCAGGTAATGATCAGTACACTAAGCCCACTCGGTTCTCCAAATTTCATTCTTCTATGTTGAAGCGTTCGTTTCCAGTAACAGTTTCCATTCTGGCATTTCACTCTGTTTTCTCCTATATTGATAGATGTATTTGGAACTCTAAATCAAACACGGTTTGTGCTAGCTTCTTGAAACTTGACACAGTAAAGCAGTTTCACATTCTAACTCTAAGTTTTGTTTCTTTTTCATGTAGCCCTAAGCAGTGACTGGCGAGAAACACTTTCATTGAAAGGGGTTGCAAGCCTCCAAAAATTACGAGTCTCCAGAAATCTCAGCAAATATTTTTTCACCCAAACTGCATGATACTTTCAGGTAATGATCAGTACACTAAGCCCACTTGGTTCCCCAAATTTCGTTCTTCTATGTTGAAGCGTTCGTTTCCAGTAACAGTTTGAATTTTTGCGTTTCACTCTGTTTTCTCCTATATTGATAGATGTATTTGGAACTCTAAATCAAACACGGTTTGTGCTAGCTTCTTGAAACTTGACACAGTAAAGCAGTTTCACATTGTAACTCTATGTTTTGTTTCCTTTTCAAGTAGCCCTAAGCAGTGACTGCCGAGAAACACTTTCATTGAAAGGGGTTGCAAGCTTCCAAAAATTACGAGTCTTCAGAAATCTCAGCAAATATTTTTTCACCCAAACTAGATGATACTTTCAGGTAATGATCAGTACACTAAGCCCTCTTGGTTCCCCAAATTTCGTTCTTCTATGTTGAAGCGTTCGTTTACACTAACAGTTTCCACTCTGGCATTTCACTCTGTTTTCTCCTATATTGATAGATGTATTTGGAACTCTAAATCAAACACGGTTTGTGCTAGCTTCTTGAAACTTGACACAGTAAAGCAGTTTCACATTCTAACTCTAAGTTTTGTTTCTTTTTCATGTAGCCCTAAGCAGTGACTGGCGAGAAACACTTTCATTGAAAGGGGTTGCAAGCTTCCAAAAATTACGAGTCTCCAGAAATCTCATCAAATATTTTTTCACCCAAACTGGATGATACTTTCAGGTAATGATCAGTACACTAAGCCCACTTGGTTCTCCAAATTTCATTCTTCTATGTTGAAGCGTTCGTTTCCAGTAACAGTTTCCATTCTGGCATTTCACTCTGTTTTCTCCTATATTGATAGATGTATTTGGAACTCTAAATCAAACACGGTTTGTGCTAGCTTCTTGAAACTTGACACAGTAAAGCAGTTTCACATTCTAACTCTATGTTTTGTTTCCTTTTCATGTAGCCCTAAGCAGTGACTGGCGAGAAACACTTTCATTGAAAGGGGTTGCAAGCTTCCAAAAATTACGAGTCTTCAGAAATCTCAGCAAATATTTTTTCACCCAAACTGGATGATACTTTCGGGTAATGATCAGTACACTAAGCCCACTTGGTTCCCCAAATTTCGTTCTTCTATGTTGAAGCGTTCGTTTCCAGTAACAGTTTGAATTTTGTCGTTTCACTCTGTTTTCTCCTATATTGATAGATGTATTTGGAACTCTAAATCAAACACGGTTTGTGCTAGCTTCTTGAAACTTGACACAGTAAAGCAGTTTCACATTCTAACTCTATGTTTTGTTTCCTTTTCTTGTAGCCCTAAGCAGAGACTGGCGAGAAACACTTTCATTGAAAGGGGTTGCAAGCTTCTAAAAATTACGAGTCTCCAGAAATCTCAGCAAATATTTTTTCACCCAAACTGGATGATACTTTCAGGTAATGATCAGTACACTTGGCCCACTTGGTTCTCCATATTTCGTTCTTCTATGTTGAAGCGTTCGTTTACACTAACAGTTTCCACTCTGGCATTTCACTCTGTTTTCTCCTATATTGATAGATGTATTTGGAACTCTAAATCAAACACGGTTTGTGCTAGCTTCTTGAAACTTGACACAGTAAAGCAGTTTCACATTCTAACTCTATGTTTTGTTTCTTTTTCATGTAACCCTAAGCAGTGACTGGCGAGAAACACTTTCATTGAAAGGGGTTGCAAGCTTCCAAAAATTACGAGTCTCCAGAAATCTCAGCAAATATTTTTTCACCCAAACTGCATGATACTTTCAGGTAATGATCAGTACACTAAGCTCACTTGGTTCCCCAAATTTCGTTCTTCTATGTTGAAGCGTTCGTTTCCAGTAACAGTTTGAATTTTTGCGTTTCACTCTGTTTTCTCCTATATCGATAGATGTATTTGGAACTCTAAATCAAACACGGTTTGTGCTAGCTTCTTGAAACTTGACACAGTAAAGCAGTTTCACATTCTAACTCTATGTTTTGTTTCTTTTTCATGTAGCCCTAAGCAGTGACTGGCGAGAAACACTTTCATTGAAAGGGGTTGCAAGCTTCCAAAAATTACGAGTCTCCAGAAATCTCAGCAAATATTTTTTCACCCAAACTGGATGATACTTTCAGGTAATGATCAGTACACTAAGCCCACTTGGTTCTCCAAATTTCATTCTTCTATGTTGAAGCGTTCGTTTCCAGTAACAGTTTCCATTCTGGCATTTCACTCTGTTTTCTCCTATATTGATAGATGTATTTGGAACTCTAAATCAAACACGGTTTGTGCTAGCTTCTTGAAACTTGACACAGTAAAGCAGTTTCACATTCTAACTCTATGTTTTGTTTCTTTTTCATGTAGCCCTAAGCAGTGACTGGCGAGAAACACTTTCATTGAAAGGGGTTGCAAGCCTCCAAAAATTACGAGTCTCCAGAAATCTCAGCAAATATTTTTTCACCCAAACTGCATGATACTTTCAGGTAATGATCAGTACACTAAGCCCACTTGGTTCCCCAAATTTCGTTCTTCTATGTTGAAGCGTTCGTTTCCAGTAACAGTTTGAATTTTTGCGTTTCACTCTGTTTTCTCCTATATTGATAGATGTATTTGGAACTCTAAATCAAACACGGTTTGTGCTAGCTTCTTGAAACTTGACACAGTAAAGCAGTTTCACATTGTAACTCTATGTTTTGTTTCCTTTTCATGTAGCCCTAAGCAGTGACTGCCGAGAAACACTTTCATTGAAAGGGGTTGCAAGCTTCCAAAAATTACGAGTCTTCAGAAATCTCAGCAAATATTTTTTCACCCAAACTAGATGATACTTTCAGGTAATGATCAGTACACTAAGCCCTCTTGGTTCCCCAAATTTCGTTCTTCTATGTTGAAGCGTTCGTTTACACTAACAGTTTCCACTCTGGCATTTCACTCTGTTTTCTCCTATATTGATAGATGTATTTGGAACTCTAAATCAAACACGGTTTGTGCTAGCTTCTTGAAACTTGACACAGTAAAGCAGTTTCACATTCTAACTCTATGTTTTGTTTCTTTTTCATGTAGCCCTAAGCAGAGACTGGCGAGAAACACTTTCATTGAAAGGGGTTGCAAGCTTCTAAAAATTACGAGTCTCCAGAAATCTCAGCAAATATTTTTTCACCCAAACTGGATGATACTTTCAGGTAATGATCAGTACACTTGGCCCACTTGGTTCTCCATATTTCGTTCTTCTATGTTGAAGCGTTCGTTTACACTAACAGTTTCCACTCTGGCATTTCACTCTGTTTTCTCCTATATTGATAGATGTATTTGGAACTCTAAATCAAACACGGTTTGTGCTAGCTTCTTGAAACTTGACACAGTAAAGCAGTTTCACATTCTAACTCTAAGTTTTGTTTCTTTTTCATGTAGCCCTAAGCAGTGACTGGCGAGAAACACTTTCATTGAAAGGGGTTGCAAGCTTCCAAAAATTACGAGTCTCCAGAAATCTCAGCAAATATTTTTTCACCCAAACTGCATGATACTTTCAGGTAATGATCACTACACTAAGCCCACTTGGTTCCCCAAATTTCGTTCTTCTATGTTGAAGCGTTCGTTTCCAGTAACAGTTTGAATTTTTGCGTTTCACTCTGTTTTCTCCTATATTGATAGATGTATTTGGAACTCTAAATCAAACACGGTTTGTGCTAGCTTCTTGAAACTTGACACAGTAAAGCAGTTTCACATTGTAACTCTATGTTTTGTTTCCTTTTCATGTAGCCCTAAGCAGTGACTGGCGAGAAACACTTTCATTGAAAGGGGTTGCAAGCTTCCAAAAATTACGAGTCTTCAGAAATCTCAGCAAATATTTTTTCACCCAAACTAGATGATACTTTCAGGTAATGATCAGTACACTAAGCCCTCTTGGTTCCCCAAATTTCGTTCTTCTATGTTGAAGCGTTCGTTTACACTAACAGTTTCCACTCTGGCATTTCACTCTGTTTTCTCCTATATTGATAGATGTATTTGGAACTCTAAATCAAACACGGTTTGTGCTAGCTTCTTGAAACTTGACACAGTAAAGCAGTTTCACATTCTAACTCTATGTTTTGTTTCCTTTTCATGTAGCTTTAAGCAGTGACTGGCGAGAAACACTTTCATTGAAAGGGGTTGCAAGCTTCCAAAAATTACGAGTCTCCAGAAATCTCATCAAATATTTTTTCACCCAAACTGGATGATACTTTCAGGTAATGATCAGTACACTAAGCCCACTTGGTTCTCCAAATTTCATTCTTCTATGTTGAAGCGTTCGTTTCCAGTAACAGTTTCCATTCTGGCATTTCACTCTGTTTTCTCCTATATTGATAGATGTATTTGGAACTCTAAATCAAACACGGTTTGTGCTAGCTTCTTGAAACTTGACACAGTAAAGCAGTTTCACATTGTAACTCTATGTTTTGTTTCCTTTTCATGTAGCTTTAAGCAGTGACTGGCGAGAAACACTTTCATTGAAAGGGGTTGCAAGCTTCTAAAAATTACGAATCTCCAGAAATCTCAGCAAATATTTTTTCACTCAAACTGGATGATACTTTCACATAATGATCAGTACACTTGGCCCACTTGGTTCTCCAAATTTCGTTCTTCTATGTTGAAGCGTTCGTTTCCAGTAACAGTTTCCATTCTGGCATTTCACTCTGTTTTCTCCTATATTTATAGATGTATTTGGAACTCTAAATCAAACACGGTTTGTGCTAGCTTCTTGAAACTTGACACAGTAAAGCAGTTTCACATTCTAACTCTAAGTTTTGTTTCTTTTTCATGTAGCCCTAAGCAGTGACTTGCGAGAAACACTTTCATTGAAAGGGGTTGCAAGCTTCCAAAAATTACGAGTCTCCAGAAATCTCAGCAAATATTTTTTCACCCAAACTGCATGATACTTTCAGGTAATGATCAGTACACTAAGCCCACTTGGTTCCCCAAATTTCGTTCTTCTATGTTGAAGCGTTCGTTTCCAGTAACAGTTTGAATTTTTGCGTTTCACTCTGTTTTCTCCTATATTGATAGATGTATTTGGAACTCTAAATCAAACACGGTTTGTGCTAGCTTCTTGAAACTTGACACAGTAAAGCAGTTTCACATTGTAACTCTATGTTTTGTTTCCTTTTCATGTAGCCCTAAGCAGTGACTGCCGAGAAACACTTTCATTGAAAGGGGTTGCAAGCTTCCAAAAATTACGAGTCTTCAGAAATCTCAGCAAATATTTTTTCACCCAAACTAGATGATACTTTCAGGTAATGATCAGTACACTAAGCCCTCTTGGTTCCCCAAATTTCGTTCTTCTATGTTGAAGCGTTCGTTTCCAGTAACAGTTTGAATTTTGTCGTTTCACTCTGTTTTCTCCTATATTGATAGATGTATTTGGAACTCTAAATCAAACACGGTTTGTGCTAGCTTCTTGAAACTTGACACAGTAAAGCAGTTTCACATTCTAACTCTATGTTTTGTTTCCTTTTCATGTAGCTTTAAGCAGTGACTGGCGAGAAACACTTTCATTGAAAGGGGTTGCAAGCTTCTAAAAATTACGAGTCTCCAGAAATCTCAGCAAATATTTTTTCACCCAAACTGGATGATACTTTCACGTAATGATCAGTACACTTGGCCCACTTGGTTCTCCAAATTTCGTTCTTCTATGTTGAAGCGTTCGTTTCCAGTAACAGTTTCCATTCTGGCATTTCACTCTGTTTTCTCCTATATTGATAGATGTATTTGGAACTCTAAATCAAACACGGTTTGTGCTAGCTTCTTGAAACTTGACACAGTAAAGCAGTTTCACATTGTAACTCTATGTTTTGTTTCCTTTTCATGTAGCTTTAAGCAGTGACTGGCGAGAAACACTTTCATTGAAAGGGGTTGCAAGCTTCCAAAAATTACGAGTCTCCAGAAATCTCAGCAAATATTTTTTCACCCAAACTGGATGATACTTTCAGGTAATGATCAGTACACTAAGCCCACTTGGTTCTCCAAATTTCATTCTTCTATGTTGAAGCGTTCGTTTCCAGTAACAGTTTCCATTCTGGCATTTCACTCTGTTTTCTTCTATATTGATAGATGTATTTGGAACTCTAAATCAAACACGGTTTGTGCTAGCTTCTTGAAACTTGACACAGTAAAGCAGTTTCACATTGTAACTCTATGTTTTGTTTCCTTTTCATGTAGCTTTAAGCAGTGACTGGCGAGAAACACTTTCATTGAAAGGGGTTGCAAGCTTCTAAAAATTACGAGTCTCCAGAAATCTCAGCAAATATTTTTTCACCCAAACTGGATGATACTTTCACATAATGATCAGTACACTTGGCCCACTTGGTTCTCCAAATTTCGTTCTTCTATGTTGAAGCGTTCGTTTCCAGTAACAGTTTCCATTCTGGCATTTCACTCTGTTTTCTCCTATATTGATAGATGTATTTGGAACTCTAAATCAAACACGGTTTGTGCTAGCTTCTTGAAACTTGACACAGTAAAGCAGTTTCACATTGTAACTCTATGTTTTGTTTCCTTTTCATGTAGCCCTAAGCAGTGACTGGCGAGAAACACTTTCATTGAAAGGGGTTGCAAGCTTCCAAAAATTACGAGTCTCCAGAAATCTCAGCAAATATTTTTTCACCCAAACTAGATGATACTTTCAGGTAATGATCAGTACACTAAGCCCTCTTGGTTCCCCAAATTTCGTTCTTCTATGTTGAAGCGTTCGTTTCCAGTAACAGTTTGAATTTTTGCGTTTCACTCTGTTTTCTCCTATATTGATAGATGTATTTGGAACTCTAAATCAAACACGGTTTGTGCTAGCTTCTTGAAACTTGACACAGTAAAGCAGTTTCACATTGTAACTCTATGTTTTGTTTCCTTTTCATGTAGCCCTAAGCAGTGACTGCCGAGAAACACTTTCATTGAAAGGGGTTGCAAGCTTCCAAAAATTACGAGTCTTCAGAAATCTCAGCAAATATTTTTTCACCCAAACTAGATGATACTTTCAGGTAATGATCAGTACACT
The DNA here is from genome assembly GCF_964194105.1 of Spermophilus citellus. NCBI lineage: Eukaryota > Metazoa > Chordata > Mammalia > Rodentia > Sciuridae > Spermophilus > Spermophilus citellus. The sequence continues at coordinate 78,109,116 of NC_138185.1, read as the reverse complement.
AAGCCCTCTTGGTTCCCCAAATTTCGTTCTTCTATGTTGAAGCGTTCGTTTCCAGTAACAGTTTGAATTTTGTCGTTTCACTCTGTTTTCTCCTATATTGATAGATGTATTTGGAACTCTAAATCAAACACGGTTTGTGCTAGCTTCTTGAAACTTGACACAGTAAAGCAGTTTCACATTCTAACTCTATGTTTTGTTTCCTTTTCATGTAGCTTTAAGCAGTGACTGGCGAGAAACACTTTCATTGAAAGGGGTTGCAAGCTTCTAAAAATTACGAGTCTCCAGAAATCTCAGCAAATATTTTTTCACCCAAACTGGATGATACTTTCACGTAATGATCAGTACACTTGGCCCACTTGGTTCTCCAAATTTCGTTCTTCTATGTTGAAGCGTTCGTTTCCAGTAACAGTTTCCATTCTGGCATTTCACTCTGTTTTCTCCTATATTGATAGATGTATTTGGAACTCTAAATCAAACACGGTTTGTGCTAGCTTCTTGAAACTTGACACAGTAAAGCAGTTTCACATTCTAACTCTATGTTTTGTTTCCTTTTCATGTAGCTTTAAGCAGTGACTGGCGAGAAACACTTTCATTGAAAGGGGTTGCAAGCTTCCAAAAATTACGAGTCTCCAGAAATCTCAGCAAATATTTTTTCACCCAAACTGGATGATACTTTCAGGTAATGATCAGTACACTAAGCCCACTTGGTTCTCCAAATTTCATTCTTCTATGTTGAAGCGTTCGTTTCCAGTAACAGTTTCCATTCTGGCATTTCACTCTGTTTTCTTCTATATTGATAGATGTATTTGGAACTCTAAATCAAACACGGTTTGTGCTAGCTTCTTGAAACTTGACACAGTAAAGCAGTTTCACATTGTAACTCTATGTTTTGTTTCCTTTTCATGTAGCTTTAAGCAGTGACTGGCGAGAAACACTTTCATTGAAAGGGGTTGCAAGCTTCTAAAAATTACGAGTCTCCAGAAATCTCAGCAAATATTTTTTCACCCAAACTGGATGATACTTTCACATAATGATCAGTACACTTGGCCCACTTGGTTCTCCAAATTTCGTTCTTCTATGTTGAAGCGTTCGTTTCCAGTAACAGTTTCCATTCTGGCATTTCACTCTGTTTTCTCCTATATTGATAGATGTATTTGGAACTCTAAATCAAACACGGTTTGTGCTAGCTTCTTGAAACTTGACACAGTAAAGCAGTTTCACATTGTAACTCTATGTTTTGTTTCCTTTTCATGTAGCCCTAAGCAGTGACTGGCGAGAAACACTTTCATTGAAAGGGGTTGCAAGCTTCCAAAAATTACGAGTCTCCAGAAATCTCAGCAAATATTTTTTCACCCAAACTAGATGATACTTTCAGGTAATGATCAGTACACTAAGCCCTCTTGGTTCCCCAAATTTCGTTCTTCTATGTTGAAGCGTTCGTTTCCAGTAACAGTTTGAATTTTTGCGTTTCACTCTGTTTTCTCCTATATTGATAGATGTATTTGGAACTCTAAATCAAACACGGTTTATGCTAGCTTCTTGAAACTTGACACAGTAAAGCAGTTTCACATTGTAACTCTATGTTTTGTTTCCTTTTCATGTAGCTTTAAGCAGTGACTGGCGAGAAACACTTTCATTGAAAGGGGTTGCAAGCTTCTAAAAATTACGAGTCTCCAGAAATCTCAGCAAATATTTTTTCACCCAAACTGGATGATACTTTCAGGTAATGATCAGTACACTTGGCCCACTTGGTTCTCCAAATTTCGTTCTTCTATGTTGAAGCGTTCGTTTCCAGTAACAGTTTGAATTTTTGCGTTTCACTCTGTTTTCTCCTATATTGATAGATGTATTTGGAACTCTAAATCAAACACGGTTTGTGCTAGCTTCTTGAAACTTGACACAGTAAAGCAGTTTCACATTCTAACTCTATGTTTTGTTTCCTTTTCTTGTAGCCCTAAGCAGAGACTGGCGAGAAACACTTTCATTGAAAGGGGTTGCAAGCTTCTAAAAATTACGAGTCTCCAGAAATCTCAGCAAATATTTTTTCACCCAAACTGGATGATACTTTCAGGTAATGATCAGTACACTTGGCCCACTTGGTTCTCCATATTTCGTTCTTCTATGTTGAAGCGTTCGTTTACACTAACAGTTTCCAGTCTGGCATTTCACTCTGTTTTCTCCTATATTGATAGATGTATTTGGAACTCTAAATCAAACACGGTTTGTGCTAGCTTCTTGAAACTTGACACAGTAAAGCAGTTTCACATTCTAACTCTATGTTTTGTTTCTTTTTCATGTAGCCCTAAGCAGTGACTGGCGAGAAACACTTTCATTGAAAGGGGTTGCAAGCTTCCAAAAATTACGAGTCTCCAGAAATCTCAGCAAATATTTTTTCACCCAAACTGCATGATACTTTCAGGTAATGATCAGTACACTAAGCTCACTTGGTTCCCCAAATTTCGTTCTTCTATGTTGAAGCGTTCGTTTCCAGTAACAGTTTGAATTTTTGCGTTTCACTCTGTTTTCTCCTATATCGATAGATGTATTTGGAACTCTAAATCAAACACGGTTTGTGCTAGCTTCTTGAAACTTGACACAGTAAAGCAGTTTCACATTCTAACTCTATGTTTTGTTTCTTTTTCATGTAGCCCTAAGCAGTGACTGGCGAGAAACACTTTCATTGAAAGGGGTTGCAAGCTTCCAAAAATTACGAGTCTTCAGAAATCTCAGCAAATATTTTTTCACCCAAACTGCATGATACTTTCAGGTAATGATCAGTACACTAAGCCCACTTGGTTCCCCAAATTTCGTTCTTCTATGTTGAAGCGTTCGTTTCCAGTAACAGTTTGAATTTTTGCGTTTCACTCTGTTTTCTCCTATATTGATAGATGTATTTGGAACTCTAAATCAAACACGGTTTATGCTAGCTTCTTGAAACTTGACACAGTAAAGCAGTTTCACATTGTAACTCTATGTTTTGTTTCCTTTTCATGTAGCTTTAAGCAGTGACTGGCGAGAAACACTTTCATTGAAAGGGGTTGCAAGCTTCTAAAAATTACGAGTCTCCAGAAATCTCAGCAAATATTTTTTCACCCAAACTGGATGATACTTTCACGTAATGATCACTACACTTGGCCCACTTGGTTCTCCAAATTTCGTTCTTCTATGTTGAAGCGTACGTTTCCAGTAACAGTTTGAATTTTTGCGTTTCACTCTGTTTTCTCCTATATTGATAGATGTATTTGGAACTCTAAATCAAACACGGTTTGTGCTAGCTTCTTGAAACTTGACACAGTAAAGCAGTTTCACATTCTAACTCTATGTTTTGTTTCCTTTTCTTGTAGCCCTAAGCAGAGACTGGCGAGAAACACTTTCATTGAAAGGGGTTGCAAGCTTCTAAAAATTACGAGTCTCCAGAAATCTCAGCAAATATTTTTTCACCCAAACTGGATGATACTTTCAGGTAATGATCAGTACACTTGGCCCACTTGGTTCTCCATATTTCGTTCTTCTATGTTGAAGCGTTCGTTTACACTAACAGTTTCCAGTCTGGCATTTCACTCTGTTTTCTCCTATATTGATAGATGTATTTGGAACTCTAAATCAAACACGGTTTGTGCTAGCTTCTTGAAACTTGACACAGTAAAGCAGTTTCACATTCTAACTCTATGTTTTGTTTCTTTTTCATGTAGCCCTAAGCAGTGACTGGCGAGAAACACTTTCATTGAAAGGGGTTGCAAGCTTCCAAAAATTACGAGTCTCCAGAAATCTCAGCAAATATTTTTTCACCCAAACTGCATGATACTTTCAGGTAATGATCAGTACACTAAGCTCACTTGGTTCCCCAAATTTCGTTCTTCTATGTTGAAGCGTTCGTTTCCAGTAACAGTTTGAATTTTTGCGTTTCACTCTGTTTTCTCCTATATCGATAGATGTATTTGGAACTCTAAATCAAACACGGTTTGTGCTAGCTTCTTGAAACTTGACACAGTAAAGCAGTTTCACATTCTAACTCTATGTTTTGTTTCTTTTTCATGTAGCCCTAAGCAGTGACTGGCGAGAAACACTTTCATTGAAAGGGGTTGCAAGCTTCCAAAAATTACGAGTCTTCAGAAATCTCAGCAAATATTTTTTCACCCAAACTGCATGATACTTTCAGGTAATGATCAGTACACTAAGCCCACTTGGTTCCCCAAATTTCGTTCTTCTATGTTGAAGCGTTCGTTTCCAGTAACAGTTTGAATTTTTGCGTTTCACTCTGTTTTCTCCTATATTGATAGATGTATTTGGAACTCTAAATCAAACACGGTTTGTGCTAGCTTCTTGAACCTTGACACAGTAAAGCAGTTTCACATTCTAACTCTATGTTTTGTTTCCTTTTCATGTAGCCCTAAGCAGTGACTGGCGAGAAACACTTTCATTGAAAGGGGTTGCAAGCTTCCAAAAATTACGAGTCTCCAGAAATCTCAGCAAATATTTTTTTCACCCAAACTGGATGATACTTTCAGGTAATGATCAGTGCACTAAGCCCTCTTGGTTCCCCAAATTTCGTTCTTCTATGTTGAAGCGTTCGTTTCCAGTAACGGTTTGAATTTTGTCGTTTCACCCTGTTTTCTCCTATATCGATAGATGTATTTGGAACTCTAAATCAAACACGGTTTGTGCTAGCTTCTTGAAACTTGACACAGTAAAGCAGTTTCACATTCTAACTCTATGTTTTGTTTCCTTTTCATGTAGCTTTAAGCAGTGACTTGCGAGAAACACTTTCATTGAAAGGGGTTGCAAGCTTCCAAAAATTATGAGTCTCCAGAAATCTCAGCAAATATTTTTTCACCCAAACTGGATGATACTTTCAGGTAATGATCAGTACACTAAGCCCACTTGGTTCTCCAAATTTCATTCTTCTATGTTGAAGCGTTCGTTTCCAGTAACAGTTTCCATTCTGGCATTTCACTCTGTTTTCTCCTATATTGATAGATGTATTTGGAACTCTAAATCAAACACGGTTTGTGCTAGCTTCTTGAAACTTGACACAGTAAAGCAGTTTCACATTGTAACTCTATGTTTTGTTTCCTTTTCATGTAGCCCTAAGCAGTGACTGCCGAGAAACACTTTCATTGAAAGGGGTTGCAAGCTTCCAAAAATTACGAGTCTTCAGAAATCTCAGCAAATATTTTTTCACCCAAACTAGATGATACTTTCAGGTAATAATCAGTACACTAAGCCCTCTTGGTTCCCCAAATTTCGTTCTTCTATGTTGAAGCGTTCGTTTACACTAACAGTTTCCACTCTGGCATTTCACTCTGTTTTCTCCTATATTGATAGATGTATTTGGAACTCTAAATCAAACACGGTTTGTGCTAGCTTCTTGAAACTTGACACAGTAAAGCAGTTTCACATTCTAACTCTATGTTTTGTTTCCTTTTCATGTAGCTTTAAGCAGTGACTGGCGAGAAACACTTTCATTGAAAGGGGTTGCAAGCTTCCAAAAATTACGAGTCTCCAGAAATCTCATCAAATATTTTTTCACCCAAACTGGATGATACTTTCAGGTAATGATCAGTACACTAAGCCCACTTGGTTCTCCAAATTTCATTCTTCTATGTTGAAGCGTTCGTTTCCAGTAACAGTTTCCATTCTGGCATTTCACTCTGTTTTCTCCTATATTGATAGATGTATTTGGAACTCTAAATCAAACACGGTTTGTGCTAGCTTCTTGAAACTTGACACAGTAAAGCAGTTTCACATTGTAACTCTATGTTTTGTTTCCTTTTCATGTAGCTTTAAGCAGTGACTGGCGAGAAACACTTTCATTGAAAGGGGTTGCAAGCTTCTAAAAATTACGAGTCTCCAGAAATCTCAGCAAATATTTTTTCACCCAAACTGGATGATACTTTCACATAATGATCAGTACACTTGGCCCACTTGGTTCTCCAAATTTCGTTCTTCTATGTTGAAGCGTTCGTTTCCAGTAACAGTTTCCATTCTGGCATTTCACTCTGTTTTCTCCTATATTGATAGATGTATTTGGAACTCTAAATCAAACACGGTTTGTGCTAGCTTCTTGAAACTTGACACAGTAAAGCAGTTTCACATTCTAACTCTATGTTTTGTTTCCTTTTCTTGTAGCCCTAAGCAGAGACTGGCGAGAAACACTTTCATTGAAAGGGGTTGCAAGCTTCTAAAAATTACGAGTCTCCAGAAATCTCAGCAAATATTTTTTCACCCAAACTGGATGATACTTTCAGGTAATGATCAGTACACTTGGCCCACTTGGTTCTCCATATTTCGTTCTTCTATGTTGAAGCGTTCGTTTCCAGTAACAGTTTGAATTTTTGCGTTTCACTCTGTTTTCTCCTATATTGATAGATGTATTTGGAACTCTAAATCAAACACGGTTTGTGCTAGCTTCTTGAAACTTGACACAGTAAAGCAGTTTCACATTGTAACTCTATGTTTTGTTTCCTTTTCATGTAGCCCTAAGCAGTGACTGCCGAGAAACACTTTCATTGAAAGGGGTTGCAAGCTTCCAAAAATTACGAGTCTTCAGAAATCTCAGCAAATATTTTTTCACCCAAACTAGATGATACTTTCAGGTAATGATCAGTACACTAAGCCCTCTTGGTTCCCCAAATTTCGTTCTTCTATGTTGAAGCGTTCGTTTCCAGTAACAGTTTGAATTTTTGCGTTTCACTCTGTTTTCTCCTATATTGATAGATGTATTTGGAACTCTAAATCAAACACGGTTTGTGCTAGCTTCTTGAAACTTGACACAGTAAAGCAGTTTCACATTCTAACTCTATGTTTTGTTTCCTTTTCATGTAGCTTTAAGCAGTGACTGGCGAGAAACACTTTCATTGAAAGGGGTTGCAAGCTTCTAAAAATTACGAGTCTCCAGAAATCTCAGCAAATATTTTTTCACCCAAACTGGATGATACTTTCACGTAATGATCAGTACACTTGGCCCACTTGGTTCTCCAAATTTCGTTCTTCTATGTTGAAGCGTTCGTTTCCAGTAACAGTTTCCATTCTGGCATTTCACTCTGTTTTCTCCTATATTGATAGATGTATTTGGAACTCTAAATCAAACACGGTTTGTGCTAGCTTCTTGAAACTTGACACAGTAAAGCAGTTTCACATTCTAACTCAATGTTTTGTTTCCTTTTCATGTAGCCCTAAGCAGTGACTGGCGAGAAACACTTTCATTGAAAGGGGTTGCAAGCTTCCAAAAATTACGAGTCTCCAGAAATCTCAGCAAATATTTTTTCACCCAAACTGCATGATACTTTCAGGTAATGATCAGTACACTAAGCCCACTTGGTTCCCCAAATTTCGTTCTTCTATGTTGAAGCGTTCGTTTCCAGTAACAGTTTGAATTTTTGCGTTTCACTCTGTTTTCTCCTATATTGATAGATGTATTTGGAACTCTAAATCAAACACGGTTTATGCTAGCTTCTTGAAACTTGACACAGTAAAGCAGTTTCACATTCTAACTCTATGTTTTGTTTCCTTTTCATGTAGCTTTAAGCAGTGACTGGCGAGAAACACTTTCATTGAAAGGGGTTGCAAGCTTCTAAAAATTACGAGTCTCCAGAAATCTCAGCAAATATTTTTTCACCCAAACTGGATGATACTTTCACGTAATGATCAGTACACTTGGCCCACTTGGTTCTCCAAATTTCGTTCTTCTATGTTGAAGCGTTCGTTTCCAGTAACAGTTTCCATTCTGGCATTTCACTCTGTTTTCTCCTATATTGATAGATGTATTTGGAACTCTAAATCAAACACGGTTTGTGCTAGCTTCTTGAAACTTGACACAGTAAAGCAGTTTCACATTGTAACTCTATGTTTTATTTCCTTTTCATGTAGCTTTAAGCAGTGACTGGCGAGAAACACTTTCATTGAAAGGGGTTGCAAGCTTCCAAAAATTACGAGTCTCCAGAAATCTCAGCAAATATTTTTTCACCCAAAGTGGATGATACTTTCAGGTAATGATCAGTACACTAAGCCCACTTGGTTCTCCAAATTTCATTCTTCTATGTTGAAGCGTTCGTTTCCAGTAACAGTTTCCATTCTGGCATTTCACTCTGTTTTCTCCTATATTGATAGATATATTTGGAACTCTAAATCAAACACGGTTTGTGCTAGCTTCTTGAAACTTGACACAGTAAAGCAGTTTCACATTCTAACTCTATGTTTTGTTTCCTTTTCATGTAGCCCTAAGCAGTGACTGGCGAGAAACACTTTCATTGAAAGGGGTTGCAAGCTTCCAAAAATTACGAGTCTCCAGAAATCTCAGCAAATATTTTTTCACCCAAACTGCATGATACTTTCAGGTAATGATCAGTACACTAAGCCCACTCGGTTCTCCAAATTTCATTCTTCTATGTTGAAGCGTTCGTTTCCAGTAACAGTTTCCATTCTGGCATTTCACTCTGTTTTCTCCTATATTGATAGATGTATTTGGAACTCTAAATCAAACACGGTTTGTGCTAGCTTCTTGAAACTTGACACAGTAAAGCAGTTTCACATTCTAACTCTATGTTTTGTTTCCTTTTCTTGTAGCCCTAAGCAGAGACTGGCGAGAAACACTTTCATTGAAAGGGGTTGCAAGCTTCTAAAAATTACGAGTCTCCAGAAATCTCAGCAAATATTTTTTCACCCAAACTGGATGATACTTTCAGGTAATGATCAGTACACTTGGCCCACTTGGTTCTCCATATTTCGTTCTTCTATGTTGAAGCGTTCGTTTACACTAACAGTTTCCACTCTGGCATTTCACTCTGTTTTCTCCTATATTGATAGATGTATTTGGAACTCTAAATCAAACACGGTTTGTGCTAGCTTCTTGAAACTTGACACAGTAAAGCAGTTTCACATTCTAACTCTATGTTTTGTTTCTTTTTCATGTAGCCCTAAGCAGTGACTTGCGAGAAACACTTTCATTGAAAGGGGTTGCAAGCTTCCAAAAATTACGAGTCTCCAGAAATCTCAGCAAATATTTTTTCACCCAAACTGCATGATACTTTCAGGTAATGATCAGTACACTAAGCCCACTTGGTTCCCCAAATTTCGTTCTTCTATGTTGAAGCGTTCGTTTCCAGTAACAGTTTGAATTTTTGCGTTTCACTCTGTTTTCTCCTATATTGATAGATGTATTTGGAACTCTAAATCAAACACGGTTTGTGCTAGCTTCTTGAAACTTGACACAGTAAAGCAGTTTCACATTCTAACTCTATGTTTTGTTTCCTTTTCATGTAGCTTTAAGCAGTGACTGGCGAGAAACACTTTCATTGAAAGGGGTTGCAAGCTTCTAAATATTACGAGTCTCCAGAAATCTCAGCAAATATTTTTTCACCCAAACTGGATGATACTTTCACGTAATGATCAGTACACTTGGCCCACTTGGTTCTCCAAATTTCGTTCTTCTATGTTGAAGCGTTCGTTTCCAGTAACAGTTTCCATTCTGGCATTTCACTCTGTTTTCTCCTATATTGATAGATGTATTTGGAACTCTAAATCAAACACGGTTTGTGCTAGCTTCTTGAAACTTGACACAGTAAAGCAGTTTCACATTCTAACTCTATGTTTTGTTTCCTTTTCATGTAGCCCTAAGCAGTGACTGGCGAGAAACACTTTCATTGAAAGGGGTTGCAAGCTTCCAAAAATTACGAGTCTCCAGAAATCTCAGCAAATATTTTTTCACCCAAACTGCATGATACTTTCAGGTAATGATCAGTACACTAAGCCCACTTGGTTCCCCAAATTTTGTTCTTCTATGTTGAAGCGTTCGTTTCCAGTAACAGTTTGAATTTTTGCGTTTCACTCTGTTTTCTCCTATATTGATAGATGTATTTGGAACTCTAAATCAAACACGGTTTGTGCTAGCTTCTTGAAACTTGACACAGTAAAGCAGTTTCACATTCTAACTCTATGTTTTGTTTCCTTTTCATGTAGCCCTAAGCAGTGACTGGCGAGAAACACTTTCATTGAAAGGGGTTGCAAGCTTCCAAAAATTACGAGTCTCCAGAAATCTCAGCAAATATTTTTTCACCCAAACTAGATGATACTTTCAGGTAATGATCAGTACACTAAGCCCTCTTGGTTCCCCAAATTTCGTTCTTCTATGTTGAAGCGTTCGTTTCCAGTAACAGTTTGAATTTTGTCGTTTCACTCTGTTTTCTCCTATATTGATAGATGTATTTGGAACTCTAAATCAAACACGGTTTATGCTAGCTTCTTGAAACTTGACACAGTAAAGCAGTTTCACATTGTAACTCTATGTTTTGTTTCCTTTTCATGTAGCTTTAAGCAGTGACTGGCGAGAAACACTTTCATTGAAAGGGGTTGCAAGCTTCTAAAAATTACGAGTCTCCAGAAATCTCAGCAAATATTTTTTCACCCAAACTGGATGATACTTTCACGTAATGATCAGTACACTTGGCCCACTTGGTTCTCCAAATTTCGTTCTTCTATGTTGAAGCGTTCGTTTCCAGTAACAGTTTCCATTCTGGCATTTCACTCTGTTTTCTCCTATATTGATAGATGTATTTGGAACTCTAAATCAAACACGGTTTGTGCTAGCTTCTTGAAACTTGACACAGTAAAGCAGTTTCACATTGTAACTCTATGTTTTATTTCCTTTTCATGTAGCTTTAAGCAGTGACTGGCGAGAAACACTTACATTGAAAGGGGTTGCAAGCTTCCAAAAATTACGAGTCTCCAGAAATCTCAGCAAATATTTTTTCACCCAAACTGGATGATACTTTCAGGTAATGATCAGTACACTAAGCCCACTTGGTTCTCCAAATTTCATTCTTCTATGTTGAAGCGTTCGTTTCCAGTAACAGTTTCCATTCTGGCATTTCACTCTGTTTTCTCCTATATTGATAGATATATTTGGAACTCTAAATCAAACACGGTTTGTGCTAGCTTCTTGAAACTTGACACAGTAAAGCAGTTTCACATTCTAACTCTATGTTTTGTTTCCTTTTCATGTAGCCCTAAGCAGTGACTGGCGAGAAACACTTTCATTGAAAGGGGTTGCAAGCTTCCAAAAATTACGAGTCTCCAGAAATCTCAGCAAATATTTTTTCACCCAAACTGCATGATACTTTCAGGTAATGATCAGTACACTAAGCCCACTCGGTTCTCCAAATTTCATTCTTCTATGTTGAAGCGTTCGTTTCCAGTAACAGTTTCCATTCTGGCATTTCACTCTGTTTTCTCCTATATTGATAGATGTATTTGGAACTCTAAATCAAACACGGTTTGTGCTAGCTTCTTGAAACTTGACACAGTAAAGCAGTTTCACATTCTAACTCTATGTTTTGTTTCCTTTTCTTGTAGCCCTAAGCAGAGACTGGCGAGAAACACTTTCATTGAAAGGGGTTGCAAGCTTCTAAAAATTACGAGTCTCCAGAAATCTCAGCAAATATTTTTTCACCCAAACTGGATGATACTTTCAGGTAATGATCAGTACACTTGGCCCACTTGGTTCTCCATATTTCGTTCTTCTATGTTGAAGCGTTCGTTTACACTAACAGTTTCCAGTCTGGCATTTCACTCTGTTTTCTCCTATATTGATAGATGTATTTGGAACTCTAAATCAAACACGGTTTGTGCTAGCTTCTTGAAACTTGACACAGTAAAGCAGTTTCACATTCTAACTCTATGTTTTGTTTCTTTTTCATGTAGCCCTAAGCAGTGACTGGCGAGAAACACTTTCATTGAAAGGGGTTGCAAGCTTCCAAAAATTACGAGTCTCCAGAAATCTCAGCAAATATTTTTTCACCCAAACTGCATGATACTTTCAGGTAATGATCAGTACACTAAGCCCACTTGGTTCCCCAAATTTCGTTCTTCTATGTTGAAGCGTTCGTTTCCAGTAACAGTTTGAATTTTTGCGTTTCACTCTGTTTTCTCCTATATTGATAGATGTATTTGGAACTCTAAATCAAACACGGTTTGTGCTAGCTTCTTGAAACTTGACACAGTAAAGCAGTTTCACATTGTAACTCTATGTTTTGTTTCCTTTTCATGTAGCCCTAAGCAGTGACTGCCGAGAAACACTTTCATTGAAAGGGGTTGCAAGCTTCCAAAAATTACGAGTCTTCAGAAAACTCAGCAAATATTTTTTCACCCAAACTAGATGATACTTTCAGGTAATGATCAGTACACTAAGCCCTCTTGGTTCCCCAAATTTCGTTCTTCTATGTTGAAGCGTTCGTTTACACTAACAGTTTCCACTCTGGCATTTCACTCTGATTTCTCCTATATTGATAGATGTATTTGGAACTCTAAATCAAACACGGTTTGTGCTAGCTTCATGAAACTTGACACAGTAAAGCAGTTTCACATTCTAACTCTATGTTTTGTTTCCTTTTCATGTAGCTTTAAGCAGTGACTGGCGAGAAACACTTTCATTGAAAGGGGTTGCAAGCTTCCAAAAATTACGAGTCTCCAGAAATCTCATCAAATATTTTTTCACCCAAACTGGATGATACTTTCAGGTAATGATCAGTACACTAAGCCCACTTGGTTCTCCAAATTTCATTCTTCTATGTTGAAGCGTTCGTTTCCAGTAACAGTTTCCATTCTGGCATTTCACTCTGTTTTCTCCTATATTGATAGATGTATTTGGAACTCTAAATCAAACACGGTTTGTGCTAGCTTCTTGAAACTTGACACAGTAAAGCAGTTTCACATTCTAACTCTATGTTTTGTTTCCTTTTCATGTAGCTTTAAGCAGTGACTTGCGAGACACACTTTCATTGAAAGGGGTTGCAAGCTTCCAAAAATTACGAGTCTCCAGAAATCTCAGCAAATATTTTTTCACCCAAACTGCATGATACTTTCAGGTAATGATCAGTACACTAAGCCCACTTGGTTCCCCAAATTTCGTTCTTCTATGTTGAAGCGTTCGTTTCCAGTAACAGTTTGAATTTTGTCGTTTCACTCTGTTTTCTCCTATATTGATAGATGTATTTGGAACACTAAATCAAACACGGTTTGTGCTAGCTTCTTGAAACTTGACACAGTAAAGCAGTTTCACATTCTAACTCTATGTTTTGTTTCCTTTTCATGTAGCTTTAAGCAGTGACTGGCGAGAAACACTTTCATTGAAAGGGGTTGCAAGCTTCTAAAAATTACGAGTCTCCAGAAATCTCAGCAAATATTTTTTCACCCAAACTGGATGATACTTTCATGTAATGATCAGTACACTTGGCCCACTTGGTTCTCCAAATTTCGTTCTTCTATGTTGAAGCGTTCGTTTCCAGTAACAGTTTCCATTCTGGCATTTCACTCTGTTTTCTCCTATATTGATAGATGTATTTGGAACTCTAAATCAAACACGGTTTGTACTAGCTTCTTGAAACTTGACACAGTAAAGCAGTTTCACATTCTAACTCTATGTTTTGTTTCCTTTTCTTGTAGCCCTAAGCAGAGACTGGCGAGAAACACTTTCATTGAAAGGGGTTGCAAGCTTCTAAAAATTACGAGTCTCCAGAAATCTCAGCAAATATTTTTTCACCCAAACTGGATGATACTTTCAGGTAATGATGAGTACACTTGGCCCACTTGGTTCTCCATATTTCGTTCTTCTATGTTGAAGCGTTCGTTTACACTAACAGTTTCCACTCTGGCATTTCACTCTGTTTTCTGCTATATTGATAGATGTATTTGGAACTCTAAATCAAACACGGTTTGTGCTAGCTTCTTGAAACTTGACACAGTAAAGCAGTTTCACATTCTAACTCTAAGTTTTGTTTCTTTTTCATGTAGCCCTAAGCAGTGACTGGCGAGAAACACTTTCATTGAAAGGGGTTGCAAGCTTCCAAAAATTACGAGTCTCCAGAAATCTCAGCAAATATTTTTTCACCCAAACTGCATGATACTTTCAGGTAATGATCAGTACACTAAGCCCACTTGGTTCCCCAAATTTCGTTCTTCTATGTTGAAGCGTTCGTTTCCAGTAACAGTTTGAATTTTTGCGTTTCACTCTGTTTTCTCCTATATTGATAGATGTATTTGGAACTCTAAATCAAACACGGTTTGTGCTAGCTTCTTGAAACTTGACACAGTAAAGCAGTTTCACATTGTAACTCTATGTTTTGTTTCCTTTTCATGTAGTCCTAAGCAGTGACTGCCGAGAAACACTTTCATTGAAAGGGGTTGCAAGCTTCCAAAAATTACGAGTCTTCAGAAATCTCAGCAAATATTTTTTCACCCAAACTAGATGATACTTTCAGGTAATGATCAGTACACTAAGCCCTCTTGGTTCCCCAAATTTCGTTCTTCTATGTTGAAGCGTTCGTTTCCAGTAACAGTTTGAATTTTGTCTTTTCACTCTGTTTTCTCCTATATTGATAGATGTATTTGGAACTCTAAATCAAACACGGTTTGTGCTAGCTTCTTGAAACTTGACACAGTAAAGCAGTTTCACATTCTAACTCTATGTTTTGTTTCCTTTTCATGTAGCTTTAAGCAGTGACTGGCGAGAAACACTTTCATTGAAAGGGGTTGCAAGCTTCTAAAAATTACGAGTCTCCAGAAATCTCAGCAAATATTTTTTCACCCAAACTGGATGATACTTTCACGTAATGATCAGTACACTTGGCCCACTTGGTTCTCCAAATTTCGTTCTTCTATGTTGAAGCGTTCGTTTCCAGTAACAGTTTCCATTCTGGCATTTCACTCTGTTTTCTCCTATATTGATAGATGTATTTGGAACTCTAAATCAAACACGGTTTGTGCTAGCTTCTTGAAACTTCACACAGTAAAGCAGTTTCACATTGTAACTCTATGTTTTGTTTCCTTTTCATGTAGCTTTAAGCAGTGACTGGCGAGAAACACTTTCATTGAAAGGGGTTGCAAGCTTCCAAAAATTACGAGTCTCCAGAAATCTCAGCAAATATTTTTTCACCCAAACTGGATGATACTTTCAGGTAATGATCAGTACACTAAGCCCACTTGGTTCTCCAAATTTCATTCTTCTATGTTGAAGCGTTCGTTTCCAGTAACAGTTTCCATTCTGGCATTTCACTCTGTTTTCTCCTATATTGATAGATGTATTTGGAACTCTAAATCAAACACGGTTTGTGCTAGCTTCTTGAACCTTGACACAGTAAAGCAGTTTCACATTCTAACTCTATGTTTTGTTTCCTTTTCATGTAGCCCTAAGCAGTGACTGGCGAGAAACACTTTCATTGAAAGGGGTTGCAAGCTTCCAAAAATTACGAGTCTCCAGAAATCTCAGCAAATATTTTTTCACCCAAACTGCATGATACTTTCAGGTAATGATCAGTACACTAAGCCCACTCGGTTCTCCAAATTTCATTCTTCTATGTTGAAGCGTTCGTTTCCAGTAACAGTTTCCATTCTGGCATTTCACTCTGTTTTCTCCTATATTGATAGATGTATTTGGAACTCTAAATCAAACACGGTTTGTGCTAGCTTCTTGAAACTTGACACAGTAAAGCAGTTTCACATTCTAACTCTATGTTTTGTTTCCTTTTCTTGTAGCCATAAGCAGAGACTGGCGAGAAACACTTTCATTGAAAGGGGTTGCAAGCTTCTAAAAATTACAAGTCTCCAGAAATCTCAGCAAATATTTTTTCACCCAAACTGGATGATACTTTCAGGTAATGATCAGTACACTTGGCCCACTTGGTTCTCCATATTTCGTTCTTCTATGTTGAAGCGTTCGTTTACACTAACAGTTTCCACTCTGGCATTTCACTCTGTTTTCTCCTATATTGATAGATGTATTTGGAACTCTAAATCAAACACGGTTTGTGCTAGCTTCTTGAAAATTGACACAGTAAAGCAGTTTCACATTCTAACTCTATGTTTTGTTTCTTTTTCATGTAGCCCTAAGCAGTGACTGGCGAGAAACACTTTAATTGAAAGGGGTTGCAAGCTTCCAAAAATTACAGTCTCCAGAAATCTCAGCAAATATTTTTTCACCCAAACTGCATGATACTTTCAGGTAATGATCAGTACACTAAGCCCACTTGGTTCCCCAAATTTCGTTCTTCTATGTTGAAGCGTTCGTTTCCAGTAACAGTTTGAATTTTTGCGTTTCACTCTGTTTTCTCCTATATTGATAGATGTATTTGGAACTCTAAATCAAACACGGTTTGTGCTAGCTTCTTGAAACTTGACACAGTAAAGCAGTTTCACATTCTAACTCTATGTTTTGTTTCCTTTTCATGTAGCCCTAAGCAGTGACAGGCGAGAAACACTTACATTGAAAGGGGTTGCAAGCTTCCAAAAATTACGAGTCTCCAGAAATCTCAGCAAATATTTTTTCACCCAAACTGGATGATACTTTCAGGTAATGATCAGTACACTAAGCCCACTTGGTTCCCCAAATTTCGTTCTTCTATGTTGAAGCGTTCGTTTCCAGTAACAGTTTGAATTTTTGCGTTTCACTCTGTTTTCTCCTATATTGATAGATGTATTTGGAACTCTAAATCAAACACGGTTTGTGCTAGCTTCTTGAAACTTGACACAGTAAAGCAGTTTCACATTCTAACTCTATGTTTTGTTTCCTTTTCATGTAGCCCTAAGCAGTGACAGGCGAGAAACACTTACATTGAAAGGGGTTGCAAGCTTCCAAAAATTACGAGTCTCCAGAAATCTCAGCAAATATTTTTTCACCCAAACTGGATGATACTTTCAGGTAATGATCAGTACACTAAGCCCTCTTGGTTCCCCAAATTTCGTTCTTCTATGTTGAAGCGTTCGTTTCCAGTAACGGTTTGAATTTTGTCGTTTCACTCTGTTTTCTCCTATATCGATAGATGTATTTGGAACTCTAAATCAAACACGGTTTGTGCTAGCTTCTTGAAACTTGACACAGTAAAGCAGTTTCACATTCTAACTCTATGTTTTGTTTCCTTTTCATGTAGCTTTAAGCAGTGACTTGCGAGACACACTTTCATTGAAAGGGGTTGCAAGCTTCCAAAAATTACGAGTCTCCAGAAATCTCAGCAAATATTTTTTCACCCAAACTGCATGATACTTTCAGGTAATGATCAGTACACTAAGCCCACTTGGTTCCCCAAATTTCGTTCTTCTATGTTGAAGCGTTCGTTTCCAGTAACAGTTTGAATTTTGTCGTTTCACTCTGTTTTCTCCTATATTGATAGATGTATTTGGAACACTAAATCAAACACGGTTTGTGCTAGCTTCTTGAAACTTGACACAGTAAAGCAGTTTCACATTCTAACTCTATGTTTTGTTTCCTTTTCATGTAGCTTTAAGCAGTGACTGGCGAGAAACCCCTTCATTGAAAGGGGTTGCAAGCTTCCAAAAATTACGAGTCTCCAGAAATCTCAGCAAATACTTTTTCACCCAAACTGGATGATACTTTCAGGTAATGATCAGTACACTAAGCCCACTCGGTTCTCCAAATTTCATTCTTCTATGTTGAAGCGTTCGTTTACACTAACAGTTTCCACTCTGGCATTTCACTCTGTTTTCTCCTATATTGATAGATGTATTTGGAACTCTAAATCAAACACGGTTTGTGCTAGCTTCTTGAAACTTGACACAGTAAAGCAGTTTCACATTCTAACTCTATGTTTTGTTTCTTTTTCATGTAGCCCTAAGCAGTGACTGGCGAGAAACACTTTCATTGAAAGGGGTTGCAAGCTTCCAAAAATTACGAGTCTCCAGAAATCTCAGCAAATATTTTTTCACCCAAACTGCATGATACTTTCAGGTAATGATCAGTACACTAAGCCCACTTGGTTCCCCAAATTTCGTTCTTCTATGTTGAAGCGTTCGTTTCCAGTAACAGTTTGAATTTTTGCGTTTCACTCTGTTTTCTCCTATATTGATAGATGTATTTGGAACTCTAAATCAAACACGGTTTGTGCTAGCTTCTTGAAACTTGACACAGTAAAGCAGTTTCACATTGTAACTCTATGTTTTGTTTCCTTTTCATGTAGCCCTAAGCAGTGACTGCCGAGAAACACTTTCATTGAAAGGGGTTGCAAGCTTCCAAAAATTACGAGTCTTCAGAAAACTCAGCAAATATTTTTTCACCCAAACTAGATGATACTTTCAGGTAATGATCAGTACACTAAGCCCTCTTGGTTCCCCAAATTTCGTTCTTCTATGTTGAAGCGTTCGTTTACACTAACAGTTTCCACTCTGGCATTTCACTCTGATTTCTCCTATATTGATAGATGTATTTGGAACTCTAAATCAAACACGGTTTGTGCTAGCTTCATGAAACTTGACACAGTAAAGCAGTTTCACATTCTAACTCTATGTTTTGTTTCCTTTTCATGTAGCTTTAAGCAGTGACTGGCGAGAAACACTTTCATTGAAAGGGGTTGCAAGCTTCCAAAAATTACGAGTCTCCAGAAATCTCATCAAATATTTTTTCACCCAAACTGGATGATACTTTCAGGTAATGATCAGTACACTAAGCCCACTTGGTTCTCCAAATTTCATTCTTCTATGTTGAAGCGTTCGTTTCCAGTAACAGTTTCCATTCTGGCATTTCACTCTGTTTTCTCCTATATTGATAGATGTATTTGGAACTCTAAATCAAACACGGTTTGTGCTAGCTTCTTGAAACTTGACACAGTAAAGCAGTTTCACATTCTAACTCTATGTTTTGTTTCCTTTTCATGTAGCTTTAAGCAGTGACTTGCGAGACACACTTTCATTGAAAGGGGTTGCAAGCTTCCAAAAATTACGAGTCTCCAGAAATCTCAGCAAATATTTTTTCACCCAAACTGCATGATACTTTCAGGTAATGATCAGTACACTAAGCCCACTTGGTTCCCCAAATTTCGTTCTTCTATGTTGAAGCGTTCGTTTCCAGTAACAGTTTGAATTTTGTCGTTTCACTCTGTTTTCTCCTATATTGATAGATGTATTTGGAACACTAAATCAAACACGGTTTGTGCTAGCTTCTTGAAACTTGACACAGTAAAGCAGTTTCACATTCTAACTCTATGTTTTGTTTCCTTTTCATGTAGCTTTAAGCAGTGACTGGCGAGAAACCCCTTCATTGAAAGGGGTTGCAAGCTTCCAAAAATTACGAGTCTCCAGAAATCTCAGCAAATACTTTTTCACCCAAACTGGATGATACTTTCAGGTAATGATCAGTACACTAAGCCCACTCGGTTCTCCAAATTTCATTCTTCTATGTTGAAGCGTTCGTTTACACTAACAGTTTCCACTCTGGCATTTCACTCTGTTTTCTCCTATATTGATAGATGTATTTGGAACTCTAAATCAAACACGGTTTGTGCTAGCTTCTTGAAACTTGACACAGTAAAGCAGTTTCACATTCTAACTCTAAGTTTTGTTTCTTTTTCATGTAGCCCTAAGCAGTGACTGGCGAGAAACACTTTCATTGAAAGGGGTTGCAAGCTTCCAAAAATTACGAGTCTCCAGAAATCTCAGCAAATATTTTTTCACCCAAACTGCATGATACTTTCAGGTAATGATCAGTACACTAAGCCCACTTGGTTCCCCAAATTTCGTTCTTCTATGTTGAAGCGTTCGTTTCCAGTAACAGTTTGAATTTTTGCGTTTCACTCTGTTTTCTCCTATATTGATAGATGTATTTGGAACTCTAAATCAAACACGGTTTGTGCTAGCTTCTTGAAACTTGACACAGTAAAGCAGTTTCACATTGTAACTCTATGTTTTGTTTCCTTTTCATGTAGCCCTAAGCAGTGACTGCCGAGAAACACTTTCATTGAAAGGGGTTGCAAGCTTCCAAAAATTACGAGTCTTCAGAAAACTCAGCAAATATTTTTTCACCCAAACTAGATGATACTTTCAGGTAATGATCAGTACACTAAGCCCTCTTGGTTCCCCAAATTTCGTTCTTCTATGTTGAAGCGTTCGTTTACACTAACAGTTTCCACTCTGGCATTTCACTCTGATTTCTCCTATATTGATAGATGTATTTGGAACTCTAAATCAAACACGGTTTGTGCTAGCTTCTTGAAACTTGACACAGTAAAGCAGTTTCACATTCTAACTCTATGTTTTGTTTCCTTTTCATGTAGCTTTAAGCAGTGACTGGCGAGAAACACTTTCATTGAAAGGGGTTGCAAGCTTCCAAAAATTACGAGTCTCCAGAAATCTCATCAAATATTTTTTCACCCAAACTGGATGATACTTTCAGGTAATGATCAGTACACTAAGCCCACTTGGTTCTCCAAATTTCATTCTTCTATGTTGAAGCGTTCGTTTCCAGTAACAGTTTCCATTCTGGCATTTCACTCTGTTTTCTCCTATATTGATAGATGTATTTGGAACTCTAAATCAAACACGGTTTGTGCTAGCTTCTTGAAACTTGACACAGTAAAGCAGTTTCAGATTGTAACTCCATGTTTTGTTTCCTTTTCATGTAGCTTTAAGCAGTGACTGGCGAGAAACACTTTCATAGAAAGGGGTTGCAAGCTTCTAAAAATTACGAGTCTCCAGAAATCTCAGCAAATATTTTTTCACCCAAACTGGATGATACTTTCATGTAATGATCAGTACACTTGGCCCACTTGGTTCTCCAAATTTCGTTCTTCTATGTTGAAGCGTTCGTTTCCAGTAACAGTTTGAATTTTTGCGTTTCACTCTGTTTTCTCCTATATTGATAGATGTATTTGGAACTCTAAATCAAACACGGTTTGTGCTAGCTTCTTGAAACTTGACACAGTAAAGCAGTTTCACATTGTAACTCTATGTTTTGTTTCCTTTTCATGTAGCCCTAAGCAGTGACTGCCGAGAAACACTTTCATTGAAAGGGGTTGCAAGCTTCCAAAAATTACGAGTCTTCAGAAATCTCAGCAAATATTTTTTCACCCAAACTAGATGATACTTTCAGGTAATGATCAGTACACTAAGCCCTCTTGGTTCCCCAAATTTCGTTCTTCTATGTTGAAGCGTTCGTTTCCAGTAACAGTTTGAATTTTGTCTTTTCACTCTGTTTTCTCCTATATTGATAGATGTATTTGGAACTCTAAATCAAACACGGTTTGTGCTAGCTTCTTGAAACTTGACACAGTAAAGCAGTTTCACATTCTAACTCTATGTTTTGTTTCCTTTTCATGTAGCTTTAAGCAGTGACTGGCGAGAAACACTTTCATTGAAAGGGGTTGCAAGCTTCTAAAAATTACGAGTCTCCAGAAATCTCAGCAAATATTTTTTCACCCAAACTGGATGATACTTTCACGTAATGATCAGTACACTTGGCCCACTTGGTTCTCCAAATTTCGTTCTTCTATGTTGAAGCGTTCGTTTCCAGTAACAGTTTCCATTCTGGCATTTCACTCTGTTTTCTCCTATATTGATAGATGTATTTGGAACTCTAAATCAAACACGGTTTGTGCTAGCTTCTTGAAACTTCACACAGTAAAGCAGTTTCACATTGTAACTCTATGTTTTGTTTCCTTTTCATGTAGCTTTAAGCAGTGACTGGCGAGAAACACTTTCATTGAAAGGGGTTGCAAGCTTCCAAAAATTACGAGTCTCCAGAAATCTCAGCAAATATTTTTTCACCCAAACTGGATGATACTTTCAGGTAATGATCAGTACACTAAGCCCACTTGGTTCTCCAAATTTCATTCTTCTATGTTGAAGCGTTCGTTTCCAGTAACAGTTTCCATTCTGGCATTTCACTCTGTTTTCTCCTATATTGATAGATGTATTTGGAACTCTAAATCAAACACGGTTTGTGCTAGCTTCTTGAACCTTGACACAGTAAAGCAGTTTCACATTCTAACTCTATGTTTTGTTTCCTTTTCATGTAGCCCTAAGCAGTGACTGGCGAGAAACACTTTCATTGAAAGGGGTTGCAAGCTTCCAAAAATTACGAGTCTCCAGAAATCTCAGCAAATATTTTTTCACCCAAACTGCATGATACTTTCAGGTAATGATCAGTACACTAAGCCCACTCGGTTCTCCAAATTTCATTCTTCTATGTTGAAGCGTTCGTTTCCAGTAACAGTTTCCATTCTGGCATTTCACTCTGTTTTCTCCTATATTGATAGATGAATTTGGAACTCTAAATCAAACACGGTTTGTGCTAGCTTCTTGAAACTTGACACAGTAAAGCAGTTTCACATTCTAACTCTATGTTTTGTTTCCTTTTCTTGTAGCCATAAGCAGAGACTGGCGAGAAACACTTTCTTTGAAAGGGGTTGCAAGCTTCTAAAAATTACAAGTCTCCAGAAATCTCAGCAAATATTTTTTCACCCAAACTGGATGATACTTTCAGGTAATGATCAGTACACTTGGCCCACTTGGTTCTCCATATTTCGTTCTTCTATGTTGAAGCGTTCGTTTACACTAACAGTTTCCACTCTGGCATTTCACTCTGTTTTCTCCTATATTGATAGATGTATTTGGAACTCTAAATCAAACACGGTTTGTGCTAGCTTCTTGAAAATTGACACAGTAAAGCAGTTTCACATTCTAACTCTATGTTTTGTTTCTTTTTCATGTAGCCCTAAGCAGGGACTGGCGAGAGACACTTTAATTGAAAGGGGTTGCAAGCTTCCAAAAATTACGAGTCTCCAGAAATCTCAGCAAATATTTTTTCACCCAAACTGCATGATACTTTCAGGTAATGATCAGTACACTAAGCCCACTTGGTTCCCCAAATTTCGTTCTTCTATGTTGAAGCGTTCGTTTCCAGTAACAGTTTGAATTTTGTCGTTTCACTCTGTTTTCTCCTATATTGATAGATGTATTTGGAACACTAAATCAAACACGGTTTGTGCTAGCTTCTTGAAACTTGACACAGTAAAGCAGTTTCACATTCTAACTCTATGTTTTGTTTCCTTTTCATGTAGCTTTAAGCAGTGACTGGCGAGAAACCCCTTCATTGAAAGGGGTTGCAAGCTTCCAAAAATTACGAGTCTCCAGAAATCTCAGCAAATACTTTTTCACCCAAACTGGATGATACTTTCAGGTAATGATCAGTACACTAAGCCCACTCGGTTCTCCAAATTTCATTCTTCTATGTTGAAGCGTTCGTTTACACTAACAGTTTCCACTCTGGCATTTCACTCTGTTTTCTCCTATATTGATAGATGTATTTGGAACTCTAAATCAAACACGGTTTGTGCTAGCTTCTTGAAACTTGACACAGTAAAGCAGTTTCACATTCTAACTCTATGTTTTGTTTCTTTTTCATGTAGCCCTAAGCAGTGACTGGCGAGAAACACTTTCATTGAAAGGGGTTGCAAGCTTCCAAAAATTACGAGTCTCCAGAAATCTCAGCAAATATTTTTTCACCCAAACTGCATGATACTTTCAGGTAATGATCAGTACACTAAGCCCACTTGGTTCCCCAAATTTCGTTCTTCTATGTTGAAGCGTTCGTTTCCAGTAACAGTTTGAATTTTTGCGTTTCACTCTGTTTTCTCCTATATTGATAGATGTATTTGGAACTCTAAATCAAACACGGTTTGTGCTAGCTTCTTGAAACTTGACACAGTAAAGCAGTTTCACATTGTAACTCTATGTTTTGTTTCCTTTTCATGTAGCCCTAAGCAGTGACTGCCGAGAAACACTTTCATTGAAAGGGGTTGCAAGCTTCCAAAAATTACGAGTCTTCAGAAAACTCAGCAAATATTTTTTCACCCAAACTAGATGATACTTTCAGGTAATGATCAGTACACTAAGCCCTCTTGGTTCCCCAAATTTCGTTCTTCTATGTTGAAGCGTTCGTTTACACTAACAGTTTCCACTCTGGCATTTCACTCTGATTTCTCCTATATTGATAGATGTATTTGGAACTCTAAATCAAACACGGTTTGTGCTAGCTTCATGAAACTTGACACAGTAAAGCAGTTTCACATTCTAACTCTATGTTTTGTTTCCTTTTCATGTAGCTTTAAGCAGTGACTGGCGAGAAACACTTTCATTGAAAGGGGTTGCAAGCTTCCAAAAATTACGAGTCTCCAGAAATCTCATCAAATATTTTTTCACCCAAACTGGATGATACTTTCAGGTAATGATCAGTACACTAAGCCCACTTGGTTCTCCAAATTTCATTCTTCTATGTTGAAGCGTTCGTTTCCAGTAACAGTTTCCATTCTGGCATTTCACTCTGTTTTCTCCTATATTGATAGATGTATTTGGAACTCTAAATCAAACACGGTTTGTGCTAGCTTCTTGAAACTTGACACAGTAAAGCAGTTTCACATTCTAACTCTATGTTTTGTTTCCTTTTCATGTAGCTTTAAGCAGTGACTTGCGAGACACACTTACATTGAAAGGGGTTGCAAGCTTCCAAAAATTACGAGTCTCCAGAAATCTCAGCAAATATTTTTTCACCCAAACTGCATGATACTTTCAGGTAATGATCAGTACACTAAGCCCACTTGGTTCCCCAAATTTCATTCTTCTATGTTGAAGCGTTCGTTTCCAGTAACAGTTTGAATTTTGTCGTTTCACTCTGTTTTCTCCTATATTGATAGATGTATTTGGAACACTAAATCAAACACGGTTTGTGCTAGCTTCTTGAAACTTGACACAGTAAAGCA
The DNA here is from genome assembly GCF_964194105.1 of Spermophilus citellus. Lineage (NCBI taxonomy): Eukaryota > Metazoa > Chordata > Mammalia > Rodentia > Sciuridae > Spermophilus > Spermophilus citellus. Next base: position 78,084,586 of record NC_138185.1, on the reverse strand, counting down.
GTTTCACATTCTAACTCTATGTTTTGTTTCCTTTTCATGTAGCTTTAAGCAGTGACTGGCGAGAAACCCCTTCATTGAAAGGGGTTGCAAGCTTCCAAAAATTACGAGTCTCCAGAAATCTCAGCAAATACTTTTTCACCCAAACTGGATGATACTTTCAGGTAATGATCAGTACACTAAGCCCACTCGGTTCTCCAAATTTCATTCTTCTATGTTGAAGCGTTCGTTTACACTAACAGTTTCCACTCTGGCATTTCACTCTGTTTTCTCCTATATTGATAGATGTATTTGGAACTCTAAATCAAACACGGTTTGTGCTAGCTTCTTGAAACTTGACACAGTAAAGCAGTTTCACATTCTAACTCTAAGTTTTGTTTCTTTTTCATGTAGCCCTAAGCAGTGACTGGCGAGAAACACTTTCATTGAAAGGGGTTGCAAGCTTCCAAAAATTACGAGTCTCCAGAAATCTCAGCAAATATTTTTTCACCCAAACTGCATGATACTTTCAGGTAATGATCAGTACACTAAGCCCACTTGGTTCCCCAAATTTCGTTCTTCTATGTTGAAGCGTTCGTTTCCAGTAACAGTTTCCATTCTGGCATTTCACTCTGTTTTCTCCTATATTGATAGATGTATTTGGAACTCTAAATCAAACACGGTTTGTGCTAGCTTCTTGAAACTTGACACAGTAAAGCAGTTTCACATTGTAACTCTATGTTTTGTTTCCTTTTCATGTAGCCCTAAGCAGTGACTGCCGAGAAACACTTTCATTGAAAGGGGTTGCAAGCTTCCAAAAATTACGAGTCTTCAGAAAACTCAGCAAATATTTTTTCACCCAAACTAGATGATACTTTCAGGTAATGATCAGTACACTAAGCCCTCTTGGTTCCCCAAATTTCGTTCTTCTATGTTGAAGCGTTCGTTTACACTAACAGTTTCCACTCTGGCATTTCACTCTGATTTCTCCTATATTGATAGATGTATTTGGAACTCTAAATCAAACACGGTTTGTGCTAGCTTCATGAAACTTCACACAGTAAAGCAGTTTCACATTCTAACTCTATGTTTTGTTTCCTTTTCATGTAGCTTTAAGCAGTGACTGGCGAGAAACACTTTCATTGAAAGGGGTTGCAAGCTTCCAAAAATTACGAGTCTCCAGAAATCTCATCAAATATTTTTTCACCCAAACTGGATGATACTTTCAGGTAATGATCAGTACACTAAGCCCACTTGGTTCTCCAAATTTCATTCTTCTATGTTGAAGCGTTCGTTTCCAGTAACAGTTTCCATTCTGGCATTTCACCCTGTTTTCTCCTATATTGATAGATGTATTTGGAACTCTAAATCAAACACGGTTTGTGCTAGCTTCTTGAAACTTGACACAGTAAAGCAGTTTCACATTGTAACTCCATGTTTTGTTTCCTTTTCATGTAGCTTTAAGCAGTGACTGGCGAGAAACACTTTCATTGAAAGGGGTTGCAAGCTTCTAAAAATTACGAGTCTCCAGAAATCTCAGCAAATATTTTTTCACCCAAACTGGATGATACTTTCATGTAATGATCAGTACACTTGGCCCACTTGGTTCTCCAAATTTCGTTCTTCTATGTTGAAGCGTTCGTTTCCAGTAACAGTTTGAATTTTTGCGTTTCACTCTGTTTTCTCCTATATTGATAGATGTATTTGGAACTCTAAATCAAACACGGTTTGTGCTAGCTTCTTGAAACTTGACACAGTAAAGCAGTTTCACATTGTAACTCTATGTTTTGTTTCCTTTTCATGTAGCCCTAAGCAGTGACTGCCGAGAAACACTTTCATTGAAAGGGGTTGCAAGCTTCCAAAAATTACGAGTCTTCAGAAATCTCAGCAAATATTTTTTCACCCAAACTAGATGATACTTTCAGGTAATGATCAGTACACTAAGCCCTCTTGGTTCCCCAAATTTCGTTCTTCTATGTTGAAGCGTTCGTTTCCAGTAACAGTTTGAATTTTGTCTTTTCACTCTGTTTTCTCCTATATTGATAGATGTATTTGGAACTCTAAATCAAACACGGTTTGTGCTAGCTTCTTGAAACTTGACACAGTAAAGCAGTTTCACATTCTAACTCTATGTTTTGTTTCTTTTTCATGTAGCCCTAAGCAGTGACTGGCGAGAAACACTTTCATTGAAAGGGGTTGCAAGCTTCCAAAAATTACGAGTCTCCAGAAATCTCAGCAAATATTTTTTCACCCAAACTGCATGATACTTTCAGGTAATGATCAGTACACTAAGCCCACTTGGTTCCCCAAATTTCGTTCTTCTATGTTGAAGCGTTCGTTTCCAGTAACAGTTTGAATTTTTGCGTTTCACTCTGTTTTCTCCTATATTGATAGATGTATTTGGAACTCTAAATCAAACACGGTTTGTGCTAGCTTCTTGAAACTTGACACAGTAAAGCAGTTTCACATTGTAACTCTATGTTTTGTTTCCTTTTCATGTAGCCCTAAGCAGTGACTGCCGAGAAACACTTTCATTGAAAGGGGTTGCAAGCTTCCAAAAATTACGAGTCTTCAGAAAACTCAGCAAATATTTTTTCACCCAAACTAGATGATACTTTCAGGTAATGATCAGTACACTAAGCCCTCTTGGTTCCCCAAATTTCGTTCTTCTATGTTGAAGCGTTCGTTTACACTAACAGTTTCCACTCTGGCATTTCACTCTGATTTCTCCTATATTGATAGATGTATTTGGAACTCTAAATCAAACACGGTTTGTGCTAGCTTCATGAAACTTGACACAGTAAAGCAGTTTCACATTCTAACTCTATGTTTTGTTTCCTTTTCATGTAGCTTTAAGCAGTGACTGGCGAGAAACACTTTCATTGAAAGGGGTTGCAAGCTTCCAAAAATTACGAGTCTCCAGAAATCTCATCAAATATTTTTTCACCCAAACTGGATGATACTTTCAGGTAATGATCAGTACACTAAGCCCACTTGGTTCTCCAAATTTCATTCTTCTATGTTGAAGCGTTCGTTTCCAGTAACAGTTTCCATTCTGGCATTTCACTCTGTTTTCTCCTATATTGATAGATGTATTTGGAACTCTAAATCAAACACGGTTTGTGCTAGCTTCTTGAAACTTGACACAGTAAAGCAGTTTCACATTCTAACTCTATGTTTTGTTTCCTTTTCATGTAGCTTTAAGCAGTGACTTGCGAGACACACTTTCATTGAAAGGGGTTGCAAGCTTCCAAAAATTACGAGTCTCCAGAAATCTCAGCAAATATTTTTTCACCCAAACTGCATGATACTTTCAGGTAATGATCAGTACACTAAGCCCACTTGGTTCCCCAAATTTCGTTCTTCTATGTTGAAGCGTTCGTTTCCAGTAACAGTTTGAATTTTGTCGTTTCACTCTGTTTTCTCCTGTATTGATAGATGTATTTGGAACACTAAATCAAACACGGTTTGTGCTAGCTTCTTGAAACTTGACACAGTAAAGCAGTTTCACATTCTAACTCTATGTTTTGTTTCCTTTTCATGTAGCTTTAAGCAGTGACTGGCGAGAAACCCCTTCATTGAAAGGGGTTGCAAGCTTCCAAAAATTACGAGTCTCCAGAAATCTCAGCAAATACTTTTTCACCCAAACTGGATGATACTTTCAGGTAATGATCAGTACACTAAGCCCACTCGGTTCTCCAAATTTCATTCTTCTATGTTGAAGCGTTCGTTTACACTAACAGTTTCCACTCTGGCATTTCACTCTGATTTCTCCTATATTGATAGATGTATTTGGAACTCTAAATCAAACACGGTTTGTGCTAGCTTCATGAAACTTGACACAGTAAAGCAGTTTCACATTCTAACTCTATGTTTTGTTTCCTTTTCATGTAGCTTTAAGCAGTGACTGGCGAGAAACACTTTCATTGAAAGGGGTTGCAAGCTTCCAAAAATTACGAGTCTCCAGAAATCTCATCAAATATTTTTTCACCCAAACTGGATGATACTTTCAGGTAATGATCAGTACACTAAGCCCACTTGGTTCTCCAAATTTCATTCTTCTATGTTGAAGCGTTCGTTTCCAGTAACAGTTTCCATTCTGGCATTTCACTCTGTTTTCTCCTATATTGATAGATGTATTTGGAACTCTAAATCAAACACGGTTTGTGCTAGCTTCTTGAAACTTGACACAGTAAAGCAGTTTCACATTCTAACTCTAAGTTTTGTTTCTTTTTCATGTAGCCCTAAGCAGTGACTGGCGAGAAACACTTTCATTGAAAGGGGTTGCAAGCTTCCAAAAATTACGAGTCTCCAGAAATCTCAGCAAATATTTTTTCACCCAAACTGCATGATACTTTCAGGTAATGATCAGTACACTAAGCCCACTTGGTTCCCCAAATTTCGTTCTTCTATGTTGAAGCGTTCGTTTCCAGTAACAGTTTGAATTTTTGCGTTTCACTCTGTTTTCTCCTATATTGATAGATGTATTTGGAACTCTAAATCAAACACGGTTTGTGCTAGCTTCTTGAAACTTGACACAGTAAAGCAGTTTCACATTGTAACTCTATGTTTTGTTTCCTTTTCATGTAGCCCTAAGCAGTGACTGCCGAGAAACACTTTCATTGAAAGGGGTTGCAAGCTTCCAAAAATTACGAGTCTTCAGAAAACTCAGCAAATATTTTTTCACCCAAACTAGATGATACTTTCAGGTAATGATCAGTACACTAAGCCCTCTTGGTTCCCCAAATTTCGTTCTTCTATGTTGAAGCGTTCGTTTACACTAACAGTTTCCACTCTGGCATTTCACTCTGATTTCTCCTATATTGATAGATGTATTTGGAACTCTAAATCAAACACGGTTTGTGCTAGCTTCATGAAACTTGACACAGTAAAGCAGTTTCACATTCTAACTCTATGTTTTGTTTCCTTTTCATGTAGCTTTAAGCAGTGACTGGCGAGAAACACTTTCATTGAAAGGGGTTGCAAGCTTCCAAAAATTACGAGTCTCCAGAAATCTCATCAAATATTTTTTCACCCAAACTGGATGATACTTTCAGGTAATGATCAGTACACTAAGCCCACTTGGTTCTCCAAATTTCATTCTTCTATGTTGAAGCGTTCGTTTCCAGTAACAGTTTCCATTCTGGCATTTCACTCTGTTTTCTCCTATATTGAAAGATGTATTTGGAACTCTAAATCAAACACGGTTTGTGCTAGCTTCTTGAAACTTGACACAGTAAAGCAGTTTCACATTGTAACTCCATGTTTTGTTTCCTTTTCATGTAGCTTTAAGCAGTGACTGGCGAGAAACACTTTCATTGAAAGGGGTTGCAAGCTTCTAAAAATTACGAGTCTCCAGAAATCTCAGCAAATATTTTTTCACCCAAACTGGATGATACTTTCATGTAATGATCAGTACACTTGGCCCACTTGGTTCTCCAAATTTCGTTCTTCTATGTTGAAGCGTTCGTTTCCAGTAACAGTTTGAATTTTTGCGTTTCACTCTGTTTTCTCCTATATTGATAGATGTATTTGGAACTCTAAATCAAACACGGTTTGTGCTAGCTTCTTGAAACTTGACACAGTAAAGCAGTTTCACATTGTAACTCTATGTTTTGTTTCCTTTTCATGTAGCCCTAAGCAGTGACTGCCGAGAAACACTTTCATTGAAAGGGGTTGCAAGCTTCCAAAAATTACGAGTCTTCAGAAATCTCAGCAAATATTTTTTCACCCAAACTAGATGATACTTTCAGGTAATGATCAGTACACTAAGCCCTCTTGGTTCCCCAAATTTCGTTCTTCTATGTTGAAGCGTTCGTTTCCAGTAACAGTTTGAATTTTGTCTTTTCACTCTGTTTTCTCCTATATTGATAGATGTATTTGGAACTCTAAATCAAACACGGTTTGTGCTAGCTTCTTGAAACTTGACACAGTAAAGCAGTTTCACATTCTAACTCTATGTTTTGTTTCCTTTTCATGTAGCTTTAAGCAGTGACTGGCGAGAAACACTTTCATTGAAAGGGGTTGCAAGCTTCTAAAAATTACGAGTCTCCAGAAATCTCAGCAAATATTTTTTCACCCAAACTGGATGATACTTTCACGTAATGATCAGTACACTTGGCCCACTTGGTTCTCCAAATTTCGTTCTTCTATGTTGAAGCGTTCGTTTCCAGTAACAGTTTCCATTCTGGCATTTCACTCTGTTTTCTCCTATATTGATAGATGTATTTGGAACTCTAAATCAAACACGGTTTGTGCTAGCTTCTTGAAACTTCACACAGTAAAGCAGTTTCACATTGTAACTCTATGTTTTGTTTCCTTTTCATGTAGCTTTAAGCAGTGACTGGCGAGAAACACTTTCATTGAAAGGGGTTGCAAGCTTCCAAAAATTACGAGTCTCCAGAAATCTCAGCAAATATTTTTTCACCCAAACTGGATGATACTTTCAGGTAATGATCAGTACACTAAGCCCACTTGGTTCTCCAAATTTCATTCTTCTATGTTGAAGCGTTCGTTTCCAGTAACAGTTTCCATTCTGGCATTTCACTCTGTTTTCTCCTATATTGATAGATGTATTTGGAACTCTAAATCAAACACGGTTTGTGCTAGCTTCTTGAACCTTGACACAGTAAAGCAGTTTCACATTCTAACTCTATGTTTTGTTTCCTTTTCATGTAGCCCTAAGCAGTGACTGGCGAGAAACACTTTCATTGAAAGGGGTTGCAAGCTTCCAAAAATTACGAGTCTCCAGAAATCTCAGCAAATATTTTTTCACCCAAACTGCATGATACTTTCAGGTAATGATCAGTACACTAAGCCCACTCGGTTCTCCAAATTTCATTCTTCTATGTTGAAGCGTTCGTTTCCAGTAACAGTTTCCATTCTGGCATTTCACTCTGTTTTCTCCTATATTGATAGATGTATTTGGAACTCTAAATCAAACACGGTTTGTGCTAGCTTCTTGAAACTTGACACAGTAAAGCAGTTTCACATTCTAACTCTATGTTTTGTTTCCTTTTCTTGTAGCCATAAGCAGAGACTGGCGAGAAACACTTTCTTTGAAAGGGGTTGCAAGCTTCTAAAAATTACAAGTCTCCAGAAATCTCAGCAAATATTTTTTCACCCAAACTGGATGATACTTTCAGGTAATGATCAGTACACTTGGCCCACTTGGTTCTCCATATTTCGTTCTTCTATGTTGAAGCGTTCGTTTACACTAACAGTTTCCACTCTGGCATTTCACTCTGTTTTCTCCTATATTGATAGATGTATTTGGAACTCTAAATCAAACACGGTTTGTGCTAGCTTCTTGAAAATTGACACAGTAAAGCAGTTTCACATTCTAACTCTATGTTTTGTTTCTTTTTCATGTAGCCCTAAGCAGGGACTGGCGAGAAACACTTTAATTGAAAGGGGTTGCAAGCTTCCAAAAATTACGAGTCTCCAGAAATCTCAGCAAATATTTTTTCACCCAAACTGCATGATACTTTCAGGTAATGATCAGTACACTAAGCCCACTTGGTTCCCCAAATTTCGTTCTTCTATGTTGAAGCGTTCGTTTCCAGTAACAGTTTGAATTTTTGCGTTTCACTCTGTTTTCTCCTATATTGATAGATGTATTTGGAACTCTAAATCAAACACGGTTTGTGCTAGCTTCTTGAAACTTGACACAGTAAAGCAGTTTCACATTCTAACTCTATGTTTTGTTTCCTTTTCATGTAGCCCTAAGCAGTGACAGGCGAGAAACACTTACATTGAAAGGGGTTGCAAGCTTCCAAAAATTACGAGTCTCCAGAAATCTCAGCAAATATTTTTTCACCCAAACTAGATGATACTTTCAGGTAATGATCAGTACACTAAGCCCTCTTGGTTCCCCAAATTTCGTTCTTCTATGTTGAAGCGTTCGTTTCCAGTAACGGTTTGAATTTTGTCGTTTCACTCTGTTTTCTCCTATATCGATAGATGTATTTGGAACTCTAAATCAAACACGGTTTGTGCTAGCTTCTTGAAACTTGACACAGTAAAGCAGTTTCACATTCTAACTCTATGTTTTGTTTCCTTTTCATGTAGCTTTAAGCAGTGACTTGCGAGACACACTTTCATTGAAAGGGGTTGCAAGCTTCCAAAAATTACGAGTCTCCAGAAATCTCAGCAAATATTTTTTCACCCAAACTGCATGATACTTTCAGGTAATGATCAGTACACTAAGCCCACTTGGTTCCCCAAATTTCGTTCTTCTATGTTGAAGCGTTCGTTTCCAGTAACAGTTTGAATTTTGTCGTTTCACTCTGTTTTCTCCTATATTGATAGATGTATTTGGAACACTAAATCAAACACGGTTTGTGCTAGCTTCTTGAAACTTGACACAGTAAAGCAGTTTCACATTCTAACTCTATGTTTTGTTTCCTTTTCATGTAGCTTTAAGCAGTGACTGGCGAGAAACCCCTTCATTGAAAGGGGTTGCAAGCTTCCAAAAATTACGAGTCTCCAGAAATCTCAGCAAATACTTTTTCACCCAAACTGGATGATACTTTCAGGTAATGATCAGTACACTAAGCCCACTCGGTTCTCCAAATTTCATTCTTCTATGTTGAAGCGTTCGTTTACACTAACAGTTTCCACTCTGGCATTTCACTCTGTTTTCTCCTATATTGATAGATGTATTTGGAACTCTAAATCAAACACGGTTTGTGCTAGCTTCTTGAAACTTGACACAGTAAAGCAGTTTCACATTCTAACTCTAAGTTTTGTTTCTTTTTCATGTAGCCCTAAGCAGTGACTGGCGAGAAACACTTTCATTGAAAGGGGTTGCAAGCTTCCAAAAATTACGAGTCTCCAGAAATCTCAGCAAATATTTTTTCACCCAAACTGCATGATACTTTCAGGTAATGATCAGTACACTAAGCCCACTTGGTTCCCCAAATTTCGTTCTTCTATGTTGAAGCGTTCGTTTCCAGTAACAGTTTGAATTTTGTCGTTTCACTCTGTTTTCTCCTATATTGATAGATGTATTTGGAACTCTAAATCAAACACGGTTTGGGCTAGCTTCTTGAAACTTGACACAGTAAAGCAGTTTCACATTGTAACTCTATGTTTTGTTTCCTTTTCATGTAGCCCTAAGCAGTGACTGGCGAGAAACACTTTCATTGAAAGGGGTTGCAAGCTTCCAAAAATTACGAGTCTTCAGAAATCTCAGCAAATATTTTTTCACCCAAACTAGATGATACTTTCAGGTAATGATCAGTACACTAAGCCCTCTTGGTTCCCCAAATTTCGTTCTTCTATGTTGAAGCGTTCGTTTACACTAACAGTTTCCACTCTGGCATTTCACTCTGTTTTCTCCTATATTGATAGATGTATTTGGAACTCTAAATCAAACACGGTTTGTGCTAGCTTCTTGAAACTTGACACAGTAAAGCAGTTTCACATTCTAACTCTATGTTTTGTTTCCTTTTCATGTAGCTTTAAGCAGTGACTGGCGAGAAACTCTTTCATTGAAAGGGGTTGCAAGCTTCCAAAAATTACGAGTCTCCAGAAATCTCAGCAAATATTTTTTCACCCAAACTGGATGATACTTTCATGTAATGATCAGTACACTTGGCCCACTTGGTTCTCCAAATTTCGTTCTTCTATGTTGAAGCGTTCGTTTCCAGTAACAGTTTCCATTCTGGCATTTCACTCTGTTTTCTCCTATATTGATAGATGTATTTGGAACTCTAAATCAAACACGGTTTGTACTAGCTTCTTGAAACTTGACACAGTAAAGCAGTTTCACATTCTAACTCTATGTTTTGTTTCCTTTTCTTGTAGCCCTAAGCAGAGACTGGCGAGAAACACTTTCATTGAAAGGGGTTGCAAGCTTCTAAAAATTACGAGTCTCCAGAAATCTCAGCAAATATTTTTTCACCCAAACTGGATGATACTTTCAGGTAATGATGAGTACACTTGGCCCACTTGGTTCTCCATATTTCGTTCTTCTATGTTGAAGCGTTCGTTTACACTAACAGTTTCCACTCTGGCATTTCACTCTGTTTTCTCCTATATTGATAGATGTATTTGGAACTCTAAATCAAACACGGTTTGTGCTAGCTTCTTGAAACTTGACACAGTAAAGCAGTTTCACATTCTAACTCTAAGTTTTGTTTCTTTTTCATGTAGCCCTAAGCAGTGACTGGCGAGAAACACTTTCATTGAAAGGGGTTGCAAGCTTCCAAAAATTACGAGTCTCCAGAAATCTCAGCAAATATTTTTTCACCCAAACTGCATGATACTTTCAGGTAATGATCAGTACACTAAGCCCACTTGGTTCCCCAAATTTCGTTCTTCTATGTTGAAGCGTTCGTTTCCAGTAACAGTTTCCATTCTGGCATTTCACTCTGTTTTCTCCTATATTGATAGATGTATTTGGAACTCTAAATCAAACACGGTTTGTGCTAGCTTCTTGAAACTTGACACAGTAAAGCAGTTTCACATTGTAACTCTATGTTTTGTTTCCTTTTCATGTAGCCCTAAGCAGTGACTGCCGAGAAACACTTTCATTGAAAGGGGTTGCAAGCTTCCAAAAATTACGAGTCTTCAGAAAACTCAGCAAATATTTTTTCACCCAAACTAGATGATACTTTCAGGTAATGATCAGTACACTAAGCCCTCTTGGTTCCCCAAATTTCGTTCTTCTATGTTGAAGCGTTCGTTTCCAGTAACAGTTTGAATTTTGTCGTTTCACTCTGTTTTCTCCTATATTGATAGATGTATTTGGAACTCTAAATCAAACACGGTTTGTGCTAGCTTCTTGAAACTTGACACAGTAAAGCAGTTTCACATTCTAACTCTATGTTTTGTTTCCTTTTCATGTAGCTTTAAGCAGTGACTGGCGAGAAACACTTTCATTGAAAGGGGTTGCAAGCTTCTAAAAATTACGAGTCTCCAGAAATCTCAGCAAATATTTTTTCACCCAAACTGGATGATACTTTCACGTAATGATCAGTACACTTGGCCCACTTGGTTCTCCAAATTTCGTTCTTCTATGTTGAAGCGTTCGTTTCCAGTAACAGTTTCCATTCTGGCATTTCACTCTGTTTTCTCCTATATTGATAGATGTATTTGGAACTCTAAATCAAACACGGTTTGTGCTAGCTTCTTGAAACTTCACACAGTAAAGCAGTTTCACATTGTAACTCTATGTTTTGTTTCCTTTTCATGTAGCTTTAAGCAGTGACTGGCGAGAAACACTTTCATTGAAAGGGGTTGCAAGCTTCCAAAAATTACGAGTCTCCAGAAATCTCAGCAAATATTTTTTCACCCAAACTGGATGATACTTTCAGGTAATGATCAGTACACTAAGCCCACTTGGTTCTCCAAATTTCATTCTTCTATGTTGAAGCGTTCGTTTCCAGTAACAATTTCCACTCTGGCATTTCACTCTGTTTTCTCCTATATTGATAGATGTATTTGGAACTCTAAATCAAACACGGTTTGTGCTAGCTTCTTGAAAATTGACACAGTAAAGCAGTTTCACATTCTAACTCTATGTTTTGTTTCTTTTTCATGTAGCCCTAAGCAGTGACTGGCGAGAAACACTTTAATTGAAAGGGGTTGCAAGCTTCCAAAAATTACGAGTCTCCAGAAATCTCAGCAAATATTTTTTCACCCAAACTGCATAATACTTTCAGGTAATGATCAGTACACTAAGCCCACTTGGTTCCCCAAATTTCGTTCTTCTATGTTGAAGCGTTCGTTTCCAGTAACAGTTTGAATTTTTGCGTTTCACTCTGTTTTCTCCTATATTGATAGATGTATTTGGAACTCTAAATCAAACACGGTTTGTGCTAGCTTCTTGAAACTTGACACAGTAAAGCAGTTTCACATTCTAACTCTATGTTTTGTTTCCTTTTCATGTAGCCCTAAGCAGTGACTGGCGAGAAACACTTACATTGAAAGGGGTTGCAAGCTTCCAAAAATTACGAGTCTCCAGAAATCTCAGCAAATATTTTTTCACCCAAACTGGATGATACTTTCAGGTAATGATCAGTACACTAAGCCCTCTTGGTTCCACAAATTTCGTTCTTCTATGTTGAAGCGTTCGTTTCCAGTAACGGTTTGAATTTTGTCGTTTCACTCTGTTTTCTCCTATATCGATAGGTGTATTTGGAACTCTAAATCAAACACGGTTTGTGCTAGCTGCTTGAAACTTGACACAGTAAAGCAGTTTCACATTCTAACTCTATGTTTTGTTTCCTTTTCATGTAGCTTTAAGCAGTGACTTGCGAGACACACTTTCATTGAAAGGGGTTGCAAGCTTCCAAAAATTACGAGTCTCCAGAAATCTCAGCAAATATTTTTTCACCCAAACTGCATGATACTTTCAGGTAATGATCAGTACACTAAGCCCACTTGGTTCCCCAAATTTCGTTCTTCTATGTTGAAGCGTTCGTTTCCAGTAACAGTTTGAATTTTGTCGTTTCACTCTGTTTTCTCCTATATTGATAGATGTATTTGGAACACTAAATCAAACACGGTTTGTGCTAGCTTCTTGAAACTTGACACAGTAAAGCAGTTTCACATTCTAACTCTATGTTTTGTTTCCTTTTCATGTAGCTTTAAGCAGTGACTGGCGAGAAACCCCTTCATTGAAAGGGGTTGCAAGCTTCCAAAAATTACGAGTCTCCAGAAATCTCAGCAAATACTTTTTCACCCAAACTGGATGATACTTTCAGGTAATGATCAGTACACTAAGCCCACTCGGTTCTCCAAATTTCATTCTTCTATGTTGAAGCGTTCGTTTACACTAACAGTTTCCACTCTGGCATTTCACTCTGTTTTCTCCTATATTGATAGATGTATTTGGAACTCTAAATCAAACACGGTTTGTGCTAGCTTCTTGAAACTTGACACAGTAAAGCAGTTTCACATTCTAACTCTATGTTTTGTTTCTTTTTCATGTAGCCCTAAGCAGTGACTGGCGAGAAACACTTTCATTGAAAGGGGTTGCAAGCTTCCAAAAATTACGAGTCTCCAGAAATCTCAGCAAATATTTTTTCACCCAAACTGCATGATACTTTCAGGTAATGATCAGTACACTAAGCCCACTTGGTTCCCCAAATTTCGTTCTTCTATGTTGAAGCGTTCGTTTCCAGTAACAGTTTGAATTTTTGCGTTTCACTCTGTTTTCTCCTATATTGATAGATGTATTTGGAACTCTAAATCAAACACGGTTTGTGCTAGCTTCTTGAAACTTGACACAGTAAAGCAGTTTCACATTGTAACTCTATGTTTTGTTTCCTTTTCATGTAGCCCTAAGCAGTGACTGCCGAGAAACACTTTCATTGAAAGGGGTTGCAAGCTTCCAAAAATTACGAGTCTTCAGAAAACTCAGCAAATATTTTTTCACCCAAACTAGATGATACTTTCAGGTAATGATCAGTACACTAAGCCCTCTTGGTTCCCCAAATTTCGTTCTTCTATGTTGAAGCGTTCGTTTACACTAACAGTTTCCACTCTGGCATTTCACTCTGATTTCTCCTATATTGATAGATGTATTTGGAACTCTAAATCAAACACGGTTTGTGCTAGCTTCATGAAACTTGACACAGTAAAGCAGTTTCACATTCTAACTCTATGTTTTGTTTCCTTTTCATGTAGCTTTAAGCAGTGACTGGCGAGAAACACTTTCATTGAAAGGGGTTGCAAGCTTCCAAAAATTACGAGTCTCCAGAAATCTCATCAAATATTTTTTCACCCAAACTGGATGATACTTTCAGGTAATGATCAGTACACTAAGCCCACTTGGTTCTCCAAATTTCATTCTTCTATGTTGAAGCGTTCGTTTCCAGTAACAGTTTCCATTCTGGCATTTCACTCTGTTTTCTCCTATATTGATAGATGTATTTGGAACTCTAAATCAAACACGGTTTGTGCTAGCTTCTTGAAACTTGACACAGTAAAGCAGTTTCACATTCTAACTCTATGTTTTGTTTCCTTTTCATGTAGCTTTAAGCAGTGACTTGCGAGACACACTTTCATTGAAAGGGGTTGCAAGCTTCCAAAAATTACGAGTCTCCAGAAATCTCAGCAAATATTTTTTCACCCAAACTGCATGATACTTTCAGGTAATGATCAGTACACTAAGCCCACTTGGTTCCCCAAATTTCGTTCTTCTATGTTGAAGCGTTCGTTTCCAGTAACAGTTTGAATTTTGTCGTTTCACTCTGTTTTCTCCTATATTGATAGATGTATTTGGAACACTAAATCAAACACGGTTTGTGCTAGCTTCTTGAAACTTGACACAGTAAAGCAGTTTCACATTCTAACTCTATGTTTTGTTTCCTTTTCATGTAGCTTTAAGCAGTGACTGGCGAGAAACCCCTTCATTGAAAGGGGTTGCAAGCTTCCAAAAATTACGAGTCTCCAGAAATCTCAGCAAATACTTTTTCACCCAAACTGGATGATACTTTCAGGTAATGATCAGTACACTAAGCCCACTCGGTTCTCCAAATTTCATTCTTCTATGTTGAAGCGTTCGTTTACACTAACAGTTTCCACTCTGGCATTTCACTCTGTTTTCTCCTATATTGATAGATGTATTTGGAACTCTAAATCAAACACGGTTTGTGCTAGCTTCTTGAAACTTGACACAGTAAAGCAGTTTCACATTCTAACTCTATGTTTTGTTTCTTTTTCATGTAGCCCTAAGCAGTGACTGGCGAGAAACACTTTCATTGAAAGGGGTTGCAAGCTTCCAAAAATTACGAGTCTCCAGAAATCTCAGCAAATATTTTTTCACCCAAACTGCATGATACTTTCAGGTAATGATCAGTACACTAAGCCCACTTGGTTCCCCAAATTTCGTTCTTCTATGTTGAAGCGTTCGTTTCCAGTAACAGTTTGAATTTTTGCGTTTCACTCTGTTTTCTCCTATATTGATAGATGTATTTGGAACTCTAAATCAAACACGGTTTGTGCTAGCTTCTTGAAACTTGACACAGTAAAGCAGTTTCACATTGTAACTCTATGTTTTGTTTCCTTTTCATGTAGCCCTAAGCAGTGACTGCCGAGAAACACTTTCATTGAAAGGGGTTGCAAGCTTCCAAAAATTACGAGTCTTCAGAAAACTCAGCAAATATTTTTTCACCCAAACTAGATGATACTTTCAGGTAATGATCAGTACACTAAGCCCTCTTGGTTCCCCAAATTTCGTTCTTCTATGTTGAAGCGTTCGTTTACACTAACAGTTTCCACTCTGGCATTTCACTCTGATTTCTCCTATATTGATAGATGTATTTGGAACTCTAAATCAAACACGGTTTGTGCTAGCTTCATGAAACTTCACACAGTAAAGCAGTTTCACATTCTAACTCTATGTTTTGTTT
Source organism: Spermophilus citellus (assembly GCF_964194105.1). NCBI lineage: Eukaryota > Metazoa > Chordata > Mammalia > Rodentia > Sciuridae > Spermophilus > Spermophilus citellus. The sequence continues at coordinate 78,069,245 of NC_138185.1, read as the reverse complement.
CCTTTTCATGTAGCTTTAAGCAGTGACTGGCGAGAAACACTTTCATTGAAAGGGGTTGCAAGCTTCCAAAAATTACGAGTCTCCAGAAATCTCATCAAATATTTTTTCACCCAAACTGGATGATACTTTCAGGTAATGATCAGTACACTAAGCCCACTTGGTTCTCCAAATTTCATTCTTCTATGTTGAAGCGTTCGTTTCCAGTAACAGTTTCCATTCTGGCATTTCACCCTGTTTTCTCCTATATTGATAGATGTATTTGGAACTCTAAATCAAACACGGTTTGTGCTAGCTTCTTGAAACTTGACACAGTAAAGCAGTTTCACATTGTAACTCCATGTTTTGTTTCCTTTTCATGTAGCTTTAAGCAGTGACTGGCGAGAAACACTTTCATTGAAAGGGGTTGCAAGCTTCTAAAAATTACGAGTCTCCAGAAATCTCAGCAAATATTTTTTCACCCAAACTGGATGATACTTTCATGTAATGATCAGTACACTTGGCCCACTTGGTTCTCCAAATTTCGTTCTTCTATGTTGAAGCGTTCGTTTCCAGTAACAGTTTGAATTTTTGCGTTTCACTCTGTTTTCTCCTATATTGATAGATGTATTTGGAACTCTAAATCAAACACGGTTTGTGCTAGCTTCTTGAAACTTGACACAGTAAAGCAGTTTCACATTGTAACTCTATGTTTTGTTTCCTTTTCATGTAGCCCTAAGCAGTGACTGCCGAGAAACACTTTCATTGAAAGGGGTTGCAAGCTTCCAAAAATTACGAGTCTTCAGAAATCTCAGCAAATATTTTTTCACCCAAACTAGATGATACTTTCAGGTAATGATCAGTACACTAAGCCCTCTTGGTTCCCCAAATTTCGTTCTTCTATGTTGAAGCGTTCGTTTCCAGTAACAGTTTGAATTTTGTCTTTTCACTCTGTTTTCTCCTATATTGATAGATGTATTTGGAACTCTAAATCAAACACGGTTTGTGCTAGCTTCTTGAAACTTGACACAGTAAAGCAGTTTCACATTCTAACTCTATGTTTTGTTTCTTTTTCATGTAGCCCTAAGCAGTGACTGGCGAGAAACACTTTCATTGAAAGGGGTTGCAAGCTTCCAAAAATTACGAGTCTCCAGAAATCTCAGCAAATATTTTTTCACCCAAACTGCATGATACTTTCAGGTAATGATCAGTACACTAAGCCCACTTGGTTCCCCAAATTTCGTTCTTCTATGTTGAAGCGTTCGTTTCCAGTAACAGTTTGAATTTTTGCGTTTCACTCTGTTTTCTCCTATATTGATAGATGTATTTGGAACTCTAAATCAAACACGGTTTGTGCTAGCTTCTTGAAACTTGACACAGTAAAGCAGTTTCACATTGTAACTCTATGTTTTGTTTCCTTTTCATGTAGCCCTAAGCAGTGACTGCCGAGAAACACTTTCATTGAAAGGGGTTGCAAGCTTCCAAAAATTACGAGTCTTCAGAAAACTCAGCAAATATTTTTTCACCCAAACTAGATGATACTTTCAGGTAATGATCAGTACACTAAGCCCTCTTGGTTCCCCAAATTTCGTTCTTCTATGTTGAAGCGTTCGTTTACACTAACAGTTTCCACTCTGGCATTTCACTCTGATTTCTCCTATATTGATAGATGTATTTGGAACTCTAAATCAAACACGGTTTGTGCTAGCTTCATGAAACTTGACACAGTAAAGCAGTTTCACATTCTAACTCTATGTTTTGTTTCCTTTTCATGTAGCTTTAAGCAGTGACTGGCGAGAAACACTTTCATTGAAAGGGGTTGCAAGCTTCCAAAAATTACGAGTCTCCAGAAATCTCATCAAATATTTTTTCACCCAAACTGGATGATACTTTCAGGTAATGATCAGTACACTAAGCCCACTTGGTTCTCCAAATTTCATTCTTCTATGTTGAAGCGTTCGTTTCCAGTAACAGTTTCCATTCTGGCATTTCACTCTGTTTTCTCCTATATTGATAGATGTATTTGGAACTCTAAATCAAACATGGTTTGTGCTAGCTTCTTGAAACTTGACACAGTAAAGCAGTTTCACATTGTAACTCTATGTTTTGTTTCCTTTTCATGTAGCTTTAAGCAGTGACTTGCGAGACACACTTTCATTGAAAGGGGTTGCAAGCTTCCAAAAATTACGAGTCTCCAGAAATCTCAGCAAATATTTTTTCACCCAAACTGCATGATACTTTCAGGTAATGATCAGTACACTAAGCCCACTTGGTTCCCCAAATTTCGTTCTTCTATGTTGAAGCGTTCGTTTCCAGTAACAGTTTGAATTTTGTCGTTTCACTCTGTTTTCTCCTGTATTGATAGATGTATTTGGAACACTAAATCAAACACGGTTTGTGCTAGCTTCTTGAAACTTGACACAGTAAAGCAGTTTCACATTCTAACTCTATGTTTTGTTTCCTTTTCATGTAGCTTTAAGCAGTGACTGGCGAGAAACCCCTTCATTGAAAGGGGTTGCAAGCTTCCAAAAATTACGAGTCTCCAGAAATCTCAGCAAATACTTTTTCACCCAAACTGGATGATACTTTCAGGTAATGATCAGTACACTAAGCCCACTCGGTTCTCCAAATTTCATTCTTCTATGTTGAAGCGTTCGTTTACACTAACAGTTTCCACTCTGGCATTTCACTCTGTTTTCTCCTATATTGATAGATGTATTTGGAACTCTAAATCAAACACGGTTTGTGCTAGCTTCTTGAAACTTGACACAGTAAAGCAGTTTCACATTCTAACTCTAAGTTTTGTTTCTTTTTCATGTAGCCCTAAGCAGTGACTGGCGAGAAACACTTACATTGAAAGGGGTTGCAAGCTTCCAAAAATTACGAGTCTCCAGAAATCTCAGCAAATATTTTTTCACCCAAACTGCATGATACTTTCAGGTAATGATCAGTACACTAAGCCCACTTGGTTCCCCAAATTTCGTTCTTCTATGTTGAAGCGTTCGTTTCCAGTAACAGTTTGAATTTTTGCGTTTCACTCTGTTTTCTCCTATATTGATAGATGTATTTGTAACTCTAAATCAAACACGGTTTGTGCTAGCTTCTTGAAACTTGACACAGTAAAGCAGTTTCACATTGTAACTCTATGTTTTGTTTCCTTTTCATGTAGCCCTAAGCAGTGACTGCCGAGAAACACTTTCATTGAAAGGGGTTGCAAGCTTCCAAAAATTACGAGTCTTCAGAAAACTCAGCAAATATTTTTTCACCCAAACTAGATGATACTTTCAGGTAATGATCAGTACACTAAGCCCTCTTGGTTCCCCAAATTTCGTTCTTCTATGTTGAAGCGTTCGTTTACACTAACAGTTTCCACTCTGGCATTTCACTCTGATTTCTCCTATATTGATAGATGTATTTGGAACTCTAAATCAAACACGGTTTGTGCTAGCTTCATGAAACTTGACACAGTAAAGCAGTTTCACATTCTAACTCTATGTTTTGTTTCCTTTTCATGTAGCTTTAAGCAGTGACTGGCGAGAAACACTTTCATTGAAAGGGGTTGCAAGCTTCCAAAAATTACGAGTCTCCAGAAATCTCATCAAATATTTTTTCACCCAAACTGGATGATACTTTCAGGTAATGATCAGTACACTAAGCCCACTTGGTTCTCCAAATTTCATTCTTCTATGTTGAAGCGTTCGTTTCCAGTAACAGTTTCCATTCTGGCATTTCACTCTGTTTTCTCCTATATTGATAGATGTATTTGGAACTCTAAATCAAACACGGTTTGTGCTAGCTTCTTGAAACTTGACACAGTAAAGCAGTTTCACATTGTAACTCTATGTTTTGTTTCCTTTTCATGTAGCTTTAAGCAGTGACTGGCGAGAAACACTTTCATTGAAAGGGGTTGCAAGCTTCTAAAAATTACGAGTCTCCAGAAATCTCAGCAAATATTTTTTCACCCAAACTGGATGATACTTTCATGTAATGATCAGTACACTTGGCCCACTTGGTTCTCCAAATTTCGTTCTTCTATGTTGAAGCGTTCGTTTCCAGTAACAGTTTCCATTCTGGCATTTCACTCTGTTTTCTCCTATATTGATAGATGTATTTGGAACTCTAAATCAAACACGGTTTGTACTAGCTTCTTGAAACTTGACACAGTAAAGCAGTTTCACATTCTAACTCTATGTTTTGTTTCCTTTTCTTGTAGCCCTAAGCAGAGACTGGCGAGAAACACTTTCATTGAAAGGGGTTGCAAGCTTCTAAAAATTACGAGTCTCCAGAAATCTCAGCAAATATTTTTTCACCCAAACTGCATGATACTTTCAGGTAATGATGAGTACACTTGGCCCACTTGGTTCTCCATATTTCGTTCTTCTATGTTGAAGCGTTCGTTTACACTAACAGTTTCCACTCTGGCATTTCACTCTGTTTTCTCCTATATTGATAGATGTATTTGGAACTCTAAATCAAACACGGTTTGTGCTAGCTTCTTGAAACTTGACACAGTAAAGCAGTTTCACATTCTAACTCTAAGTTTTGTTTCTTTTTCATGTAGCCCTAAGCAGTGACTGGCGAGAAACACTTTCATTGAAAGGGGTTGCAAGCTTCCAAAAATTACGAGTCTCCAGAAATCTCAGCAAATATTTTTTCACCCAAACTGCATGATACTTTCAGGTAATGATCAGTACACTAAGCCCACTTGGTTCCCCAAATTTCGTTCTTCTATGTTGAAGCGTTCGTTTCCAGTAACAGTTTGAATTTTTGCGTTTCACTCTGTTTTCTCCTATATTGATAGATGTATTTGGAACTCTAAATCAAACACGGTTTGTGCTAGCTTCTTGAAACTTGACACAGTAAAGCAGTTTCACATTGTAACTCTATGTTTTGTTTCCTTTTCATGTAGCCCTAAGCAGTGACTGCCGAGAAACACTTTCATTGAAAGGGGTTGCAAGCTTCCAAAAATTACGAGTCTTCAGAAATCTCAGCAAATATTTTTTCACCCAAACTAGATGATACTTTCAGGTAATGATCAGTACACTAAGCCCTCTTGGTTCCCCAAATTTCGTTCTTCTATGTTGAAGCGTTCGTTTCCAGTAACAGTTTGAATTTTGTCTTTTCACTCTGTTTTCTCCTATATTGATAGATGTATTTGGAACTCTAAATCAAACACGGTTTGTGCTAGCTTCTTGAAACTTGACACAGTAAAGCAGTTTCACATTCTAACTCTATGTTTTGTTTCCTTTTCATGTAGCTTTAAGCAGTGACTGGCGAGAAACACTTTCATTGAAAGGGGTTGCAAGCTTCTAAAAATTACGAGTCTCCAGAAATCTCAGCAAATATTTTTTCACCCAAACTGGATGATACTTTCACGTAATGATCAGTACACTTGGCCCACTTGGTTCTCCAAATTTCGTTCTTCTATGTTGAAGCGTTCGTTTCCAGTAACAGTTTCCATTCTGGCATTTCACTCTGTTTTCTCCTATATTGATAGATGTATTTGGAACTCTAAATCAAACACGGTTTGTGCTAGCTTCTTGAAACTTCACACAGTAAAGCAGTTTCACATTGTAACTCTATGTTTTGTTTCCTTTTCATGTAGCTTTAAGCAGTGACTGGCGAGAAACACTTTCATTGAAAGGGGTTGCAAGCTTCCAAAAATTACGAGTCTCCAGAAATCTCAGCAAATATTTTTTCACCCAAACTGGATGATACTTTCAGGTAATGATCAGTACACTAAGCCCACTTGGTTCTCCAAATTTCATTCTTCTATGTTGAAGCGTTCGTTTCCAGTAACAGTTTCCATTCTGGCATTTCACTCTGTTTTCTCCTATATTGATAGATGTATTTGGAACTCTAAATCAAACACGGTTTGTGCTAGCTTCTTGAACCTTGACACAGTAAAGCAGTTTCACATTCTAACTCTATGTTTTGTTTCCTTTTCATGTAGCCCTAAGCAGTGACTGGCGAGAAACACTTTCATTGAAAGGGGTTGCAAGCTTCCAAAAATTACGAGTCTCCAGAAATCTCAGCAAATATTTTTTCACCCAAACTGCATGATACTTTCAGGTAATGATCAGTACACTAAGCCCACTCGGTTCTCCAAATTTCATTCTTCTATGTTGAAGCGTTCGTTTCCAGTAACAGTTTCCATTCTGGCATTTCACTCTGTTTTCTCCTATATTGATAGATGTATTTGGAACTCTAAATCAAACACGGTTTGTGCTAGCTTCTTGAAACTTGACACAGTAAAGCAGTTTCACATTCTAACTCTATGTTTTGTTTCCTTTTCTTGTAGCCATAAGCAGAGACTGGCGAGAAACACTTTCATTGAAAGGGGTTGCAAGCTTCTAAAAATTACAAGTCTCCAGAAATCTCAGCAAATATTTTTTCACCCAAACTGGATGATACTTTCAGGTAATGATCAGTACACTTGGCCCACTTGGTTCTCCATATTTCGTTCTTCTATGTTGAAGCGTTCGTTTACACTAACAGTTTCCACTCTGGCATTTCACTCTGTTTTCTCCTATATTGATAGATGTATTTGGAACTCTAAATCAAACACGGTTTGTGCTAGCTTCTTGAAACTTGACACAGTAAAGCAGTTTCACATTGTAACTCTATGTTTTGTTTCCTTTTCATGTAGCTTTAAGCAGTGACTGGCGAGAAACACTTTCATTGAAAGGGGTTGCAAGCTTCTAAAAATTACGAGTCTCCAGAAATCTCAGCAAATATTTTTTCACCCAAACTGGATGATACTTTCATGTAATGATCAGTACACTTGGCCCACTTGGTTCTCCAAATTTCGTTCTTCTATGTTGAAGCGTTCGTTTCCAGTAACAGTTTCCATTCTGGCATTTCACTCTGTTTTCTCCTATATTGATAGATGTATTTGGAACTCTAAATCAAACACGGTTTGTACTAGCTTCTTGAAACTTGACACAGTAAAGCAGTTTCACATTCTAACTCTATGTTTTGTTTCCTTTTCTTGTAGCCCTAAGCAGAGACTGGCGAGAAGCACTTTCATTGAAAGGGGTTGCAAGCATCTAAAAATTACGAGTCTCCAGAAATCTCAGCAAATATTTTTTCACCCAAACTGGATGATACTTTCAGGTAATGATGAGTACACTTGGCCCACTTGGTTCTCCATATTTCGTTCTTCTATGTTGAAGCGTTCGTTTACACTAACAGTTTCCACTCTGGCATTTCACTCTGTTTTCTCCTATATTGATAGATGTATTTGGAACTCTAAATCAAACACGGTTTGTGCTAGCTTCTTGAAACTTGACACAGTAAAGCAGTTTCACATTCTAACTCTAAGTTTTGTTTCTTTTTCATGTAGCCCTAAGCAGTGACTGGCGAGAAACACTTTCATTGAAAGGGGTTGCAAGCTTCCAAAAATTACGAGTCTCCAGAAATCTCAGCAAATATTTTTTCACCCAAACTGCATGATACTTTCAGGTAATGATCAGTACACTAAGCCCACTTGGTTCCCCAAATTTCGTTCTTCTATGTTGAAGCGTTCGTTTCCAGTAACAGTTTGAATTTTTGCGTTTCACTCTGTTTTCTCCTATATTGATAGATGTATTTGGAACTCTAAATCAAACACGGTTTGTGCTAGCTTCTTGAAACTTGACACAGTAAAGCAGTTTCACATTGTAACTCTATGTTTTGTTTCCTTTTCATGTAGCCCTAAGCAGTGACTGCCGAGAAACACTTTCATTGAAAGGGGTTGCAAGCTTCCAAAAATTACGAGTCTTCAGAAATCTCAGCAAATATTTTTTCACCCAAACTAGATGATACTTTCAGGTAATGATCAGTACACTAAGCCCTCTTGGTTCCCCAAATTTCGTTCTTCTATGTTGAAGCGTTCGTTTCCAGTAACAGTTTGAATTTTGTCTTTTCACTCTGTTTTCTCCTATATTGATAGATGTATTTGGAACTCTAAATCAAACACGGTTTGTGCTAGCTTCTTGAAACTTGACACAGTAAAGCAGTTTCACATTCTAACTCTATGTTTTGTTTCCTTTTCATGTAGCTTTAAGCAGTGACTGGCGAGAAACACTTTCATTGAAAGGGGTTGCAAGCTTCTAAAAATTACGAGTCTCCAGAAATCTCAGCAAATATTTTTTCACCCAAACTGGATGATACTTTCACGTAATGATCAGTACACTTGGCCCACTTGGTTCTCCAAATTTCGTTCTTCTATGTTGAAGCGTTCGTTTCCAGTAACAGTTTCCATTCTGGCATTTCACTCTGTTTTCTCCTATATTGATAGATGTATTTGGAACTCTAAATCAAACACGGTTTGTGCTAGCTTCTTGAAACTTGACACAGTAAAGCAGTTTCACATTCTAACTCTATGTTTTGTTTCCTTTTCATGTAGCTTTAAGCAGTGACTTGGGAGACACACTTTCATTGAAAGGGGTTGCAAGCTTCCAAAAATTACGAGTCTCCAGAAATCTCAGCAAATATTTTTTCACCCAAACTGCATGATACTTTCAGGTAATGATCAGTACACTAAGCCCACTTGGTTCCCCAAATTTCGTTCTTCTATGTTGAAGCGTTCGTTTCCAGTAACAGTTTGAATTTTGTCGTTTCACTCTGTTTTCTCCTATATTGATAGATGTATTTGGAACACTAAATCAAACACGGTTTGTGCTAGCTTCTTGAAACTTGACACAGTAAAGCAGTTTCACATTCTAACTCTATGTTTTGTTTCCTTTTCATGTAGCTTTAAGCAGTGACTGGCGAGAAACCCCTTCATTGAAAGGGGTTGCAAGCTTCCAAAAATTACGAGTCTCCAGAAATCTCAGCAAATACTTTTTCACCCAAACTGGATGATACTTTCAGGTAATGATCAGTACACTAAGCCCACTCGGTTCTCCAAATTTCATTCTTCTATGTTGAAGCGTTCGTTTACACTAACAGTTTCCACTCTGGCATTTCACTCTGTTTTCTCCTATATTGATAGATGTATTTGGAACTCTAAATCAAACACGGTTTGTGCTAGCTTCTTGAAACTTGACACAGTAAAGCAGTTTCACATTCTAACTCTAAGTTTTGTTTCTTTTTCATGTAGCCCTAAGCAGTGACTGGCGAGAAACACTTACATTGAAAGGGGTTGCAAGCTTCCAAAAATTACGAGTCTCCAGAAATCTCAGCAAATATTTTTTCACCCAAACTGCATGATACTTTCAGGTAATGATCAGTACACTAAGCCCACTTGGTTCCCCAAATTTCGTTCTTCTATGTTGAAGCGTTCGTTTCCAGTAACAGTTTGAATTTTTGCGTTTCACTCTGTTTTCTCCTATATTGATAGATATATTTGGAACTCTAAATCAAACACGGTTTGTGCTAGCTTCTTGAAACTTGACACAGTAAAGCAGTTTCACATTGTAACTCTATGTTTTGTTTCCTTTTCATGTAGCCCTAAGCAGTGACTGCCGAGAAACACTTTCATTGAAAGGGGTTGCAAGCTTCCAAAAATTACGAGTCTTCAGAAAACTCAGCAAATATTTTTTCACCCAAACTAGATGATACTTTCAGGTAATGATCAGTACACTAAGCCCTCTTGGTTCCCCAAATTTCGTTCTTCTATGTTGAAGCGTTCGTTTACACTAACAGTTTCCACTCTGGCATTTCACTCTGATTTCTCCTATATTGATAGATGTATTTGGAACTCTAAATCAAACACGGTTTCTGCTAGCTTCATGAAACTTGACACAGTAAAGCAGTTTCACATTCTAACTCTATGTTTTGTTTCCTTTTCATGTAGCTTTAAGCAGTGACTGGCGAGAAACACTTTCATTGAAAGGGGTTGCAAGCTTCCAAAAATTACGAGTCTCCAGAAATCTCATCAAATATTTTTTCACCCAAACTGGATGATACTTTCAGGTAATGATCAGTACACTAAGCCCACTTGGTTCTCCAAATTTCATTCTTCTATGTTGAAGCGTTCGTTTCCAGTAACAGTTTCCATTCTGGCATTTCACTCTGTTTTCTCCTATATTGATAGATGTATTTGGAACTCTAAATCAAACACGGTTTGTGCTAGCTTCTTGAAACTTGACACAGTAAAGCAGTTTCACATTGTAACTCTATGTTTTGTTTCCTTTTCATGTAGCTTTAAGCAGTGACTGGCGAGAAACACTTTCATTGAAAGGGGTTGCAAGCTTCTAAAAATTACGAGTCTCCAGAAATCTCAGCAAATATTTTTTCACCCAAACTGGATGATACTTTCATGTAATGATCAGTACACTTGGCCCACTTGGTTCTCCAAATTTCGTTCTTCTATGTTGAAGCGTTCGTTTCCAGTAACAGTTTCCATTCTGGCATTTCACTCTGTTTTCTCCTATATTGATAGATGTATTTGGAACTCTAAATCAAACACGGTTTGTACTAGCTTCTTGAAACTTGACACAGTAAAGCAGTTTCACATTCTAACTCTATGTTTTGTTTGCTTTTCTTGTAGCCCTAAGCAGAGACTGGCGAGAAACACTTTCATTGAAAGGGGTTGCAAGCTTCTAAAAATTACGAGTCTCCAGAAATCTCAGCAAATATTTTTTCACCCAAACTGGATGATACTTTCAGGTAATGATGAGTACACTTGGCCCACTTGGTTCTCCATATTTCGTTCTTCTATGTTGAAGCGTTCGTTTACACTAACAGTTTCCACTCTGGCATTTCACTCTGTTTTCTCCTATATTGATAGATGTATTTGGAACTCTAAATCAAACACGGTTTGTGCTAGCTTCTTGAAACTTGACACAGTAAAGCAGTTTCACATTCTAACTCTAAGTTTTGTTTCTTTTTCATGTAGCCCTAAGCAGTGACTGGCGAGAAACACTTTCATTGAAAGGGGTTGCAAGCTTCCAAAAATTACGAGTCTCCAGAAATCTCAGCAAATATTTTTTCACCCAAACTGCATGATACTTTCAGGTAATGATCAGTACACTAAGCCCACTTGGTTCCCCAAATTTCGTTCTTCTATGTTGAAGCGTTCGTTTCCAGTAACAGTTTGAATTTTTGCGTTTCACTCTGTTTTCTCCTATATTGATAGATGTATTTGGAACTCTAAATCAAACACGGTTTGTGCTAGCTTCTTGAAACTTGACACAGTAAAGCAGTTTCACATTGTAACTCTATGTTTTGTTTCCTTTTCATGTAGCCCTAAGCAGTGACTGCCGAGAAACACTTTCATTGAAAGGGGTTGCAAGCTTCCAAAAATTACGAGTCTTCAGAAATCTCAGCAAATATTTTTTCACCCAAACTAGATGATACTTTCAGGTAATGATCAGTACACTAAGCCCTCTTGGTTCCCCAAATTTCGTTCTTCTATGTTGAAGCGTTCGTTTCCAGTAACAGTTTGAATTTTGTCTTTTCACTCTGTTTTCTCCTATATTGATAGATGTATTTGGAACTCTAAATCAAACACGGTTTGTGCTAGCTTCTTGAAACTTGACACAGTAAAGCAGTTTCACATTCTAACTCTATGTTTTGTTTCCTTTTCATGTAGCTTTAAGCAGTGACTGGCGAGAAACACTTTCATTGAAAGGGGTTGCAAGCTTCTAAAAATTACGAGTCTCCAGAAATCTCAGCAAATATTTTTTCACCCAAACTGGATGATACTTTCACGTAATGATCAGTACACTTGGCCCACTTGGTTCTCCAAATTTCGTTCTTCTATGTTGAAGCGTTCGTTTCCAGTAACAGTTTCCATTCTGGCATTTCACTCTGTTTTCTCCTATATTGATAGATGTATTTGGAACTCTAAATCAAACACGGTTTGTGCTAGCTTCTTGAAACTTCACACAGTAAAGCAGTTTCACATTGTAACTCTATGTTTTGTTTCCTTTTCATGTAGCTTTAAGCAGTGACTGGCGAGAAACACTTTCATTGAAAGGGGTTGCAAGCTTCCAAAAATTACGAGTCTCCAGAAATCTCAGCAAATATTTTTTCACCCAAACTGGATGATACTTTCAGGTAATGATCAGTACACTAAGCCCACTTGGTTCTCCAAATTTCATTCTTCTATGTTGAAGCGTTCGTTTCCAGTAACAGTTTCCATTCTGGCATTTCACTCTGTTTTCTCCTATATTGATAGATGTATTTGGAACTCTAAATCAAACACGGTTTGTGCTAGCTTCTTGAACCTTGACACAGTAAAGCAGTTTCACATTCTAACTCTATGTTTTGTTTCCTTTTCATGTAGCCCTAAGCAGTGACTGGCGAGAAACACTTTCATTGAAAGGGGTTGCAAGCTTCCAAAAATTACGAGTCTCCAGAAATCTCAGCAAATATTTTTTCACCCAAACTGCATGATACTTTCAGGTAATGATCAGTACACTAAGCCCACTCGGTTCTCCAAATTTCATTCTTCTATGTTGAAGCGTTCGTTTCCAGTAACAGTTTCCATTCTGGCATTTCACTCTGTTTTCTCCTATATTGATAGATGTATTTGGAACTCTAAATCAAACACGGTTTGTGCTAGCTTCTTGAAACTTGACACAGTAAAGCAGTTTCACATTCTAACTCTATGTTTTGTTTCCTTTTCTTGTAGCCATAAGCAGAGACTGGCGAGAAACACTTTCATTGAAAGGGGTTGCAAGCTTCTAAAAATTACAAGTCTCCAGAAATCTCAGCAAATATTTTTTCACCCAAACTGGATGATACTTTCAGGTAATGATCAGTACACTTGGCCCACTTGGTTCTCCATATTTCGTTCTTCTATGTTGAAGCGTTCGTTTACACTAACAGTTTCCACTCTGGCATTTCACTCTGTTTTCTCCTATATTGATAGATGTATTTGGAACTCTAAATCAAACACGGTTTGTGCTAGCTTCTTGAAAATTGACACAGTAAAGCAGTTTCACATTCTAACTCTATGTTTTGTTTCTTTTTCATGTAGCCCTAAGCAGTGACTGGCGAGAAACACTTTAATTGAAAGGGGTTGCAAGCTTCCAAAAATTACGAGTCTCCAGAAATCTCAGCAAATATTTTTTCACCCAAACTGCATGATACTTTCAGGTAATGATCAGTACACTAAGCCCACTTGGTTCCCCAAATTTCGTTCTTCTATGTTGAAGCGTTCGTTTCCAGTAACAGTTTGAATTTTTGCGTTTCACTCTGTTTTCTCCTATATTGATAGATGTATTTGGAACTCTAAATCAAACACGGTTTGTGCTAGCTTCTTGAAACTTGACACAGTAAAGCAGTTTCACATTCTAACTCTATGTTTTGTTTCCTTTTCATGTAGCCCTAAGCAGTGACAGGCGAGAAACACTTACATTGAAAGGGGTTGCAAGCTTCCAAAAATTACGAGTCTCCAGAAATCTCAGCAAATATTTTTTCACCCAAACTGGATGATACTTTCAGGTAATGATCAGTACACTAAGCCCTCTTGGTTCCCCAAATTTCGTTCTTCTATGTTGAAGCGTTCGTTTCCAGTAACGGTTTGAATTTTGTCGTTTCACTCTGTTTTCTCCTATATCGATAGATGTATTTGGAACTCTAAATCAAACACGGTTTGTGCTAGCTTCTTGAAACTTGACACAGTAAAGCAGTTTCACATTCTAACTCTATGTTTTGTTTCCTTTTCATGTAGCTTTAAGCAGTGACTTGCGAGACACACTTTCATTGAAAGGGGTTGCAAGCTTCCAAAAATTACGAGTCTCCAGAAATCTCAGCAAATATTTTTTCACCCAAACTGCATGATACTTTCAGGTAATGATCAGTACACTAAGCCCACTTGGTTCCCCAAATTTCGTTCTTCTATGTTGAAGCGTTCGTTTCCAGTAACAGTTTGAATTTTGTCGTTTCACTCTGTTTTCTCCTATATTGATAGATGTATTTGGAACACTAAATCAAACACGGTTTGTGCTAGCTTCTTGAAACTTGACACAGTAAAGCAGTTTCACATTCTAACTCTATGTTTTGTTTCCTTTTCATGTAGCTTTAAGCAGTGACTGGCGAGAAACCCCTTCATTGAAAGGGGTTGCAAGCTTCCAAAAATTACGAGTCTCCAGAAATCTCAGCAAATACTTTTTCACCCAAACTGGATGATACTTTCAGGTAATGATCAGTACACTAAGCCCACTCGGTTCTCCAAATTTCATTCTTCTATGTTGAAGCGTTCGTTTACACTAACAGTTTCCACTCTGGCATTTCACTCTGTTTTCTCCTATATTGATAGATGTATTTGGAACTCTAAATCAAACACGGTTTGTGCTAGCTTCTTGAAACTTGACACAGTAAAGCAGTTTCACATTCTAACTCTATGTTTTGTTTCTTTTCATGTAGCCCTAAGCAGTGACTGGCGAGAAACACTTTCATTGAAAGGGGTTGCAAGCTTCCAAAAATTACGAGTCTCCAGAAATCTCAGCAAATATTTTTTCACCCAAACTGCATGATACTTTCAGGTAATGATCAGTACACTAAGCCCACTTGGTTCCCCAAATTTCGTTCTTCTATGTTGAAGCGTTCGTTTCCAGTAACAGTTTGAATTTTTGCGTTTCACTCTGTTTTCTCCTATATTGATAGATGTATTTGGAACTCTAAATCAAACACGGTTTGTGCTAGCTTCTTGAAACTTGACACAGTAAAGCAGTTTCACATTGTAACTCTATGTTTTGTTTCCTTTTCATGTAGCCCTAAGCAGTGACTGCCGAGAAACACTTTCATTGAAAGGGGTTGCAAGCTTCCAAAAATTACGAGTCTTCAGAAAACTCAGCAAATATTTTTTCACCCAAACTAGATGATACTTTCAGGTAATGATCAGTACACTAAGCCCTCTTGGTTCCCCAAATTTCGTTCTTCTATGTTGAAGCGTTCGTTTACACTAACAGTTTCCACTCTGGCATTTCACTCTGATTTCTCCTATATTGATAGATGTATTTGGAACTCTAAATCAAACACGGTTTGTGCTAGCTTCATGAAACTTGACACAGTAAAGCAGTTTCACATTCTAACTCTATGTTTTGTTTCCTTTTCATGTAGCTTTAAGCAGTGACTGGCGAGAAACACTTTCATTGAAAGGGGTTGCAAGCTTCCAAAAATTACGAGTCTCCAGAAATCTCATCAAATATTTTTTCACCCAAACTGGATGATACTTTCAGGTAATGATCAGTACACTAAGCCCACTTGGTTCTCCAAATTTCATTCTTCTATGTTGAAGCGTTCGTTTCCAGTAACAGTTTCCATTCTGGCATTTCACTCTGTTTTCTCCTATATTGATAGATGTATTTGGAACTCTAAATCAAACACGGTTTGTGCTAGCTTCTTGAAACTTGACACAGTAAAGCAGTTTCACATTCTAACTCTATGTTTTGTTTCCTTTTCATGTAGCTTTAAGCAGTGACTTGCGAGACACACTTTCATTGAAAGGGGTTGCAAGCTTCCAAAAATTACGAGTCTCCAGAAATCTCAGCAAATATTTTTTCACCCAAACTGCATGATACTTTCAGGTAATGATCAGTACACTAAGCCCACTTGGTTCCCCAAATTTCGTTCTTCTATGTTGAAGCGTTCGTTTCCAGTAACAGTTTGAATTTTGTCGTTTCACTCTGTTTTCTCCTATATTGATAGATGTATTTGGAACACTAAATCAAACACGGTTTGTGCTAGCTTCTTGAAACTTGACACAGTAAAGCAGTTTCACATTCTAACTCTATGTTTTGTTTCCTTTTCATGTAGCTTTAAGCAGTGACTGGCGAGAAACCCCTTCATTGAAAGGGGTTGCAAGCTTCCAAAAATTACGAGTCTCCAGAAATCTCAGCAAATACTTTTTCACCCAAACTGGATGATACTTTCAGGTAATGATCAGTACACTAAGCCCACTCGGTTCTCCAAATTTCATTCTTCTATGTTGAAGCGTTCGTTTACACTAACAGTTTCCACTCTGGCATTTCACTCTGTTTTCTCCTATATTGATAGATGTATTTGGAACTCTAAATCAAACACGGTTTGTGCTAGCTTCTTGAAACTTGACACAGTAAAGCAGTTTCACATTCTAACTCTAAGTTTTGTTTCTTTTTCATGTAGCCCTAAGCAGTGACTGGCGAGAAACACTTTCATTGAAAGGGGTTGCAAGCTTCCAAAAATTACGAGTCTCCAGAAATCTCAGCAAATATTTTTTCACCCAAACTGCATGATACTTTCAGGTAATGATCAGTACACTAAGCCCACTTGGTTCCCCAAATTTCGTTCTTCTATGTTGAAGCGTTCGTTTCCAGTAACAGTTTGAATTTTTGCGTTTCACTCTGTTTTCTCCTATATTGATAGATGTATTTGGAACTCTAAATCAAACACGGTTTGTGCTAGCTTCTTGAAACTTGACACAGTAAAGCAGTTTCACATTGTAACTCTATGTTTTGTTTCCTTTTCATGTAGCCCTAAGCAGTGACTGCCGAGAAACACTTTCATTGAAAGGGGTTGCAAGCTTCCAAAAATTACGAGTCTTCAGAAAACTCAGCAAATATTTTTTCACCCAAACTAGATGATACTTTCAGGTAATGATCAGTACACTAAGCCCTCTTGGTTCCCCAAATTTCGTTCTTCTATGTTGAAGCGTTCGTTTACACTAACAGTTTCCACTCTGGCATTTCACTCTGATTTCTCCTATATTGATAGATGTATTTGGAACTCTAAATCAAACACGGTTTGTGCTAGCTTCATGAAACTTGACACAGTAAAGCAGTTTCACATTCTAACTCTATGTTTTGTTTCCTTTTCATGTAGCTTTAAGCAGTGACTGGCGAGAAACACTTTCATTGAAAGGGGTTGCAAGCTTCCAAAAATTACGAGTCTCCAGAAATCTCATCAAATATTTTTTCACCCAAACTGGATGATACTTTCAGGTAATGATCAGTACACTAAGCCCACTTGGTTCTCCAAATTTCATTCTTCTATGTTGAAGCGTTCGTTTCCAGTAACAGTTTCCATTCTGGCATTTCACTCTGTTTTCTCCTATATTGATAGATGTATTTGGAACTCTAAATCAAACACGGTTTGTGCTAGCTTCTTGAAACTTGACACAGTAAAGCAGTTTCACATTGTAACTCCATGTTTTGTTTCCTTTTCATGTAGCTTTAAGCAGTGACTGGCGAGAAACACTTTCATTGAAAGGGGTTGCAAGCTTCTAAAAATTACGAGTCTCCAGAAATCTCAGCAAATATTTTTTCACCCAAACTGGATGATACTTTCATGTAATGATCAGTACACTTGGCCCACTTGGTTCTCCAAATTTCGTTCTTCTATGTTGAAGCGTTCGTTTCCAGTAACAGTTTGAATTTTTGCGTTTCACTCTGTTTTCTCCTATATTGATAGATGTATTTGGAACTCTAAATCAAACACGGTTTGTGCTAGCTTCTTGAAACTTGACACAGTAAAGCAGTTTCACATTGTAACTCTATGTTTTGTTTCCTTTTCATGTAGCCCTAAGCAGTGACTGCCGAGAAACACTTTCATTGAAAGGGGTTGCAAGCTTCCAAAAATTACGAGTCTTCAGAAATCTCAGCAAATATTTTTTCACCCAAACTAGATGATACTTTCAGGTAATGATCAGTACACTAAGCCCTCTTGGTTCCCCAAATTTCGTTCTTCTATGTTGAAGCGTTCGTTTCCAGTAACAGTTTGAATTTTGTCTTTTCACTCTGTTTTCTCCTATATTGATAGATGTATTTGGAACTCTAAATCAAACACGGTTTGTGCTAGCTTCTTGAAACTTGACACAGTAAAGCAGTTTCACATTCTAACTCTATGTTTTGTTTCCTTTTCATGTAGCTTTAAGCAGTGACTGGCGAGAAACACTTTCATTGAAAGGGGTTGCAAGCTTCTAAAAATTACGAGTCTCCAGAAATCTCAGCAAATATTTTTTCACCCAAACTGGATGATACTTTCACGTAATGATCAGTACACTTGGCCCACTTGGTTCTCCAAATTTCGTTCTTCTATGTTGAAGCGTTCGTTTCCAGTAACAGTTTCCATTCTGGCATTTCACTCTGTTTTCTCCTATATTGATAGATGTATTTGGAACTCTAAATCAAACACGGTTTGTGCTAGCTTCTTGAAACTTCACACAGTAAAGCAGTTTCACATTGTAACTCTATGTTTTGTTTCCTTTTCATGTAGCTTTAAGCAGTGACTGGCGAGAAACACTTTCATTGAAAGGGGTTGCAAGCTTCCAAAAATTACGAGTCTCCAGAAATCTCAGCAAATATTTTTTCACCCAAACTGGATGATACTTTCAGGTAATGATCAGTACACTAAGCCCACTTGGTTCTCCAAATTTCATTCTTCTATGTTGAAGCGTTCGTTTCCAGTAACAGTTTCCATTCTGGCATTTCACTCTGTTTTCTCCTATATTGATAGATGTATTTGGAACTCTAAATCAAACACGGTTTATGCTAGCTTCTTGAAACTTGACACAGTAAAGCAGTTTCACATTCTAACTCTATGTTTTGTTTCCTTTTCATGTAGCCCTAAGCAGTGACTGGCGAGAAACACTTTCATTGAAAGGGGTTGCAAGCTTCCAAAAATTACGAGTCTCCAGAAATCTCAGCAAATATTTTTTCACCCAAACTGCATGATACTTTCAGGTAATGATCAGTACACTAAGCCCACTCGGTTCTCCAAATTTCATTCTTCTATGTTGAAGCGTTCGTTTCCAGTAACAGTTTCCATTCTGGCATTTCACTCTGTTTTCTCCTATATTGATAGATGTATTTGGAACTCTAAATCAAACACGGTTTGTGCTAGCTTCTTGAAACTTGACACAGTAAAGCAGTTTCACATTCTAACTCTATGTTTTGTTTCCTTTTCTTGTAGCCATAAGCAGAGACTGGCGAGAAACACTTTCATTGAAAGGGGTTGCAAGCTTCTAAAAATTACAAGTCTCCAGAAATCTCAGCAAATATTTTTTCACCCAAACTGGATGATACTTTCAGGTAATGATCAGTACACTTGGCCCACTTGGTTCTCCATATTTCGTTCTTCTATGTTGAAGCGTTCGTTTACACTAACAGTTTCCACTCTGGCATTTCACTCTGTTTTCTCCTATATTGATAGATGTATTTGGAACTCTAAATCAAACACGGTTTGTGCTAGCTTCTTGAAAATTGACACAGTAAAGCAGTTTCACATTCTAACTCTATGTTTTGTTTCTTTTTCATGTAGCCCTAAGCAGTGACTGGCGAGAAACACTTTAATTGAAAGGGGTTGCAAGCTTCCAAAAATTACGAGTCTCCAGAAATCTCAGCAAATATTTTTTCACCCAAACTGCATGATACTTTCAGGTAATGATCAGTACACTAAGCCCACTTGGTTCCCCAAATTTCGTTCTTCTATGTTGAAGCGTTCGTTTCCAGTAACAGTTTGAATTTTTGCGTTTCACTCTGTTTTCTCCTATATTGATAGATGTATTTGGAACTCTAAATCAAACACGGTTTGTGCTAGCTTCTTGAAACTTGACACAGTAAAGCAGTTTCACATTCTAACTCTATGTTTTGTTTCCTTTTCATGTAGCCCTAAGCAGTGACAGGCGAGAAACACTTACATTGAAAGGGGTTGCAAGCTTCCAAAAATTACGAGTCTCCAGAAATCTCAGCAAATATTTTTTCACCCAAACTGGATGATACTTTCAGGTAATGATCAGTACACTAAGCCCTCTTGGTTCCCCAAATTTCGTTCTTCTATGTTGAAGCGTTCGTTTCCAGTAACGGTTTGAATTTTGTCGTTTCACTCTGTTTTCTCCTATATCGATAGATGTATTTGGAACTCTAAATCAAACACGGTTTGTGCTAGCTTCTTGAAACTTGACACAGTAAAGCAGTTTCACATTCTAACTCTATGTTTTGTTTCCTTTTCATGTAGCTTTAAGCAGTGACTTGCGAGACACACTTTCATTGAAAGGGGTTGCAAGCTTCCAAAAATTACGAGTCTCCAGAAATCTCAGCAAATATTTTTTCACCCAAACTGCATGATACTTTCAGGTAATGATCAGTACACTAAGCCCACTTGGTTCCCCAAATTTCGTTCTTCTATGTTGAAGCGTTCGTTTCCAGTAACAGTTTGAATTTTGTCGTTTCACTCTGTTTTCTCCTATATTGATAGATGTATTTGGAACACTAAATCAAACACGGTTTGTGCTAGCTTCTTGAAACTTGACACAGTAAAGCAGTTTCACATTCTAACTCTATGTTTTGTTTCCTTTTCATGTAGCTTTAAGCAGTGACTGGCGAGAAACCCCTTCATTGAAAGGGGTTGCAAGCTTCCAAAAATTACGAGTCTCCAGAAATCTCAGCAAATACTTTTTCACCCAAACTGGATGATACTTTCAGGTAATGATCAGTACACTAAGCCCACTCGGTTCTCCAAATTTCATTCTTCTATGTTGAAGCGTTCGTTTACACTAACAGTTTCCACTCTGGCATTTCACTCTGTTTTCTCCTATATTGATAGATGTATTTGGAACTCTAAATCAAACACGGTTTGTGCTAGCTTCTTGAAACTTGACACAGTAAAGCAGTTTCACATTCTAACTCTAAGTTTTGTTTCTTTTTCATGTAGCCCTAAGCAGTGACTGGCGAGAAACACTTTCATTGAAAGGGGTTGCAAGCTTCCAAAAATTACGAGTCTCCAGAAATCTCAGCAAATATTTTTTCACCCAAACTGCATGATACTTTCAGGTAATGATCAGTACACTAAGCCCACTTGGTTCCCCAAATTTCGTTCTTCTATGTTGAAGCGTTCGTTTCCAGTAACAGTTTGAATTTTGTCGTTTCACTCTGTTTTCTCCTATATTGATAGATGTATTTGGAACTCTAAATCAAACACGGTTTGGGCTAGCTTCTTGAAACTTGACACAGTAAAGCAGTTTCACATTGTAACTCTATGTTTTGTTTCCTTTTCATGTAGCCCTAAGCAGTGACTGCCGAGAAACACTTTCATTGAAAGGGGTTGCAAGCTTCCAAAAATTACGAGTCTTCAGAAATCTCAGCAAATATTTTTTCACCCAAACTAGATGATACTTTCAGGTAATGATCAGTACACTAAGCCCTCTTGGTTCCCCAAATTTCGTTCTTCTATGTTGAAGCGTTCGTTTACACTAACAGTTTCCACTCTGGCATTTCACTCTGTTTTCTCCTATATTGATAGATGTATTTGGAACTCTAAATCAAACACGGTTTGTGCTAGCTTCTTGAAACTTGACACAGTAAAGCAGTTTCACATTCTAACTCTATGTTTTGTTTCCTTTTCATGTAGCTTTAAGCAGTGACTGGCGAGAAACACTTTCATTGAAAGGGGTTGCAAGCTTCTAAAAATTACAAGTCTCCAGAAATCTCAGCAAATATTTTTTCACCCAAACTGGATGATACTTTCATGTAATGATCAGTACACTTGGCCCACTTGGTTCTCCAAATTTCGTTCTTCTATGTTGAAGCGTTCGTTTCCAGTAACAGTTTCCATTCTGGCATTTCACTCTGTTTTCTCCTATATTGATAGATGTATTTGGAACTCTAAATCAAACACGGTTTGTACTAGCTTCTTGAAACTTGACACAGTAAAGCAGTTTCACATTCTAACTCTATGTTTTGTTTCCTTTTCTTGTAGCCCTAAGCAGAGACTGGCGAGAAACACTTTCATTGAAAGGGGTTGCAAGCTTCTAAAAATTACGAGTCTCCAGAAATCTCAGCAAATATTTTTTCACCCAAACTGGATGATACTTTCAGGTAATGATGAGTACACTTGGCCCACTTGGTTCTCCATATTTCGTTCTTCTATGTTGAAGCGTTCGTTTACACTAACAGTTTCCACTCTGGCATTTCACTCTGTTTTCTCCTATATTGATAGATGTATTTGGAACTCTAAATCAAACACGGTTTGTGCTAGCTTCTTGAAACTTGACACAGTAAAGCAGTTTCACATTCTAACTCTAAGTTTTGTTTCTTTTTCATGTAGCCCTAAGCAGTGACTGGCGAGAAACACTTTCATTGAAAGGGGTTGCAAGCTTCCAAAAATTACGAGTCTCCAGAAATCTCAGCAAATATTTTTTCACCCAAACTGCATGATACTTTCAGGTAATGATCAGTACACTAAGCCCACTTGGTTCCCCAAATTTCGTTCTTCTATGTTGAAGCGTTCGTTTCCAGTAACAGTTTGAATTTTTGCGTTTCACTCTGTTTTCTCCTATATTGATAGATGTATTTGGAACTCTAAATCAAACACGGTTTGTGCTAGCTTCTTGAAACTTGACACAGTAAAGCAGTTTCACATTGTAACTCTATGTTTTGTTTCCTTTTCATGTAGCCCTAAGCAGTGACTGCCGAGAAACACTTTCATTGAAAGGGGTTGCAAGCTTCCAAAAATTACGAGTCTTCAGAAATCTCAGCAAATATTTTTTCACCCAAACTAGATGATACTTTCAGGTAATGATCAGTACACTAAGCCCTCTTGGTTCCCCAAATTTCGTTCTTCTATGTTGAAGCGTTCGTTTCCAGTAACAGTTTGAATTTTGTCGTTTCACTCTGTTTTCTCCTATATTGATAGATGTATTTGGAACTCTAAATCAAACACGGTT
Organism: Spermophilus citellus; assembly: GCF_964194105.1. Taxonomy (NCBI): domain Eukaryota; kingdom Metazoa; phylum Chordata; class Mammalia; order Rodentia; family Sciuridae; genus Spermophilus; species Spermophilus citellus. The sequence continues at coordinate 78,046,690 of NC_138185.1, read as the reverse complement.
TGTGCTAGCTTCTTGAAACTTGACACAGTAAAGCAGTTTCACATTCTAACTCTATGTTTTGTTTCCTTTTCATGTAGCTTTAAGCAGTGACTGGCGAGAAACACTTTCATTGAAAGGGGTTGCAAGCTTCTAAAAATTACAAGTCTCCAGAAATCTCAGCAAATATTTTTTCACCCAAACTGGATGATACTTTCACGTAATGATCAGTACACTTGGCCCACTTGGTTCTCCAAATTTCGTTCTTCTATGTTGAAGCGTTCGTTTCCAGTAACAGTTTCCATTCTGGCATTTCACTCTGTTTTCTCCTATATTGATAGATGTATTTGGAACTCTAAATCAAACACGGTTTGTGCTAGCTTCTTGAAACTTCACACAGTAAAGCAGTTTCACATTGTAACTCTATGTTTTGTTTCCTTTTCATGTAGCTTTAAGCAGTGACTGGCGAGAAACACTTTCATTGAAAGGGGTTGCAAGCTTCCAAAAATTACGAGTCTCCAGAAATCTCAGCAAATATTTTTTCACCCAAACTGGATGATACTTTCAGGTAATGATCAGTACACTAAGCCCACTTGGTTCTCCAAATTTCATTCTTCTATGTTGAAGCGTTCGTTTCCAGTAACAGTTTCCATTCTGGCATTTCACTCTGTTTTCTCCTATATTGATAGATGTATTTGGAACTCTAAATCAAACACGGTTTGTGCTAGCTTCTTGAATCTTGACACAGTAAAGCAGTTTCACATTCTAACTCTATGTTTTGTTTCCTTTTCATGTAGCCCTAAGCAGTGACTGGCGAGAAACACTTTCATTGAAAGGGGTTGCAAGCTTCCAAAAATTACGAGTCTCCAGAAATCTCAGCAAATATTTTTTCACCCAAACTGCATAATACTTTCAGGTAATGATCAGTACACTAAGCCCACTTGGTTCCCCAAATTTCGTTCTTCTATGTTGAAGCGTTCGTTTCCAGTAACAGTTTGAATTTTTGCGTTTCACTCTGTTTTCTCCTATATTGATAGATGTATTTGGAACTCTAAATCAAACACGGTTTGTGCTAGCTTCTTGAAACTTGACACAGTAAAGCAGTTTCACATTGTAACTCTATGTTTTGTTTCCTTTTCATGTAGCCCTAAGCAGTGACTGCCGAGAAACACTTTCATTGAAAGGGGTTGCAAGCTTCCAAAAATTACGAGTCTTCAGAAATCTCAGCAAATATTTTTTCACCCAAACTAGATGATACTTTCAGGTAATGATCAGTACACTAAGCCCTCTTGGTTCCCCAAATTTCGTTCTTCTATGTTGAAGCGTTCGTTTCCAGTAACAGTTTGAATTTTGTCGTTTCACTCTGTTTTCTCCTATATTGATAGATGTATTTGGAACTCTAAATCAAACACGGTTTGTGCTAGCTTCTTGAAACTTGACACAGTAAAGCAGTTTCACATTCTAACTCTATGTTTTGTTTCCTTTTCATGTAGCTTTAAGCAGTGACTGGCGAGAAACACTTTCATTGAAAGGGGTTGCAAGCTTCTAAAAATTACGAGTCTCCAGAAATCTCAGCAAATATTTTTTCACCCAAACTGGATGATACTTTCACGTAATGATCAGTACACTTGGCCCACTTGGTTCTCCAAATTTCGTTCTTCTATGTTGAAGCGTTCGTTTCCAGTAACAGTTTCCATTCTGGCATTTCACTCTGTTTTCTCCTATATTGATAGATGTATTTGGAACTCTAAATCAAACACGGTTTGTGCTAGCTTCTTGAAACTTCACACAGTAAAGCAGTTTCACATTGTAACTCTATGTTTTGTTTCCTTTTCATGTAGCTTTAAGCAGTGACTGGCGAGAAACACTTTCATTGAAAGGGGTTGCAAGCTTCCAAAAATTACGAGTCTCCAGAAATCTCAGCAAATATTTTTTCACCCAAACTGGATGATACTTTCAGGTAATGATCAGTACACTAAGCCCACTTGGTTCTCCAAATTTCATTCTTCTATGTTGAAGCGTTCGTTTCCAGTAACAGTTTCCATTCTGGCATTTCACTCTGTTTTCTCCTATATTGATAGATGTATTTGGAACTCTAAATCAAACACGGTTTGTGCTAGCTTCTTGAAACTTGACACAGTAAAGCAGTTTCACATTGTAACTCTATGTTTTGTTTCCTTTTCATGTAGCCCTAAGCAGTGACTGCCGAGAAACACTTTCATTGAAAGGGGTTGCAAGCTTCCAAAAATTACGAGTCTTCAGAAATCTCAGCAAATATTTTTTCACCCAAACTAGATGATACTTTCAGGTAATGATCAGTACACTAAGCCCTCTTGGTTCCCCAAATTTCGTTCTTCTATGTTGAAGCGTTCGTTTCCAGTAACAGTTTGAATTTTGTCGTTTCACTCTGTTTTCTCCTATATTGATAGATGTATTTGGAACTCTAAATCAAACACGGTTTGTGCTAGCTTCTTGAAACTTGACACAGTAAAGCAGTTTCACATTCTAACTCTATGTTTTGTTTCCTTTTCATGTAGCTTTAAGCAGTGACTGGCGAGAAACACTTTCATTGAAAGGGGTTGCAAGCTTCTAAAAATTACGAGTCTCCAGAAATCTCAGCAAATATTTTTTCACCCAAACTGGATGATACTTTCACGTAATGATCAGTACACTTGGCCCACTTGGTTCTCCAAATTTCGTTCTTCTATGTTGAAGCGTTCGTTTCCAGTAACAGTTTCCATTCTGGCATTTCACTCTGTTTTCTCCTATATTGATAGATGTATTTGGAACTCTAAATCAAACACGGTTTGTGCTAGCTTCTTGAAACTTCACACAGTAAAGCAGTTTCACATTGTAACTCTATGTTTTGTTTCCTTTTCATGTAGCTTTAAGCAGTGACTGGCGAGAAACACTTTCATTGAAAGGGGTTGCAAGCTTCCAAAAATTACGAGTCTCCAGAAATCTCAGCAAATATTTTTTCACCCAAACTGGATGATACTTTCAGGTAATGATCAGTACACTAAGCCCACTTGGTTCTCCAAATTTCATTCTTCTATGTTGAAGCGTTCGTTTCCAGTAACAGTTTCCATTCTGGCATTTCACTCTGTTTTCTCCTATATTGATAGATGTATTTGGAACTCTAAATCAAACACGGTTTGTGCTAGCTTCTTGAATCTTGACACAGTAAAGCAGTTTCACATTCTAACTCTATGTTTTGTTTCCTTTTCATGTAGCCCTAAGCAGTGACTGGCGAGAAACACTTTCATTGAAAGGGGTTGCAAGCTTCCAAAAATTACGAGTCTCCAGAAATCTCAGCAAATATTTTTTCACCCAAACTGCATAATACTTTCAGGTAATGATCAGTACACTAAGCCCACTTGGTTCCCCAAATTTCGTTCTTCTATGTTGAAGCGTTCGTTTCCAGTAACAGTTTCCATTCTGGCATTTCACTCTGTTTTCTCCTATATTGATAGATGTATTTGGAACTCTAAATCAAACACGGTTTGTGCTAGCTTCTTGAAACTTGACACAGTAAAGCAGTTTCACATTCTAACTCTATGTTTTGTTTCCTTTTCTTGTAGCCATAAGCAGAGACTGGCGAGAAACACTTTCATTGAAAGGGGTTGCAAGCTTCTAAAAATTACAAGTCTCCAGAAATCTCAGCAAATATTTTTTCACCCAAACTGGATGATACTTTCAGGTAATGATCAGTACACTTGGCCCACTTGGTTCTCCATATTTCGTTCTTCTATGTTGAAGCGTTCGTTTACACTAACAATTTCCACTCTGGCATTTCACTCTGTTTTCTCCTATATTGATAGATGTATTTGGAACTCTAAATCAAACACGGTTTGTGCTAGCTTCTTGAAAATTGACACAGTAAAGCAGTTTCACATTCTAACTCTATGTTTTGTTTCTTTTTCATGTAGCCCTAAGCAGTGACTGGCGAGAAACACTTTAATTGAAAGGGGTTGCAAGCTTCCAAAAATTACGAGTCTCCAGAAATCTCAGCAAATATTTTTTCACCCAAACTGCATGATACTTTCAGGTAATGATCAGTACACTAAGCCCACTTGGTTCCCCAAATTTCGTTCTTCTATGTTGAAGCGTTCGTTTCCAGTAACAGTTTGAATTTTTGCGTTTCACTCTGTTTTCTCCTATATTGATAGATGTATTTGGAACTCTAAATCAAACACGGTTTGTGCTAGCTTCTTGAAACTTGACACAGTAAAGCAGTTTCACATTCTAACTCTATGTTTTGTTTCCTTTTCATGTAGCCCTAAGCAGTGACTGGCGAGAAACACTTTCATTGAAAGGGGTTGCAAGCTTCCAAAAATTACGAGTCTCCAGAAATCTCAGCAAATATTTTTTCACCCAAACTGGATGATACTTTCAGGTAATGATCAGTACACTAAGCCCTCTTGGTTCCACAAATTTCGTTCTTCTATGTTGAAGCGTTCGTTTCCAGTAACGGTTTGAATTTTGTCGTTTCACTCTGTTTTCTCCTATATCGATAGGTGTATTTGGAACTCTAAATCAAACACGGTTTGTGCTAGCTTCTTGAAACTTGACACAGTAAAGCAGTTTCACATTCTAACTCTATGTTTTGTTTCCTTTTCATGTAGCTTTAAGCAGTGACTTGCGAGACACACTTTCATTGAAAGGGGTTGCAAGCTTCCAAAAATTACGAGTCTCCAGAAATCTCAGCAAATATTTTTTCACCCAAACTGCATGATACTTTCAGGTAATGATCAGTACACTAAGCCCACTTGGTTCCCCAAATTTCGTTCTTCTATGTTGAAGCGTTCGTTTCCAGTAACAGTTTGAATTTTGTCGTTTCACTCTGTTTTCTCCTATATTGATAGATGTATTTGGAATACTAAATCAAACACGGTTTGTGCTAGCTTCTTGAAACTTGACACAGTAAAGCAGTTTCACATTCTAACTCTATGTTTTGTTTCCTTTTCATGTAGCTTTAAGCAGTGACTGGCGAGAAACCCCTTCATTGAAAGGGGTTGCAAGCTTCCAAAAATTACGAGTCTCCAGAAATCTCAGCAAATACTTTTTCACCCAAACTGGATGATACTTTCAGGTAATGATCAGTACACTAAGCCCACTCGGTTCTCCAAATTTCATTCTTCTATGTTGAAGCGTTCGTTTACACTAACAGTTTCCACTCTGGCATTTCACTCTGTTTTCTCCTATATTGATAGATGTATTTGGAACTCTAAATCAAACACGGTTTGTGCTAGCTTCTTGAAACTTGACACAGTAAAGCAGTTTCACATTCTAACTCTATGTTTTGTTTCTTTTTCATGTAGCCCTAAGCAGTGACTGGCGAGAAACACTTTCATTGAAAGGGGTTGCAAGCTTCCAAAAATTACGAGTCTCCAGAAATCTCAGCAAATATTTTTTCACCCAAACTGCATGATACTTTCAGGTAATGATCAGTACACTAAGCCCACTTGGTTCCCCAAATTTCGTTCTTCTATGTTGAAGCGTTCGTTTCCAGTAACAGTTTGAATTTTTGCGTTTCACTCTGTTTTCTCCTATATTGATAGATGTATTTGGAACTCTAAATCAAACACGGTTTGTGCTAGCTTCTTGAAACTTGACACAGTAAAGCAGTTTCACATTGTAACTCTATGTTTTGTTTCCTTTTCATGTAGCCCTAAGCAGTGACTGCCGAGAAACACTTTCATTGAAAGGGGTTGCAAGCTTCCAAAAATTACGAGTCTTCAGAAAACTCAGCAAATATTTTTTCACCCAAACTAGATGATACTTTCAGGTAATGATCAGTACACTAAGCCCTCTTGGTTCCCCAAATTTCGTTCTTCTATGTTGAAGCGTTCGTTTACACTAACAGTTTCCACTCTGGCATTTCACTCTGATTTCTCCTATATTGATAGATGTATTTGGAACTCTAAATCAAACACGGTTTGTGCTAGCTTCATGAAACTTGACACAGTAAAGCAGTTTCACATTCTAACTCTATGTTTTGTTTCCTTTTCATGTAGCTTTAAGCAGTGACTGGCGAGAAACACTTTCATTGAAAGGGGTTGCAAGCTTCCAAAAATTACGAGTCTCCAGAAATCTCATCAAATATTTTTTCACCCAAACTGGATGATACTTTCAGGTAATGATCAGTACACTAAGCCCACTTGGTTCTCCAAATTTCATTCTTCTATGTTGAAGCGTTCGTTTCCAGTAACAGTTTCCATTCTGGCATTTCACTCTGTTTTCTCCTATATTGATAGATGTATTTGGAACTCTAAATCAAACACGGTTTGTGCTAGCTTCTTGAAACTTGACACAGTAAAGCAGTTTCACATTCTAACTCTATGTTTTGTTTCCTTTTCATGTAGCTTTAAGCAGTGACTTGCGAGACACACTTTCATTGAAAGGGGTTGCAAGCTTCCAAAAATTACGAGTCTCCAGAAATCTCAGCAAATATTTTTTCACCCAAACTGCATGATACTTTCAGGTAATGATCAGTACACTAAGCCCACTTGGTTCCCCAAATTTCGTTCTTCTATGTTGAAGCGTTCGTTTCCAGTAACAGTTTGAATTTTGTCGTTTCACTCTGTTTTCTCCTATATTGATAGATGTATTTGGAACACTAAATCAAACACGGTTTGTGCTAGCTTCTTGAAACTTGACACAGTAAAGCAGTTTCACATTCTAACTCTATGTTTAGTTTCCTTTTCATGTAGCTTTAAGCAGTGACTGGCGAGAAACCCCTTCATTGAAAGGGGTTGCAAGCTTCCAAAAATTACGAGTCTCCAGAAATCTCAGCAAATACTTTTTCACCCAAACTGGATGATACTTTCAGGTAATGATCAGTACACTAAGCCCACTCGGTTCTCCAAATTTCATTCTTCTATGTTGAAGCGTTCGTTTACACTAACAGTTTCCACTCTGGCATTTCACTCTGTTTTCTCCTATATTGATAGATGTATTTGGAACTCTAAATCAAACACGGTTTGTGCTAGCTTCTTGAAACTTGACACAGTAAAGCAGTTTCACATTCTAACTCTAAGTTTTGTTTCTTTTTCATGTAGCCCTAAGCAGTGACTGGCGAGAAACACTTTCATTGAAAGGGGTTGCAAGCTTCCAAAAATTACGAGTCTCCAGAAATCTCAGCAAATATTTTTTCACCCAAACTGCATGATACTTTCAGGTAATGATCAGTACACTAAGCCCACTTGGTTCCCCAAATTTCGTTCTTCTATGTTGAAGCGTTCGTTTCCAGTAACAGTTTGAATTTTTGCGTTTCACTCTGTTTTCTCCTATATTGATAGATGTATTTGGAACTCTAAATCAAACACGGTTTGTGCTAGCTTCTTGAAACTTGACACAGTAAAGCAGTTTCACATTGTAACTCTATGTTTTGTTTCCTTTTCATGTAGCCCTAAGCAGTGACTGCCGAGAAACACTTTCATTGAAAGGGGTTGCAAGCTTCCAAAAATTACGAGTCTTCAGAAAACTCAGCAAATATTTTTTCACCCAAACTAGATGATACTTTCAGGTAATGATCAGTACACTAAGCCCTCTTGGTTCCCCAAATTTCGTTCTTCTATGTTGAAGCGTTCGTTTACACTAACAGTTTCCACTCTGGCATTTCACTCTGATTTCTCCTATATTGATAGATGTATTTGGAACTCTAAATCAAACACGGTTTGTGCTAGCTTCATGAAACTTGACACAGTAAAGCAGTTTCACATTCTAACTCTATGTTTTGTTTCCTTTTCATGTAGCTTTAAGCAGTGACTGGCGAGAAACACTTTCATTGAAAGGGGTTGCAAGCTTCCAAAAATTACGAGTCTCCAGAAATCTCATCAAATATTTTTTCACCCAAACTGGATGATACTTTCAGGTAATGATCAGTACACTAAGCCCACTTGGTTCTCCAAATTTCATTCTTCTATGTTGAAGCGTTCGTTTCCAGTAACAGTTTCCATTCTGGCATTTCACTCTGTTTTCTCCTATATTGATAGATGTATTTGGAACTCTAAATCAAACACGGTTTGTGCTAGCTTCTTGAAACTTGACACAGTAAAGCAGTTTCACATTGTAACTCCATGTTTTGTTTCCTTTTCATGTAGCTTTAAGCAGTGACTGGCGAGAAACACTTTCATTGAAAGGGGTTGCAAGCTTCTAAAAATTACGAGTCTCCAGAAATCTCAGCAAATATTTTTTCACCCAAACTGGATGATACTTTCATGTAATGATCAGTACACTTGGCCCACTTGGTTCTCCAAATTTCGTTCTTCTATGTTGAAGCGTTCGTTTCCAGTAACAGTTTGAATTTTTGCGTTTCACTCTGTTTTCTCCTATATTGATAGATGTATTTGGAACTCTAAATCAAACACGGTTTGTGCTAGCTTCTTGAAACTTGACACAGTAAAGCAGTTTCACATTGTAACTCTATGTTTTGTTTCCTTTTCATGTAGCCCTAAGCAGTGACTGCCGAGAAACACTTTCATTGAAAGGGGTTGCAAGCTTCCAAAAATTACGAGTCTTCAGAAATCTCAGCAAATATTTTTTCACCCAAACTAGATGATACTTTCAGGTAATGATCAGTACACTAAGCCCTCTTGGTTCCCCAAATTTCGTTCTTCTATGTTGAAGCGTTCGTTTCCAGTAACAGTTTGAATTTTGTCTTTTCACTCTGTTTTCTCCTATATTGATAGATGTATTTGGAACTCTAAATCAAACACGGTTTGTGCTAGCTTCTTGAAACTTGACACAGTAAAGCAGTTTCACATTCTAACTCTATGTTTTGTTTCCTTTTCATGTAGCTTTAAGCAGTGACTGGCGAGAAACACTTTCATTGAAAGGGGTTGCAAGCTTCTAAAAATTACGAGTCTCCAGAAATCTCAGCAAATATTTTTTCACCCAAACTGGATGATACTTTCACGTAATGATCAGTACACTTGGCCCACTTGGTTCTCCAAATTTCGTTCTTCTATGTTGAAGCGTTCGTTTCCAGTAACAGTTTCCATTCTGGCATTTCACTCTGTTTTCTCCTATATTGATAGATGTATTTGGAACTCTAAATCAAACACGTTTTGTGCTAGCTTCTTGAAACTTCACACAGTAAAGCAGTTTCACATTGTAACTCTATGTTTTGTTTCCTTTTCATGTAGCTTTAAGCAGTGACTGGCGAGAAACACTTTCATTGAAAGGGGTTGCAAGCTTCCAAAAATTACGAGTCTCCAGAAATCTCAGCAAATATTTTTTCACCCAAACTGGATGATACTTTCAGGTAATGATCAGTACACTAAGCCCACTTGGTTCTCCAAATTTCATTCTTCTATGTTGAAGCGTTCGTTTCCAGTAACAGTTTCCATTCTGGCATTTCACTCTGTTTTCTCCTATATTGATAGATGTATTTGGAACTCTAAATCAAACACGGTTTGTGCTAGCTTCTTGAACCTTGACACAGTAAAGCAGTTTCACATTCTAACTCTATGTTTTGTTTCCTTTTCATGTAGCCCTAAGCAGTGACTGGCGAGAAACACTTTCATTGAAAGGGGTTGCAAGCTTCCAAAAATTACGAGTCTCCAGAAATCTCAGCAAATATTTTTTCACCCAAACTGCATGATACTTTCAGGTAATGATCAGTACACTAAGCCCACTCGGTTCTCCAAATTTCATTCTTCTATGTTGAAGCGTTCGTTTCCAGTAACAGTTTCCATTCTGGCATTTCACTCTGTTTTCTCCTATATTGATAGATGTATTTGGAACTCTAAATCAAACACGGTTTGTGCTAGCTTCTTGAAACTTGACACAGTAAAGCAGTTTCACATTCTAACTCTATGTTTTGTTTCCTTTTCTTGTAGCCATAAGCAGAGACTGGCGAGAAACACTTTCATTGAAAGGGGTTGCAAGCTTCTAAAAATTACAAGTCTCCAGAAATCTCAGCAAATATTTTTTCACCAAAACTGGATGATACTTTCAGGTAATGATCAGTACACTTGGCCCACTTGGTTCTCCATATTTCGTTCTTCTATGTTGAAGCGTTCGTTTACACTAACAGTTTCCACTCTGGCATTTCACTCTGTTTTCTCCTATATTGATAGATGTATTTGGAACTCTAAATCAAACACGGTTTGTGCTAGCTTCTTGAAAATTGACACAGTAAAGCAGTTTCACATTCTAACTCTATGTTTTGTTTCTTTTTCATGTAGCCCTAAGCAGTGACTGGCGAGAAACACTTTAATTGAAAGGGGTTGCAAGCTTCCAAAAATTACGAGTCTCCAGAAATCTCAGCAAATATTTTTTCACCCAAACTGCATGATACTTTCAGGTAATGATCAGTACACTAAGCCCACTTGGTTCCCCAAATTTCGTTCTTCTATGTTGAAGCGTTCGTTTCCAGTAACAGTTTGAATTTTTGCGTTTCACTCTGTTTTCTCCTATATTGATAGATGTATTTGGAACTCTAAATCAAACACGGTTTGTGCTAGCTTCTTGAAACTTGACACAGTAAAGCAGTTTCACATTCTAACTCTATGTTTTGTTTCCTTTTCATGTAGCCCTAAGCAGTGACAGGCGAGAAACACTTACATTGAAAGGGGTTGCAAGCTTCCAAAAATTACGAGTCTCCAGAAATCTCAGCAAATATTTTTTCACCCAAACTGGATGATACTTTCAGGTAATGATCAGTACACTAAGCCCTCTTGGTTCCCCAAATTTCGTTCTTCTATGTTGAAGCGTTCGTTTCCAGTAACGGTTTGAATTTTGTCGTTTCACTCTGTTTTCTCCTATATCGATAGATGTATTTGGAACTCTAAATCAAACACGGTTTGTGCTAGCTTCTTGAAACTTGACACAGTAAAGCAGTTTCACATTCTAACTCTATGTTTTGTTTCCTTTTCATGTAGCCCTAAGCAGTGACTGGCGAGAAACACTTTAATTGAAAGGGGGTGCAAGCTTCCAAAAATTACGAGTCTCCAGAAATCTCAGCAAATATTTTTTCACCCAAACTGCATGATACTTTCAGGTAATGATCAGTACACTAAGCCCACTTGGTTCCCCAAATTTCGTTCTTCTATGTTGAAGCGTTCGTTTCCAGTAACAGTTTGAATTTTGTCGTTTCACTCTGTTTTCTCCTATATTGATAGATGTATTTGGAACACTAAATCAAACACGGTTTGTGCTAGCTTCTTGAAACTTGACACAGTAAAGCAGTTTCACATTCTAACTCTATGTTTTGTTTCCTTTTCTTGTAGCCATAAGCAGAGACTGGCGAGAAACACTTTCATTGAAAGGGGTTGCAAGCTTCTAAAAATTACAAGTCTCCAGAAATCTCAGCAAATATTTTTTCACCCAAACTGGATGATACTTTCAGGTAATGATCAGTACACTTGGCCCACTTGGTTCTCCATATTTCGTTCTTCTATGTTGAAGCGTTCGTTTACACTAACAATTTCCACTCTGGCATTTCACTCTGTTTTCTCCTATATTGATAGATGTATTTGGAACTCTAAATCAAACACGGTTTGTGCTAGCTTCTTGAAAATTGACACAGTAAAGCAGTTTCACATTCTAACTCTATGTTTTGTTTCTTTTTCATGTAGCCCTAAGCAGTGACTGGCGAGAAACACTTTCATTGAAAGGGGTTGCAAGCTTCCAAAAATTACGAGTCTCCAGAAATCTCAGCAAATATTTTTTCACCCAAACTCCATGATACTTTCAGGTAATGATCAGTACACTAAGCCCACTTGGTTCCCCAAATTTCGTTCTTCTATGTTGAAGCGTTCGTTTCCAGTAACAGTTTGAATTTTTGCGTTTCACTCTGTTTTCTCCTATATTGATAGATGTATTTGGAACTCTAAATCAAACACGGTTTGTGCTAGCTTCTTGAAACTTGACACAGTAAAGCAGTTTCACATTCTAACTCTATGTTTTGTTTCCTTTTCATGTAGCCCTAAGCAGTGACGGGCGAGAAACACTTACATTGAAAGGGGTTGCAAGCTTCCAAAAATTACGAGTCTCCAGAAATCTCAGCAAATATTTTTTCACCCAAACTGGATGATACTTTCAGGTAATGATCAGTACACTAAGCCCTCTTGGTTCCACAAATTTCGTTCTTCTATGTTGAAGCGTTCGTTTCCAGTAACGGTTTGAATTTTGTCGTTTCACTCTGTTTTCTCCTATATCGATAGGTGTATTTGGAACTCTAAATCAAACACGGTTTGTGCTAGCTTCTTGAAACTTGACACAGTAAAGCAGTTTCACATTCTAACTCTATGTTTTGTTTCCTTTTCATGTAGCTTTAAGCAGGGACTTGCGAGACACACTTTCATTGAAAGGGGTTGCAAGCTTCCAAAAATTACGAGTCTCCAGAAATCTCAGCAAATATTTTTTCACCCAAACTGCATGATACTTTCAGGTAATGATCAGTACACTAAGCCCACTTGGTTCCCCAAATTTCGTTCTTCTATGTTGAAGCGTTCGTTTCCAGTAACAGTTTGAATTTTGTCGTTTCACTCTGTTTTCTCCTATATTGATAGATGTATTTGGAACACTAAATCAAACACGGTTTGTGCTAGCTTCTTGAAACTTGACACAGTAAAGCAGTTTCACATTCTAACTCTACGTTTTGTTTCCTTTTCATGTAGCTTTAAGCAGTGACTGGCGAGAAACCCCTTCATTGAAAGGGGTTGCAAGCTTCCAAAAATTACGAGTCTCCAGAAATCTCAGCAAATACTTTTTCACCCAAACTGGATGATACTTTCAGGTAATGATCAGTACACTAAGCCCACTCGGTTCTCCAAATTTCATTCTTCTATGTTGAAGCGTTCGTTTACACTAACAGTTTCCACTCTGGCATTTCACTCTGTTTTCTCCTATATTGATAGATGTATTTGGAACTCTAAATCAAACACGGTTTGTGCTAGCTTCTTGAAACTTGACACAGTAAAGCAGTTTCACATTCTAACTCTAAGTTTTGTTTCTTTTTCATGTAGCCCTAAGCAGTGACTGGCGAGAAACACTTTCATTGAAAGGGGTTGCAAGCTTCCAAAAATTACGAGTCTCCAGAAATCTCAGCAAATATTTTTTCACCCAAACTGCATGATACTTTCAGGTAATGATCAGTACACTAAGCCCACTCGGTTCTCCAAATTTCATTCTTCTATGTTGAAGCGTTCGTTTCCAGTAACAGTTTCCATTCTGGCATTTCACTCTGTTTTCTCCTATATTGATAGATGTATTTGGAACTCTAAATCAAACACGGTTTGTGCTAGCTTCTTGAAACTTGACACAGTAAAGCAGTTTCACATTCTAACTCTATGTTTTGTTTCCTTTTCTTGTAGCCATAAGCAGAGACTGGCGAGAAACACTTTCATTGAAAGGGGTTGCAAGCTTCTAAAAATTACAAGTCTCCAGAAATCTCAGCAAATATTTTTTCACCCAAACTGGATGATACTTTCAGGTAATGATCAGTACACTTGGCCCACTTGGTTCTCCATATTTCGTTCTTCTATGTTGAAGCGTTCGTTTACACTAACAATTTCCACTCTGGCATTTCACTCTGTTTTCTCCTATATTGATAGATGTATTTGGAACTCTAAATCAAACACGGTTTGTGCTAGCTTCTTGAAAATTGACACAGTAAAGCAGTTTCACATTCTAACTCTATGTTTTGTTTCTTTTTCATGTAGCCCTAAGCAGTGACTGGCGAGAAACACTTTCATTGAAAGGGGTTGCAAGCTTCCAAAAATTACGAGTCTCCAGAAATCTCAGCAAATATTTTTTCACCCAAACTCCATGATACTTTCAGGTAATGATCAGTACACTAAGCCCACTTGGTTCCCCAAATTTCGTTCTTCTATGTTGAAGCGTTCGTTTCCAGTAACAGTTTGAATTTTTGCGTTTCACTCTGTTTTCTCCTATATTGATAGATGTATTTGGAACTCTAAATCAAACACGGTTTGTGCTAGCTTCTTGAAACTTGACACAGTAAAGCAGTTTCACATTCTAACTCTATGTTTTGTTTCCTTTTCATGTAGCCCTAAGCAGTGACGGGCGAGAAACACTTACATTGAAAGGGGTTGCAAGCTTCCAAAAATTACGAGTCTCCAGAAATCTCAGCAAATATTTTTTCACCCAAACTGGATGATACTTTCAGGTAATGATCAGTACACTAAGCCCTCTTGGTTCCACAAATTTCGTTCTTCTATGTTGAAGCGTTCGTTTCCAGTAACGGTTTGAATTTTGTCGTTTCACTCTGTTTTCTCCTATATCGATAGGTGTATTTGGAACTCTAAATCAAACACGGTTTGTGCTAGCTTCTTGAAACTTGACACAGTAAAGCAGTTTCACATTCTAACTCTATGTTTTGTTTCCTTTTCATGTAGCTTTAAGCAGGGACTTGCGAGACACACTTTCATTGAAAGGGGTTGCAAGCTTCCAAAAATTACGAGTCTCCAGAAATCTCAGCAAATATTTTTTCACCCAAACTGCATGATACTTTCAGGTAATGATCAGTACACTAAGCCCACTTGGTTCCCCAAATTTCGTTCTTCTATGTTGAAGCGTTCGTTTCCAGTAACAGTTTGAATTTTGTCGTTTCACTCTGTTTTCTCCTATATTGATAGATGTATTTGGAACACTAAATCAAACACGGTTTGTGCTAGCTTCTTGAAACTTGACACAGTAAAGCAGTTTCACATTCTAACTCTACGTTTTGTTTCCTTTTCATGTAGCTTTAAGCAGTGACTGGCGAGAAACCCCTTCATTGAAAGGGGTTGCAAGCTTCCAAAAATTACGAGTCTCCAGAAATCTCAGCAAATACTTTTTCACCCAAACTGGATGATACTTTCAGGTAATGATCAGTACACTAAGCCCACTCGGTTCTCCAAATTTCATTCTTCTATGTTGAAGCGTTCGTTTACACTAACAGTTTCCACTCTGGCATTTCACTCTGTTTTCTCCTATATTGATAGATGTATTTGGAACTCTAAATCAAACACGGTTTGTGCTAGCTTCTTGAAACTTGACACAGTAAAGCAGTTTCACATTCTAACTCTAAGTTTTGTTTCTTTTTCATGTAGCCCTAAGCAGTGACTGGCGAGAAACACTTTCATTGAAAGGGGTTGCAAGCTTCCAAAAATTACGAGTCTCCAGAAATCTCAGCAAATATTTTTTCACCCAAACTGCATGATACTTTCAGGTAATGATCAGTACACTAAGCCCACTTGGTTCCCCAAATTTCGTTCTTCTATGTTGAAGCGTTCGTTTCCAGTAACAGTTTGAATTTTTGCGTTTCACTCTGTTTTCTCCTATATTGATAGATGTATTTGGAACTCTAAATCAAACACGGTTTGTGCTAGCTTCTTGAAACTTGACACAGTAAAGCAGTTCCACATTGTAACTCTATGTTTTGTTTCCTTTTCATGTAGCCCTAAGCAGTGACTGCCGAGAAACACTTTCATTGAAAGGGGTTGCAAGCTTCCAAAAATTACGAGTCTTCAGAAATCTCAGCAAATATTTTTTCACCCAAACTAGATGATACTTTCAGGTAATGATCAGTACACTAAGCCCTCTTGGTTCCCCAAATTTCGTTCTTCTATGTTGAAGCGTTCGTTTACACTAACAGTTTCCACTCTGGCATTTCACTCTGTTTTCTCCTATATTGATAGATGTATTTGGAACTCTAAATCAAACACGGTTTGTGCTAGCTTCTTGAAACTTGACACAGTAAAGCAGTTTCACATTCTAACTCTATGTTTTGTTTCCTTTTCATGTAGCTTTAAGCAGTGACTGGCGAGAAACACTTTCATTGAAAGGGGTTGCAAGCTTCCAAAAATTACGAGTCTCCAGAAATCTCAGCAAATATTTTTTCACCCAAACTGGATGATACTTTCAGGTAATGATCAGTACACTAAGCCCACTTGGTTCTCCAAATTTCATTCTTCAATGTTGAAGCGTTCGTTTCCAGTAACAGTTTCCATTCTGGCATTTCACTCTGTTTTCTCCTATATTGATAGATGTATTTGGAACTCTAAATCAAACACGGTTTGTGCTAGCTTCTTGAAACTTGACACAGTAAAGCAGTTTCACATTCTAACTCTATGTTTTGTTTCCTTTTCATGTAGCCCTAAGCAGTGACTGGCGAGAAACACTTTCATTGAAAGGGGTTGCAAGCTTCCAAAAATTACGAGTCTTCAGAAATCTCAGCAAATATTTTTTCACCCAAACTGGATGATACTTTCGGGTAATGATCAGTACACTAAGCCCACTTGGTTCCCCAAATTTCGTTCTTCTATGTTGAAGCGTTCGTTTCCAGTAACAGTTTGAATTTTGTCGTTTCACTCTGTTTTCTCCTATATTGATAGATGTATTTGGAACTCTAAATCAAACACGGTTTGTGCTAGCTTCTTGAAACTTGACACAGTAAAGCAGTTTCACATTCTAACTCTATGTTTTGTTTCCTTTTCATGTAGCTTTAAGCAGTGACTGGCGAGAAACCCCTTCATTGAAAGGGGTTGCAAGCTTCCAAAAATTACGAGTCTCCAGAAATCTCAGCAAATACTTTTTCACCCAAACTGGATGATACTTTCAGGTAATGATCAGTACACTAAGCCCACTCGGTTCTCCAAATTTCATTCTTCTATGTTGAAGCGTTCGTTTACACTAACAGTTTCCACTCTGGCATTTCACTCTGTTTTCTCCTATATTGATAGATGTATTTGGAACTCTAAATCAAACACGGTTTGTGCTAGCTTCTTGAAACTTGACACAGTAAAGCAGTTTCACATTCTAACTCTAAGTTTTGTTTCTTTTTCATGTAGCCCTAAGCAGTGACTGGCGAGAAACACTTTCATTGAAAGGGGTTGCAAGCTTCCAAAAATTACGAGTCTCCAGAAATCTCAGCAAATATTTTTTCACCCAAACTGCATGATACTTTCAGGTAATGATCAGTACACTAAGCCCACTTGGTTCCCCAAATTTCGTTCTTCTATGTTGAAGCGTTCGTTTACACTAACAGTTTCCACTCTGGCATTTCACTCTGTTTTCTCCTATATTGATAGATGTATTTGGAACTCTAAATCAAACACGGTTTGTGCTAGCTTCTTGAAACTTGACACAGTAAAGCAGTTTCACATTCTAACTCTATGTTTTGTTTCCTTTTCATGTAGCTTTAAGCAGTGACTGGCGAGAAACACTTTCATTGAAAGGGGTTGCAAGCTTCCAAAAATTACGAGTCTCCAGAAATCTCAGCAAATATTTTTTCACCCAAACTGGATGATACTTTCATGTAATGATCAGTACACTTGGCCCACTTGGTTCTCCAAATTTCGTTCTTCTATGTTGAAGCGTTCGTTTCCAGTAACAGTTTCCATTCTGGCATTTCACTCTGTTTTCTCCTATATTGATAGATGTATTTGGAACTCTAAATCAAACACGGTTTGTACTAGCTTCTTGAAACTTGACACAGTAAAGCAGTTTCACATTCTAACTCTATGTTTTGTTTCCTTTTCTTGTAGCCCTAAGCAGAGACTGGCGAGAAACACTTTCATTGAAAGGGGTTGCAAGCTTCTAAAAATTACGAGTCTCCAGAAATCTCAGCAAATATTTTTTCACCCAAACTGGATGATACTTTCAGGTAATGATGAGTACACTTGGCCCACTTGGTTCTCCATATTTCGTTCTTCTATGTTGAAGCGTTCGTTTACACTAACAGTTTCCACTCTGGCATTTCACTCTGTTTTCTCCTATATTGATAGATGTATTTGGAACTCTAAATCAAACACGGTTTGTGCTAGCTTCTTGAAACTTGACACAGTAAAGCAGTTTCACATTCTAACTCTAAGTTTTGTTTCTTTTTCATGTAGCCCTAAGCAGTGACTGGCGAGAAACACTTTCATTGAAAGGGGTTGCAAGCTTCCAAAAATTACGAGTCTCCAGAAATCTCAGCTAATATTTTTTCACCCAAACTGCATGATACTTTCAGGTAATGATCAGTACACTAAGCCCACTTGGTTCCCCAAATTTCGTTCTTCTATGTTGAAGCGTTCGTTTCCAGTAACAGTTTGAATTTTTGCGTTTCACTCTGTTTTCTCCTATATTGATAGATGTATTTGGAACTCTAAATCAAACACGGTTTGTGCTAGCTTCTTGAAACTTGACACAGTAAAGCAGTTTCACATTGTAACTCTATGTTTTGTTTCCTTTTCATGTAGCCCTAAGCAGTGACTGCCGAGAAACACTTTCATTGAAAGGGGTTGCAAGCTTCCAAAAATTACGAGTCTTCAGAAATCTCAGCAAATATTTTTTCACCCAAACTAGATGATACTTTCAGGTAATGATCAGTACACTAAGCCCTCTTGGTTCCCCAAATTTCGTTCTTCTATGTTGAAGCGTTCGTTTCCAGTAACAGTTTGAATTTTGTCGTTTCACTCTGTTTTCTCCTATATTGATAGATGTATTTGGAACTCTAAATCAAACACGGTTTGTGCTAGCTTCTTGAAACTTGACACAGTAAAGCAGTTTCACATTGTAACTCTATGTTTTGTTTCCTTTTCATGTAGCCCTAAGCAGTGACTGGCGAGAAACACTTTCATTGAAAGGGGTTGCAAGCTTCTAAAAATTACGAGTCTCCAGAAATCTCAGCAAATATTTTTTCACCCAAACTGGATGATACTTTCACGTAATGATCAGTACACTTGGCCCACTTGGTTCTCCAAATTTCGTTCTTCTATGTTGAAGCGTTCGTTTCCAGTAACAGTTTCCATTCTGGCATTTCACTCTGTTTTCTCCTATATTGATAGATGTATTTGGAACTCTAAATCAAACACGGTTTGTGCTAGCTTCTTGAAACTTCACACAGTAAAGCAGTTTCACATTGTAACTCTATGTTTTGTTTCCTTTTCATGTAGCTTTAAGCAGTGACTGGCGAGAAACACTTTCATTGAAAGGGGTTGCAAGCTTCCAAAAATTACGAGTCTCCAGAAATCTCAGCAAATATTTTTTCACCCAAACTGGATGATACTTTCAGGTAATGATCAGTACACTAAGCCCACTTGGTTCTCCAAATTTCATTCTTCTATGTTGAAGCGTTCGTTTCCAGTAACAGTTTCCATTCTGGCATTTCACTCTGTTTTCTCCTATATTGATAGATGTATTTGGAACTCTAAATCAAACACGGTTTGTGCTAGCTTCTTGAAACTTGACACAGTAAAGCAGTTTCACATTCTAACTCTATGTTTTGTTTCCTTTTCATGTAGCCCTAAGCAGTGACTGGCGAGAAACACTTTCATTGAAAGGGGTTGCAAGCTTCCAAAAATTACGAGTCCCCAGAAATCTCAGCAAATATTTTTTCACCCAAACTGCATAATACTTTCAGGTAATGATCAGTACACTAAGCCCACTCGGTTCTCCAAATTTCATTCTTCTATGTTGAAGCGTTCGTTTCCAGTAACAGTTTCCATTCTGGCATTTCACTCTGTTTTCTCCTATATTGATAGATGTATTTGGAACTCTAAATCAAACACGGTTTGTGCTAGCTTCTTGAAACTTGACACAGTAAAGCAGTTTCACATTCTAACTCTATGTTTTGTTTCCTTTTCATGTAGCTTTAATCAGTGACTGGCGAGAAACCCCTTCATTGAAAGGGGTTGCAAGCTTCCAAAAATTACGAGTCTCCAGAAATCTCAGCAAATACTTTTTCACCCAAACTGGATGATACTTTCAGGTAATGATCAGTACACTAAGCCCACTCGGTTCTCCAAATTTCATTCTTCTATGTTGAAGCGTTCGTTTCCAGTAACAGTTTCCATTCTGGCATTTCACTCTGTTTTCTCCTATATTGATAGATGTATTTGGAACTCTAAATCAAACACGGTTTGTGCTAGCTTCTTGAAACTTGACACAGTAAAGCAGTTTCACATTCTAACTCTGTGTTTTGTTTCCTTTTCTTGTAGCCCTAAGCAGAGACTGGCGAGAAACACTTTCATTGAAAGGGGTTGCAAGCTTCTAAAAATTACGAGTCTCCAGAAATCTCAGCAAATATTTTTTCACCCAAACTGGATGATACTTTCAGGTAATGATCAGTACACTTGGCCCACTTGGTTCTCCATATTTCGTTCTTCTATGTTGAAGCGTTCGTTTACACTAACAGTTTCCACTCTGGCATTTCACTCTGTTTTCTCCTATATTGATAGATGTATTTGGAACTCTAAATCAAACACGGTTTGTGCTAGCTTCTTGAAACTTGACACAGTAAAGCAGTTTCACATTCTAACTCTAAGTTTTGTTTCTTTTTCATGTAGCCCTAAGCAGTGACTGGCGAGAAACACTTTCATTGAAAGGGGTTGCAAGCTTCCAAAAATTACGAGTCTCCAGAAATCTCAGCAAATATTTTTTCACCCAAACTGCATGATACTTTCAGGTAATGATCAGTACACTAAGCCCACTTGGTTCCCCAAATTTCGTTCTTCTATGTTGAAGCGTTCGTTTCCAGTAACAGTTTGAATTTTTGCATTTCACTCTGTTTTCTCCTATATTGATAGATGTATTTGGAACTCTAAATCAAACACGGTTTGTGCTAGCTTCTTGAAACTTGACACAGTAAAGCAGTTTCACATTGTAACTCTATGTTTTGTTTCCTTTTCATGTAGCCCTAAGCAGTGACTGCCGAGAAACACTTTCATTGAAAGGGGTTGCAAGCTTCCAAAAATTACGAGTCTTCAGAAATCTCAGCAAATATTTTTTCACCCAAACTAGATGATACTTTCAGGTAATGATCAGTACACTAAGCCCTCTTGGTTCCCCAAATTTCGTTCTTCTATGTTGAAGCGTTCGTTTACACTAACAGTTTCCACTCTGGCATTTCACTCTGTTTTCTCCTATATTGATAGATGTATTTGGAACTCCAAATCAAACACGGTTTGTGCTAGCTTCTTGAAACTTGACACAGTAAAGCAGTTTCACATTCTAACTCTATGTTTTGTTTCCTTTTCATGTAGCTTTAAGCAGTGACTGGCGAGAAACACTTTCATTGAAAGGGGTTGCAAGCTTCCAAAAATTACGAGTCTCCAGAAATCTCAGCAAATATTTTTTCACCCAAACTGGATGATACTTTCAGGTAATGATCAGTACACTAAGCCCATTTGGTTCTCCAAATTTCATTCTTCTATGTTGAAGCGTTCGTTTCCAGTAACAGTTTCCATTCTGGCATTTCACTCTGTTTTCTCCTATATTGATAGATGTATTTGGAACTCTAAATCAAACACGGTTTGTGCTAGCTTCTTGAAACTTGACACAGTAAAGCAGTTTCACATTCTAACTCTATGTTTTGTTTCCTTTTCATGTAGCTTTAAGCAGTGACTTGCGAGACACACTTTCATTGAAAGGGGTTGCAAGCTTCCAAAAATTACGAGTCTCCAGAAATCTCAGCAAATATTTTTTCACCCAAACTACATGATACTTTCAGGTAATGATCAGTACACTAAGCCCACTCGGTTCTCCAAATTTCATTCTTCTATGTTGAAGCGTTCGTTTCCAGTAACAGTTTCCACTCTGGCATTTCACTCTGTTTTCTCCTATATTGATAGATGTATTTGGAACTCTAAATCAAACACGGTTTGTGCTAGCTTCTTGAAACTTGACACAGTAAAGCAGTTTCACATTCTAACTCTAAGTTTTGTTTCTTTTTCATGTAGCCCTAAGCAGTGACTGGCGAGAAACACTTTCATTGAAAGGGGTTGCAAGCTTCCAAAAATTACGAGTCTCCAGAAATCTCAGCAAATATTTTTTCACCCAAACTGCATGATACTTTCAGGTAATGATCAGTACACTAAGCCCACTTGGTTCCCCAAATTTCGTTCTTCTATGTTGAAGCGTTCGTTTCCAGTAACAGTTTGAATTTTTGCGTTTCACTCTGTTTTCTCCTATATTGATAGATGTATTTGGAACTCTAAATCAAACACGGTTTGTGCTAGCTTCTTGAAACTTGACACAGTAAAGCAGTTTCACATTGTAACTCTATGTTTTGTTTCCTTTTCATGTAGCCCTAAGCAGTGACTGCCGAGAAACACTTTCATTGAAAGGGGTTGCAAGCTTCCAAAAATTACGAGTCTTCAGAAATCTCAGCAAATATTTTTTCACCCAAACTAGATGATACTTTCAGGTAATGATCAGTACACTAAGCCCTCTTGGTTCCCCAAATTTCGTTCTTCTATGTTGAAGCGTTCGTTTACACTAACAGTTTCCACTCTGGCATTTCACTCTGTTTTCTCCTATATTGATAGATGTATTTGGAACTCTAAATCAAACACGGTTTGTGCTAGCTTCTTGAAACTTGACACAGTAAAGCAGTTTCACATTCTAACTCTATGTTTTGTTTCCTTTTCATGTAGCTTTAAGCAGTGACTGGCGAGAAACACTTTCATTGAAAGGGGTTGCAAGCTTCCAAAAATTACGAGTCTCCAGAAATCTCAGCAAATATTTTTTCACCCAAACTGGATGATACTTTCAGGTAATGATCAGTACACTAAGCCCACTTGGTTCTCCAAATTTCATTCTTCTATGTTGAAGCGTTCGTTTCCAGTAACAGTTTCCATTCTGGCATTTCACTCTGTTTTCTCCTATATTGATAGATGTATTTGGAACTCTAAATCAAACACGGTTTGTGCTAGCTTCTTGAAACTTGACACAGTAAAGCAGTTTCACATTCTAACTCTATGTTTTGTTTCCTTTTCATGTAGCCCTAAGCAGTGACTGGCGAGAAACACTTTCATTGAAAGGGGTTGCAAGCTTCCAAAAATTACGAGTCTTCAGAAATCTCAGCAAATATTTTTTCACCCAAACTGGATGATACTTTCGGGTAATGATCAGTACACTAAGCCCACTTGGTTCCCCAAATTTCGTTCTTCTATGTTGAAGCGTTCGTTTCCAGTAACAGTTTGAATTTTGTCGTTTCACTCTGTTTTCTCCTATATTGATAGATGTATTTGGAACTCTAAATCAAACACGGTTTGTGCTAGCTTCTTGAAACTTGACACAGTAAAGCAGTTTCACATTCTAACTCTATGTTTTGTTTCCTTTTCATGTAGCTTTAAGCAGTGACTGGCGAGAAACCCCTTCATTGAAAGGGGTTGCAAGCTTCCAAAAATTACGAGTCTCCAGAAATCTCAGCAAATACTTTTTCACCCAAACTGGATGATACTTTCAGGTAATGATCAGTACACTAAGCCCACTCGGTTCTCCAAATTTCATTCTTCTATGTTGAAGCGTTCGTTTACACTAACAGTTTCCACTCTGGCATTTCACTCTGTTTTCTCCTATATTGATAGATGTATTTGGAACTCTAAATCAAACACGGTTTGTGCTAGCTTCTTGAAACTTGACACAGTAAAGCAGTTTCACATTCTAACTCTAAGTTTTGTTTCTTTTTCATGTAGCCCTAAGCAGTGACTGGCGAGAAACACTTCCATTGAAAGGGGTTGCAAGCTTCCAAAAATTACGAGTCTCCAGAAATCTCAGCAAATATTTTTTCACCCAAACTGCATGATACTTTCAGGTAATGATCAGTACACTAAGCCCACTTGGTTCCCCAAATTTCGTTCTTCTATGTTGAAGCGTTCGTTTCCAGTAACAGTTTGAATTTTTGCGTTTCACTCTGTTTTCTCCTATATTGATAGATGTATTTGGAACTCTAAATCAAACACGGTTTGTGCTAGGTTCTTGAAACTTGACACAGTAAAGCAGTTTCACATTCTAACTCTATGTTTTGTTTCCTTTTCTTGTAGCCCTAAGCAGAGACTGGCGAGAAACACTTTCATTGAAAGGGGTTGCAAGCTTCTAAAAATTACGAGTCTCCAGAAATCTCAGCAAATATTTTTTCACCCAAACTGGATGATACTTTCAGGTAATGATCAGTACACTTGGCCCACTTGGTTCTCCAAATTTCGTTCTTCTATGTTGAAGCGTTCGTTTCCAGTAACAGTTTCCATTCTGGCATTTCACTCTGTTTTCTCCTATATTGATAGATGTATTTGGAACTCTAAATCAAACACGGTTTGTGCTAGCTTCTTGAAACTTGACACAGTAAAGCAGTTTCACATTCTAACTCTATGTTTTGTTTCTTTTTCATGTAGCCCTAAGCAGTGACTGGCGAGAAACACTTTCATTGAAAGGGGTTGCAAGCTTCCAAAAATTACGAGTCTCCAGAAATCTCAGCAAATATTTTTTCACCCAAACTGCATGATACTTTCAGGTAATGATCAGTACACTAAGCCCACTGGGTTCCCCAAATTTTGTTCTTCTATGTTGAAGCGTTCGTTTCCAGTAACAGTTTGAAATTTTGCGTTTCACTCTGTTTTCTCCTATATTGATAGATGTATTTGGAACTCTAAATCAAACACGGTTTGTGCTAGCTTCTTGAAACTTGACACAGTAAAGCAGTTTCACATTCTAACTCTATGTTTTGTTTCCTTTTCATGTAGCCCTAAGCAGTGACTGGCGAGAAACACTTTCATTGAAAGGGGTTGCAAGCTTCCAAAAATTACGAGTCTCCAGAAATCTCAGCAAATATTTTTTCACCCAAACTGGATGATACTTTCAGGTAATGATCAGTACACTAAGCCCTCTTGGTTCCCCAAATTTCGTTCTTCTATGTTGAAGCGTTCGTTTCCAGTAACGGTTTGAATTTTGTCGTTTCACTCTGTTTTCTCCTATATCGATAGATGTATTTGGAACTCTAAATCAAACACGGTTTGTGCTAGCTTCTTGAAACTTGACACAGTAAAGCAGTTTCACATTCTAACTCTATGTTTTGTTTCCTTTTCATGTAGCTTTAAGCAGTGACTGGCGAGAAACCCCTTCATTGAAAGGGGTTGCAAGCTTCCAAAAATTACGAGTCTCCAGAAATCTCATCAAATATTTTTTCACCCAAACTGGATGATACTTTCACGTAATGATCAGTACACTTGGCCCACTTGGTTCTCCAAATTTCGTTCTTCTATGTTGAAGCGTTCGTTTCCATTAACAGTTTCCATTCTGGCATTTCACTCTGTTTTCTCCTATATTGATAGATGTATTTGGAACTCTAAATCAAACACGGTTTGTGCTAGCTTCTTGAAACTTCACACAGTAAAGCAGTTTCACATTGTAACTCTATGTTTTGTTTCCTTTTCATGTAGCTTTAAGCAGTGACTGGCGAGAAACACTTTCATTGAAAGGGGTTGCAAGCTTCCAAAAATTACGAGTCTCCAGAAATCTCAGCAAATATTTTTTCACCCAAACTGGATGATACTTTCAGGTAATGATCAGTACACTAAGCCCACTTGGTTCTCCAAATTTCATTCTTCTATGTTGAAGCGTTCGTTTCCAGTAACAGTTTCCATTCTGGCATTTCACTCTGTTTTCTCCTATATTGATAGATGTATTTGGAACTCTAAATCAAACACGGTTTGTGCTAGCTTCTTGAAACTTGACACAGTAAAGCAGTTTCACATTCTAACTCTATGTTTTGTTTCCTTTTCATGTAGCTTTAAGCAGTGACTTGCGAGACATACTTTCATTGAAAGGGGTTGCAAGCTTCCAAAAATTACGAGTCTCCAGAAATCTCAGCAAATATTTTTTCACCCAAACTACATGATACTTTCAGGTAATGATCAGTACACTAAGCCCACTCGGTTCTCCAAATTTCATTCTTCTATGTTGAAGCGTTCGTTTCCAGTAACAGTTTCCATTCTGGCATTTCACTCTGTTTTCTCCTATATTGATAGATGTATTTGGAACTCTAAATCAAACACGGTTTGTGCTAGCTTCTTGAAACTTGACACAGTAAAGCAGTTTCACATTCTAACTCTATGTTTTGTTTCCTTTTCTTGTAGCCCTAAGCAGAGACTGGCGAGAAACACTTTCATTGAAAGGGGTTGCAAGCTTCTAAAAATTACGAGTCTCCAGAAATCTCAGCAAATATTTTTTCACCCAAACTGGATGATACTTTCAGGTAATGATCAGTACACTTGGCCCACTTGGTTCTCCAAATTTCGTTCTTCTATGTTGAAGCGTTCGTTTACACTAACAGTTTCCACTCTGGCATTTCACTCTGTTTTCTCCTATATTGATAGATGTATTTGGAACTCTAAATCAAACACGGTTTGTGCTAGCTTCTTGAAACTTGACACAGTAAAGCAGTTTCACATTCTAACTCTATGTTTTGTTTCTTTTTCATGTAGCCCTAAGCAGTGACTGGCGAGAAACACTTTCATTGAAAGGGGTTGCAAGCTTCCAAAAATTACGAGTCTCCAGAAATCTCAGCAAATATTTTTTCACCCAAACTGCATGATACTTTCAGGTAATGATCAGTACACTAAGCCCACTTGGTTCCCCAAATTTCGTTCTTCTATGTTGAAGCGTTCGTTTCCAGTAACAGTTTGAATTTTTGCGTTTCACTCTGTTTTCTCCTATATTGATAGATGTATTTGGAACTCTAAATCAAACACGGTTTGTGCTAGCTTCTTGAAACTTGACACAGTAAAGCAGTTTCACATTCTAACTCTATGTTTTGTTTCCTTTTCATGTAGCCCTAAGCAGTGACTGGCGAGAAACACTTTCATTGAAAGGGGTTGCAAGCTTCCAAAAATTACGAGTCTCCAGAAATCTCAGCAAATATTTTTTCACCCAAACTGGATGATACTTTCAGGTAATGATCAGTACACTAAGCCCTCTTGGTTCCCCAAATTTCGTTCTTCTATGTTGAAGCGTTCGTTTCCAGTAACGGTTTGAATTTTATCGTTTCACTCTGTTTTCTCCTATATCGATAGATGTATTTGGAACTCTAAATCAAACACGGTTTGTGCTAGCTTCTTGAAACTTGACACAGTAAAGCAGTTTCACATTCTAACTCTATGTTTTGTTTCCTTTTCATGTAGCTTTAATCAGTGACTGGCGAGAAACCCCTTCATTGAAAGGGGTTGCAAGCTTCCAAAAATTACGAGTCTCCAGAAATCTCAGCAAATACTTTTTCACCCAAACTGGATGATACTTTCAGGTAATGATCAGTACACTAAGCCCACTCGGTTCTCCAAATTTCATTCTTCTATGTTGAAGCGTTCGTTTCCAGTAACAGTTTCCATTCTGGCATTTCACTCTGTTTTCTCCTATATTGATAGATGTATTTGGAACTCTAAATCAAACACGGTTTGTGCTAGCTTCTTGAAACTTGACACAGTAAAGCAGTTTCACATTCTAACTCTGTGTTTTGTTTCCTTTTCTTGTAGCCCTAAGCAGAGACTGGCGAGAAACACTTTCATTGAAAGGGGTTGCAAGCTTCTAAAAATTACGAGTCTCCAGATATCTCAGCAAATATTTTTTCACCCAAACTGGATGATACTTTCAGGTAATGATCAGTACACTTGGCCCACTTGGTTCTCCATATTTCGTTCTTCTATGTTGAAGCGTTCGTTTACACTAACAGTTTCCACTCTGGCATTTCACTCTGTTTTCTCCTATATTGATAGATGTATTTGGAACTCTAAATCAAACACGGTTTGTGCTAGCTTCTTGAAACTTGACACAGTAAAGCAGTTTCACATTCTAACTCTAAGTTTTGTTTCTTTTTCATGTAGCCCTAAGCAGTGACTGGCGAGAAACACTTTCATTGAAAGGGGTTGCAAGCTTCCAAAAATTACGAGTCTCCAGAAATCTCAGCAAATATTTTTTCACCCAAACTGCATGATACTTTCAGGTAATGATCAGTACACTAAGCCCACTTGGTTCCCCAAATTTCGTTCTTCTATGTTGAAGCGTTCGTTTCCAGTAACAGTTTGAATTTTTGCATTTCACTCTGTTTTCTCCTATATTGATAGATGTATTTGGAACTCTAAATCAAACACGGTTTGGGCTAGCTTCTTGAAACTTGACACAGTAAAGCAGTTTCACATTGTAACTCTATGTTTTGTTTCCTTTTCATGTAGCCCTAAGCAGTGACTGCCGAGAAACACTTTCATTGAAAGGGGTTGCAAGCTTCCAAAAATTACGAGTCTTCAGAAATCTCAGCAAATATTTTTTCACCCAAACTAGATGATACTTTCAGGTAATGATCAGTACACTAAGCCCTCTTGGTTCCCCAAATTTCGTTCTTCTATGTTGAAGCGTTCGTTTACACTAACAGTTTCCACTCTGGCATTTCACTCTGTTTTCTCCTATATTGATAGATGTATTTGGAACTCTAAATCAAACACGGTTTGTGCTAGCTTCTTGAAACTTGACACAGTAAAGCAGTTTCACATTCTAACTCTATGTTTTGTTTCCTTTTCATGTAGCTTTAAGCAGTGACTGGCGAGAAACACTTTCATTGAAAGGGGTTGCAAGCTTCCAAAAATTACGAGTCTCCAGAAATCTCATCAAATATTTTTTCACCCAAACTGGATGATACTTTCAGGTAATGATCAGTACACTAAGCCCACTTGGTTCTCCAAATTTCATTCTTCTATGTTGAAGCGTTCGTTTCCAGTAACAGTTTCCATTCTGGCATTTCACTCTGTTTTCTCCTATATTGATAGATGTATTTGGAACTCTAAATCAAACACGGTTTGTGCTAGCTTCTTGAAACTTGACACAGTAAAGCAGTTTCACATTGTAACTCTATGTTTTGTTTCCTTTTCATGTAGCTTTAAGCAGTGACTGGCGAGAAACACTTTCATTGAAAGGGGTTGCAAGCTTCCAAAAATTACGAGTCTCCAGAAATCTCAGCAAATATTTTTTCACCCAAACTGGATGATACTTTCAGGTAATGATCAGTACACTAAGCCCACTTGGTTCTCCAAATTTCATTCTTCTATGTTGAAGCGTTCGTTTCCAGTAACAGTTTCCATTCTGGCATTTCACTCTGTTTTCTCCTATATTGATAGATGTATTTGGAACTCTAAATCAAACACGGTTTGTGCTAGCTTCTTGAAACTTGACACAGTAAAGCAGTTTCACATTCTAACTCTATGTTTTGTTTCCTTTTCATGTAGCCCTAAGCAGTGACTGGCGAGAAACACTTTCATTGAAAGGGGTTGCAAGCTTCCAAAAATTACGAGTCTCCAGAAATCTCAGCAAATATTTTTTCACCCAAACTGCATGATACTTTCAGGTAATGATCAGTACACTAAGCCCACTCGGTTCTCCAAATTTCATTCTTCTATGTTGAAGCGTTCGTTTCCAGTAACAGTTTCCATTCTGGCATTTCACTCTGTTTTCTCCTATATTGATAGATGTATTTGGAACTCTAAATCAAACACGGTTTGTGCTAGCTTCTTGAAACTTGACACAGTAAAGCAGTTTCACATTCTAACACTAAGTTTTGTTTCTTTTTCATGTAGCCCTAAGCAGTGACTGGCGAGAAACACATTCATTGAAAGGGGTTGCAAGCTTCTAAAAATTACGAGTCTCCAGAAATCTCAGCAAATATTTTTTCACCCAAACTGGATGATACTTTCAGGTAATGATCAGTACACTTGGCCCACTTGGTTCTCCAAATTTCGTTCTTCTATGTTGAAGCGTTCGTTTACACTAACAGTTTCCACTCTGGCATTTCACTCTGTTTTCTCCTATATTGATATATGTATTTGGAACTCTAAATCAAACACGGTTTGTGCTAGCTTCTTGAAACTTGACACAGTAAAGCAGTTTCACATTCTAACTCGATGTTTTGTTTCTTTTTCATGTAGCCCTAAGCAGTGACTGGCGAGAAACACTTTCATTGAAAGGGGTTGCAAGCTTCCAAAAATTACGAGTCTCCAGAAATCTCAGCAAATATTTTTTCACCCAAACTGCATGATACTTTCAGGTAATGATCAGTACACTAAGCCCACTTGGTTCCCCAAATTTCGTTCTTCTATGTTGAAGCGTTCGTTTCCAGTAACAGTTTGAATTTTTGCGTTTCACTCTGTTTTCTCCTATATTGATAGATGTATTTGGAACTCTAAATCAAACATGGTTTGTGCTAGCTTCTTGAAACTTGACACAGTAAAGCAGTTTCACATTCTAACTCTATGTTTTGTTTCCTTTTCATGTAGCCCTAAGCAGTGACTGCCGAGAAACACTTTCATTGAAAGGGGTTGCAAGCTTCCAAAAATTACGAGTCTCCAGAAATCTCAGCAAATATTTTTTCACCCAAACTGGATGATACTTTCAGGTAATGATCAGTACACTAAGCCCTCTTGGTTCCCCAAATTTCGTTCTTCTATGTTGAAGCGTTCGTTTCCAGTAACGGTTTGAATTTTGTCGTTTCACTCTGTTTTCTCCTATATCGATAGATGTATTTGGAACTCTAAATCAAACACGGTTTGTGCTAGCTTCTTGAAACTTGACACAGTAAAGCAGTTTCACATTCTAACTCTATGTTTTGTTTCCTTTTCATGTAGCTTTAAGCAGTGACTGGCGAGAAACCCCTTCATTGAAAGGGGTTGCAAGCTTCCAAAAATTACGAGTCTCCAGAAATCTCAGCAAATACTTTTTCACCCAAACTGGATGATACATTCAGGTAATGATCAGTACACTAAGCCCACTCGGTTCTCCAAATTTCATTCTTCTATGTTGAAGCGTTCGTTTCCAGTAACAGTTTCCATTCTGGCATTTCACTCTGTTTTCTCCTATATTGATAGATGTATTTGGAACTCTAAATCAAACACGGTTTGTGCTAGCTTCTTGAAACTTGACACAGTAAAGCAGTTTCACATTCTAACTCTATGTTTTGTTTCCTTTTCTTGTAGCCCTAAGCAGAGACTGGCGAGAAACACTTTCATTGAAAGGGGTTGCAAGCTTCTAAAAATTACGAGTCTCCAGAAATCTCAGCAAATATTTTTTCACCCAAACTGGATGATACTTTCAGGTAATGATCAGTACACTTGGCCCACTTGGTTCTCCAAATTTCGTTCTTCTATGTTGAAGCGTTCGTTTCCAGTAACAGTTTCCATTCTGGCATTTCACTCTGTTTTCTCCTATATTGATAGATGTATTTGGAACTCTAAATCAAACACGGTTTGTGCTAGCTTCTTGAAACTTGACACAGTAAAGCAGTTTCACATTCTAACTCTATGTTTTGTTTCTTTTTCTTGTAGCCCTAAGCAGTGACTGGCGAGAAACACTTTCATTGAAAGGGGTTGCAAGCTTCCAAAAATTACGAGTCTCCAGAAATCTCAGCAAATATTTTTTCACCCAAACTGCATGATACTTTCAGGTAATGATCAGTACACTAAGCCCACTGGGTTCCCCAAATTTTGTTCTTCTATGTTGAAGCGTTCGTTTCCAGTAACAGTTTGAAATTTTGCGTTTCACTCTGTTTTCTCCTATATTGATAGATGTATTTGGAACTCTAAATCAAACACGGTTTGTGCTAGCTTCTTGAAACTTGACACAGTAAAGCAGTTTCACATTCTAACTCTATGTTTTGTTTCCTTTTCATGTAGCTTTAAGCAGTGACTGGCGAGAAACCCCTTCATTGAAAGGGGTTGCAAGCTTCCAAAAATTACGAGTCTCCAGAAATCTCAGCAAATACTTTTTCACCCAAACTGGATGATACTTTCAGGTAATGATCAGTACACTAAGCCCACTCGGTTCTCCAAATTTCATTCTTCTATGTTGAAGCGTTCGTTTCCAGTAACAGTTTCCATTCTGGCATTTCACTCTGTTTTCTCCTATATTGATAGATGTATTTGGAACTCTAAATCAAACACGGTTTCTGCTAGCTTCTTGAAACTTGACACAGTAAAGCAGTTTCACATTCTAACTCTATGTTTTGTTTCCTTTTCTTGTAGCCCTAAGCAGAGACTGGCGAGAAACACTTTCATTGAAAGGGGTTGCAAGCTTCTAAAAATTACGAGTCTCCAGAAATCTCAGCAAATATTTTTTCACCCAAACTGGATGATACTTTCAGGTAATGATCAGTACACGTGGCCCACTTGGTTCTCCAAATTTCGTTCTTCTATGTTGAAGCGTTCGTTTCCAGTAACAGTTTCCATTCTGGCATTTCACTCTGTTTTCTCCTATATTGATAGATGTATTTGGAACTCTAAATCAAACACGGTTTGTGCTAGCTTCTTGAAACTTGACACAGTAAAGCAGTTTCACATTCTAACTCTATGTTTTGTTTCTTTTTCATGTAGCCCTAAGCAGTGACTGGCGAGAAACACTTTCATTGAAAGGGGTTGCAAGCTTCCAAAAATTACGAGTCTCCAGAAATCTCAGCAAATATTTTTTCACCCAAACTGCATGATACTTTCAGGTAATGATCAGTACACTAAGCCCACTGGGTTCCCCAAATTTTGTTCTTCTATGTTGAAGCGTTCGTTTCCAGTAACAGTTTGAAATTTTGCGTTTCACTCTGTTTTCTCCTATATTGATAGATGTATTTGGAACTCTAAATCAAACACGGTTTGTGCTAGCTTCTTGAAACTTGACACAGTAAAGCAGTTTCACATTCTAACTCTATGTTTTGTTTCCTTTTCATGTAGCCCTAAGCAGTGACTGGCGAGAAACACTTTCATTGAAAGGGGTTGCAAGCTTCCAAAAATTACGAGTCTCCAGAAATCTCAGCAAATATTTTTTCACCCAAACTGGATGATACTTTCAGGTAATGATCAGTACACTAAGCCCTCTTGGTTCCCCAAATTTCGTTCTTCTATGTTGAAGCGTTCGTTTCCAGTAACGGTTTGAATTTTGTCGTTTCACTCTGTTTTCTCCTATATCGATAGATGTATTTGGAACTCTAAATCAAACACGGTTTGTGCTAGCTTCTTGAAACTTGACACAGTAAAGCAGTTTCACATTCTAACTCTATGTTTTGTTTCCTTTTCATGTAGCTTTAAGCAGTGACTGGCGAGAAACCCCTTCATTGAAAGGGGTTGCAAGCTTCCAAAAATTACGAGTCTCCAGAAATCTCATCAAATATTTTTTCACCCAAACTGGATGATACTTTCACGTAATGATCAGTACACTTGGCCCACTTGGTTCTCCAAATTTCGTTCTTCTATGTTGAAGCGTACGTTTCCATTAACAGTTTCCATTCTGGCATTTCACTCTGTTTTCTCCTATATTGATAGATGTATTTGGAACTCTAAATCAAACACGGTTTGTGCTAGCTTCTTGAAACTTCACACAGTAAAGCAGTTTCACATTGTAACTCTATGTTTTGTTTCCTTTTCATGTAGCTTTAAGCAGTGACTGGCGAGAAACACTTTCATTGAAAGGGGTTGCAAGCTTCCAAAAATTACGAGTCTCCAGAAATCTCAGCAAATATTTTTTCACCCAAACTGGATGATACTTTCAGGTAATGATCAGTACACTAAGCCCACTTGGTTCTCCAAATTTCATTCTTCTATGTTGAAGCGTTCGTTTCCAGTAACAGTTTCCATTCTGGCATTTCACTCTGTTTTCTCCTATATTGATAGATGTATTTGGAACTCTAAATCAAACACGGTTTGTGCTAGCTTCTTGAAACTTGACACAGTAAAGCAGTTTCACATTCTAACTCTATGTTTTGTTTCCTTTTCATGTAGCTTTAAGCAGTGACTTGCGAGACACACTTTCATTGAAAGGGGTTGCAAGCTTCCAAAAATTACGAGTCTCCAGAAATCTCAGCAAATATTTTTTCACCCAAACTACATGATACTTTCAGGTAATGATCAGTACACTAAGCCCACTCGGTTCTCCAAATTTCATTCTTCTATGTTGAAGCGTTCGTTTCCAGTAACAGTTTCCATTCTGGCATTTCACTCTGTTTTCTCCTATATTGATAGATGTATTTGGAACTCTAAATCAAACACGGTTTGTGCTAGCTTCTTGAAACTTGACACAGTAAAGCAGTTTCACATTCTAACTCTATGTTTTGTTTCCTTTTCTTGTAGCCCTAAGCAGAGACTGGCGAGAAACACTTTCATTGAAAGGGGTTGCAAGCTTCTAAAAATTACGAGTCTCCAGAAATCTCAGCAAATATTTTTTCACCCAAACTGGATGATACTTTCAGGTAATGATCAGTACACTTGGCCCACTTGGTTCTCCAAATTTCGTTCTTCTATGTTGAAGCGTTCGTTTACACTAACAGTTTCCACTCTGGCATTTCACTCTGTTTTCTCCTATATTGATAGATGTATTTGGAACTCTAAATCAAACACGGTTTGTGCTAGCTTCTTGAAACTTGACACAGTAAAGCAGTTTCACATTCTAACTCTATGTTTTGTTTCTTTTTCATGTAGCCCTAAGCAGTGACTGGCGAGAAACACTTTCATTGAAAGGGGTTGCAAGCTTCCAAAAATTACGAGTCTCCAGAAATCTCAGCAAATATTTTTTCACCCAAACTGCATGATACTTTCAGGTAATGATCAGTACACTAAGCCCTCTTGGTTCCCCAAATTTCGTTCTTCTATGTTGAAGCGTTCGTTTCCAGTAACGGTTTGAATTTTATCGTTTCACTCTGTTTTCTCCTATATCGATAGATGTATTTGGAACTCTAAATCAAACACGGTTTGTGCTAGCTTCTTGAAACTTGACACAGTAAAGCAGTTTCACATTCTAACTCTATGTTTTGTTTCCTTTTCATGTAGCTTTAATCAGTGACTGGCGAGAAACCCCTTCATTGAAAGGGGTTGCAAGCTTCCAAAAATTACGAGTCTCCAGAAATCTCAGCAAATACTTTTTCACCCAAACTGGATGATACTTTCAGGTAATGATCAGTACACTAAGCCCACTCGGTTCTCCAAATTTCATTCTTCTATGTTGAAGCGTTCGTTTCCAGTAACAGTTTCCATTCTGGCATTTCACTCTGTTTTCTCCTATATTGATAGATGTATTTGGAACTCTAAATCAAACACGGTTTGTGCTAGCTTCTTGAAACTTGACACAGTAAAGCAGTTTCACATTCTAACTCTGTGTTTTGTTTCCTTTTCTTGTAGCCCTAAGCAGAGACTGGCGAGAAACACTTTCATTGAAAGGGGTTGCAAGCTTCTAAAAATTACGAGTCTCCAGATATCTCAGCAAATATTTTTTCACCCAAACTGGATGATACTTTCAGGTAATGATCAGTACACTTGGCCCACTTGGTTCTCCATATTTCGTTCTTCTATGTTGAAGCGTTCGTTTACACTAACAGTTTCCACTCTGGCATTTCACTCTGTTTTCTCCTATATTGATAGATGTATTTGGAACTCTAAATCAAACACG
Source organism: Spermophilus citellus (assembly GCF_964194105.1). Lineage (NCBI taxonomy): Eukaryota > Metazoa > Chordata > Mammalia > Rodentia > Sciuridae > Spermophilus > Spermophilus citellus. The sequence continues at coordinate 78,011,545 of NC_138185.1, read as the reverse complement.
GTTTGTGCTAGCTTCTTGAAACTTGACACAGTAAAGCAGTTTCACATTCTAACTCTAAGTTTTGTTTCTTTTTCATGTAGCCCTAAGCAGTGACTGGCGAGAAACACTTTCATTGAAAGGGGTTGCAAGCTTCCAAAAATTACGAGTCTCCAGAAATCTCAGCAAATATTTTTTCACCCAAACTGCATGATACTTTCAGGTAATGATCAGTACACTAAGCCCACTTGGTTCCCCAAATTTCGTTCTTCTATGTTGAAGCGTTCGTTTCCAGTAACAGTTTGAATTTTTGCATTTCACTCTGTTTTCTCCTATATTGATAGATGTATTTGGAACTCTAAATCAAACACGGTTTGGGCTAGCTTCTTGAAACTTGACACAGTAAAGCAGTTTCACATTGTAACTCTATGTTTTGTTTCCTTTTCATGTAGCCCTAAGCAGTGACTGCCGAGAAACACTTTCATTGAAAGGGGTTGCAAGCTTCCAAATATTACGAGTCTTCAGAAATCTCAGCAAATATTTTTTCACCCAAACTAGATGATACTTTCAGGTAATGATCAGTACACTAAGCCCTCTTGGTTCCCCAAATTTCGTTCTTCTATGTTGAAGCGTTCGTTTACACTAACAGTTTCCACTCTGGCATTTCACTCTGTTTTCTCCTATATTGATAGATGTATTTGGAACTCTAAATCAAACACGGTTTGTGCTAGCTTCTTGAAACTTGACACAGTAAAGCAGTTTCACATTCTAACTCTATGTTTTGTTTCCTTTTCATGTAGCTTTAAGCAGTGACTGGCGAGAAACACTTTCATTGAAAGGGGTTGCAAGCTTCCAAAAATTACGAGTCTCCAGAAATCTCAGCAAATATTTTTTCACCCAAACTGGATGATACTTTCAGGTAATGATCAGTACACTAAGCCCACTTGGTTCTCCAAATTTCATTCTTCTATGTTGAAGCGTTCGTTTCCAGTAACAGTTTCCATTCTGGCATTTCACTCTGTTTTCTCCTATATTGATAGATGTATTTGGAACTCTAAATCAAACACGGTTTGTGCTAGCTTCTTGAAACTTGACACAGTAAAGCAGTTTCACATTGTAACTCTATGTTTTGTTTCCTTTTCATGTAGCTTTAAGCAGTGACTGGCGAGAAACACTTTCATTGAAAGGGGTTGCAAGCTTCCAAAAATTACGAGTCTCCAGAAATCTCAGCAAATATTTTTTCACCCAAACTGGATGATACTTTCAGGTAATGATCAGTACACTAAGCCCACTTGGTTCTCCAAATTTCATTCTTCTATGTTGAAGCGTTCGTTTCCAGTAACAGTTTCCATTCTGGCATTTCACTCTGTTTTCTCCTATATTGATAGATGTATTTGGAACTCTAAATCAAACACGGTTTGTGCTAGCTTCTTGAAACTTGACACAGTAAAGCAGTTTCACATTCTAACTCTATGTTTTGTTTCCTTTTCATGTAGCCCTAAGCAGTGACTGGCGAGAAACACTTTCATTGAAAGGGGTTGCAAGCTTCCAAAAATTACGAGTCTCCAGAAATCTCAGCAAATATTTTTTCACCCAAACTGCATGATACTTTCAGGTAATGATCAGTACACTAAGCCCACTCGGTTCTCCAAATTTCATTCTTCTATGTTGAAGCGTTCGTTTCCAGTAACAGTTTCCATTCTGGCATTTCACTCTGTTTTCTCCTATATTGATAGATGTATTTGGAACTCTAAATCAAACACGGTTTGTGCTAGCTTCTTGAAACTTGACACAGTAAAGCAGTTTCACATTCTAACACTAAGTTTTGTTTCTTTTTCATGTAGCCCTAAGCAGTGACTGGCGAGAAACACATTCATTGAAAGGGGTTGCAAGCTTCTAAAAATTACGAGTCTCCAGAAATCTCAGCAAATATTTTTTCACCCAAACTGGATGATACTTTCAGGTAATGATCAGTACACTTGGCCCACTTGGTTCTCCAAATTTCGTTCTTCTATGTTGAAGCGTTCGTTTACACTAACAGTTTCCACTCTGGCATTTCACTCTGTTTTCTCCTATATTGATAGATGTATTTGGAACTCTAAATCAAACACGGTTTGTGCTAGCTTCTTGAAACTTGACACAGTAAAGCAGTTTCACATTCTAACTCTATGTTTTGTTTCTTTTTCATGTAGCCCTAAGCAGTGACTGGCGAGAAACACTTTCATTGAAAGGGGTTGCAAGCTTCCAAAAATTACGAGTCTCCAGAAATCTCAGCAAATATTTTTTCACCCAAACTGCATGATACTTTCAGGTAATGATCAGTACACTAAGCCCACTTGGTTCCCCAAATTTCGTTCTTCTATGTTGAAGCGTTCGTTTCCAGTAACAGTTTGAATTTTTGCGTTTCACTCTGTTTTCTCCTATATTGATAGATGTATTTGGAACTCTAAATCAAACATGGTTTGTGCTAGCTTCTTGAAACTTGACACAGTAAAGCAGTTTCACATTCTAACTCTATGTTTTGTTTCCTTTTCATGTAGCCCTAAGCAGTGACTGCCGAGAAACACTTTCATTGAAAGGGGTTGCAAGCTTCCAAAAATTACGAGTCTCCAGAAATCTCAGCAAATATTTTTTCACCCAAACTGGATGATACTTTCAGGTAATGATCAGTACACTAAGCCCTCTTGGTTCCCCAAATTTCGTTCTTCTATGTTGAAGCGTTCGTTTCCAGTAACGGTTTGAATTTTGTCGTTTCACTCTGTTTTCTCCTATATCGATAGATGTATTTGGAACTCTAAATCAAACACGGTTTGTGCTAGCTTCTTGAAACTTGACACAGTAAAGCAGTTTCACATTCTAACTCTATGTTTTGTTTCCTTTTCATGTAGCTTTAATCAGTGACTGGCGAGAAACCCCTTCATTGAAAGGGGTTGCAAGCTTCCAAAAATTACGAGTCTCCAGAAATCTCAGCAAATACTTTTTCACCCAAACTGGATGATACTTTCAGGTAATGATCAGTACACTAAGCCCACTCGGTTCTCCAAATTTCATTCTTCTATGTTGAAGCGTTCGTTTCCAGTAACAGTTTCCATTCTGGCATTTCACTCTGTTTTCTCCTATATTGATAGATGTATTTGGAACTCTAAATCAAACACGGTTTGTGCTAGCTTCTTGAAACTTGACACAGTAAAGCAGTTTCACATTCTAACTCTGTGTTTTGTTTCCTTTTCTTGTAGCCCTAAGCAGAGACTGGCGAGAAACACTTTCATTGAAAGGGGTTGCAAGCTTCTAAAAATTACGAGTCTCCAGATATCTCAGCAAATATTTTTTCACCCAAACTGGATGATACTTTCAGGTAATGATCAGTACACTTGGCCCACTTGGTTCTCCATATTTCGTTCTTCTATGTTGAAGCGTTCGTTTACACTAACAGTTTCCACTCTGGCATTTCACTCTGTTTTCTCCTATATTGATAGATGTATTTGGAACTCTAAATCAAACACGGTTTGTGCTAGCTTCTTGAAACTTGACACAGTAAAGCAGTTTCACATTCTAACTCTAAGTTTTGTTTCTTTTTCTTGTAGCCCTAAGCAGTGACTGGCGAGAAACACTTTCATTGAAAGGGGTTGCAAGCTTCCAAAAATTACGAGTCTCCAGAAATCTCAGCAAATATTTTTTCACCCAAACTGCATGATACTTTCAGGTAATGATCAGTACACTAAGCCCACTTGGTTCCCCAAATTTCGTTCTTCTATGTTGAAGCGTTCGTTTCCAGTAACAGTTTGAATTTTTGCATTTCACTCTGTTTTCTCCTATATTGATAGATGTATTTGGAACTCTAAATCAAACACGGTTTGGGCTAGCTTCTTGAAACTTGACACAGTAAAGCAGTTTCACATTGTAACTCTATGTTTTGTTTCCTTTTCATGTAGCCCTAAGCAGTGACTGCCGAGAAACACTTTCATTGAAAGGGGTTGCAAGCTTCCAAAAATTACGAGTCTTCAGAAATCTCAGCAAATATTTTTTCACCCAAACTAGATGATACTTTCAGGTAATGATCAGTACACTAAGCCCTCTTGGTTCCCCAAATTTCGTTCTTCTATGTTGAAGCGTTCGTTTACACTAACAGTTTCCACTCTGGCATTTCACTCTGTTTTCTCCTATATTGATAGATGTATTTGGAACTCTAAATCAAACACGGTTTGTGCTAGCTTCTTGAAACTTGACACAGTAAAGCAGTTTCACATTCTAACTCTATGTTTTGTTTCCTTTTCATGTAGCTTTAAGCAGTGACTGGCGAGAAACACTTTCATTGAAAGGGGTTGCAAGCTTCCAAAAATTACGAGTCTCCAGAAATCTCATCAAATATTTTTTCACCCAAACTGGATGATACTTTCAGGTAATGATCAGTACACTAAGCCCACTTGGTTCTCCAAATTTCATTCTTCTATGTTGAAGCGTTCGTTTCCAGTAACAGTTTCCATTCTGGCATTTCACTCTGTTTTCTCCTATATTGATAGATGTATTTGGAACTCTAAATCAAACACGGTTTGTGCTAGCTTCTTGAAACTTGACACAGTAAAGCAGTTTCACATTGTAACTCTATGTTTTGTTTCCTTTTCATGTAGCTTTAAGCAGTGACTGGCGAGAAACACTTTCATTGAAAGGGGTTGCAAGCTTCCAAAAATTACGAGTCTCCAGAAATCTCAGCAAATATTTTTTCACCCAAACTGGATGATACTTTCAGGTAATGATCAGTACACTAAGCCCACTTGGTTCTCCAAATTTCATTCTTCTATGTTGAAGCGTTCGTTTCCAGTAACAGTTTCCATTCTGGCATTTCACTCTGTTTTCTCCTATATTGATAGATGTATTTGGAACTCTAAATCAAACACGGTTTGTGCTAGCTTCTTGAAACTTGACACAGTAAAGCAGTTTCACATTCTAACTCTATGTTTTGTTTCCTTTTCATGTAGCCCTAAGCAGTGACTGGCGAGAAACACTTTCATTGAAAGGGGTTGCAAGCTTCCAAAAATTACGAGTCTCCAGAAATCTCAGCAAATATTTTTTCACCCAAACTGCATGATACTTTCAGGTAATGATCAGTACACTAAGCCCACTCGGTTCTCCAAATTTCATTCTTCTATGTTGAAGCGTTCGTTTCCAGTAACAGTTTCCATTCTGGCATTTCACTCTGTTTTCTCCTATATTGATAGATGTATTTGGAACTCTAAATCAAACACGGTTTGTGCTAGCTTCTTGAAACTTGACACAGTAAAGCAGTTTCACATTCTAACACTAAGTTTTGTTTCTTTTTCATGTAGCCCTAAGCAGTGACTGGCGAGAAACACATTCATTGAAAGGGGTTGCAAGCTTCTAAAAATTACGAGTCTCCAGAAATCTCAGCAAATATTTTTTCACCCAAACTGGATGATACTTTCAGGTAATGATCAGTACACTTGGCCCACTTGGTTCTCCAAATTTCGTTCTTCTATGTTGAAGCGTTCGTTTACACTAACAGTTTCCACTCTGGCATTTCACTCTGTTTTCTCCTATATTGATATATGTATTTGGAACTCTAAATCAAACACGGTTTGTGCTAGCTTCTTGAAACTTGACACAGTAAAGCAGTTTCACATTCTAACTCTATGTTTTGTTTCTTTTTCATGTAGCCCTAAGCAGTGACTGGCGAGAAACACTTTCATTGAAAGGGGTTGCAAGCTTCCAAAAATTACGAGTCTCCAGAAATCTCAGCAAATATTTTTTCACCCAAACTGCATGATACTTTCAGGTAATGATCAGTACACTAAGCCCACTTGGTTCCCCAAATTTCGTTCTTCTATGTTGAAGCGTTCGTTTCCAGTAACAGTTTGAATTTTTGCGTTTCACTCTGTTTTCTCCTATATTGATAGATGTATTTGGAACTCTAAATCAAACATGGTTTGTGCTAGCTTCTTGAAACTTGACACAGTAAAGCAGTTTCACATTCTAACTCTATGTTTTGTTTCCTTTTCATGTAGCCCTAAGCAGTGACTGCCGAGAAACACTTTCATTGAAAGGGGTTGCAAGCTTCCAAAAATTACGAGTCTCCAGAAATCTCAGCAAATATTTTTTCACCCAAACTGGATGATACTTTCAGGTAATGATCAGTACACTAAGCCCTCTTGGTTCCCCAAATTTCGTTCTTCTATGTTGAAGCGTTCGTTTCCAGTAACGGTTTGAATTTTGTCGTTTCACTCTGTTTTCTCCTATATCGATAGATGTATTTGGAACTCTAAATCAAACACGGTTTGTGCTAGCTTCTTGAAACTTGACACAGTAAAGCAGTTTCACATTCTAACTCTATGTTTTGTTTCCTTTTCATGTAGCTTTAAGCAGTGACTGGCGAGAAACCCCTTCATTGAAAGGGGTTGCAAGCTTCCAAAAATTACGAGTCTCCAGAAATCTCAGCAAATACTTTTTCACCCAAACTGGATGATACTTTCAGGTAATGATCAGTACACTAAGCCCACTCGGTTCTCCAAATTTCATTCTTCTATGTTGAAGCGTTCGTTTCCAGTAACAGTTTCCATTCTGGCATTTCACTCTGTTTTCTCCTATATTGATAGATGTATTTGGAACTCTAAATCAAACACGGTTTGTGCTAGCTTCTTGAAACTTGACACAGTAAAGCAGTTTCACATTCTAACTCTATGTTTTGTTTCCTTTTCTTGTAGCCCTAAGCAGAGACTGGCGAGAAACACTTTCATTGAAAGGGGTTGCAAGCTTCCAAAAATTACGAGTCTTCAGAAATCTCAGCAAATATTTTTTCACCCAAACTGGATGATACTTTCGGGTAATGATCAGTACACTAAGCCCACTTGGTTCCCCAAATTTCGTTCTTCTATGTTGAAGCGTTCGTTTCCAGTAACAGTTTGAATTTTGTCGTTTCACTCTGTTTTCTCCTATATTGATAGATGTATTTGGAACTCTAAATCAAACACGGTTTGGGCTAGCTTCTTGAAACTTGACACAGTAAAGCAGTTTCACATTGTAACTCTATGTTTTGTTTCCTTTTCATGTAGCCCTAAGCAGTGACTGCCGAGAAACACTTTCATTGAAAGGGGTTGCAAGCTTCCAAAAATTACGAGTCTTCAGAAATCTCAGCAAATATTTTTTCACCCAAACTAGATGATACATTCAGGTAATGATCAGTACACTAAGCCCTCTTGGTTCCCCAAATTTCGTTCTTCTATGTTGAAGCGTTCGTTTACACTAACAGTTTCCACTCTGGCATTTCACTCTGTTTTCTCCTATATTGATAGATGTATTTGGAACTCTAAATCAAACACGGTTTGTGCTAGCTTCTTGAAACTTGACACAGTAAAGCAGTTTCACATTCTAACTCTATGTTTTGTTTCCTTTTCATGTAGCTTTAAGCAGTGACTGGCGAGAAACACTTTCATTGAAAGGGGTTGCAAGCTTCCAAAAATTACGAGTCTCCAGAAATCTCATCAAATATTTTTTCACCCAAACTGGATGATACTTTCAGGTAATGATCAGTACACTAAGCCCACTTGGTTCTCCAAATTTCATTCTTCTATGTTGAAGCGTTCGTTTCCAGTAACAGTTTCCATTCTGGCATTTCACTCTGTTTTCTCCTATATTGATAGATGTATTTGGAACTCTAAATCAAACACGGTTTGTGCTAGCTTCTTGAAACTTGACACAGTAAAGCAGTTTCACATTGTAACTCTATGTTTTGTTTCCTTTTCATGTAGCTTTAAGCAGTGACTGGCGAGAAACACTTTCATTGAAAGGGGTTGCAAGCTTCCAAAAATTACGAGTCTCCAGAAATCTCATCAAATATTTTTTCACCCAAACTGGATGATACTTTCAGGTAATGATCAGTACACTTGGCCCACTTGGTTCTCCAAATTTCGTTCTTCTATGTTGAAGCGTTCGTTTACACTAACAGTTTCCACTCTGGCATTTCACTCTGTTTTCTCCTATATTGATAGATGTATTTGGAACTCTAAATCAAACACGGTTTGTGCTAGCTTCTTGAAACTTGACACAGTAAAGCAGTTTCACATTCTAACTCTATGTTTTGTTTCCTTTTCATGTAGCCCTAAGCAGTGACTGGCGAGAAACACTTTCATTGAAAGGGGTTGCAAGCTTCCAAAAATTACGAGTCTCCAGAAATCTCAGCAAATATTTTTTCACCCAAACTGGATGATACTTTCAGGTAATGATCAGTACACTAAGCCCTCTTGGTTCCCCAAATTTCGTTCTTCTATGTTGAAGCGTTCGTTTCCAGTAACGGTTTGAATTTTATCGTTTCACTCTGTTTTCTCCTATATCGATAGATGTATTTGGAACTCTAAATCAAACACGGTTTGTGCTAGCTTCTTGAAACTTGACACAGTAAAGCAGTTTCACATTCTAACTCTATGTTTTGTTTCCTTTTCATGTAGCTTTAATCAGTGACTGGCGAGAAACCCCTTCATTGAAAGGGGTTGCAAGCTTCCAAAAATTACGAGTCTCCAGAAATCTCAGCAAATACTTTTTCACCCAAACTGGATGATACTTTCAGGTAATGATCAGTACACTAAGCCCACTCGGTTCTCCAAATTTCATTCTTCTATGTTGAAGCGTTCGTTTCCAGTAACAGTTTCCATTCTGGCATTTCACTCTGTTTTCTCCTATATTGATAGATGTATTTGGAACTCTAAATCAAACACGGTTTGTGCTAGCTTCTTGAAACTTGACACAGTAAAGCAGTTTCACATTCTAACTCTGTGTTTTGTTTCCTTTTCTTGTAGCCCTAAGCAGAGACTGGCGAGAAACACTTTCATTGAAAGGGGTTGCAAGCTTCTAAAAATTACGAGTCTCCAGATATCTCAGCAAATATTTTTTCACCCAAACTGGATGATACTTTCAGGTAATGATCAGTACACTTGGCCCACTTGGTTCTCCATATTTCGTTCTTCTATGTTGAAGCGTTCGTTTACACTAACAGTTTCCACTCTGGCATTTCACTCTGTTTTCTCCTATATTGATAGATGTATTTGGAACTCTAAATCAAACACGGTTTGTGCTAGCTTCTTGAAACTTGACACAGTAAAGCAGTTTCACATTCTAACTCTAAGTTTTGTTTCTTTTTCATGTAGCCCTAAGCAGTGACTGGCGAGAAACACTTTCATTGAAAGGGGTTGCAAGCTTCCAAAAATTACGAGTCTCCAGAAATCTCAGCAAATATTTTTTCACCCAAACTGCATGATACTTTCAGGTAATGATCAGTACACTAAGCCCACTTGGTTCCCCAAATTTCGTTCTTCTATGTTGAAGCGTTCGTTTCCAGTAACAGTTTGAATTTTTGCATTTCACTCTGTTTTCTCCTATATTGATAGATGTATTTGGAACTCTAAATCAAACACGGTTTGGGCTAGCTTCTTGAAACTTGACACAGTAAAGCAGTTTCACATTGTAACTCTATGTTTTGTTTCCTTTTCATGTAGCCCTAAGCAGTGACTGCCGAGAAACACTTTCATTGAAAGGGGTTGCAAGCTTCCAAAAATTACGAGTCTTCAGAAATCTCAGCAAATATTTTTTCACCCAAACTAGATGATACTTTCAGGTAATGATCAGTACACTAAGCCCTCTTGGTTCCCCAAATTTCGTTCTTCTATGTTGAAGCGTTCGTTTACACTAACAGTTTCCACTCTGGCATTTCACTCTGTTTTCTCCTATATTGATAGATGTATTTGGAACTCTAAATCAAACACGGTTTGTGCTAGCTTCTTGAAACTTGACACAGTAAAGCAGTTTCACATTCTAACTCTATGTTTTGTTTCCTTTTCATGTAGCTTTAAGCAGTGACTGGCGAGAAACACTTTCATTGAAAGGGGTTGCAAGCTTCCAAAAATTACGAGTCTCCAGAAATCTCAGCAAATATTTTTTCACCCAAACTGGATGATACTTTCAGGTAATGATCAGTACACTAAGCCCACTTGGTTCTCCAAATTTCATTCTTCTATGTTGAAGCGTTCGTTTCCAGTAACAGTTTCCATTCTGGCATTTCACTCTGTTTTCTCCTATATTGATAGATGTATTTGGAACTCTAAATCAAACACGGTTTGTGCTAGCTTCTTGAAACTTGACACAGTAAAGCAGTTTCACATTCTAACTCTATGTTTTGTTTCCTTTTCATGTAGCTTTAAGCAGTGACTTGCGAGACACACTTTCATTGAAAGGGGTTGCAAGCTTCCAAAAATTACGAGTCTCCAGAAATCTCAGCAAATATTTTTTCACCCAAACTACATGATACTTTCAGGTAATGATCAGTACACTAAGCCCACTCGGTTCTCCAAATTTCATTCTTCTATGTTGAAGCGTTCGTTTCCAGTAACAGTTTCCATTCTGGCATTTCACTCTGTTTTCTCCTATATTGATAGATGTATTTGGAACTCTAAATCAAACACGGTTTGTGCTAGCTTCTTGAAACTTGACACAGTAAAGCAGTTTCACATTCTAACTCTATGTTTTGTTTCCTTTTCTTGTAGCCCTAAGCAGAGACTGGCGAGAAACACTTTCATTGAAAGGGGTTGCAAGCTTCTAAAAATTACGAGTCTCCAGAAATCTCAGCAAATATTTTTTCACCCAAACTGGATGATACTTTCAGGTAATGATCAGTACACTTGGCCCACTTGGTTCTCCAAATTTCGTTCTTCTATGTTGAAGCGTTCGTTTACACTAACAGTTTCCACTCTGGCATTTCACTCTGTTTTCTCCTATATTGATAGATGTATTTGGAACTCTAAATCAAACACGGTTTGTGCTAGCTTCTTGAAACTTGACACAGTAAAGCAGTTTCACATTCTAACTCTATGTTTTGTTTCTTTTTCATGTAGCCCTAAGCAGTGACTGGCGAGAAACACTTTCATTGAAAGGGGTTGCAAGCTTCCAAAAATTACGAGTCTCCAGAAATCTCAGCAAATATTTTTTCACCCAAACTGCATGATACTTTCAGGTAATGATCAGTACACTAAGCCCACTTGGTTCCCCAAATTTCGTTCTTCTATGTTGAAGCGTTCGTTTCCAGTAACAGTTTGAATTTTGTCGTTTCACTCTGTTTTCTCCTATATTGATAGATGTATTTGGAACTCTAAATCAAACACGGTTTGTGCTAGCTTCTTGAAACTTGACACAGTAAAGCAGTTTCACATTCTAACTCTATGTTTTGTTTCCTTTTCATGTAGCCCTAAGCAGTGACTGGCGAGAAACACTTTCATTGAAAGGGGTTGCAAGCTTCCAAAAATTACGAGTCTCCAGAAATCTCAGCAAATATTTTTTCACCCAAACTGGATGATACTTTCAGGTAATGATCAGTACACTAAGCTCTCTTGGTTCCCCAAATTTCGTTCTTCTATGTTGAAGCGTTCGTTTCCAGTAACGGTTTGAATTTTATCGTTTCACTCTGTTTTCTCCTATATCGATAGATGTATTTGGAACTCTAAATCAAACACGGTTTGTGCTAGCTTCTTGAAACTTGACACAGTAAAGCAGTTTCACATTCTAACTCTATGTTTTGTTTCCTTTTCATGTAGCTTTAATCAGTGACTGGCGAGAAACCCCTTCATTGAAAGGGGTTGCAAGCTTCCAAAAATTACGAGTCTCCAGAAATCTCAGCAAATACTTTTTCACCCAAACTGGATGATACTTTCAGGTAATGATCAGTACACTAAGCCCACTCGGTTCTCCAAATTTCATTCTTCTATGTTGAAGCGTTCGTTTCCAGTAACAGTTTCCATTCTGGCATTTCACTCTGTTTTCTCCTATATTGATAGATGTATTTGGAACTCTAAATCAAACACGGTTTGTGCTAGCTTCTTGAAACTTGACACAGTAAAGCAGTTTCACATTCTAACTCTGTGTTTTGTTTCCTTTTCTTGTAGCCCTAAGCAGAGACTGGCGAGAAACACTTTCATTGAAAGGGGTTGCAAGCTTCTAAAAATTACGAGTCTCCAGATATCTCAGCAAATATTTTTTCACCCAAACTGGATGATACTTTCAGGTAATGATCAGTACACTTGGCCCACTTGGTTCTCCATATTTCGTTCTTCTATGTTGAAGCGTTCGTTTACACTAACAGTTTCCACTCTGGCATTTCACTCTGTTTTCTCCTATATTGATAGATGTATTTGGAACTCTAAATCAAACACGGTTTGTGCTAGCATCTTGAAACTTGACACAGTAAAGCAGTTTCACATTCTAACTCTAAGTTTTGTTTCTTTTTCATGTAGCCCTAAGCAGTGACTGGCGAGAAACACTTTCATTGAAAGGGGTTGCAAGCTTCCAAAAATTACGAGTCTCCAGAAATCTCAGCAAATATTTTTTCACCCAAACTGCATGATACTTTCAGGTAATGATCAGTACACTAAGCCCACTTGGTTCCCCAAATTTCGTTCTTCTATGTTGAAGCGTTCGTTTCCAGTAACAGTTTGAATTTTTGCATTTCACTCTGTTTTCTCCTATATTGATAGATGTATTTGGAACTCTAAATCAAACACGGTTTGGGCTAGCTTCTTGAAACTTGACACAGTAAAGCAGTTTCACATTGTAACTCTATGTTTTGTTTCCTTTTCATGTAGCCCTAAGCAGTGACTGCCGAGAAACACTTTCATTGAAAGGGGTTGCAAGCTTCCAAAAATTACGAGTCTTCAGAAATCTCAGCAAATATTTTTTCACCCAAACTAGATGATACTTTCAGGTAATGATCAGTACACTAAGCCCTCTTGGTTCCCCAAATTTCGTTCTTCTATGTTGAAGCGTTCGTTTACACTAACAGTTTCCACTCTGGCATTTCACTCTGTTTTCTCCTATATTGATAGATGTATTTGGAACTCTAAATCAAACACGGTTTGTGCTAGCTTCTTGAAACTTGACACAGTAAAGCAGTTTCACATTCTAACTCTATGTTTTGTTTCCTTTTCATGTAGCTTTAAGCAGTGACTGGCGAGAAACACTTTCATTGAAAGGGGTTGCAAGCTTCCAAAAATTACGAGTCTCCAGAAATCTCATCAAATATTTTTTCACCCAAACTGGATGATACTTTCAGGTAATGATCAGTACACTAAGCCCACTTGGTTCTCCAAATTTCATTCTTCTATGTTGAAGCGTTCGTTTCCAGTAACAGTTTCCATTCTGGCATTTCACTCTGTTTTCTCCTATATTGATAGATGTATTTGGAACTCTAAATCAAACACGGTTTGTGCTAGCTTCTTGAAACTTGACACAGTAAAGCAGTTTCACATTGTAACTCTATGTTTTGTTTCCTTTTCATGTAGCTTTAAGCAGTGACTGGCGAGAAACACTTTCATTGAAAGGGGTTGCAAGCTTCCAAAAATTACGAGTCTCCAGAAATCTCAGCAAATATTTTTTCACCCAAACTGGATGATACTTTCAGGTAATGATCAGTACACTAAGCCCACTTGGTTCTCCAAATTTCATTCTTCTATGTTGAAGCGTTCGTTTCCAGTAACAGTTTCCATTCTGGCATTTCACTCTGTTTTCTCCTATATTGATAGATGTATTTGGAACTCTAAATCAAACACGGTTTGTGCTAGCTTCTTGAAACTTGACACAGTAAATCAGTTTCACATTCTAACTCTATGTTTTGTTTCCTTTTCATGTAGCCCTAAGCAGTGACTGGCGAGAAACACTTTCATTGAAAGGGGTTGCAAGCTTCCAAAAATTACGAGTCTCCAGAAATCTCAGCAAATATTTTTTCACCCAAACTGCATGATACTTTCAGGTAATGATCAGTACACTAAGCCCACTCGGTTCTCCAAATTTCATTCTTCTATGTTGAAGCGTTCGTTTCCAGTAACAGTTTCCATTCTGGCATTTCACTCTGTTTTCTCCTATATTGATAGATGTATTTGGAACTCTAAATCAAACACGGTTTGTGCTAGCTTCTTGAAACTTGACACAGTAAAGCAGTTTCACATTCTAACACTAAGTTTTGTTTCTTTTTCATGTAGCCCTAAGCAGTGACTGGCGAGAAACACATTCATTGAAAGGGGTTGCAAGCTTCTAAAAATTACGAGTCTCCAGAAATCTCAGCAAATATTTTTTCACCCAAACTGGATGATACTTTCAGGTAATGATCAGTACACTTGGCCCACTTGGTTCTCCAAATTTCGTTCTTCTATGTTGAAGCGTTCGTTTACACTAACAGTTTCCACTCTGGCATTTCACTCTGTTTTCTCCTATATTGATATATGTATTTGGAACTCTAAATCAAACACGGTTTGTGCTAGCTTCTTGAAACTTGACACAGTAAAGCAGTTTCACATTCTAACTCTATGTTTTGTTTCTTTTTCATGTAGCCCTAAGCAGTGACTGGCGAGAAACACTTTCATTGAAAGGGGTTGCAAGCTTCCAAAAATTACGAGTCTCCAGAAATCTCAGCAAATATTTTTTCACCCAAACTGCATGATACTTTCAGGTAATGATCAGTACACTAAGCCCACTTGGTTCCCCAAATTTCGTTCTTCTATGTTGAAGCGTTCGTTTCCAGTAACAGTTTGAATTTTTGCGTTTCACTCTGTTTTCTCCTATATTGATAGATGTATTTGGAACTCTAAATCAAACATGGTTTGTGCTAGCTTCTTGAAACTTGACACAGTAAAGCAGTTTCACATTCTAACTCTATGTTTTGTTTCCTTTTCATGTAGCCCTAAGCAGTGACTGCCGAGAAACACTTTCATTGAAAGGGGTTGCAAGCTTCCAAAAATTACGAGTCTCCAGAAATCTCAGCAAATATTTTTTCACCCAAACTGGATGATACTTTCAGGTAATGATCAGTACACTAAGCCCTCTTGGTTCCCCAAATTTCGTTCTTCTATGTTGAAGCGTTCGTTTCCAGTAACGGTTTGAATTTTGTCGTTTCACTCTGTTTTCTCCTATATCGATAGATGTATTTGGAACTCTAAATCAAACACGGTTTGTGCTAGCTTCTTGAAACTTGACACAGTAAAGCAGTTTCACATTCTAACTCTATGTTTTGTTTCCTTTTCATGTAGCTTTAAGCAGTGACTGGCGAGAAACCCCTTCATTGAAAGGGGTTGCAAGCTTCCAAAAATTACGAGTCTCCAGAAATCTCAGCAAATACTTTTTCACCCAAACTGGATGATACTTTCAGGTAATGATCAGTACACTAAGCCCACTCGGTTCTCCAAATTTCATTCTTCTATGTTGAAGCGTTCGTTTCCAGTAACAGTTTCCATTCTGGCATTTCACTCTGTTTTCTCCTATATTGATAGATGTATTTGGAACTCTAAATCAAACACGGTTTGTGCTAGCTTCTTGAAACTTGACACAGTAAAGCAGTTTCACATTCTAACTCTATGTTTTGTTTCCTTTTCTTGTAGCCCTAAGCAGAGACTGGCGAGAAACACTTTCATTGAAAGGGGTTGCAAGCTTCCAAAAATTACGAGTCTTCAGAAATCTCAGCAAATATTTTTTCACCCAAACTGGATGATACTTTCGGGTAATGATCAGTACACTAAGCCCACTTGGTTCCCCAAATTTCGTTCTTCTATGTTGAAGCGTTCGTTTCCAGTAACAGTTTGAATTTTGTCGTTTCACTCTGTTTTCTCCTATATTGATAGATGTATTTGGAACTCTAAATCAAACACGGTTTGGGCTAGCTTCTTGAAACTTGACACAGTAAAGCAGTTTCACATTGTAACTCTATGTTTTGTTTCCTTTTCATGTAGCCCTAAGCAGTGACTGCCGAGAAACACTTTCATTGAAAGGGGTTGCAAGCTTCCAAAAATTACGAGTCTTCAGAAATCTCAGCAAATATTTTTTCACCCAAACTAGATGATACATTCAGGTAATGATCAGTACACTAAGCCCTCTTGGTTCCCCAAATTTCGTTCTTCTATGTTGAAGCGTTCGTTTACACTAACAGTTTCCACTCTGGCATTTCACTCTGTTTTCTCCTATATTGATAGATGTATTTGGAACTCTAAATCAAACACGGTTTGTGCTAGCTTCTTGAAACTTGACACAGTAAAGCAGTTTCACATTCTAACTCTATGTTTTGTTTCCTTTTCATGTAGCTTTAAGCAGTGACTGGCGAGAAACACTTTCATTGAAAGGGGTTGCAAGCTTCCAAAAATTACGAGTCTCCAGAAATCTCATCAAATATTTTTTCACCCAAACTGGATGATACTTTCAGGTAATGATCAGTACACTAAGCCCACTTGGTTCTCCAAATTTCATTCTTCTATGTTGAAGCGTTCGTTTCCAGTAACAGTTTCCATTCTGGCATTTCACTCTGTTTTCTCCTATATTGATAGATGTATTTGGAACTCTAAATCAAACACGGTTTGTGCTAGCTTCTTGAAACTTGACACAGTAAAGCAGTTTCACATTGTAACTCTATGTTTTGTTTCCTTTTCATGTAGCTTTAAGCAGTGACTGGCGAGAAACACTTTCATTGAAAGGGGTTGCAAGCTTCCAAAAATTACGAGTCTCCAGAAATCTCATCAAATATTTTTTCACCCAAACTGGATGATACTTTCAGGTAATGATCAGTACACTAAGCCCACTCGGTTCTCCAAATTTCATTCTTCTATGTTGAAGCGTTCGTTTCCAGTAACAGTTTCCATTCTGGCATTTCACTCTGTTTTCTCCTATATTGATAGATGTATTTGGAACTCTAAATCAAACACGGTTTGTGCTAGCTTCTTGAAACTTGACACAGTAAAGCAGTTTCACATTCTAACTCTATGTTTTGTTTCCTTTTCTTGTAGCCCTAAGCAGAGACTGGCGAGAAACACTTTCATTGAAAGGGGTTGCAAGCTTCTAAAAATTACGAGTCTCCAGAAATCTCAGCAAATATTTTTTCACCCAAACTGGATGATACTTTCAGGTAATGATCAGTACACTTGGCCCACTTGGTTCTCCAAATTTCGTTCTTCTATGTTGAAGCGTTCGTTTACACTAACAGTTTCCACTCTGGCATTTCACTCTGTTTTCTCCTATATTGATAGATGTATTTGGAACTCTAAATCAAACACGGTTTGTGCTAGCTTCTTGAAACTTGACACAGTAAAGCAGTTTCACATTCTAACTCTATGTTTTGTTTCTTTTTCATGTAGCCCTAAGCAGTGACTGGCGAGAAACACTTTCATTGAAAGGGGTTGCAAGCTTCCAAAAATTACGAGTCTCCAGAAATCTCAGCAAATATTTTTTCACCCAAACTGCATGATACTTTCAGGTAATGATCAGTACACTAAGCCCACTTGGTTCCCCAAATTTCGTTCTTCTATGTTGAAGCGTTCGTTTCCAGTAACAGTTTGAATTTTTGCGTTTCACTCTGTTTTCTCCTATATTGATAGATGTATTTGGAACTCTAAATCAAACATGGTTTGTGCTAGCTTCTTGAAACTTGACACAGTAAAGCAGTTTCACATTCTAACTCTATGTTTTGTTTCCTTTTCATGTAGCCCTAAGCAGTGACTGCTGAGAAACACTTTCATTGAAAGGGGTTGCAAGCTTCCAAAAATTACGAGTCTCCAGAAATCTCAGCAAATATTTTTTCACCCAAACTGGATGATACTTTCAGGTAATGATCAGTACACTAAGCCCTCTTGGTTCCCCAAATTTCGTTCTTCTATGTTGAAGCGTTCGTTTCCAGTAACGGTTTGAATTTTGTCGTTTCACTCTGTTTTCTCCTATATCGATAGATGTATTTGGAACTCTAAATCAAACACGGTTTGTGCTAGCTTCTTGAAACTTGACACAGTAAAGCAGTTTCACATTCTAACTCTATGTTTTGTTTCCTTTTCATGTAGCTTTAAGCAGTGACTGGCGAGAAACCCCTTCATTGAAAGGGGTTGCAAGCTTCCAAAAATTACGAGTCTCCAGAAATCTCAGCAAATACTTTTTCACCCAAACTGGATGATACTTTCAGGTAATGATCAGTACACTAAGCCCACTCGGTTCTCCAAATTTCATTCTTCTATGTTGAAGCGTTCGTTTCCAGTAACAGTTTCCATTCTGGCATTTCACTCTGTTTTCTCCTATATTGATAGATGTATTTGGAACTCTAAATCAAACACGGTTTGTGCTAGCTTCTTGAAACTTGACACAGTAAAGCAGTTTCACATTCTAACTCTATGTTTTGTTTCCTTTTCTTGTAGCCCTAAGCAGAGACTGGCGAGAAACACTTTCATTGAAAGGGGTTGCAAGCTTCTAAAAATTACGAGTCTCCAGATATCTCAGCAAATATTTTTTCACCCAAACTGGATGATACTTTCAGGTAATGATCAGTACACTTGGCCCACTTGGTTCTCCATATTTCGTTCTTCTATGTTGAAGCGTTCGTTTACACTAACAGTTTCCACTCTGGCATTTCACTCTGTTTTCTCCTATATTGATAGATGTATTTGGAACTCTAAATCAAACACGGTTTGTGCTAGCTTCTTGAAACTTGACACAGTAAAGCAGTTTCACATTCTAACTCTATGTTTTGTTTCCTTTTCTTGTAGCCCTAAGCAGAGACTGGCGAGAAACACTTTCATTGAAAGGGGTTGCAAGCTTCCAAAAATTACGAGTCTTCAGAAATCACAGCAAATATTTTTTCACCCAAACTGGATGATACTTTCGGGTAATGATCAGTACACTAAGCCCACTTGGTTCCCCAAATTTCGTTCTTCTATGTTGAAGCGTTCGTTTCCAGTAACAGTTTGAATTTTGTCGTTTCACTCTGTTTTCTCCTATATTGATAGATGTATTTGGAACTCTAAATCAAACACGGTTTGGGCTAGCTTCTTGAAACTTGACACAGTAAAGCAGTTTCACATTGTAACTCTATGTTTTGTTTCCTTTTCATGTAGCCCTAAGCAGTGACTGCCGAGAAACACTTTCATTGAAAGGGGTTGCAAGCTTCCAAAAATTACGAGTCTTCAGAAATCTCAGCAAATATTTTTTCACCCAAACTAGATGATACATTCAGGTAATGATCAGTACACTAAGCCCTCTTGGTTCCCCAAATTTCGTTCTTCTATGTTGAAGCATTCGTTTACACTAACAGTTTCCACTCTGGCATTTCACTCTGTTTTCTCCTATATTGATAGATGTATTTGGAACTCTAAATCAAACACGGTTTGTGCTAGCTTCTTGAAACTTGACACAGTAAAGCAGTTTCACATTCTAACTCTATGTTTTGTTTCCTTTTCATGTAGCTTTAAGCAGTGACTGGCGAGAAACACTTTCATTGAAAGGGGTTGCAAGCTTCCAAAAATTACGAGTCTCCAGAAATCTCATCAAATATTTTTTCACCCAAACTGGATGATACTTTCAGGTAATGATCAGTACACTAAGCCCACTTGGTTCTCCAAATTTCATTCTTCTATGTTGAAGCGTTCGTTTCCAGTAACAGTTTCCATTCTGGCATTTCACTCTGTTTTCTCCTATATTGATAGATGTATTTGGAACTCTAAATCAAACACGGTTTGTGCTAGCTTCTTGAAACTTGACACAGTAAAGCAGTTTCACATTGTAACTCTATGTTTTGTTTCCTTTTCATGTAGCTTTAAGCAGTGACTGGCGAGAAACACTTTCATTGAAAGGGGTTGCAAGCTTCCAAAAATTACGAGTCTCCAGAAATCTCATCAAATATTTTTTCACCCAAACTGGATGATACTTTCAGGTAATGATCAGTACACTAAGCCCACTCGGTTCTCCAAATTTCATTCTTCTATGTTGAAGCGTTCGTTTCCAGTAACAGTTTCCATTCTGGCATTTCACTCTGTTTTCTCCTATATTGATAGATGTATTTGGAACTCTAAATCAAACACGGTTTGTGCTAGCTTCTTGAAACTTGACACAGTAAAGCAGTTTCACATTCTAACTCTATGTTTTGTTTCCTTTTCTTGTAGCCCTAAGCAGAGACTGGCGAGAAACACTTTCATTGAAAGGGGTTGCAAGCTTCTAAAAATTACGAGTCTCCAGAAATCTCAGCAAATATTTTTTCACCCAAACTGGATGATACTTTCAGGTAATGATCAGTACACTTGGCCCACTTGGTTCTCCAAATTTCGTTCTTCTATGTTGAAGCGTTCGTTTACACTAACAGTTTCCACTCTGGCATTTCACTCTGTTTTCTCCTATATTGATAGATGTATTTGGAACTCTAAATCAAACACGGTTTGTGCTAGCTTCTTGAAACTTGACACAGTAAAGCAGTTTCACATTCTAACTCTATGTTTTGTTTCTTTTTCATGTAGCCCTAAGCAGTGACTGGCGAGAAACACTTTCATTGAAAGGGGTTGCAAGCTTCCAAAAATTACGAGTCTCCAGAAATCTCAGCAAATATTTTTTCACCCAAACTGCATGATACTTTCAGGTAATGATCAGTACACTAAGCCCACTTGGTTCCCCAAATTTCGTTCTTCTATGTTGAAGCGTTCGTTTCCAGTAACAGTTTGAATTTTTGCGTTTCACTCTGTTTTCTCCTATATTGATAGATGTATTTGGAACTCTAAATCAAACATGGTTTGTGCTAGCTTCTTGAAACTTGACACAGTAAAGCAGTTTCACATTCTAACTCTATGTTTTGTTTCCTTTTCATGTAGCCCTAAGCAGTGACTGCTGAGAAACACTTTCATTGAAAGGGGTTGCAAGCTTCCAAAAATTACGAGTCTCCAGAAATCTCAGCAAATATTTTTTCACCCAAACTGGATGATACTTTCAGGTAATGATCAGTACACTAAGCCCTCTTGGTTCCCCAAATTTCGTTCTTCTATGTTGAAGCGTTCGTTTCCAGTAACGGTTTGAATTTTGTCGTTTCACTCTGTTTTCTCCTATATCGATAGATGTATTTGGAACTCTAAATCAAACACGGTTTGTGCTAGCTTCTTGAAACTTGACACAGTAAAGCAGTTTCACATTCTAACTCTATGTTTTGTTTCCTTTTCATGTAGCTTTAAGCAGTGACTGGCGAGAAACCCCTTCATTGAAAGGGGTTGCAAGCTTCCAAAAATTACGAGTCTCCAGAAATCTCAGCAAATACTTTTTCACCCAAACTGGATGATACTTTCAGGTAATGATCAGTACACTAAGCCCACTCGGTTCTCCAAATTTCATTCTTCTATGTTGAAGCGTTCGTTTCCAGTAACAGTTTCCATTCTGGCATTTCACTCTGTTTTCTCCTATATTGATAGATGTATTTGGAACTCTAAATCAAACACGGTTTGTGCTAGCTTCTTGAAACTTGACACAGTAAAGCAGTTTCACATTCTAACTCTATGTTTTGTTTCCTTTTCTTGTAGCCCTAAGCAGAGACTGGCGAGAAACACTTTCATTGAAAGGGGTTGCAAGCTTCTAAAAATTACGAGTCTCCAGATATCTCAGCAAATATTTTTTCACCCAAACTGGATGATACTTTCAGGTAATGATCAGTACACTTGGCCCACTTGGTTCTCCATATTTCGTTCTTCTATGTTGAAGCGTTCGTTTACACTAACAGTTTCCACTCTGGCATTTCACTCTGTTTTCTCCTATATTGATAGATGTATTTGGAACTCTAAATCAAACACGGTTTGTGCTAGCTTCTTGAAACTTGACACAGTAAAGCAGTTTCACATTCTAACTCTAAGTTTTGTTTCTTTTTCATGTAGCCCTAAGCAGTGACTGGCGAGAAACACTTTCATTGAAAGGGGTTGCAAGCTTCCAAAAATTATGAGTCTCCAGAAATCTCAGCAAATATTTTTTCACCCAAACTGCATGATACTTTCAGGTAATGATCAGTACACTAAGCCCACTTGGTTCCCCAAATTTCGTTCTTCTATGTTGAAGCGTTCGTTTCCAGTAACAGTTTGAATTTTTGCGTTTCACTCTGTTTTCTCCTATATTGATAGATGTATTTGGAACTCTAAATCAAACACGGTTTGGGCTAGCTTCTTGAAACTTGACACAGTAAAGCAGTTTCACATTGTAACTCTATGTTTTGTTTCCTTTTCATGTAGCCCTAAGCAGTGACTGCCGAGAAACACTTTCATTGAAAGGGGTTGCAAGCTTCCAAAAATTACGAGTCTTCAGAAATCTCAGCAAATATTTTTTCACCCAAACTAGATGATACTTTCAGGTAATGATCAGTACACTAAGCCCTCTTGGTTCCCCAAATTTCGTTCTTCTATGTTGAAGCGTTCGTTTACACTAACAGTTTCCACTCTGGCATTTCACTCTGTTTTCTCCTATATTGATAGATGTATTTGGAACTCTAAATCAAACACGGTTTGTGCTAGCTTCTTGAAACTTGACACAGTAAAGCAGTTTCACATTCTAACTCTATGTTTTGTTTCCTTTTCATGTAGCTTTAAGCAGTGACTGGCGAGAAACACTTTCATTGAAAGGGGTTGCAAGCTTCCAAAAATTACGAGTCTCCAGAAATCTCATCAAATATTTTTTCACCCAAACTGGATGATACTTTCAGGTAATGATCAGTACACTAAGCCCACTTGGTTCTCCAAATTTCATTCTTCTATGTTGAAGCGTTCGTTTCCAGTAACAGTTTCCATTCTGGCATTTCACTCTGTTTTCTCCTATATTGATAGATGTATTTGGAACTCTAAATCAAACACGGTTTGTGCTAGCTTCTTGAAACTTGACACAGTAAAGCAGTTTCACATTGTAACTCTATGTTTTGTTTCCTTTTCATGTAGCTTTAAGCAGTGACTGGCGAGAAACACTTTCATTGAAAGGGGTTGCAAGCTTCCAAAAATTACGAGTCTCCAGAAATCTCATCAAATATTTTTTCACCCAAACTGGATGATACTTTCAGGTAATGATCAGTACACTAAGCCCACTCGGTTCTCCAAATTTCATTCTTCTATGTTGAAGCGTTCGTTTCCAGTAACAGTTTCCATTCTGGCATTTCACTCTGTTTTCTCCTATATTGATAGATGTATTTGGAACTCTAAATCAAACACGGTTTGTGCTAGCTTCTTGAAACTTGACACAGTAAAGCAGTTTCACATTCTAACTCTATGTTTTGTTTCCTTTTCTTGTAGCCCTAAGCAGAGACTGGCGAGAAACACTTTCATTGAAAGGGGTTGCAAGCTTCTAAAAATTACGAGTCTCCAGAAATCTCAGCAAATATTTTTTCACCCAAACTGGATGATACTTTCAGGTAATGATCAGTACACTTGGCCCACTTGGTTCTCCAAATTTCGTTCTTCTATGTTGAAGCGTTCGTTTACACTAACAGTTTCCACTCTGGCATTTCACTCTGTTTTCTCCTATATTGATAGATGTATTTGGAACTCTAAATCAAACACGGTTTGTGCTAGCTTCTTGAAACTTGACACAGTAAAGCAGTTTCACATTCTAACTCTATGTTTTGTTTCTTTTTCATGTAGCCCTAAGCAGTGACTGGCGAGAAACACTTTCATTGAAA
This sequence comes from Spermophilus citellus, assembly GCF_964194105.1. Classification (NCBI taxonomy): domain Eukaryota; kingdom Metazoa; phylum Chordata; class Mammalia; order Rodentia; family Sciuridae; genus Spermophilus; species Spermophilus citellus. The sequence continues at coordinate 77,988,111 of NC_138185.1, read as the reverse complement.
GGGGTTGCAAGCTTCCAAAAATTACGAGTCTCCAGAAATCTCAGCAAATATTTTTTCACCCAAACTGCATGATACTTTCAGGTAATGATCAGTACACTAAGCCCACTTGGTTCCCCAAATTTCGTTCTTCTATGTTGAAGCGTTCGTTTCCAGTAACAGTTTGAATTTTTGCGTTTCACTCTGTTTTCTCCTATATTGATAGATGTATTTGGAACTCTAAATCAAACATGGTTTGTGCTAGCTTCTTGAAACTTGACACAGTAAAGCAGTTTCACATTCTAACTCTATGTTTTGTTTCCTTTTCATGTAGCCCTAAGCAGTGACTGCTGAGAAACACTTTCATTGAAAGGGGTTGCAAGCTTCCAAAAATTACGAGTCTCCAGAAATCTCAGCAAATATTTTTTCACCCAAACTGGATGATACTTTCAGGTAATGATCAGTACACTAAGCCCTCTTGGTTCCCCAAATTTCGTTCTTCTATGTTGAAGCGTTCGTTTCCAGTAACGGTTTGAATTTTGTCGTTTCACTCTGTTTTCTCCTATATCGATAGATGTATTTGGAACTCTAAATCAAACACGGTTTGTGCTAGCTTCTTGAAACTTGACACAGTAAAGCAGTTTCACATTCTAACTCTATGTTTTGTTTCCTTTTCATGTAGCTTTAAGCAGTGACTGGCGAGAAACCCCTTCATTGAAAGGGGTTGCAAGCTTCCAAAAATTACGAGTCTCCAGAAATCTCAGCAAATACTTTTTCACCCAAACTGGATGATACTTTCAGGTAATGATCAGTACACTAAGCCCACTCGGTTCTCCAAATTTCATTCTTCTATGTTGAAGCGTTCGTTTCCAGTAACAGTTTCCATTCTGGCATTTCACTCTGTTTTCTCCTATATTGATAGATGTATTTGGAACTCTAAATCAAACACGGTTTGTGCTAGCTTCTTGAAACTTGACACAGTAAAGCAGTTTCACATTCTAACTCTATGTTTTGTTTCCTTTTCTTGTAGCCCTAAGCAGAGACTGGCGAGAAACACTTTCATTGAAAGGGGTTGCAAGCTTCTAAAAATTACGAGTCTCCAGATATCTCAGCAAATATTTTTTCACCCAAACTGGATGATACTTTCAGGTAATGATCAGTACACTTGGCCCACTTGGTTCTCCATATTTCGTTCTTCTATGTTGAAGCGTTCGTTTACACTAACAGTTTCCACTCTGGCATTTCACTCTGTTTTCTCCTATATTGATAGATGTATTTGGAACTCTAAATCAAACACGGTTTGTGCTAGCTTCTTGAAACTTGACACAGTAAAGCAGTTTCACATTCTAACTCTAAGTTTTGTTTCTTTTTCATGTAGCCCTAAGCAGTGACTGGCGAGAAACACTTTCATTGAAAGGGGTTGCAAGCTTCCAAAAATTATGAGTCTCCAGAAATCTCAGCAAATATTTTTTCACCCAAACTGCATGATACTTTCAGGTAATGATCAGTACACTAAGCCCACTTGGTTCCCCAAATTTCGTTCTTCTATGTTGAAGCGTTCGTTTCCAGTAACAGTTTGAATTTTTGCGTTTCACTCTGTTTTCTCCTATATTGATAGATGTATTTGGAACTCTAAATCAAACACGGTTTGGGCTAGCTTCTTGAAACTTGACACAGTAAAGCAGTTTCACATTGTAACTCTATGTTTTGTTTCCTTTTCATGTAGCCCTAAGCAGTGACTGCCGAGAAACACTTTCATTGAAAGGGGTTGCAAGCTTCCAAAAATTACGAGTCTTCAGAAATCTCAGCAAATATTTTTTCACCCAAACTAGATGATACTTTCAGGTAATGATCAGTACACTAAGCCCTCTTGGTTCCCCAAATTTCGTTCTTCTATGTTGAAGCGTTCGTTTACACTAACAGTTTCCACTCTGGCATTTCACTCTGTTTTCTCCTATATTGATAGATGTATTTGGAACTCTAAATCAAACAAGGTTTGTGCTAGCTTCTTGAAACTTGACACAGTAAAGCAGTTTCACATTCTAACTCTATGTTTTGTTTCCTTTTCATGTAGCTTTAAGCAGTGACTGGCGAGAAACACTTTCATTGAAAGGGGTTGCAAGCTTCCAAAAATTACGAGTCTCCAGAAATCTCATCAAATATTTTTTCACCCAAACTGGATGATACTTTCAGGTAATGATCAGTACACTAAGCCCACTTGGTTCTCCAAATTTCATTCTTCTATGTTGAAGCGTTCGTTTCCAGTAACAGTTTCCATTCTGGCATTTCACTCTGTTTTCTCCTATATTGATAGATGTATTTGGAACTCTAAATCAAACACGGTTTGTGCTAGCTTCTTGAAACTTGACACAGTAAAGCAGTTTCACATTCTAACTCTATGTTTTGTTTCCTTTTCATGTAGCCCTAAGCAGTGACTGGCGAGAAACACTTTCATTGAAAGGGGTTGCAAGCTTCTAAAAATTACGAGTCTCCAGAAATCTCAGCAAATATTTTTTCACCCAAACTGGATGATACTTTCAGGTAATGATCAGTACACTTGGCCCACTTGGTTCTCCATATTTCGTTCTTCTATGTTGAAGCGTTCGTTTACACTAACAGTTTCCACTCTGGCATTTCACTCTGTTTTCTCCTATATTGATAGATGTATTTGGAACTCTAAATCAAACACGGTTTGTGCTAGCTTCTTGAAACTTGACACAGTAAAGCAGTTTCACATTGTAACTCTATGTTTTGTTTCCTTTTCATGTAGCCCTAAGCAGTGACTGCCGAGAAACACTTTCATTGAAAGGGGTTGCAAGCTTCCAAAAATTAAGAGTCTTCAGAAATCTCAGCAAATATTTTTTCACCCAAACTAGATGATACTTTCAGGTAATGATCAGTACACTAAGCCCTTTGGTTCCCCAAATTTCGTTCTTCTATGTTGAAGCGTTCGTTTCCAGTAACAGTTTGAATTTTGTCGTTTCACTCTGTTTTCTCCTATATTGATAGATGTATTTGGAACTCTAAATCAAACACGGTTTGTGCTAGCTTCTTGAAACTTGACACAGTAAAGCAGTTTCACATTGTAACTCTATGTTTTGTTTCCTTTTCATGTAGCTTTAAGCAGTGACTGGCGAGAAACACTTTCATTGAAAGGGGTTGCAAGCTTCCAAAAATTACGAGTCTCCAGAAATCTCATCAAATATTTTTTCACCCAAACTGGATGATACTTTCAGGTAATGATCAGTACACTAAGCCCACTTGGTTCTCCAAATTTCATTCTTCTATGTTGAAGCGTTCGTTTCCAGTAACAGTTTCCATTCTGGCATTTCACTCTGTTTTCTCCTATATTGATAGATGTATTTGGAACTCTAAATCAAACACGGTTTGTGCTAGCTTCTTGAAACTTGACACAGTAAAGCAGTTTCACATTCTAACTCTATGTTTTGTTTCCTTTTCATGTAGCCCTAAGCAGTGACTGGCGAGAAACACTTTCATTGAAAGGGGTTGCAAGCTTCTAAAAATTACGAGTCTCCAGAAATCTCAGCAAATATTTTTTCACCCAAACTGGATGATACTTTCAGGTAATGATCAGTACACTTGGCCCACTTGGTTCTCCATATTTCGTTCTTCTATGTTGAAGCGTTCGTTTACACTAACAGTTTCCACTCTGGCATTTCACTCTGTTTTCTCCTATATTGATAGATGTATTTGGAACTCTAAATCAAACACGGTTTGTGCTAGCTTCTTGAAACTTGACACAGTAAAGCAGTTTCACATTGTAACTCTATGTTTTGTTTCCTTTTCATGTAGCCCTAAGCAGTGACTGGCGAGAAACACTTTCATTGAAAGGGGTTGCAAGCTTCCAAAAATTACGAGTCTTCAGAAATCTCAGCAAATATTTTTTCACCCAAACTAGATGATACTTTCAGGTAATGATCAGTACACTAAGCCCTTTGGTTCCCCAAATTTCGTTCTTCTATGTTGAAGCGTTCGTTTCCAGTAACAGTTTGAATTTTGTCGTTTCACTCTGTTTTCTTCTATATTGATAGATGTATTTGGAACTCTAAATCAAACACGGTTTGTGCTAGCTTCTTGAAACTTCACACAGTAAAGCAGTTTCACATTGTAACTCTATGTTTTGTTTCCTTTTCATGTAGCTTTAAGCAGTGACTGGCGAGAAACACTTTCATTGAAAGGGGTTGCAAGCTTCCAAAAATTAGGAGTCTCCAGAAATCTCAGCAAATATTTTTTCACCCAAACTGGATGATACTTTCAGGTAATGATCAGTACACTTGGCCCACTTGGTTCTCCAAATTTCGTTCTTCTATGTTGAAGCGTTCGTTTCCAGTAACAGTTTCCATTCTGGCATTTCACTCTGTTTTCTCCTATATTGATAGATGTATTTGGAACTCTAAATCAAACACGGTTTGTGCTAGCTTCTTGAAACTTCACACAGTAAAGCAGTTTCACATTGTAACTCTATGTTTTGTTTCCTTTTCATGTAGCTTTAAGCAGTGACTGGCGAGAAACACTTTCATTGAAAGGGGTTGCAAGCTTCCAAAAATTACGAGTCTCCAGAAATCTCAGCAAATATTTTTTCACCCAAACTGGATGATACTTTCAGGTAATGATCAGTACACTAAGCCCACTTGGTTCTCCAAATTTCATTCTTCTATGTTGAAGCGTTCGTTTCCAGTAACAGTTTCCATTCTGGCATTTCACTCTGTTTTCTCCTATATTGATAGATGTATTTGGAACTCTAAATCAAACACGGTTTGTGCTAGCTTCTTGAAACTTGACACAGTAAAGCAGTTTCACATTCTAACTCTATGTTTTGTTTCCTTTTCTTGTAGCCCTAAGCAGAGACTGGCGAGAAACACTTTCATTGAAAGGGGTTGCAAGCTTCTAAAAATTACGAGTCTCCAGAAATCTCAGCAAATATTTTTTCACCCAAACTGGATGATACTTTCAGGTAATGATCAGTACACTTGGCCCACTTGGTTCTCCATATTTCGTTCTTCTATGTTGAAGCGTTCGTTTACACTAACAGTTTCCAGTCTGGCATTTCACTCTGTTTTCTCCTATATTGATAGATGTATTTGGAACTCTAAATCAAACACGGTTTGTGCTAGCTTCTTGAAACTTGACACAGTAAAGCAGTTTCACATTCTAACTCTATGTTTTGTTTCTTTTTCATGTAGCCCTAAGCAGTGACTGGCGAGAAACACTTTCATTGAAAGGGGTTGCAAGCTTCCAAAAATTACGAGTCTCCAGAAATCTCAGCAAATATTTTTTCACCCAAACTGCATGATACTTTCAGGTAATGATCAGTACACTAAGCCCACTTGGTTCCCCAAATTTCGTTCTTCTATGTTGAAGCGTTCGTTTCCAGTAACAGTTTGAATTTTTGCGTTTCACTCTGTTTTCTCCTATATTGATAGATGTATTTGGAACTCTAAATCAAACACGGTTTGTGCTAGCTTCTTGAAACTTGACACAGTAAAGCAGTTTCACATTCTAACTCTATGTTTTGTTTCCTTTTCATGTAGCCCTAAGCAGTGACTGGCGAGAAACACTTTCATTGAAAGGGGTTGCAAGCTTCCAAAAATTACGAGTCTCCAGAAATCTCAGCAAATATTTTTTCACCCAAACTGGATGATACTTTCAGGTAATGATCAGTACACTAAGCCCTCTTGGTTCCCCAAATTTCGTTCTTCTATGTTGAAGCGTTCGTTTCCAGTAACGGTTTGAATTTTGTCGTTTCACTCTGTTTTCTCCTATATCGATAGATGTATTTGGAACTCTAAATCAAACACGGTTTGTGCTAGCTTCTTGAAACTTGACACAGTAAAGCAGTTTCACATTCTAACTCTATGTTTTGTTTCCTTTTCATGTAGCTTTAAGCAGTGACTGGCGAGAAACCCCTTCATTGAAAGGGGTTGCAAGCTTCCAAAAATTACGAGTCTCCAGAAATCTCAGCAAATACTTTTTCACCCAAACTGGATGATACTTTCAGGTAATGATCAGTACACTAAGCCCACTCGGTTCTCCAAATTTCATTCTTCTATGTTGAAGCGTTCGTTTCCAGTAACAGTTTCCATTCTGGCATTTCACTCTGTTTTCTCCTATATTGATAGATGTATTTGGAACTCTAAATCAAACACGGTTTGTGCTAGCTTCTTGAAACTTGACACAGTAAAGCAGTTTCACATTCTAACTCTATGTTTTGTTTCCTTTTCTTGTAGCCCTAAGCAGAGACTGGCGAGAAACACTTTCATTGAAAGGGGTTGCAAGCTTCTAAAAATTACGAGTCTCCAGATATCTCAGCAAATATTTTTTCACCCAAACTGGATGATACTTTCAGGTAATGATCAGTACACTTGGCCCACTTGGTTCTCCATATTTCGTTCTTCTATGTTGAAGCGTTCGTTTACACTAACAGTTTCCACTCTGGCATTTCACTCTGTTTTCTCCTATATTGATAGATGTATTTGGAACTCTAAATCAAACACGGTTTGTGCTAGCTTCTTGAAACTTGACACAGTAAAGCAGTTTCACATTCTAACTCTAAGTTTTGTTTCTTTTTCATGTAGCCCTAAGCAGTGACTGGCGAGAAACACTTTCATTGAAAGGGGTTGCAAGCTTCCAAAAATTATGAGTCTCCAGAAATCTCAGCAAATATTTTTTCACCCAAACTGCATGATACTTTCAGGTAATGATCAGTACACTAAGCCCACTTGGTTCCCCAAATTTCGTTCTTCTATGTTGAAGCGTTCGTTTCCAGTAACAGTTTGAATTTTTGCGTTTCACTCTGTTTTCTCCTATATTGATAGATGTATTTGGAACTCTAAATCAAACACGGTTTGGGCTAGCTTCTTGAAACTTGACACAGTAAAGCAGTTTCACATTGTAACTCTATGTTTTGTTTCCTTTTCATGTAGCCCTAAGCAGTGACTGCCGAGAAACACTTTCATTGAAAGGGGTTGCAAGCTTCCAAAAATTACGAGTCTTCAGAAATCTCAGCAAATATTTTTTCACCCAAACTAGATGATACTTTCAGGTAATGATCAGTACACTAAGCCCTCTTGGTTCCCCAAATTTCGTTCTTCTATGTTGAAGCGTTCGTTTACACTAACAGTTTCCACTCTGGCATTTCACTCTGTTTTCTCCTATATTGATAGATGTATTTGGAACTCTAAATCAAACAAGGTTTGTGCTAGCTTCTTGAAACTTGACACAGTAAAGCAGTTTCACATTCTAACTCTATGTTTTGTTTCCTTTTCATGTAGCTTTAAGCAGTGACTGGCGAGAAACACTTTCATTGAAAGGGGTTGCAAGCTTCCAAAAATTACGAGTCTCCAGAAATCTCATCAAATATTTTTTCACCCAAACTGGATGATACTTTCAGGTAATGATCAGTACACTAAGCCCACTTGGTTCTCCAAATTTCATTCTTCTATGTTGAAGCGTTCGTTTCCAGTAACAGTTTCCATTCTGGCATTTCACTCTGTTTTCTCCTATATTGATAGATGTATTTGGAACTCTAAATCAAACACGGTTTGTGCTAGCTTCTTGAAACTTGACACAGTAAAGCAGTTTCACATTCTAACTCTATGTTTTGTTTCCTTTTCATGTAGCCCTAAGCAGTGACTGGCGAGAAACACTTTCATTGAAAGGGGTTGCAAGCTTCTAAAAATTACGAGTCTCCAGAAATCTCAGCAAATATTTTTTCACCCAAACTGGATGATACTTTCAGGTAATGATCAGTACACTTGGCCCACTTGGTTCTCCATATTTCGTTCTTCTATGTTGAAGCGTTCGTTTACACTAACAGTTTCCACTCTGGCATTTCACTCTGTTTTCTCCTATATTGATAGATGTATTTGGAACTCTAAATCAAACACGGTTTGTGCTAGCTTCTTGAAACTTGACACAGTAAAGCAGTTTCACATTGTAACTCTATGTTTTGTTTCCTTTTCATGTAGCCCTAAGCAGTGACTGCCGAGAAACACTTTCATTGAAAGGGGTTGCAAGCTTCCAAAAATTACGAGTCTTCAGAAATCTCAGCAAATATTTTTTCACCCAAACTAGATGATACTTTCAGGTAATGATCAGTACACTAAGCCCTTTGGTTCCCCAAATTTCGTTCTTCTATGTTGAAGCGTTCGTTTCCAGTAACAGTTTGAATTTTGTCGTTTCACTCTGTTTTCTCCTATATTGATAGATGTATTTGGAACTCTAAATCAAACACGGTTTGTGCTAGCTTCTTGAAACTTGACACAGTAAAGCAGTTTCACATTGTAACTCTATGTTTTGTTTCCTTTTCATGTAGCTTTAAGCAGTGACTGGCGAGAAACACTTTCATTGAAAGGGGTTGCAAGCTTCCAAAAATTACGAGTCTCCAGAAATCTCATCAAATATTTTTTCACCCAAACTGGATGATACTTTCAGGTAATGATCAGTACACTAAGCCCACTTGGTTCTCCAAATTTCATTCTTCTATGTTGAAGCGTTCGTTTCCAGTAACAGTTTCCATTCTGGCATTTCACTCTGTTTTCTCCTATATTGATAGATGTATTTGGAACTCTAAATCAAACACGGTTTGTGCTAGCTTCTTGAAACTTGACACAGTAAAGCAGTTTCACATTCTAACTCTATGTTTTGTTTCCTTTTCATGTAGCCCTAAGCAGTGACTGGCGAGAAACACTTTCATTGAAAGGGGTTGCAAGCTTCTAAAAATTACGAGTCTCCAGAAATCTCAGCAAATATTTTTTCACCCAAACTGGATGATACTTTCAGGTAATGATCAGTACACTTGGCCCACTTGGTTCTCCATATTTCGTTCTTCTATGTTGAAGCGTTCGTTTACACTAACAGTTTCCACTCTGGCATTTCACTCTGTTTTCTCCTATATTGATAGATGTATTTGGAACTCTAAATCAAACACGGTTTGTGCTAGCTTCTTGAAACTTGACACAGTAAAGCAGTTTCACATTGTAACTCTATGTTTTGTTTCCTTTTCATGTAGCCCTAAGCAGTGACTGGCGAGAAACACTTTCATTGAAAGGGGTTGCAAGCTTCCAAAAATTACGAGTCTTCAGAAATCTCAGCAAATATTTTTTCACCCAAACTAGATGATACTTTCAGGTAATGATCAGTACACTAAGCCCTTTGGTTCCCCAAATTTCGTTCTTCTATGTTGAAGCGTTCGTTTCCAGTAACAGTTTGAATTTTGTCGTTTCACTCTGTTTTCTTCTATATTGATAGATGTATTTGGAACTCTAAATCAAACACGGTTTGTGCTAGCTTCTTGAAACTTCACACAGTAAAGCAGTTTCACATTGTAACTCTATGTTTTGTTTCCTTTTCATGTAGCTTTAAGCAGTGACTGGCGAGAAACACTTTCATTGAAAGGGGTTGCAAGCTTCCAAAAATTAGGAGTCTCCAGAAATCTCAGCAAATATTTTTTCACCCAAACTGGATGATACTTTCAGGTAATGATCAGTACACTTGGCCCACTTGGTTCTCCAAATTTCGTTCTTCTATGTTGAAGCGTTCGTTTCCAGTAACAGTTTCCATTCTGGCATTTCACTCTGTTTTCTCCTATATTGATAGATGTATTTGGAACTCTAAATCAAACACGGTTTGTGCTAGCTTCTTGAAACTTCACACAGTAAAGCAGTTTCACATTGTAACTCTATGTTTTGTTTCCTTTTCATGTAGCTTTAAGCAGTGACTGGCGAGAAACACTTTCATTGAAAGGGGTTGCAAGCTTCCAAAAATTACGAGTCTCCAGAAATCTCAGCAAATATTTTTTCACCCAAACTGGATGATACTTTCAGGTAATGATCAGTACACTAAGCCCACTTGGTTCTCCAAATTTCATTCTTCTATGTTGAAGCGTTCGTTTCCAGTAACAGTTTCCATTCTGGCATTTCACTCTGTTTTCTCCTATATTGATAGATGTATTTGGAACTCTAAATCAAACACGGTTTGTGCTAGCTTCTTGAAACTTGACACAGTAAAGCAGTTTCACATTCTAACTCTATGTTTTGTTTCTTTTTCATGTAGCCCTAAGCAGTGACTGGCGAGAAACACTTTCATTGAAAGGGGTTGCAAGCTTCCAAAAATTACGAGTCTCCAGAAATCTCAGCAAATATTTTTTCACCCAAACTGCATGATACTTTCAGGTAATGATCAGTACACTAAGCCCACTTGGTTCCCCAAATTTCGTTCTTCTATGTTGAAGCGTTCGTTTCCAGTAACAGTTTGAATTTTTGCGTTTCACTCTGTTTTCTCCTATATTGATAGATGTATTTGGAACTCTAAATCAAACACGGTTTGTGCTAGCTTCTTGAAACTTGACACAGTAAAGCAGTTTCACATTCTAACTCTATGTTTTGTTTCCTTTTCATGTAGCCCTAAGCAGTGACTGGCGAGAAACACTTTCATTGAAAGGGGTTGCAAGCTTCCAAAAATTACGAGTCTCCAGAAATCTCAGCAAATATTTTTTCACCCAAACTGGATGATACTTTCAGGTAATGATCAGTACACTAAGCCCTCTTGGTTCCCCAAATTTCGTTCTTCTATGTTGAAGCGTTCGTTTCCAGTAACGGTTTGAATTTTGTCGTTTCACTCTGTTTTCTCCTATATCGATAGATGTATTTGGAAATCTAAATCAAACACGGTTTGTGCTAGCTTCTTGAAACTTGACACAGTAAATCAGTTTCACATTCTAACTCTATGTTTTTTTTCCTTTTCATGTAGCTTTAAGCAGTGACTTGCGAGAAACACTTTCATTGAAAGGGGTTGCAAGCTTCCAAAAATTACGAGTGTCCAGAAATCTCAGCAAATATTTTTTCACCCAAACTGGATGATACTTTCAGGTAATGATCAGTACACTAAGCCCACTTGGTTCTCCAAATTTCATTCTTCTATGTTGAAGCGTTCGTTTCCAGTAACAGTTTCCATTCTGGCATTTCACTCTGTTTTCTCCTATATTGATAGATGTATTTGGAACCCTAAATCAAACACGGTTTGTGCTAGCTTCTTGAAACTTGACACAGTAAAGCAGTTTCACATTCTAACTCTATGTTTTGTTTCCTTTTCATGTAGCCCTAAGCAGTGACTGGCGAGAAACACTTTCATTGAAAGGGGTTGCAAGCTTCCAAAAATTACGAGTCTCCAGAAATCTCAGCAAATATTTTTTCACCCAAACTGCATGATACTTTCAGGTAATGATCAGTACACTAAGCCCACTTGGTTCCCCAAATTTCGTTCTTCTATGTTGAAGCGTTCGTTTCCAGTAACAGTTTGAATTTTGTCGTTTCACTCTGTTTTCTCCTATATTGATAGATGTATTTGGAACACTAAATCAAACACGGTTTGTGCTAGCTTCTTGAAACTTGACACAGTAAAGCAGTTTCACATTCTAACTCTATGTTTTGTTTCCTTTTCATGTAGCTTTAAGCAGTGACTGGCGAGAAACCCCTTCATTGAAAGGGGTTGCAAGCTTCCAAAAATTACGAGTCTCCAGAAATCTCAGCAAATACTTTTTCACCCAAACTGGATGATACTTTCAGGTAATGATCAGTACACTAAGCCCACTCGGTTCTCCAAATTTCATTCTTCTATGTTGAAGCGTTCGTTTCCAGTAACAGTTTCCATTCTGGCATTTCACTCTGTTTTCTCCTATATTGATAGATGTATTTGGAACTCTAAATCAAACACGGTTTGTGCTAGCTTCTTGAAACTTGACACAGTAAAGCAGTTTCACATTGTAACTCTATGTTTTGTTTCCTTTTCATGTAGCCCTAAGCAGTGACTGCCGAGAAACACTTTCATTGAAAGGGGTTGCAAGCTTCCAAAAATTACGAGTCTTCAGAAATCTCAGCAAATATTTTTTCACCCAAACTAGATGATACTTTCAGGTAATGATCAGTACACTAAGCCCTTTGGTTCCCCAAATTTCGTTCTTCTATGTTGAAGCGTTCGTTTCCAGTAACAGTTTGAATTTTGTCGTTTCACTCTGTTTTCTCCTATATTGATAGATGTATTTGGAACTCTAAATCAAACACGGTTTGTGCTAGCTTCTTGAAACTTGACACAGTAAAGCAGTTTCACATTGTAACTCTATGTTTTGTTTCCTTTTCATGTAGCTTTAAGCAGTGACTGGCGAGAAACACTTTCATTGAAAGGGGTTGCAAGCTTCCAAAAATTACGAGTCTCCAGAAATCTCAGCAAATATTTTTTCACCCAAACTGGATGATACTTTCAGGTAATGATCAGTACACTAAGCCCACTTGGTTCTCCAAATTTCATTCTTCTATGTTGAAGCGTTCGTTTCCAGTAACAGTTTCCATTCTGGCATTTCACTCTGTTTTCTCCTATATTGATAGATGTATTTGGAACTCTAAATCAAACACGGTTTGTGCTAGCTTCTTGAAACTTGACACAGTAAAGCAGTTTCACATTCTAACTCTATGTTTTGTTTCCTTTTCTTGTAGCCCTAAGCAGAGACTGGCGAGAAACACTTTCATTGAAAGGGGTTGCAAGCTTCCAAAAATTACGAGTCTCCAGAAATCTCAGCAAATATTTTTTCACCCAAACTGGATGATACTTTCAGGTAATGATCAGTACACTTGGCCCACTTGGTTCTCCATATTTCGTTCTTCTATGTTGAAGCGTTCGTTTACACTAACAGTTTCCAGTCTGGCATTTCACTCTGTTTTCTCCTATATTGATAGATGTATTTGGAACTCTAAATCAAACACGGTTTGTGCTAGCTTCTTGAAACTTGACACAGTAAAGCAGTTTCACATTCTAACTCTATGTTTTGTTTCTTTTTCATGTAGCCCTAAGCAGTGACTGGCGAGAAACACTTTCATTGAAAGGGGTTGCAAGCTTCCAAAAATTACGAGTCTCCAGAAATCTCAGCAAATATTTTTTCACCCAAACTGCATGATACTTTCAGGTAATGATCAGTACACTAAGCCCACTTGGTTCCCCAAATTTCGTTCTTCTATGTTGAAGCGTTCGTTTCCAGTAACAGTTTGAATTTTTGCGTTTCACTCTGTTTTCTCCTATATTGATAGATGTATTTGGAACTCTAAATCAAACACGGTTTGTGCTAGCTTCTTGAAACTTGACACAGTAAAGCAGTTTCACATTCTAACTCTATGTTTTGTTTCCTTTTCATGTAGCCCTAAGCAGTGACTGGCGAGAAACACTTTCATTGAAAGGGGTTGCAAGCTTCCAAAAATTACGAGTCTCCAGAAATCTCAGCAAATATTTTTTCACCCAAACTGGATGATACTTTCAGGTAATGATCAGTACACTAAGCCCTCTTGGTTCCCCAAATTTCGTTCTTCTATGTTGAAGCGTTCGTTTCCAGTAACGGTTTGAATTTTGTCGTTTCACTCTGTTTTCTCCTATATCGATAGATGTATTTGGAACTCTAAATCAAACACGGTTTGTGCTAGCTTCTTGAAACTTGACACAGTAAATCAGTTTCACATTCTAACTCTATGTTTTGTTTCCTTTTCATGTAGCTTTAAGCAGTGACTTGCGAGAAACACTTTCATTGAAAGGGGTTGCAAGCTTCCAAAAATTACGAGTCTCCAGAAATCTCAGCAAATATTTTTTCACCCAAACTGGATGATACTTTCAGGTAATGATCAGTACACTAAGCCCACTTGGTTCTCCAAATTTCATTCTTCTATGTTGAAGCGTTCGTTTCCAGTAACAGTTTCCATTCTGGCATTTCACTCTGTTTTCTCCTATATTGATAGATGTATTTGGAACTCTAAATCAAACACGGTTTGTGCTAGCTTCTTGAAACTTGACACAGTAAAGCAGTTTCACATTCTAACTCTATGTTTTGTTTCCTTTTCATGTAGCCCTAAGCAGTGACTGGCGAGAAACACTTTCATTGAAAGGGGTTGCAAGCTTCCAAAAATTACGAGTCTCCAGAAATCTCAGCAAATATTTTTTCACCCAAACTGCATGATACTTTCAGGTAATGATCAGTACACTAAGCCCACTTGGTTCCCCAAATTTCGTTCTTCTATGTTGAAGCGTTCGTTTCCAGTAACAGTTTGAATTTTGTCGTTTCACTCTGTTTTCTCCTATATTGATAGATGTATTTGGAACACTAAATCAAACACGGTTTGTGCTAGCTTCTTGAAACTTGACACAGTAAAGCAGTTTCACATTCTAACTCTATGTTTTGTTTCCTTTTCATGTAGCTTTAAGCAGTGACTGGCGAGAAACCCCTTCATTGAAAGGGGTTGCAAGCTTCCAAAAATTACGAGTCTCCAGAAATCTCAGCAAATACTTTTTCACCCAAACTGGATGATACTTTCAGGTAATGATCAGTACACTAAGCCCACTCGGTTCTCCAAATTTCATTCTTCTATGTTGAAGCGTTCGTTTCCAGTAACAGTTTCCATTCTGGCATTTCACTCTGTTTTCTCCTATATTGATAGATGTATTTGGAACTCTAAATCAAACACGGTTTGTGCTAGCTTCTTGAAACTTGACACAGTAAAGCAGTTTCACATTGTAACTCTATGTTTTGTTTCCTTTTCATGTAGCCTAAGCAGTGACTGCCGAGAAACACTTTCATTGAAAGGGGTTGCAAGCTTCCAAAAATTACGAGTCTTCAGAAATCTCAGCAAATATTTTTTCACCCAAACTAGATGATACTTTCAGGTAATGATCAGTACACTAAGCCCTCTTGGTTCCCCAAATTTCGTTCTTCTATGTTGAAGCGTTCGTTTACACTAACAGTTTCCACTCTGGCATTTCACTCTGTTTTCTCCTATATTGATAGATGTATTTGGAACTCAAAATCAAACACGGTTTGTGCTAGCTTCTTGAAACTTGACACAGTAAAGCAGTTTCACATTCTAACTCTATGTTTTGTTTCCTTTTCATGTAGCTTTAAGCAGTGACTGGCGAGAAACACTTACATTGAAAGGGGTTGCAAGCTTCCAAAAATTACGAGTCTCCAGAAATCTCATCAAATATTTTTTCACCCAAACTGGATGATACTTTCAGGTAATGATCAGTACACTAAGCCCACTTGGTTCTCCAAATTTCATTCTTCTATGTTGAAGCGTTCGTTTCCAGTAACAGTTTCCATTCTGGCATTTCACTCTGTTTTCTCCTATATTGATAGATGTATTTGGAACTCTAAATCAAACACGGTTTGTGCTAGCTTCTTGAAACTTGACACAGTAAAGCAGTTTCACATTCTAACTCTATGTTTTGTTTCCTTTTCATGTAGCCCTAAGCAGTGACTGGCGAGAAACACTTTCATTGAAAGGGGTTGCAAGCTTCCAAAAATTACGAGTCTTCAGAAATCTCAGCAAATATTTTTTCACCCAAACTGGATGATACTTTCGGGTAATGATCAGTACACTAAGCCCACTTGGTTCCCCAAATTTCGTTCTTCTATGTTGAAGGGTTCGTTTCCAGTAACAGTTTGAATTTTGTCGTTTCACTCTGTTTTCTCCTATATTGATAGATGTATTTGGAACTCTAAATCAAACACGGTTTGTGCTAGCTTCTTGAAACTTGACACAGTAAAGCAGTTTCACATTGTAACTCTATGTTTTGTTTCCTTTTCATGTAGCTTTAAGCAGTGACTGGCGAGAAACACTTTCATTGAAAGGGGTTGCAAGCTTTTAAAAATCGAGTCTCCAGAAATCTCAGCAAATATTTTTTCACCCAAACTGGATGATACTTTCAGGTAATGATCAGTACACTTGGCCCACTTGGTTCTCCAAATTTCGTTCTTCTATGTTGAAGCGTTCGTTTACACTAACAGTTTCCATTCTGGCATTTCACTCTGTTTTCTCCTATATTGATAGATGTATTTGGAACTCTAAATCAAACACGGTTTGTGCTAGCTTCTTGAATCTTGACACAGTAAAGCAGTTTCACATTCTAACTCTATGTTTTGTTTCCTTTTCTTGTAGCCCTAAGCAGAGACTGGCGAGAAACACTTTCATTGAAAGGGGTTGCAAGCTTCTAAAAATTACGAGTCTCCAGAAATCTCAGCAAATATTTTTTCACCCAAACTGGATGATACTTTCAGGTAATGATCAGTACACTTGGCCCACTTGGTTCTCCATATTTCGTTCTTCTATGTTGAAGCGTTCGTTTACACTAACAGTTTCCACTCTGGCATTTCACTCTGTTTTCTCCTATATTGATAGATGTATTTGGAACTCTAAATCAAACACGGTTTGTGCTAGCTTCTTGAAACTTGACACAGTAAAGCAGTTTCACAAACTAACTCTATGTTTTGTTTCTTTTTCATGTAGCCCTAAGCAGTGACTGGCGAGAAACACTTTCATTGAAAGGGGTTGCAAGCTTCCAAAAATTACGAGTCTCCAGAAATCTCAGCAAATATTTTTTCACCCAAACTGCATGATACTTTCAGGTAATGATCAGTACACTAAGCCCACTTGGTTCCCCAAATTTCGTTCTTCTATGTTGAAGCGTTCGTTTCCAGTAACAGTTTGAATTTTTGCGTTTCACTCTGTTTTCTCCTATATTGATAGATGTATTTGGAACTCTAAATGAAACACGGTTTGTGCTAGCTTCTTGAAACTTGACACAGTAAAGCAGTTTCACATTGT
The DNA here is from genome assembly GCF_964194105.1 of Spermophilus citellus. NCBI lineage: Eukaryota > Metazoa > Chordata > Mammalia > Rodentia > Sciuridae > Spermophilus > Spermophilus citellus. The sequence continues at coordinate 77,971,483 of NC_138185.1, read as the reverse complement.
AACTCTATGTTTTGTTTCCTTTTCATGTATCCCTAAACAGTGACTGCCGAGAAACACTTTCATTGAAAGGGGTTGCAAGCTTCCAAAAATTACGAGTCTTCAGAAATCTCAGCAAATATTTTTTCACCCAAACTAGATGATACTTTCAGGTAATGATCAGTACACTAAGCCCTCTTGGTTCCCCAAATTTCGTTCTTCTATGTTGAAGCATTCGTTTACACTAACAGTTTCCACTCTGGCATTTCACTCTGTTTTCTCCTATATTGATAGATGTATTTGGAACTCTAAATCAAACACGGTTTGTGCTAGCTTCTTGAAACTTGACACAGTAAAGCAGTTTCACATTGTAACTCTATGTTTTGTTTCCTTTTCATGTAGCCTAAGCAGTGACTGCCGAGAAACACTTTCATTGAAAGGGGTTGCAAGCTTCCAAAAATTACGAGTCTTCAGAAATCTCAGCAAATATTTTTTCACCCAAACTAGATGATACTTTCAGGTAATGATCAGTACACTAAGCCCTCTTGGTTCCCCAAATTTCGTTCTTCTATGTTGAAGCGTTCGTTTACACTAACAGTTTCCACTCTGGCATTTCACTCTGTTTTCTCCTATATTGATAGATGTATTTGGAACTCAAAATCAAACACGGTTTGTGCTAGCTTCTTGAAACTTGACACAGTAAAGCAGTTTCACATTCTAACTCTATGTTTTGTTTCCTTTTCATGTAGCTTTAAGCAGTGACTGGCGAGAAACACTTACATTGAAAGGGGTTGCAAGCTTCCAAAAATTACGAGTCTCCAGAAATCTCATCAAATATTTTTTCACCCAAACTGGATGATACTTTCAGGTAATGATCAGTACACTAAGCCCACTTGGTTCTCCAAATTTCATTCTTCTATGTTGAAGCGTTCGTTTCCAGTAACAGTTTCCATTCTGGCATTTCACTCTGTTTTCTCCTATATTGATAGATGTATTTGGAACTCTAAATCAAACACGGTTTGTGCTAGCTTCTTGAAACTTGACACAGTAAAGCAGTTTCACATTCTAACTCTATGTTTTGTTTCCTTTTCATGTAGCCCTAAGCAGTGACTGGCGAGAAACACTTTCATTGAAAGGGGTTGCAAGCTTCCAAAAATTACGAGTCTTCAGAAATCTCAGCAAATATTTTTTCACCCAAACTGGATGATACTTTCGGGTAATGATCAGTACACTAAGCCCACTTGGTTCCCCAAATTTCGTTCTTCTATGTTGAAGGGTTCGTTTCCAGTAACAGTTTGAATTTTGTCGTTTCACTCTGTTTTCTCCTATATTGATAGATGTATTTGGAACTCTAAATCAAACACGGTTTGTGCTAGCTTCTTGAAACTTGACACAGTAAAGCAGTTTCACATTGTAACTCTATGTTTTGTTTCCTTTTCATGTAGCTTTAAGCAGTGACTGGCGAGAAACACTTTCATTGAAAGGGGTTGCAAGCTTTTAAAAATCGAGTCTCCAGAAATCTCAGCAAATATTTTTTCACCCAAACTGGATGATACTTTCAGGTAATGATCAGTACACTTGGCCCACTTGGTTCTCCAAATTTCGTTCTTCTATGTTGAAGCGTTCGTTTACACTAACAATTTCCATTCTGGCATTTCACTCTGTTTTCTCCTATATTGATAGATGTATTTGGAACTCTAAATCAAACACGGTTTGTGCTAGCTTCTTGAATCTTGACACAGTAAAGCAGTTTCACATTCTAACTCTATGTTTTGTTTCCTTTTCTTGTAGCCCTAAGCAGAGACTGGCGAGAAACACTTTCATTGAAAGGGGTTGCAAGCTTCTAAAAATTACGAGTCTCCAGAAATCTCAGCAAATATTTTTTCACCCAAACTGGATGATACTTTCAGGTAATGATCAGTACACTTGGCCCACTTGGTTCTCCATATTTCGTTCTTCTATGTTGAAGCGTTCGTTTACACTAACAGTTTCCACTCTGGCATTTCACTCTGTTTTCTCCTATATTGATAGATGTATTTGGAACTCTAAATCAAACACGGTTTGTGCTAGCTTCTTGAAACTTGACACAGTAAAGCAGTTTCACATTCTAACTCTATGTTTTGTTTCTTTTTCATGTAGCCCTAAGCAGTGACTGGCGAGAAACACTTTCATTGAAAGGGGTTGCAAGCTTCCAAAAATTACGAGTCTCCAGAAATCTCAGCAAATATTTTTTCACCCAAACTGCATGATACTTTCAGGTAATGATCAGTACACTAAGCCCACTTGGTTCCCCAAATTTCGTTCTTCTATGTTGAAGCGTTCGTTTCCAGTAACAGTTTGAATTTTTGCGTTTCACTCTGTTTTCTCCTATATTGATAGATGTATTTGGAACTCTAAATGAAACACGGTTTGTGCTAGCTTCTTGAAACTTGACACAGTAAAGCAGTTTCACATTGTAACTCTATGTTTTGTTTCCTTTTCATGTATCCCTAAACAGTGACTGCCGAGAAACACTTTCATTGAAAGGGGTTGCAAGCTTCCAAAAATTACGAGTCTTCAGAAATCTCAGCAAATATTTTTTCACCCAAACTAGATGATACTTTCAGGTAATGATCAGTACACTAAGCCCTCTTGGTTCCCCAAATTTCGTTCTTCTATGTTGAAGCGTTCGTTTACACTAACAGTTTCCACTCTGGCATTTCACTCTGTTTTCTCCTATATTGATAGATGTATTTGGAACTCTAAATCAAACACGGTTTGTGCTAGCTTCTTGAAACTTGACACAGTAAAGCAGTTTCACATTCTAACTCTATGTTTTGTTTCCTTTTCATGTAGCCCTAAGCAGTGACTGGCGAGAAACACTTTCATTGAAAGGGGTTGCAAGCTTCCAAAAATTACGAGTCTTCAGAAATCTCAGCAAATATTTTTTCACCCAAACTGGATGATACTTTCGGGTAATGATCAGTACACTAAGCCCACTTGGTTCCCCAAATTTCGTTCTTCTATGTTGAAGCGTTCATTTCCAGTAACAGTTTGAATTTTGTCGTTTCACTCTGTTTTCTCCTATATTGATAGATGTATTTGGAACTCTAAATCAAACACGGTTTGTGCTAGCTTCTTGAAACTTGACACAGTAAAGCAGTTTCACATTGTAACTCTATGTTTTGTTTCCTTTTCATGTAGCTTTAAGCAGTGACTGGCGAGAAACACTTTCATTGAAAGGGGTTGCAAGCTTCTAAAAATTACGAGTCTCCAGAAATCTCAGCAAATATTTTTTCACCCAAACTGGATGATACTTTCACGTAATGATCAGTACACTTGGCCCACTTGGTTCTCCAAATTTCGTTCTTCTATGTTGAAGCGTTCGTTTCCAGTAACAGTTTCCATTCTGGCATTTCACTCTGTTTTCTCCTATATTGATAGATGTATTTGGAACTCTAAATCAAACACGGTTTGTGCTAGCTTCTTGAAACTTGACACAGTAAAGCAGTTTCACATTGTAACTCTATGTTTTGTTTCCTTTTCATGTAGCCCTAAGCAGTGACTGGCGAGAAACACTTTCATTGAAAGGGGTTGCAAGCTTCCAAAAATTACGAGTCTCCAGAAATCTCAGCAAATATTTTTTCACCCAAACTGCATGATACTTTCAGGTAATGATCAGTACACTAAGCCCACTTGGTTCCCCAAATTTCGTTCTTCTATGTTGAAGCGTTCGTTTCCAGTAACAGTTTGAATTTTTGCGTTTCACTCTGTTTTCTCCTATATTGATAGATGTATTTGGAACTCTAAATCAAACACGGTTTGTGCTAGCTTCTTGAAACTTGACACAGTAAAGCAGTTTCACATTGTAACTCTATGTTTTGTTTCCTTTTCATGTAGCCCTAAGCAGTGACTGCCGAGAAACACTTTCATTGAAAGGGGTTGCAAGCTTCCAAAAATTACGAGTCTCCAGAAATCTCAGCAAATACTTTTTCACCCAAACTGGATGATACTTTCAGGTAATGATCAGTACACTAAGCCCACTCGTTTCTCCAAATTTCATTCTTCTATGTTGAAGCGTTCGTTTCCAGTAACAGTTTCCATTCTGGCATTTCACTCTGTTTTCTCCTATATTGATAGATGTATTTGGAACTCTAAATCAAACACGGTTTGTGCTAGCTTCTTGAAACTTGACACAGTAAAGCAGTTTCACATTGTAACTCTATGTTTTGTTTCCTTTTCATGTAGCCCTAAGCAGTGACTGCCGAGAAACACTTTCATTGAAAGGGGTTGCAAGCTTCCAAAAATTACGAGTCTTCAGAAATCTCAGCAAATATTTTTTCACCCAAACTAGATGATACTTTCAGGTAATGATCAGTACACTAAGCCCTTTGGTTCCCCAAATTTCGTTCTTCTATGTTGAAGCGTTCGTTTCCAGTAACAGTTTGAATTTTGTCGTTTCACTCTGTTTTCTCCTATATTGATAGATGTATTTGGAACTCTAAATCAAACACGGTTTGTGCTAGCTTCTTGAAACTTGACACAGTAAAGCAGTTTCACATTCTAACTCTATGTTTTGTTTCCTTTTCATGTAGCTTTAAGCAGTGACTGGCGAGAAACCCCTTCATTGAAAGGGGTTGCAAGCTTCCAAAAATTACGAGTCTCCAGAAATCTCAGCAAATATTTTTTCACCCAAACTGGATGATAATTTCAGGTAATGATCAGTACACTTGGCCCACTTGGTTCTCCAAATTTCGTTCTTCTATGTTGAAGCGTTCGTTTCCAGTAACAGTTTCCATTCTGGCATTTCACTCTGTTTTCTCCTATATTGATAGATGTATTTGGAACTCTAAATCAAACACGGTTTGTGCTAGCTTCTTGAAACTTCACACAGTAAAGCAGTTTCACATTGTAACTCTATGTTTTGTTTCCTTTTCATGTAGCTTTAAGCAGTGACTGGCGAGAAACACTTTCATTGAAAGGGGTTGCAAGCTTCCAAAAATTACGAGTCTCCAGAAATCTCAGCAAATATTTTTTCACCCAAACTGGATGATACTTTCAGGTAATGATCAGTACACTAAGCCCACTTGGTTCTCCAAATTTCATTCTTCTATGTTGAAGCGTTCGTTTCCAGTAACAGTTTCCATTCTGGCATTTCACTCTGTTTTCTCCTATATTGATAGATGTATTTGGAACTCTAAATCAAACACGGTTTGTGCTAGCTTCTTGAAACTTGACACAGTAAAGCAGTTTCACATTCTAACTCTATGTTTTGTTTCCTTTTCTTGTAGCCCTAAGCAGAGACTGGCGAGAAACACTTTCATTGAAAGGGGTTGCAAGCTTCTAAAAATTATGAGTCTCCAGAAATCTCAGCAAATATTTTTTCACCCAAACTGGATGATACTTTCAGGTAATGATCAGTACACTTGGCCCACTTGGTTCTCCATATTTCGTTCTTCTATGTTGAAGCGTTCGTTTACACTAACAGTTTCCAGTCTGGCATTTCACTCTGTTTTCTCCTATATTGATAGATGTATTTGGAACTCTAAATCAAACACGGTTTGTGCTAGCTTCTTGAAACTTGACACAGTAAAGCAGTTTCACATTCTAACTCTATGTTTTGTTTCTTTTTCATGTAGCCCTAAGCAGTGACTGGCGAGAAACACTTTCATTGAAAGGGGTTGCAAGCTTCCAAAAATTACGAGTCTCCAGAAATCTCAGCAAATATTTTTTCACCCAAACTGCATGATACTTTCAGGTAATGATCAGTACACTAAGCCCACTTGGTTCCCCAAATTTCGTTCTTCTATGTTGAAGCGTTCGTTTCCAGTAACAGTTTGAATTTTTGCGTTTCACTCTGTTTTCTCCTATATTGATAGATGTATTTGGAACTCTAAATCAAACACGGTTTGTGCTAGCTTCTTGAAACTTGACACAGTAAAGCAGTTTCACATTCTAACTCTATGTTTTGTTTCCTTTTCATGTAGCCCTAAGCAGTGACTGGCGAGAAACACTTTCATTGAAAGGGGTTGCAAGCTTCCAAAAATTACGAGTCTCCAGAAATCTCAGCAAATATTTTTTCACCCAAACTGGATGATACTTTCAGGTAATGATCAGTACACTAAGCCCTCTTGGTTCCCCAAATTTCGTTCTTCTATGTTGAAGCGTTCGTTTCCAGTAACGGTTTGAATTTTGTCGTTTCACTCTGTTTTCTCCTATATCGATAGATGTATTTGGAACTCTAAATCAAACACGGTTTGTGCTAGCTTCTTGAAACTTGACACAGTAAATCAGTTTCACATTCTAACTCTATGTTTTGTTTCCTTTTCATGTAGCTTTAAGCAGTGACTTGCGAGAAACACTTTCATTGAAAGGGGTTGCAAGCTTCCAAAAATTACGAGTCTCCAGAAATCTCAGCAAATATTTTTTCACCCAAACTGGATGATACTTTCAGGTAATGATCAGTACTCTAAGCCCACTTGGTTCTCCAAATTTCATTCTTCTATGTTGAAGCGTTCGTTTCCAGTAACAGTTTCCATTCTGGCATTTCACTCTGTTTTCTCCTATATTGATAGATGTATTTGGAACTCTAAATCAAACACGGTTTGTGCTAGCTTCTTGAAACTTGACACAGTAAAGCAGTTTCACATTCTAACTCTATGTTTTGTTTCCTTTTCATGTAGCCCTAAGCAGTGACTGGCGAGAAACACTTTCATTGAAAGGGGTTGCAAGCTTCCAAAAATTACGAGTCTCCAGAAATCTCAGCAAATATTTTTTCACCCAAACTGCATGATACTTTCAGGTAATGATCAGTACACTAAGCCCACTTGGTTCCCCAAATTTCGTTCTTCTATGTTGAAGCGTTCGTTTCCAGTAACAGTTTGAATTTTTGCGTTTCACTCTGTTTTCTCCTATATTGATAGATGTATTTGGAACTCTAAATCAAACACGGTTTGTGCTAGCTTCTTGAAACTTGACACAGTAAAGCAGTTTCACATTGTAACTCTATGTTTTGTTTCCTTTTCATGTAGCCCTAAGCAGTGACTGCCGAGAAACACTTTCATTGAAAGGGGTTGCAAGCTTCCAAAAATTACGAGTCTCCAGAAATCTCAGCAAATACTTTTTCACCCAAACTGGATGATACTTTCAGGTAATGATCAGTACACTAAGCCCACTCGTTTCTCCAAATTTCATTCTTCTATGTTGAAGCGTTCGTTTCCAGTAACAGTTTCCATTCTGGCATTTCACTCTGTTTTCTCCTATATTGATAGATGTATTTGGAACTCTAAATCAAACACGGTTTGTGCTAGCTTCTTGAAACTTGACACAGTAAAGCAGTTTCACATTGTAACTCTATGTTTTGTTTCCTTTTCATGTAGCCCTAAGCAGTGACTGCCGAGAAACACTTTCATTGAAAGGGGTTGCAAGCTTCCAAAAATTACGAGTCTTCAGAAATCTCAGCAAATATTTTTTCACCCAAACTAGATGATACTTTCAGGTAATGATCAGTACACTAAGCCCTTTGGTTCCCCAAATTTCGTTCTTCTATGTTGAAGCGTTCGTTTCCAGTAACAGTTTGAATTTTGTCGTTTCACTCTGTTTTCTCCTATATTGATAGATGTATTTGGAACTCTAAATCAAACACGGTTTGTGCTAGCTTCTTGAAACTTGACACAGTAAAGCAGTTTCACATTGTAACTCTATGTTTTGTTTCCTTTTCATGTAGCTTTAAGCAGTGACTGGCGAGAAACACTTTCATTGAAAGGGGTTGCAAGCTTCCAAAAATTACGAGTCTCCAGAAATCTCAGCAAATATTTTTTCACCCAAACTGGATGATAATTTCAGGTAATGATCAGTACACTTGGCCCACTTGGTTCTCCAAATTTCGTTCTTCTATGTTGAAGCGTTCGTTTCCAGTAACAGTTTCCATTCTGGCATTTCACTCTGTTTTCTCCTATATTGATAGATGTATTTGGAACTCTAAATCAAACACGGTTTGTGCTAGCTTCTTGAAACTTCACACAGTAAAGCAGTTTCACATTGTAACTCTATGTTTTGTTTCCTTTTCATGTAGCTTTAAGCAGTGACTGGCGAGAAACACTTTCATTGAAAGGGGTTGCAAGCTTCCAAAAATTACGAGTCTCCAGAAATCTCAGCAAATATTTTTTCACCCAAACTGGATGATACTTTCAGGTAATGATCAGTACACTAAGCCCACTTGGTTCTCCAAATTTCATTCTTCTATGTTGAAGCGTTCGTTTCCAGTAACAGTTTCCATTCTGGCATTTCACTCTGTTTTCTCCTATATTGATAGATGTATTTGGAACTCTAAATCAAACACGGTTTGTGCTAGCTTCTTGAAACTTGACACAGTAAAGCAGTTTCACATTCTAACTCTATGTTTTGTTTCCTTTTCTTGTAGCCCTAAGCAGAGACTGGCGAGAAACACTTTCATTGAAAGGGGTTGCAAGCTTCTAAAAATTACGAGTCTCCAGAAATCTCAGCAAATATTTTTTCACCCAAACTGGATGATACTTTCAGGTAATGATCAGTACACTTGGCCCACTTGGTTCTCCATATTTCGTTCTTCTATGTTGAAGCGTTCGTTTACACTAACAGTTTCCAGTCTGGCATTTCACTCTGTTTTCTCCTATATTGATAGATGTATTTGGAACTCTAAATCAAACACGGTTTGTGCTAGCTTCTTGAAACTTGACACAGTAAAGCAGTTTCACATTCTAACTCTATGTTTTGTTTCTTTTTCATGTAGCCCTAAGCAGTGACTGGCGAGAAACACTTTCATTGAAAGGGGTTGCAAGCTTCCAAAAATTACGAGTCTCCAGAAATCTCAGCAAATATTTTTTCACCCAAACTGCATGATACTTTCAGGTAATGATCAGTACACTAAGCCCACTTGGTTCCCCAAATTTCGTTCTTCTATGTTGAAGCGTTCGTTTCCAGTAACAGTTTGAATTTTTGCGTTTCACTCTGTTTTCTCCTATATTGATAGATGTATTTGGAACTCTAAATCAAACACGGTTTGTGCTAGCTTCTTGAAACTTGACACAGTAAAGCAGTTTCACATTCTAACTCTATGTTTTGTTTCCTTTTCATGTAGCCCTAAGCAGTGACTGGCGAGAAACACTTTCATTGAAAGGGGTTGCAAGCTTCCAAAAATTACGAGTCTCCAGAAATCTCAGCAAATATTTTTTCACCCAAACTGGATGATACTTTCAGGTAATGATCAGTACACTAAGCCCTCTTGGTTCCCCAAATTTCGTTCTTCTATGTTGAAGCGTTCGTTTCCAGTAACGGTTTGAATTTTGTCGTTTCACTCTGTTTTCTCCTATATCGATAGATGTATTTGGAACTCTAAATCAAACACGGTTTGTGCTAGCTTCTTGAAACTTGACACAGTAAATCAGTTTCACATTCTAACTCTATGTTTTGTTTCCTTTTCATGTAGCTTTAAGCAGTGACTTGCGAGAAACACTTTCATTGAAAGGGGTTGCAAGCTTCCAAAAATTACGAGTCTCCAGAAATCTCAGCAAATATTTTTTCACCCAAACTGGATGATACTTTCAGGTAATGATCAGTACTCTAAGCCCACTTGGTTCTCCAAATTTCATTCTTCTATGTTGAAGCGTTCGTTTCCAGTAACAGTTTCCATTCTGGCATTTCACTCTGTTTTCTCCTATATTGATAGATGTATTTGGAACTCTAAATCAAACACGGTTTGTGCTAGCTTCTTGAAACTTGACACAGTAAAGCAGTTTCACATTCTAACTCTATGTTTTGTTTCCTTTTCATGTAGCCCTAAGCAGTGACTGGCGAGAAACACTTTCATTGAAAGGGGTTGCAAGCTTCCAAAAATTACGAGTCTCCAGAAATCTCAGCAAATATTTTTTCACCCAAACTGCATGATACTTTCAGGTAATGATCAGTACACTAAGCCCACTTGGTTCCCCAAATTTCGTTCTTCTATGTTGAAGCGTTCGTTTCCAGTAACAGTTTGAATTTTGTCGTTTCACTCTGTTTTCTCCTATATTGATAGATGTATTTGAAACACTAAATCAAACACGGTTTGTGCTAGCTTCTTGAAACTTGACACAGTAAAGCAGTTTCACATTCTAACTCTATGTTTTGTTTCCTTTTCATGTAGCTTTAAGCAGTGACTGGCGAGAAACCCCTTCATTGAAAGGGGTTGCAAGCTTCCAAAAATTACGAGTCTCCAGAAATCTCAGCAAATACTTTTTCACCCAAACTGGATGATACTTTCAGGTAATGATCAGTACACTAAGCCCACTCGGTTCTCCAAATTTCATTCTTCTATGTTGAAGCGTTCGTTTCCAGTAACAGTTTCCATTCTGGCATTTCACTCTGTTTTCTCCTATATTGATAGATGTATTTGGAACTCTAAATCAAACACGGTTTGTGCTAGCTTCTTGAAACTTGACACAGTAAAGCAGTTTCACATTGTAACTCTATGTTTTGTTTCCTTTTCATGTAGCCTAAGCAGTGACTGCCGAGAAACACTTTCATTGAAAGGGGTTGGAAGCTTCCAAAAATTACGAGTCTTCAGAAATCTCAGCAAATATTTTTTCACCCAAACTAGATGATAGTTTCAGATAATGATCAGTACACTAAGCCCTCTTGGTTCCCCAAATTTCGTTCTTCTATGTTGAAGCGTTCGTTTACACTAACAGTTTCCACTCTGGCATTTCACTCTGTTTTCTCCTATATTGATAGATGTATTTGGAACTCAAAATCAAACACGGTTTGTGCTAGCTTCTTGAAACTTGACACAGTAAAGCAGTTTCACATTCTAACTCTATGTTTTGTTTCATTTTCATGTAGCTTTAAGCAGTGACTGGCGAGAAACACTTACATTGAAAGGGGTTGCAAGCTTCCAAAAATTACGAGTCTCCAGAAATCTCATCAAATATTTTTTCACCCAAACTGGATGATACTTTCAGGTAATGATCAGTACACTAAGCCCACTTGGTTCTCCAAATTTCATTCTTCTATGTTGAAGCGTTCGTTTCCAGTAACAGTTTCCATTCTGGCATTTCACTCTGTTTTCTCCTATATTGATAGATGTATTTGGAACTCTAAATCAAACACGGTTTGTGCTAGCTTCTTGAAACTTGACACAGTAAAGCAGTTTCACATTCTAACTCTATGTTTTGTTTCCTTTTCATGTAGCCCTAAGCAGTGACTGGCGAGAAACACTTTCATTGAAAGGGGTTGCAAGCTTCCAAAAATTACGAGTCTTCAGAAATCTCAGCAAATATTTTTTCACCCAAACTGGATGATACTTTCAGGTAATGATCAGTACACTTGGCCCACTTGGTTCTCCATATTTCGTTCTTCTATGTTGAAGCGTTCGTTTACACTAACAGTTTCCACTCTGGCATTTCACTCTGTTTTCTCCTATATTGATAGATGTATTTGGAACTCTAAATCAAACACGGTTTGTGCTAGCTTCTTGAAACTTGACACAGTAAAGCAGTTTCACATTGTAACTCTATGTTTTGTTTCCTTTTCATGTAGCTTTAAGCAGTGACTGGCGAGAAACACTTTCATTGAAAGGGGTTGCAAGCTTTTAAAAATCGAGTCTCCAGAAATCTCAGCAAATATTTTTTCACCCAAACTGGATGATACTTTCAGGTAATGATCAGTACACTTGGCCCACTTGGTTCTCCAAATTTCGTTCTTCTATGTTGAAGCGTTCGTTTACACTAACAGTTTCCATTCTGGCATTTCACTCTGTTTTCTCCTATATTGATAGATGTATTTGGAACTCTAAATCAAACACGGTTTGTGCTAGCTTCTTGAATCTTGACACAGTAAAGCAGTTTCACATTCTAACTCTATGTTTTGTTTCCTTTTCTTGTAGCCCTAAGCAGAGACTGGCGAGAAACACTTTCATTGAAAGGGGTTGCAAGCTTCTAAAAATTACGAGTCTCCAGAAATCTCAGCAAATATTTTTTCACCCAAACTGGATGATACTTTCAGGTAATGATCAGTACACTTGGCCCACTTGGTTCTCCATATTTCGTTCTTCTATGTTGAAGCGTTCGTTTACACTAACAGTTTCCACTCTGGCATTTCACTCTGTTTTCTCCTATATTGATAGATGTATTTGGAACTCTAAATCAAACACGGTTTGTGCTAGCTTCTTGAAACTTGACACAGTAAAGCAGTTTCACATTCTAACTCTATGTTTTGTTTCTTTTTCATGTAGCCCTAAGCAGTGACTGGCGAGAAACACTTTCATTGAAAGGGGTTGCAAGCTTCCAAAAATTACGAGTCTCCAGAAATCTCAGCAAATATTTTTTCACCCAAACTGCATGATACTTTCAGGTAATGATCAGTACACTAAGCCCACTTGGTTCCCCAAATTTCGTTCTTCTATGTTGAAGCGTTCGTTTCCAGTAACAGTTTGAATTTTTGCGTTTCACTCTGTTTTCTCCTATATTGATAGATGTATTTGGAACTCTAAATGAAACACGGTTTGTGCTAGCTTCTTGAAACTTGACACAGTAAAGCAGTTTCACATTGTAACTCTATGTTTTGTTTCCTTTTCATGTATCCCTAAACAGTGACTGCCGAGAAACACTTTCATTGAAAGGGGTTGCAAGCTTCCAAAAATTACGAGTCTTCAGAAATCTCAGCAAATATTTTTTCACCCAAACTAGATGATACTTTCAGGTAATGATCAGTACACTAAGCCCTCTTGGTTCCCCAAATTTCGTTCTTCTATGTTGAAGCGTTCGTTTACACTAACAGTTTCCACTCTGGCATTTCACTCTGTTTTCTCCTATATTGATAGATGTATTTGGAACTCTAAATCAAACACGGTTTGTGCTAGCTTCTTGAAACTTGACACAGTAAAGCAGTTTCACATTCTAACTCTATGTTTTGTTTCCTTTTCATGTAGCCCTAAGCAGTGACTGGCGAGAAACACTTTCTTTGAAAGGGGTTGCAAGCTTCCAAAAATTACGAGTCTTCAGAAATCTCAGCAAATATTTTTTCACCCAAACTGGATGATACTTTCGGGTAATGATCAGTACACTAAGCCCACTTGGTTCCCCAAATTTCGTTCTTCTATGTTGAAGCGTTCATTTCCAGTAACAGTTTGAATTTTGTCGTTTCACTCTGTTTTCTCCTATATTGATAGATGTATTTGGAACTCTAAATCAAACACGGTTTGTGCTAGCTTCTTGAAACTTGACACAGTAAAGCAGTTTCACATTGTAACTCTATGTTTTGTTTCCTTTTCATGTAGCTTTAAGCAGTGACTGGCGAGAAACACTTTCATTGAAAGGGGTTGCAAGCTTCTAAAAATTACGAGTCTCCAGAAATCTCAGCAAATATTTTTTCACCCAAACTGGATGATACTTTCACGTAATGATCAGTACACTTGGCCCACTTGGTTCTCCAAATTTCGTTCTTCTATGTTGAAGCGTTCGTTTCCAGTAACAGTTTCCATTCTGGCATTTCACTCTGTTTTCTCCTATATTGATAGATGTATTTGGAACTCTAAATCAAACACGGTTTGTGCTAGCTTCTTGAAACTTGACACAGTAAAGCAGTTTCACATTGTAACTCTATGTTTTGTTTCCTTTTCATGTATCCCTAAACAGTGACTGCCGAGAAACACTTTCATTGAAAGGGGTTGCAAGCTTCCAAAAATTACGAGTCTCCAGAAATCTCAGCAAATACTTTTTCACCCAAACTGGATGATACTTTCAGGTAATGATCAGTACACTAAGCCCACTCGTTTCTCCAAATTTCATTCTTCTATGTTGAAGCGTTCGTTTCCAGTAACAGTTTCCATTCTGGCATTTCACTCTGTTTTCTCCTATATTGATAGATGTATTTGGAACTCTAAATCAAACACGGTTTGTGCTAGCTTCTTGAAACTTGACACAGTAAAGCAGTTTCACATTGTAACTCTATGTTTTGTTTCCTTTTCATGTAGCCCTAAGCAGTGACTGCCGAGAAACACTTTCATTGAAAGGGGTTGCAAGCTTCCAAAAATTACGAGTCTTCAGAAATCTCAGCAAATATTTTTTCACCCAAACTAGATGATACTTTCAGGTAATGATCAGTACACTAAGCCCTTTGGTTCCCCAAATTTCGTTCTTCTATGTTGAAGCGTTCGTTTCCAGTAACAGTTTGAATTTTGTCGTTTCACTCTGTTTTCTCCTATATTGATAGATGTATTTGGAACTCTAAATCAAACACGGTTTGTGCTAGCTTCTTGAAACTTGACACAGTAAAGCAGTTTCACATTGTAACTCTATGTTTTGTTTCCTTTTCATGTAGCTTTAAGCAGTGACTGGCGAGAAACACTTTCATTGAAAGGGGTTGCAAGCTTCCAAAAATTACGAGTCTCCAGAAATCTCAGCAAATATTTTTTCACCCAAACTGGATGATAATTTCAGGTAATGATCAGTACACTTGGCCCACTTGGTTCTCCAAATTTCGTTCTTCTATGTTGAAGCGTTCGTTTCCAGTAACAGTTTCCATTCTGGCATTTCACTCTGTTTTCTCCTATATTGATAGATGTATTTGGAACTCTAAATCAAACACGGTTTGTGCTAGCTTCTTGAAACTTCACACAGTAAAGCAGTTTCACATTGTAACTCTATGTTTTGTTTCCTTTTCATGTAGCTTTAAGCAGTGACTGGCGAGAAACACTTTCATTGAAAGGGGTTGCAAGCTTCCAAAAATTACGAGTCTCCAGAAATCTCAGCAAATATTTTTTCACCCAAACTGGATGATACTTTCAGGTAATGATCAGTACACTAAGCCCACTTGGTTCTCCAAATTTCATTCTTCTATGTTGAAGCGTTCGTTTCCAGTAACAGTTTCCATTCTGGCATTTCACTCTGTTTTCTCCTATATTGATAGATGTATTTGGAACTCTAAATCAAACACGGTTTGTGCTAGCTTCTTGAAACTTGACACAGTAAAGCAGTTTCACATTCTAACTCTATGTTTTGTTTCCTTTTCTTGTAGCCCTAAGCAGAGACTGGCGAGAAACACTTTCATTGAAAGGGGTTGCAAGCTTCTAAAAATTACGAGTCTCCAGAAATCTCAGCAAATATTTTTTCACCCAAACTGGATGATACTTTCAGGTAATGATCAGTACACTTGGCCCACTTGGTTCTCCATATTTCGTTCTTCTATGTTGAAGCGTTCGTTTACACTAACAGTTTCCAGTCTGGCATTTCACTCTGTTTTCTCCTATATTGATAGATGTATTTGGAACTCTAAATCAAACACGGTTTGTGCTAGCTTCTTGAAACTTGACACAGTAAAGCAGTTTCACATTCTAACTCTATGTTTTGTTTCTTTTTCATGTAGCCCTAAGCAGTGACTGGCGAGAAACACTTTCATTGAAAGGGGTTGCAAGCTTCCAAAAATTACGAGTCTCCAGAAATCTCAGCAAATATTTTTTCACCCAAACTGCATGATACTTTCAGGTAATGATCAGTACACTAAGCCCACTTGGTTCCCCAAATTTCGTTCTTCTATGTTGAAGCGTTCGTTTCCAGTAACAGTTTGAATTTTTGCGTTTCACTCTGTTTTCTCCTATATTGATAGATGTATTTGGAACTCTAAATCAAACACGGTTTGTGCTAGCTTCTTGAAACTTGACACAGTAAAGCAGTTTCACATTCTAACTCTATGTTTTGTTTCCTTTTCATGTAGCCCTAAGCAGTGACTGGCGAGGAACACTTTCATTGAAAGGGGTTGCAAGCTTCCAAAAATTACGAGTCTCCAGAAATCTCAGCAAATATTTTTTCACCCAAACTGCATGATACTTTCAGGTAATGATCAGTACACTAAGCCCACTTGGTTCCCCAAATTTCGTTCTTCTATGTTGAAGCGTTCGTTTCCAGTAACAGTTTGAATTTTTGCGTTTCACTCTGTTTTCTCCTATATTGATAGATGTATTTGGAACTCTAAATCAAACACGGTTTGTGCTAGCTTCTTGAAACTTGACACAGTAAAGCAGTTTCACATTCTAACTCTATGTTTTGTTTCCTTTTCATGTAGCCCTAAGCAGTGACTGGCGAGAAACACTTTCATTGAAAGGGGTTGCAAGCTTCCAAAAATTACGAGTCTCCAGAAATCTCAGCAAATATTTTTTCACCCAAACTGGATGATACTTTCAGGTAATGATCAGTACACTAAGCCCTCTTGGTTCCCCAAATTTCGTTCTTCTATGTTGAAGCGTTCGTTTCCAGTAACGGTTTGAATTTTGTCGTTTCACTCTGTTTTCTCCTATATCGATAGATGTATTTGGAACTCTAAATCAAACACGGTTTGTGCTAGCTTCTTGAAACTTGACACAGTAAATCAGTTTCACATTCTAACTCTATGTTTTGTTTCCTTTTCATGTAGCTTTAAGCAGTGACTTGCGAGAAACACTTTCATTGAAAGGGGTTGCAAGCTTCCAAAAATTACGAGTCTCCAGAAATCTCAGCAAATATTTTTTCACCCAAACTGGATGATACTTTCAGGTAATGATCAGTACTCTAAGCCCACTTGGTTCTCCAAATTTCATTCTTCTATGTTGAAGCGTTCGTTTCCAGTAACAGTTTCCATTCTGGCATTTCACTCTGTTTTCTCCTATATTGATAGATGTATTTGGAACTCTAAATCAAACACGGTTTGTGCTAGCTTCTTGAAACTTGACACAGTAAAGCAGTTTCACATTCTAACTCTATGTTTTGTTTCCTTTTCATGTAGCCCTAAGCAGTGACTGGCGAGAAACACTTTCATTGAAAGGGGTTGCAAGCTTCCAAAAATTACGAGTCTCCAGAAATCTCAGCAAATATTTTTTCACCCAAACTGCATGATACTTTCAGGTAATGATCAGTACACTAAGCCCACTTGGTTCCCCAAATTTCGTTCTTCTATGTTGAAGCGTTCGTTTCCAGTAACAGTTTGAATTTTGTCGTTTCACTCTGTTTTCTCCTATATTGATAGATGTATTTGGAACACTAAATCAAACACGGTTTGTGCTAGCTTCTTGAAACTTGACACAGTAAAGCAGTTTCACATTCTAACTCTATGTTTTGTTTCCTTTTCATGTAGCTTTAAGCAGTGACTGGCGAGAAACCCCTTCATTGAAAGGGGTTGCAAGCTTCCAAAAATTACGAGTCTCCAGAAATCTCAGCAAATACTTTTTCACCCAAACTGGATGATACTTTCAGGTAATGATCAGTACACTAAGCCCACTCGGTTCTCCAAATTTCATTCTTCTATGTTGAAGCGTTCGTTTCCAGTAACAGTTTCCATTCTGGCATTTCACTCTGTTTTCTCCTATATTGATAGATGTATTTGGAACTCTAAATCAAACACGGTTTGTGCTAGCTTCTTGAAACTTGACACAGTAAAGCAGTTTCACATTGTAACTCTATGTTTTGTTTCCTTTTCATGTAGCCTAAGCAGTGACTGCCGAGAAACACTTTCATTGAAAGGGGTTGGAAGCTTCCAAAAATTACGAGTCTTCAGAAATCTCAGCAAATATTTTTTCACCCAAACTAGATGATAGTTTCAGGTAATGATCAGTACACTAAGCCCTCTTGGTTCCCCAAATTTCGTTCTTCTATGTTGAAGCGTTCGTTTACACTAACAGTTTCCACTCTGGCATTTCACTCTGTTTTCTCCTATATTGATAGATGTATTTGGAACTCTAAATCAAACACGGTTTGTGCTAGCTTCTTGAAACTTGACACAGTAAAGCAGTTTCACATTCTAACTCTATGTTTTGTTTCCTTTTCATGTAGCTTTAAGCAGTGACTGGCGAGAAACACTTACATTGAAAGGGGTTGCAAGCTTCCAAAAATTACGAGTCTCCAGAAATCTCATCAAATATTTTTTCACCCAAACTGGATGATACTTTCAGGTAATGATCAGTACACTAAGCCCACTTGGTTCTCCAAATTTCATTCTTCTATGTTGAAGCGTTCGTTTCCAGTAACAGTTTCCATTCTGGCATTTCACTCTGTTTTCTCCTATATTGATAGATGTATTTGGAACTCTAAATCAAACACGGTTTGTGCTAGCTTCTTGAAACTTGACACAGTAAAGCAGTTTCACATTCTAACTCTATGTTTTGTTTCCTTTTCATGTAGCCCTAAGCAGTGACTGGCGAGAAACACTTTCATTGAAAGGGGTTGCAAGCTTCCAAAAATTACGAGTCTTCAGAAATCTCAGCAAATATTTTTTCACCCAAACTGGATGATACTTTCGGGTAATGATCAGTACACTAAGCCCACTTGGTTCCCCAAATTTCGTTCTTCTATGTTGAAGCGTTCATTTCCAGTAACAGTTTGAATTTTGTCGTTTCACTCTGTTTTCTCCTATATTGATAGATGTATTTGGAACTCTAAATCAAACACGGTTTGTGCTAGCTTCTTGAAACTTGACACAGTAAAGCAGTTTCACATTGTAACTCTATGTTTTGTTTCCTTTTCATGTAGCTTTAAGCAGTGACTGGCGAGAAACACTTTCATTGAAAGGGGTTGCAAGCTTCTAAAAATTACGAGTCTCCAGAAATCTCAGCAAATATTTTTTCACCCAAACTGGATGATACTTTCACGTAATGATCAGTACACTTGGCCCACTTGGTTCTCCAAATTTCGTTCTTCTATGTTGAAGCGTTCGTTTCCAGTAACAGTTTCCATTCTGGCATTTCACTCTGTTTTCTCCTATATTGATAGATGTATTTGGAACTCTAAATCAAACACGGTTTGTGCTAGCTTCTTGAAACTTGACACAGTAAAGCAGTTTCACATTGTAACTCTATGTTTTGTTTCCTTTTCATGTAGCCCTAAGCAGTGACTGGCGAGAAACACTTTCATTGAAAGGGGTTGCAAGCTTCCAAAAATTACGAGTCTCCAGAAATCTCAGCAAATATTTTTTCACCCAAACTGCATGATACTTTCAGGTAATGATCAGTACACTAAGCCCACTTGGTTCCCCAAATTTCGTTCTTCTATGTTGAAGCGTTCGTTTCCAGTAACAGTTTGAATTTTTGCGTTTCACTCTGTTTTCTCCTATATTGATAGATGTATTTGGAACTCTAAATCAAACACGGTTTGTGCTAGCTTCTTGAAACTTGACACAGTAAAGCAGTTTCACATTGTAACTCTATGTTTTGTTTCCTTTTCATGTAGCCCTAAGCAGTGACTGCCGAGAAACACTTTCATTGAAAGGGGTTGCAAGCTTCCAAAAATTACGAGTCTCCAGAAATCTCAGCAAATACTTTTTCACCCAAACTGGATGATACTTTCAGGTAATGATCAGTACACTAAGCCCACTCGTTTCTCCAAATTTCATTCTTCTATGTTGAAGCGTTCGTTTCCAGTAACAGTTTCCATTCTGGCATTTCACTCTGTTTTCTCCTATATTGATAGATGTATTTGGAACTCTAAATCAAACACGGTTTGTGCTAGCTTCTTGAAACTTGACACAGTAAAGCAGTTTCACATTGTAACTCTATGTTTTGTTTCCTTTTCATGTAGCCCTAAGCAGTGACTGCCGAGAAACACTTTCATTGAAAGGGGTTGCAAGCTTCCAAAAATTACGAGTCTTCAGAAATCTCAGCAAATATTTTTTCACCCAAACTAGATGATACTTTCAGGTAATGATCAGTACACTAAGCCCTTTGGTTCCCCAAATTTCGTTCTTCTATGTTGAAGCGTTCGTTTCCAGTAACAGTTTGAATTTTGTCGTTTCACTCTGTTTTCTCCTATATTGATAGATGTATTTGGAACTCTAAATCAAACACGGTTTGTGCTAGCTTCTTGAAACTTGACACAGTAAAGCAGTTTCACATTGTAACTCTATGTTTTGTTTCCTTTTCATGTAGCTTTAAGCAGTGACTGGCGAGAAACACTTTCATTGAAAGGGGTTGCAAGCTTCCAAAAATTACGAGTCTCCAGAAATCTCAGCAAATATTTTTTCACCCAAACTGGATGATAATTTCAGGTAATGATCAGTACACTTGGCCCACTTGGTTCTCCAAATTTCGTTCTTCTATGTTGAAGCGTTCGTTTCCAGTAACAGTTTCCATTCTGGCATTTCACTCTGTTTTCTCCTATATTGATAGATGTATTTGGAACTCTAAATCAAACACGGTTTGTGCTAGCTTCTTGAAACTTCACACAGTAAAGCAGTTTCACATTGTAACTCTATGTTTTGTTTCCTTTTCATGTAGCTTTAAGCAGTGACTGGCGAGAAACACTTTCATTGAAAGGGGTTGCAAGCTTCCAAAAATTACGAGTCTCCAGAAATCTCAGCAAATATTTTTTCACCCAAACTGGATGATACTTTCAGGTAATGATCAGTACACTAAGCCCACTTGGTTCTCCAAATTTCATTCTTCTATGTTGAAGCGTTCGTTTCCAGTAACAGTTTCCATTCTGGCATTTCACTCTGTTTTCTCCTATATTGATAGATGTATTTGGAACTCTAAATCAAACACGGTTTGTGCTAGCTTCTTGAAACTTGACACAGTAAAGCAGTTTCACATTCTAACTCTATGTTTTGTTTCCTTTTCTTGTAGCCCTAAGCAGAGACTGGCGAGAAACACTTTCATTGAAAGGGGTTGCAAGCTTCTAAAAATTACGAGTCTCCAGAAATCTCAGCAAATATTTTTTCACCCAAACTGGATGATACTTTCAGGTAATGATCAGTACACTTGGCCCACTTGGTTCTCCATATTTCGTTCTTCTATGTTGAAGCGTTCGTTTACACTAACAGTTTCCAGTCTGGCATTTCACTCTGTTTTCTCCTATATTGATAGATGTATTTGGAACTCTAAATCAAACACGGTTTGTGCTAGCTTCTTGAAACTTGACACAGTAAAGCAGTTTCACATTCTAACTCTATGTTTTGTTTCTTTTTCATGTAGCCCTAAGCAGTGACTGGCGAGAAACACTTTCATTGAAAGGGGTTGCAAGCTTCCAAAAATTACGAGTCTCCAGAAATCTCAGCAAATATTTTTTCACCCAAACTGCATGATACTTTCAGGTAATGATCAGTACACTAAGCCCACTTGGTTCCCCAAATTTCGTTCTTCTATGTTGAAGCGTTCGTTTCCAGTAACAGTTTAATTTTTGCGTTTCACTCTGTTTTCTCCTATATTGATAGATGTATTTGGAACTCTAAATCAAACACGGTTTGTGCTAGCTTCTTGAAACTTGACACAGTAAAGCAGTTTCACATTCTAACTCTATGTTTTGTTTCCTTTTCATGTAGCCCTAAGCAGTGACTGGCGAGAAACACTTTCATTGAAAGGGGTTGCAAGCTTCCAAAAATTACGAGTCTCCAGAAATCTCAGCAAATATTTTTTCACCCAAACTGGATGATACTTTCAGGTAATGATCAGTACACTAAGCCCTCTTGGTTCCCCAAATTTCGTTCTTCTATGTTGAAGCGTTCGTTTCCAGTAACGGTTTGAATTTTGTCGTTTCACTCTGTTTTCTCCTATATCGATAGATGTATTTGGAACTCTAAATCAAACACGGTTTGTGCTAGCTTCTTGAAACTTGACACAGTAAATCAGTTTCACATTCTAACTCTATGTTTTGTTTCCTTTTCATGTAGCTTTAAGCAGTGACTTGCGAGAAACACTTTCATTGAAAGGGGTTGCAAGCTTCCAAAAATTACGAGTCTCCAGAAATCTCAGCAAATATTTTTTCACCCAAACTGGATGATACTTTCAGGTAATGATCAGTACTCTAAGCCCACTTGGTTCTCCAAATTTCATTCTTCTATGTTGAAGCGTTCGTTTCCAGTAACAGTTTCCATTCTGGCATTTCACTCTGTTTTCTCCTATATTGATAGATGTATTTGGAACTCTAAATCAAACACGGTTTGTGCTAGCTTCTTGAAACTTGACACAGTAAAGCAGTTTCACATTCTAACTCTATGTTTTGTTTCCTTTTCATGTAGCTTTAAGCAGTGACTGGCGAGAAACCCCTTCATTGAAAGGGGTTGCAAGCTTCCAAAAATTACGAGTCTCCAGAAATCTCAGCAAATACTTTTTCACCCAAACTGGATGATACTTTCAGGTAATGATCAGTACACTAAGCCCACTCGGTTCTCCAAATTTCATTCTTCTATGTTGAAGCGTTCGTTTCCAGTAACAGTTTCCATTCTGGCATTTCACTCTGTTTTCTCCTATATTGATAGATGTATTTGGAACTCTAAATCAAACACGGTTTGTGCTAGCTTCTTGAAACTTGACACAGTAAAGCAGTTTCACATTGTAACTCTATGTTTTGTTTCCTTTTCATGTAGCCTAAGCAGTGACTGCCGAGAAACACTTTCATTGAAAGGGGTTGGAAGCTTCCAAAAATTACGAGTCTTCAGAAATCTCAGCAAATATTTTTTCACCCAAACTAGATGATAGTTTCAGGTAATGATCAGTACACTAAGCCCTCTTGGTTCCCCAAATTTCGTTCTTCTATGTTGAAGCGTTCGTTTACACTAACAGTTTCCACTCTGGCATTTCACTCTGTTTTCTCCTATATTGATAGATGTATTTGGAACTCAAAATCAAACACGGTTTGTGCTAGCTTCTTGAAACTTGACACAGTAAAGCAGTTTCACATTCTAACTCTATGTTTTGTTTCCTTTTCATGTAGCTTTAAGCAGTGACTGGCGAGAAACACTTACATTGAAAGGGGTTGCAAGCTTCCAAAAATTACGAGTCTCCAGAAATCTCATCAAATATTTTTTCACCCAAACTGGATGATACTTTCAGGTAATGATCAGTACACTAAGCCCACTTGGTTCTCCAAATTTCATTCTTCTATGTTGAAGCGTTCGTTTCCAGTAACAGTTTCCATTCTGGCATTTCACTCTGTTTTCTCCTATATTGATAGATGTATTTGGAACTCTAAATCAAACACGGTTTGTGCTAGCTTCTTGAAACTTGACACAGTAAAGCAGTTTCACATTCTAACTCTATGTTTTGTTTCCTTTTCATGTAGCCCTAAGCAGTGACTGGCGAGAAACACTTTCATTGAAAGGGGTTGCAAGCTTCCAAAAATTACGAGTCTTCAGAAATCTCAGCAAATATTTTTTCACCCAAACTGGATGATACTTTCGGGTAATGATCAGTACACTAAGCCCACTTGGTTCCCCAAATTTCGTTCTTCTATGTTGAAGGGTTCGTTTCCAGTAACAGTTTGAATTTTGTCGTTTCACTCTGTTTTCTCCTATATTGATAGATGTATTTGGAACTCTAAATCAAACACGGTTTGTGCTAGCTTCTTGAAACTTGACACAGTAAAGCAGTTTCACATTGTAACTCTATGTTTTGTTTCCTTTTCATGTAGCTTTAAGCAGTGACTGGCGAGAAACACTTTCATTGAAAGGGGTTGCAAGCTTTTAAAAATCGAGTCTCCAGAAATCTCAGCAAATATTTTTTCACCCAAACTGGATGATACTTTCAGGTAATGATCAGTACACTTGGCCCACTTGGTTCTCCAAATTTCGTTCTTCTATGTTGAAGCGTTCGTTTACACTAACAGTTTCCATTCTGGCATTTCACTCTGTTTTCTCCTATATTGATAGATGTATTTGGAACTCTAAATCAAACACGGTTTGTGCTAGCTTCTTGAATCTTGACACAGTAAAGCAGTTTCACATTCTAACTCTATGTTTTGTTTCCTTTTCTTGTAGCCCTAAGCAGAGACTGGCGAGAAACACTTTCATTGAAAGGGGTTGCAAGCTTCTAAAAATTACGAGTCTCCAGAAATCTCAGCAAATATTTTTTCACCCAAACTGGATGATACTTTCAGGTAATGATCAGTACACTTGGCCCACTTGGTTCTCCATATTTCGTTCTTCTATGTTGAAGCGTTCGTTTACACTAACAGTTTCCACTCTGGCATTTCACTCTGTTTTCTCCTATATTGATAGATGTATTTGGAACTCTAAATCAAACACGGTTTGTGCTAGCTTCTTGAAACTTGACACAGTAAAGCAGTTTCACATTCTAACTCTGTGTTTTGTTTCTTTTTCATGTAGCCCTAAGCAGTGACTGGCGAGAAACACTTTGATTGAAAGGGGTTGCAAGCTTCCAAAAATTACGAGTCTCCAGAAATCTCAGCAAATATTTTTTCACCCAAACTGCATGATACTTTCAGGTAATGATCAGTACACTAAGCCCACTTGGTTCCCCAAATTTCGTTCTTCTATGTTGAAGCGTTCGTTTCCAGTAACAGTTTGAATTTTTGCGTTTCACTCTGTTTTCTCCTATATTGATAGATGTATTTGGAACTCTAAATGAAACACGGTTTGTGCTAGCTTCTTGAAACTTGACACAGTAAAGCAGTTTCACATTGTAACTCTATGTTTTGTTTCCTTTTCATGTATCCCTAAACAGTGACTGCCGAGAAACACTTTCATTGAAAGGGGTTGCAAGCTTCCAAAAATTACGAGTCTTCAGAAATCTCAGCAAATATTTTTTCACCCAAACTAGATGATACTTTCAGGTAATGATCAGTACACTAAGCCCTCTTGGTTCCCCAAATTTCGTTCTTCTATGTTGAAGCGTTCGTTTACACTAACAGTTTCCACTCTGGCATTTCACTCTGTTTTCTCCTATATTGATAGATGTATTTGGAACTCTAAATCAAACACGGTTTGTGCTAGCTTCTTGAAACTTGACACAGTAAAGCAGTTTCACATTCTAACTCTATGTTTTGTTTCCTTTTCATGTAGCCCTAAGCAGTGACTGGCGAGAAACACTTTCATTGAAAGGGGTTGCAAGCTTCCAAAAATTACGAGTCTTCAGAAATCTCAGCAAATATTTTTTCACCCAAACTGGATGATACTTTCGGGTAATGATCAGTACACTAAGCCCACTTGGTTCCCCAAATTTCGTTCTTCTATGTTGAAGCGTTCATTTCCAGTAACAGTTTGAATTTTGTCGTTTCACTCTGTTTTCTCCTATATTGATAGATGTATTTGGAACTCTAAATCAAACACGGTTTGTGCTAGCTTCTTGAAACTTGACACAGTAAAGCAGTTTCACATTGTAACTCTATGTTTTGTTTCCTTTTCATGTAGCTTTAAGCAGTGACTGCCGAGAAACACTTTCATTGAAAGGGGTTGCAAGCTTCTAAAAATTACGAGTCTCCAGAAATCTCAGCAAATATTTTTTCACCCAAACTGGATGATACTTTCACGTAATGATCAGTACACTTGGCCCACTTGGTTCTCCAAATTTCGTTCTTCTATGTTGAAGCGTTCGTTTCCAGTAACAGTTTCCATTCTGGCATTTCACTCTGTTTTCTCCTATATTGATAGATGTATTTGGAACTCTAAATCAAACACGGTTTGTGCTAGCTTCTTGAAACTTGACACAGTAAAGCAGTTTCACATTCTAACTCTATGTTTTGTTTCCTTTTCTTGTAGCCCTAAGCAGAGACTGGCGAGAAACACTTTCATTGAAAGGGGTTGCAAGCTTCTAAAAATTACGAGTCTCCAGAAATCTCAGCAAATATTTTTTCACCCAAACTGGATGATACTTTCAGGTAATGATCAGTACACTTGGCTCACTTGGTTCTCCATATTTCGTTCTTCTATGTTGAAGCGTTCGTTTACACTAACAGTTTCCACTCTGGCATTTCACTCTGTTTTCTCCTATATTGATAGATGTATTTGGAACTCTAAATCAAACACGGTTTGTGCTAGCTTCTTGAAACTTGACACAGTAAAGCAGTTTCACATTCTAACTCTAAGTTTTGTTTCTTTTTCATGTAGCCCTAAGCAGTGACTGGCGAGAAACACTTTCATTGAAAGGGGTTGCAAGCTTTTAAAAATCGAGTCTCCAGAAATCTCAGCAAATATTTTTTCACCCAAACTGCATGATACTTTCAGGTAATGATCAGTACACTAAGCCCACTTGGTTCCCCAAATTTCGTTCTTCTATGTTGAAGCGTTCGTTTCCAGTAACAGTTTGAATTTTTGCGTTTCACTCTGTTTTCTCCTATATTGATAGATGTATTTGGAACTCTAAATCAAACATGGTTTGTGCTAGCTTCTTGAAACTTGACACAGTAAAGCAGTTTCACATTCTAACTCTATGTTTTGTATCCTTTTCATGTAGCCCTAAGCAGTGACTGCCGAGAAACACTTTCATTGAAAGTGGTTGCAAGCTTCCAAAAATTACGAGTCTTCAGAAATCTCAGCAAATATTTTTTCACCCAAACTAGATGATACTTTCAGGTAATGATCAGTACACTAAGCGCACTTGGTTCTCCAAATTTCATTCTTCTATGTTGAAGCGTTCGTTTCCAGTAACAGTTTCCATTCTGGCATTTCACTCTGTTTTCTCCTATATTGATAGATGTATTTGGAACTCTAAATCAAACACGGTTTGTGCTAGCTTCTTGAAACTTGACACAGTAAAGCAGTTTCACATTGTAACTCTATGTTTTGTTTCCTTTTCATGTAGCCCTAAGCAGTGACTGGCGAGAAACACTTTCATTGAAAGGGGTTGCAAGCTTCTAAAAATTACGAGTCTCCAGAAATCTCAGCAAATATTTTTTCACCCAAACTGCATGATACTTTCAGGTAATGATCAGTACACTAAGCCCACTTGGTTCCCCAAATTTCGTTCTTCTATGTTGAAGCGTTCGTTTCCAGTAACAGTTTGAATTTTTGCGTTTCACTCTGTTTTCTCCTATATTGATAGATGTATTTGGAACTCTAAATCAAACACGGTTTGTGCTAGCTTCTTGAAACTTGACACAGTAAAGCAGTTTCACATTGTAACTCTATGTTTTGTTTCCTTTTCATGTAGCCCAAAGCAGTGACTGCCGAGAAACACTTTCATTGAAAGGGGTTGCAAGCTTCCAAAAATTACGAGTCTCCAGAAATCTCAGCAAATATTTTTTCACCCAAACTAGATGATACTTTCAGGTAATGATCAGTACACTAAGCCCTCTTGGTTCCCCAAATTTCGTTCTTCTATGTTGAAGCGTTCGTTTACAGTAACAGTTTCCACTCTGGCATTACACTCTGTTTTCTCCTATATTGATAGATGTATTTGGAACTCTAAATCAAACACGGTTTGTGCTAGCTTCTTGAAACTTGACACAGTAAAGCAGTTTCACATTCTAACTCTATGTTTTGTTTCCTTTTCATGTAGCTTTAAGCAGTGTCTGGCGAGAAACACTTTCATTGAAAGGGGTTGCAAGCTTCCAAAAATTACGAGTCTCCAGAAATCTCATCAAATATTTTTTCACCCAAACTGGATGATACTTTCAGGTAATGATCAGTACACTAAGCCCACTTGGTTCTCCAAATTTCATTCTTCTATGTTGAAGCGTTCGTTTCCAGTAACAGTTTCCATTCTGGCATTTCACTCTGTTTTCTCCTATATTGATAGATGTATTTGGAACTCTAAATCAAACACGGTTTGTGCTAGCTTCTTGAAACTTGACACAGTAAAGCAGTTTCACATTCTAACTCTATGTTTTGTTTCCTTTTCATGTAGCCCTAAGCAGTGACTGGCGAGAAACACTTTCATTGAAAGGGGTTGCAAGCTTCCAAAAATTACGAGTCTTCAGAAATCTCAGCAAATATTTTTTCACCCAAACTGGATGATACTTTCGGGTAATGATCAGTACACTAAGCCCACTTGGTTCCCCAAATTTCGTTCTTCTATGTTGAAGCGTTCGTTTCCAGTAACAGTTTGAATTTTGTCGTTTCACTCTGTTTTCTCCTATATTGATAGATGTATTTGGAACTCTAAATCAAACACGGTTTGTGCTAGCTTCTTGAAACTTGACACAGTAAAGCAGTTTCACATTGTAACTCTATGTTTTGTTTCCTTTTCATGTAGCTTTAAGCAGTGACTGGCGAGAAACACTTTCATTGAAACGGGTTGCAAGCTTCTAAAAATTACGAGTCTCCAGAAATCTCAGCAAATATTTTTTCACCCAAACTGGATGATACTTTCACGTAATGATCAGTACACTTGGCCCACTTGGTTCTCCAAATTTCGTTCTTCTATGTTGAAGCGTTCGTTTCCAGTAACAGTTTGAATTTTTGCGTTTCACTCTGTTTTCTCCTATATTGATAGATGTATTTGGAACTCTAAATCAAACACGGTTTGTGCTAGCTTCTTGAAACTTGACACAGTAAAGCAGTTTCACATTGTAACTCTATGTTTTGTTTCCTTTTCATGTAGCCCTAAGCAGTGACTGCCGAGAAACACTTTCATTGAAAGGGGTTGCAAGCTTCCAAAAATTACGAGTCTTTAGAAATCTCAGCAAATATTTTTTCACCCAAACTAGATGATACTTTCAGGTAATGATCAGTACACTAAGCCCTCTTGGTTCCCCAAATTTCGTTCTTCTATGTTGAAGCGTTCGTTTACACTAACAGTTTCCACTCTGGCATTTCACTCTGTTTTCTCCTATATTGATAGATGCATTTGGAACTCTAAATCAAACACGGTTTGTGCTAGCTTCTTGAAACTTGACACAGTAAAGCAGTTTCACATTCTAACTCTATGTTTTGTTTCCTTTTCATGTAGCTTTAAGCAGTGACTGGCGAGAAACACTTTCATTGAAAGGGGTTGCAAGCTTCCAAAAATTACGAGTCTCCAGAAATCTCATCAAATATTTTTTCACCCAAACTGGATGATACTTTCAGGTAATGATCAGTACACTAAGCCCACTTGGTTCTCCAAATTTCATTCTTCTATGTTGAAGCGTTCGTTTCCAGTAACAGTTTCCATTCTGGCATTTCACTCTGTTTTCTCCTATATTGATAGATGTATTTGGAACTCTAAATCAAACACGGTTTGTGCTAGCTTCTTGAAACTTGACACAGTAAAGCAGTTTCACATTCTAACTCTATGTTTTGTTTCCTTTTCATGTAGCCCTAAGCAGTGACTGGCGAGAAACACTTTCATTGAAAGGGGTTGCAAGCTTCCAAAAATTACGAGTCTTCAGAAATCTCAGCAAATATTTTTTCACCCAAACTGGATGATACTTTCGGGTAATGATCAGTACACTAAGCCCACTTGGTTCCCCAAATTTCGTTCTTCTATGTTGAAGCGTTCGTTTCCAGTAACAGTTTGAATTTTGTCGTTTCACTCTGTTTTCTCCTATATTGATAGATGTATTTGGAACTCTAAATCAAACACGGTTTGGGCTAGCTTCTTGAAACTTGACACAGTAAAGCAGTTTCACATTGTAACTCTATGTTTTGTTTCCTTTTCATGTAGCTTTAAGCAGTGACTGGCGAGAAACACTTTCATTGAAAGGGGTTGCAAGCTTCTAAAAATTACGAGTCTCCAGAAATCTCAGCAAATATTTATTCACCCAAACTGGATGATACTTTCACGTAATGATCAGTACACTTGGCCCACTTGGTTCTCCAAATTTCGTTCTTCTATGTTGAAGCGTTCGTTTCCATTAACAGTTTCCATTCTGGCATTTCACTCTGTTTTCTCCTATATTGATAGATGTATTTGGAACTCTAAATCAAACACGGTTTGTGCTAGCTTCTTGAAACTTCACACAGTAAAGCAGTTTCACATTGTAACTCTATGTTTTGTTTCCTTTTCATGTAGCTTTAAGCAGTGACTGGCGAGAAACACTTTCATTGAAAGGGGTTGCAAGCTTCCAAAAATTACGAGTCTCCAGAAATCTCAGCAAATATTTTTTCACCCAAACTGGATGATACTTTCAGGTAATGATCAGTACACTAAGCCCACTTGGTTCTCCAAATTTCATTCTTCTATGTTGAAGCGTTCGTTTCCAGTAACAGTTTCCATTCTGGCATTTCACTCTGTTTTCTCCTATATTGATAGATGTATTTGGAACTCTAAATCAAACACGGTTTGTGCTAGCTTCTTGAAACTTGACACAGTAAAGCAGTTTCACATTCTAACTCTATGTTTTGTTTCCTTTTCATGTAGCCCTAAGCAGTGACTGGCGAGAAACACTTTCATTGAAAGGGGTTGCAAGCTTCCAAAAATTACGAGTCTCCAGAAATCTCAGCAAATATTTTTTCACCCAAACTACATGATACTTTCAGGTAATGATCAGTACACTAAGCCCACTCGGTTCTCCAAATTTCATTCTTCTATGTTGAAGCGTTCGTTTCCAGTAACAGTTTCCATTCTGGCATTTCACTCTGTTTTCTCCTATATTGATAGATGTATTTGGAACTCTAAATCAAACACGGTTTGTGCTAGCTTCTTGAAACTTGACACAGTAAAGCAGTTTCACATTCTAACTCTGTGTTTTGTTTCCTTTTCTTGTAGCCCTAAGCAGAGACTGGCGAGAAACACTTTCATTGAAAGGGGTTGCAAGCTTCTAAAAATTACGAGTCTCCAGATATCTCAGCAAATATTTTTTCACCCAAACTGGATGATACTTTCAGGTAATGATCAGTACACTTGGCCCACTTGGTTCTCCATATTTCGTTCTTCTATGTTGAAGCGTTCGTTTACACTAACAGTTTCCACTCTGGCATTTCACTCTGTTTTCTCCTATATTGATAGATGTATTTGGAACTCTAAATCAAACACGGTTTGTGCTAGCTTCTTGAAACTTGACACAGTAAAGCAGTTTCACATTCTAACTCTAAGTTTTGTTTCTTTTTCATGTAGCCCTAAGCAGTGACTGGCGAGAAACACTTTCATTGAAAGGGGTTGCAAGCTTCCAAAAATTACGAGTCTCCAGAAATCTCAGCAAATATTTTTTCACCCAAACTGCATGATACTTTCAGGTAATGATCAGTACACTAAGCCCACTTGGTTCCCCAAATTTCGTTCTTCTATGTTGAAGCGTTCGTTTCCAGTAACAGTTTGAATTTTTGCATTTCACTCTGTTTTCTCCTATATTGATAGATGTATTTGGAACTCTAAATCAAACACGGTTTGGGCTAGCTTCTTGAAACTTGACACAGTAAAGCAGTTTCACATTGTAACTCTATGTTTTGTTTCCTTTTCATGTAGCCCTAAGCAGTGACTGCCGAGAAACACTTTCATTGAAAGGGGTTGCAAGCTTCCAAAAATTACGAGTCTTCAGAAATCTCAGCAAATATTTTTTCACCCAAACTAGATGATACTTTCAGGTAATGATCAGTACACTAAGCCCTCTTGGTTCCCCAAATTTCGTTCTTCTATGTTGAAGCGTTCGTTTACACTAACAGTTTCCACTCTGGCATTTCACTCTGTTTTCTCCTATATTGATAGATGTATTTGGAACTCTAAATCAAACACGGTTTGTGCTAGCTTCTTGAAACTTGACACAGTAAAGCAGTTTCACATTCTAACTCTATGTTTTGTTTCCTTTTCATGTAGCTTTAAGCAGTGACTGGCGAGAAACACTTTCATTGAAAGGGGTTGCAAGCTTCCAAAAATTACGAGTCTCCAGAAATCTCATCAAATATTTTTTCACCCAAACTGGATGATACTTTCAGGTAATGATCAGTACACTAAGCCCACTTGGTTCTCCAAATTTCATTCTTCTATGTTGAAGCGTTCGTTTCCAGTAACAGTTTCCATTCTGGCATTTCACTCTGTTTTCTCCTATATTGATAGATGTATTTGGAACTCTAAATCAAACACGGTTTGTGCTAGCTTCTTGAAACTTGACACAGTAAAGCAGTTTCACATTCTAACTCTATGTTTTGTTTCCTTTTCATGTAGCCCTAAACAGTGACTGGCGAGAAACACTTTCATTGAAAGGGGTTGGAAGCTTCCAAAAATTACGAGTCTTCAGAAATCTCAGCAAATATTTTTTCACCCAAACTGGATGATACTTTCGGGTAATGATCAGTACACTAAGCCCACTTGGTTCCCCAAATTTCGTTCTTCTATGTTGAAGCGTTCGTTTCCAGTAACAGTTTGAATTTTGTCGTTTCACTCTGTTTTCTCCTATATTGATAGATGTATTTGGAACTCTAAATCAAACACGGTTTGGGCTAGCTTCTTGAAACTTGACACAGTAAAGCAGTTTCACATTGTAACTCTATGTTTTGTTTCCTTTTCATGTAGCCCTAAGCAGTGACTGCCGAGAAACACTTTCATTGAAAGGGGTTGCAAGCTTCCAAAAATTACGAGTCTTCAGAAATCTCAGCAAATATTTTTTCACCCAAACTAGATGATACTTTCAGGTAATGATCAGTACACTAAGCCCTCTTGGTTCCCCAAATTTCGTTCTTCTATGTTGAAGCGTTCGTTTACACTAACAGTTTCCACTCTGGCATTTCACTCTGTTTTCTCCTATATTGATAGATGTATTTGGAACTCTAAATCAAACACGGTTTGGGCTAGCTTCTTGAAACTTGACACAGTAAAGCAGTTTCACATTCTAACTCTATGTTTTGTTTCCTTTTCATGTAGCTTTAAGCAGTGACTGGCGAGAAACACTTTCATTGAAAGGGGTTGCAAGCTTCCAAAAATTACGAGTCTCCAGAAATCTCAGCAAATATTTTTTCACCCAAACTGGATGATACTTTCAGGTAATGATCAGTACACTAAGCCCACTTGGTTCTCCAAATTTCATTCTTCTATGTTGAAGCGTTCGTTTCCAGTAACAGTTTCCATTCTGGCATTTCACTCTGTTTTCTCCTATATTGATAGATGTATTTGGAACTCTAAATCAAACACGGTTTGTGCTAGCTTCTTGAAACTTGACACAGTAAAGCAGTTTCACATTGTAACTCTATGTTTTGTTTCCTTTTCATGTAGCTTTAAGCAGTGACTGGCGAGAAACACTTTCATTGAAAGGGGTTGCAAGCTTCCAAAAATTACGAGTCTCCAGAAATCTCAGCAAATATTTTTTCACCCAAACTGGATGATACTTTCAGGTAATGATCAGTACACTAAGCCCACTTGGTTCTCCAAATTTCATTCTTCTATGTTGAAGCGTTCGTTTCCAGTAACAGTTTCCATTCTGGCATTTCACTCTGTTTTCTCCTATATTGATAGATGTATTTGGAACTCTAAATCAAACACGGTTTGTGCTAGCTTCTTGAAACTTGACACAGTAAAGCAGTTTCACATTCTAACTCTATGTTTTGTTTCCTTTTCATGTAGCCCTAAGCAGTGACTGGCGAGAAACACTTTCATTGAAAGGGGTTGCAAGCTTCCAAAAATTACGAGTCTCCAGAAATCTCAGCAAATATTTTTTCACCCAAACTGCATGATACTTTCAGGTAATGATCAGTACACTAAGCCCACTCGGTTCTCCAAATTTCATTCTTCTATGTTGAAGCGTTCGTTTCCAGTAACAGTTTCCATTCTGGCATTTCACTCTGTTTTCTCCTATATTGATAGATGTATTTGGAACTCTAAATCAAACACGGTTTGTGCTAGCTTCTTGAAACTTGACACAGTAAAGCAGTTTCACATTCTAACACTAAGTTTTGTTTCTTTTTCATGTAGCCCTAAGCAGTGACTGGCGAGAAACACTTTCATTGAAAGGGGTTGCAAGCTTCTAAAAATTACGAGTCTCCAGAAATCTCAGCAAATATTTTTTCACCCAAACTGGATGATACTTTCAGGTAATGATCAGTACACTTGGCCCACTTGGTTCTCCAAATTTCGTTCTTCTATGTTGAAGCGTTCGTTTACACTAACAGTTTCCACTCTGGCATTTCACTCTGTTTTCTCCTATATTGATAGATGTATTTGGAACTCTAAATCAAACACGGTTTGTGCTAGCTTCTTGAAACTTGACACAGTAAAGCAGTTTCACATTCTAACTCTATGTTTTGTTTCTTTTTCATGTAGCCCTAAGCAGTGACTGGAGAGAAACACTTTCATTGAAAGGGGTTGCAAGCTTCCAAAAATTACGAGTCTCCAGAAATCTCAGCAAATATTTTTTCACCCAAACTGCATGATACTTTCAGGTAATGATCAGTACACTAAGCCCACTTGGTTCCCCAAATTTCGTTCTTCTATGTTGAAGCGTTCGTTTCCAGTAACAGTTTGAATTTTTGCGTTTCACTCTGTTTTCTCCTATATTGATAGATGTATTTGGAACTCTAAATCAAACATGGTTTGTGCTAGCTTCTTGAAACTTGACACAGTAAAGCAGTTTCACATTCTAACTCTATGTTTTGTTTCCTTTTCATGTAGCCCTAAGCAGTGACTGGCGAGAAACACTTTCATTGAAAGGGGTTGCAAGCTTCCAAAAATTACGAGTCTCCAGAAATCTCAGCAAATATTTTTTCACCCAAACTGGATGATACTTTCAGGTAATGATCAGTACACTAAGCCCTCTTGGTTCCCCAAATTTCGTTCTTCTATGTTGAAGCGTTCGTTTCCAGTAACGGTTTGAATTTTGTCGTTTCACTCTGTTTTCTCCTATATCGATAGATGTATTTGGAACTCTAAATCAAACACGGTTTGTGCTAGCTTCTTGAAACTTGACACAGTAAAGCAGTTTCACATTCTAACTCTATGTTTTGTTTCCTTTTCATGTAGCCCTAAGCAGTGACTGGCGAGAAACACTTTCATTGAAAGGGGTTGCAAGCTTCCAAAAATTACGAGTCTCCAGAAATCTCAGCAAATATTTTTTCACCCAAACTGGATGATACTTTCAGGTAATGATCAGTACACTAAGCCCTCTTGGTTCCCCAAATTTCGTTCTTCTATGTTGAAGCGTTCGTTTCCAGTAACGGTTTGAATTTTGTCGTTTCACTCTGTTTTCTCCTATATCGATAGATGTATTTGGAACTCTAAATCAAACACGGTTTGTGCTAGCTTCTTGAAACTTGACACAGTAAAGCAGTTTCACATTCTAACTCTATGTTTTGTTTCCTTTTCATGTAGCTTTAAGCAGTGACTGGCGAGAAACCCCTTCATTGAAAGGGGTTGCAAGCTTCCAAAAATTACGAGTCTCCAGAAATCTCAGCAAATACTTTTTCACCCAAACTGGATGATACTTTCAGGTAATGATCAGTACACTAAGCCCACTTGGTTCCCCAAATTTCGTTCTTCTATGTTGAAGCGTTCGTTTCCAGTAACAGTTTGAATTTTGTCGTTTCACTCTGTTTTCTCCTATATTGATAGATGTATTTGGAACTCTAAATCAAACACGGTTTGGGCTAGCTTCTTGAAACTTGACACAGTAAAGCAGTTTCACATTGTAACTCTATGTTTTGTTTCCTTTTCATGTAGCCCTAAGCAGTGACTGCCGAGAAACACTTTCATTGAAAGGGGTTGCAAGCTTCCAAAAATTACGAGTCTTCAGAAATCTCAGCAAATATTTTTTCACCCAAACTAGATGATACTTTCAGGTAATGATCAGTACACTAAGCCCTCTTGGTTCCCCAAATTTCGTTCTTCTATGTTGAAGCGTTCGTTTACACTAACAGTTTCCACTCTGGCATTTCACTCTGTTTTCTCCTATATTGATAGATGTATTTGGAACTCTAAATCAAACACGGTTTGTGCTAGCTTCTTGAAACTTGACACAGTAAAGCAGTTTCACATTCTAACTCTATGTTTTGTTTCCTTTTCATGTAGCTTTAAGCAGTGACTGGCGAGAAACACTTTCATTGAAAGGGGTTGCAAGCTTCTAAAAATTACGAGTCTCCAGAAATCTCAGCAAATATTTTTTCACCCAAACTGGATGATACTTTCACGTAATGATCAGTACACTTGGCCCACTTGGTTCTCCAAATTTCGTTCTTCTATGTTGAAGCGTTCGTTTCCAGTAACAGTTTCCATTCTGGCATTTCACTCTGTTTTCTCCTATATTGATAGATGTATTTGGAACTCTAAATCAAACACGGTTTGTGCTAGCTTCTTGAAACTTCACACAGTAAAGCAGTTTCACATTGTAACTCTATGTTTTGTTTCCTTTTCATGTAGCTTTAAGCAGTGACTGGCGAGAAACACTTTCATTGAAAGGGGTTGCAAGCTTCCAAAAATTACGAGTCTCCAGAAATCTCAGCAAATATTTTTTCACCCAAACTGGATGATACTTTCAGGTAATGATCAGTACACTAAGCCCACTTGGTTCTCCAAATTTCATTCTTCTATGTTGAAGCGTTCGTTTCCAGTAACAGTTTCCATTCTGGCATTTCACTCTGTTTTCTCCTATATTGATAGATGTATTTGGAACTCTAAATCAAACACGGTTTGTGCTAGCTTCTTGAAACTTGACACAGTAAAGCAGTTTCACATTCTAACTCTATGTTTTGTTTCCTTTTCATGTAGCCCTAAGCAGTGACTGGCGAGAAACACTTTCATTGAAAGGGGTTGCAAGCTTCCAAAAATTACGAGTCTCCAGAAAGCTCAGCAAATATTTTTTCACCCAAACTGCATGATACTTTCAGGTAATGATCAGTACACTAAGCCCACTTGGTTCCCCAAATTTCGTTCTTCTATGTTGAAGCGTTCGTTTCCAGTAACAGTTTGAATTTTTGCGTTTCACTCTGTTTTCTCCTATATTGATAGATGTATTTGGAACTCTAAATCAAACACGGTTTGTGCTAGCTTTGTGAAACTTGACACAGTAAAGCAGTTTCACATTCTAACTCTATGTTTTGTTTCCTTTTCATGTAGCCCTAAGCAGTGACTGGCGAGAAACACTTTCATTGAAAG
This sequence comes from Spermophilus citellus, assembly GCF_964194105.1. NCBI lineage: Eukaryota > Metazoa > Chordata > Mammalia > Rodentia > Sciuridae > Spermophilus > Spermophilus citellus. Next base: position 77,934,891 of record NC_138185.1, on the reverse strand, counting down.
GGGTTGCAAGCTTCCAAAAATTACGAGTCTCCAGAAATCTCAGCAAATATTTTTTCACCCAAACTAGATGATACTTTCAGGTAATGATCAGTACACTAAGCCCTCTTGGTTCCCCAAATTTCGTTCTTCTATGTTGAAGCGTTCGTTTCCAGTAACAGTTTGAATTTTGTCGTTTCACTCTGTTTTCTCCTATATTGATAGATGTATTTGGAACTCTAAATCAAACACGGTTTATGCTAGCTTCTTGAAACTTGACACAGTAAAGCAGTTTCACATTGTAACTCTATGTTTTGTTTCCTTTTCATGTAGCTTTAAGCAGTGACTGGCGAGATACACTTTCATTGAAAGGGGTTGCAAGCTTCTAAAAATTACGAGTCTCCAGAAATCTCAGCAAATATTTTTTCACCCAAACTGGATGATACTTTCACGTAATGATCAGTACACTTGGCCCACTTGGTTCTCCAAATTTCGTTCTTCTATGTTGAAGCGTTCGTTTCCAGTAACAGTTTCCATTCTGGCATTTCACTCTGTTTTCTCCTATATCGATAGATGTATTTGGAACTCTAAATCAAGCACGGTTTGTGCTAGCTTCTTGAAACTTGACACAGTAAAGCAGTTTCACATTCTAACTCTATGTTTTGTTTCCTTTTCATGTAGCTTTAAGCAGTGACTGGCGAGAAACCCCTTCATTGAAAGGGGTTGCAAGCTTCCAAAAATTACGAGTCTCCAGAAATCTCAGCAAATACTTTTTCACCCAAACTGGATGATACTTTCAGGTAATGATCAGTACACTAAGCCCACTTGGTTCCCCAAATTTCGTTCTTCTATGTTGAAGCGTTCGTTTCCAGTAACAATTTGAATTTTGTCGTTTCACTCTGTTTTCTCCTATATTGATAGATGTATTTGGAACTCTAAATCAAACACGGTTTGGGCTAGCTTCTTGAAACTTGACACAGTAAAGCAGTTTCACATTGTAACTCTATGTTTTGTTTCCTTTTCATGTAGCCCTAAGCAGTGACTGCCGAGAAACACTTTCATTGAAAGGGGTTGCAAGCTTCCAAAAATTACGAGTCTTCAGAAATCTCAGCAAATATTTTTTCACCCAAACTAGATGATACTTTCAGGTAATGATCAGTACACTAAGCCCTCTTGGTTCCCCAAATTTCGTTCTTCTATGTTGAAGCGTTCGTTTACACTAACAGTTTCCACTCTGGCATTTCACTCTGTTTTCTCCTATATTGATAGATGTATTTGGAACTCTAAATCAAACACGGTTTGTGCTAGCTTCTTGAAACTTGACACAGTAAAGCAGTTTCACATTCTAACTCTATGTTTTGTTTCCTTTTCATGTAGCTTTAAGCAGTGACTGGCGAGAAACACTTTCATTGAAAGGGGTTGCAAGCTTCCAAAAATTACGAGTCTCCAGAAATCTCAGCAAATATTTTTTCACCCAAACTGGATGATACTTTCAGGTAATGATCAGTACACTAAGCCCACTTGGTTCTCCAAATTTCATTCTTCTATGTTGAAGCGTTCGTTTCCAGTAACAGTTTCCATTCTGGCATTTCACTCTGTTTTCTCCTATATTGATAGATGTATTTGGAACTCTAAATCAAACACGGTTTGTGCTAGCTTCTTGAAACTTGACACAGTAAAGCAGTTTCACATTCTAACTCTATGTTTTGTTTCCTTTTCATGTAGCCCTAAGCAGTGACTGGCGAGAAACACTTTCATTGAAAGGGGTTGCAAGCTTCCAAAAATTACGAGTCTCCAGAAAGCTCAGCAAATATTTTTTCACCCAAACTGCATGATACTTTCAGGTAATGATCAGTACACTAAGCCCACTTGGTTCCCCAAATTTCGTTCTTCTATGTTGAAGCGTTCGTTTCCAGTAACAGTTTGAATTTTTGCGTTTCACTCTGTTTTCTCCTATATTGATAGATGTATTTGGAACTCTAAATCAAACACGGTTTGTGCTAGCTTCTTGAAACTTGACACAGTAAAGCAGTTTCACATTCTAACTCTATGTTTTGTTTCCTTTTCATGTAGCCCTAAGCAGTGACTGGCGAGAAACACTTTCATTGAAAGGGGTTGCAAGCTTCCAAAAATTACGAGTCTCCAGAAATCTCAGCAAATATTTTTTCACCCAAACTAGATGATACTTTCAGGTTATGATCAGTACACTAAGCCCTCTTGGTTCCCCAAATTTCGTTCTTCTATGTTGAAGCGTTCTTTTCCAGTAACAGTTTGAATTTTGTCGTTTCACTCTGTTTTCTCCTATATTGATAGATGTATTTGGAACTCTAAATCAAACACGGTTTATGCTAGCTTCTTGAAACTTGACACAGTAAAGCAGTTTCACATTGTAACTCTATGTTTTGTTTCCTTTTCATGTAGCTTTAAGCAGTGACTGGCGAGATACACTTTCATTGAAAGGGGTTGCAAGCTTCTAAAAATTACGAGTCTCCAGAAATCTCAGCAAATATTTTTTCACCCAAACTGGATGATACTTTCACGTAATGATCAGTACACTTGGCCCACTTGGTTCTCCAAATTTCGTTCTTCTATGTTGAAGCGTTCGTTTCCAGTAACAGTTTCCATTCTGGCATTTCACTCTGTTTTCTCCTATATTGATAGATGTATTTGGAACTCTAAATCAAACACGGTTTGTGCTAGCTTCTTGAAACTTGACACAGTAAAGCAGTTTCACATTGTAACTCTATGTTTTATTTCCTTTTCATGTAGCTTTAAGCAGTGACTGGCGAGAAACACTTTCATTGAAAGGGGTTGCAAGCTTCCAAAAATTACGAGTCTCCAGAAATCTCAGCAAATATTTTTTCACCCAAACTGGATGATACTTTCAGGTAATGATCAGTACACTAAGCCCACTTGGTTCTCCAAATTTCATTCTTCTATGTTGAAGCGTTCGTTTCCAGTAACAGTTTCCATTCTGGCATTTCACTCTGTTTTCTCCTATATTGATAGATATATTTGGAACTCTAAATCAAACACGGTTTGTGCTAGCTTCTTGAAACTTGACACAGTAAAGCAGTTTCACATTCTAACTCTATGTTTTGTTTCCTTTTCATGTAGCCCTAAGCAGTGCCTGGCGAGAAACACTTTCATTGAAAGGGGTTGCAAGCTTCCAAAAATTACGAGTCTCCAGAAATCTCAGCAAATATTTTTTCACCCAAACTGCATGATACTTTCAGGTAATGATCAGTACACTAAGCCCACTCGGTTCTCCAAATTTCATTCTTCTATGTTGAAGCGTTCGTTTCCAGTAACAGTTTCCATTCTGGCATTTCACTGTTTTCTCCTATATTGATAGATGTATTTGGAACTCTAAATCAAACACGGTTTGTGCTAGCTTCTTGAAACTTGACACAGTAAAGCAGTTTCACATTGTAACTCTATGTTTTGTTTCCTTTTCTTGTAGCCCTAAGCAGAGACTGGCGAGAAACACTTTCATTGAAAGGGGTTGCAAGCTTCTAAAAATTACGAGTCTCCAGAAATCTCAGCAAATATTTTTTCACCCAAACTGGATGATACTTTCAGGTAATGATCAGTACACTTGGCCCACTTGGTTCTCCATATTTCGTTCTTCTATGTTGAAGCGTTCGTTTACACTAACAGTTTCCACTCTGGCATTTCACTCTGTTTTCTCCTATATTGATAGATGTATTTGGAACTCTAAATCAAACACGGTTTGTGCTAGCTTCTTGAAACTTGACACAGTAAAGCAGTTTCACATTCTAACTCTATGTTTTGTTTCTTTTTCATGTAGCCCTAAGCAGTGACTGGCGAGAAACACTTTCATTGAAAGGGGTTGCAAGCTTCCAAAAATTACGAGTCTCCAGAAATCTCAGCAAATATTTTTTCACCCAAACTGCATGATACTTTCAGGTAATGATCAGTACACTAAGCCCACTTGGTTCCCCAAATTTCGTTCTTCTATGTTGAAGCGTTCGTTTCCAGTAACAGTTTGAATTTTTGCGTTTCACTCTGTTTTCTCCTATATTGATAGATGTATTTGGAACTCTAAATCAAACACGGTTTGTGCTAGCTTCTTGAAACTTGACACAGTAAAGCAGTTTCACATTGTAACTCTATGTTTTGTTTCCTTTTCATGTAGCCCTAAGCAGTGACTGCCGAGAAACACTTTCATTGAAAGGGGTTGCAAGCTTCCAAAAATTACGAGTCTTCAGAAAACTCAGCAAATATTTTTTCACCCAAACTAGATGATACTTTCAGGTAATGATCAGTACACTAAGCCCTCTTGGTTCCCCAAATTTCGTTCTTCTATGTTGAAGCGTTCGTTTACACTAACAGTTTCCACTCTGGCATTTCACTCTGATTTCTCCTATATTGATAGATGTATTTGGAACTCTAAATCAAACACGGTTTGTGCTAGCTTCATGAAACTTGACACAGTAAAGCAGTTTCACATTCTAACTCTATGTTTTGTTTCCTTTTCATGTAGCTTTAAGCAGTGACTGGCGAGAAACACTTTCATTGAAAGGGGTTGCAAGCTTCCAAAAATTACGAGTCTCCAGAAATCTCATCAAATATTTTTTCACCCAAACTGGATGATACTTTCAGGTAATGATCAGTACACTAAGCCCACTTGGTTCTCCAAATTTCATTCTTCTATGTTGAAGCGTTCGTTTCCAGTAACAGTTTCCATTCTGGCATTTCACTCTGTTTTCTCCTATATTGATAGATGTATTTGGAACTCTAAATCAAACACGGTTTGTGCTAGCTTCTTGAAACTTGACACAGTAAAGCAGTTTCACATTGTAACTCTATGTTTTGTTTCCTTTTCATGTAGCTTTAAGCAGTGACTGGCGAGAAACACTTTCATTGAAAGGGGTTGCAAGCTTCTAAAAATTACGAGTCTCCAGAAATCTCAGCAAATATTTTTTCACCCAAACTGGATGATACTTTCACGTAATGATCAGTACACTTGGCCCACTTGGTTCTCCAAATTTCGTTCTTCTATGTTGAAGCGTTCGTTTCCAGTAACAGTTTCCATTCTGGCATTTCACTCTGTTTTCTCCTATATTGATAGATGTATTTGGAACTCTAAATCAAACACGGTTTGTACTAGCTTCTTGAAACTTGACACAGTAAAGCAGTTTCACATTCTAACTCTATGTTTTCTTTCCTTTTCTTGTAGCCCTAAGCAGAGACTGGCGAGAAACACTTTCATTGAAAGGGGTTGCAAGCTTCTAAAAATTACGAGTCTCCAGAAATCTCAGCAAATATTTTTTCACCCAAACTGGATGATACTTTCAGGTAATGATGAGTACACTTGGCCCACTTGGTTCTCCATATTTCGTTCTTCTATGTTGAAGCGTTCGTTTACACTAACAGTTTCCACTCTGGCATTTCACTCTGTTTTCTCCTATATTGATAGATGTATTTGGAACTCTAAATCAAACACGGTTTGTGCTAGCTTCTTGAAACTTGACACAGTAAAGCAGTTTCACATTCTAACTCTAAGTTTTGTTTCTTTTTCATGTAGCCCTAAGCAGTGACTGGCGAGAAACACTTTCATTGAAAGGGGTTGCAAGCTTCCAAAAATTACGAGTCTCCAGAAATCTCAGCAAATATTTTTTCACCCAAACTGCATGATACTTTCAGGTAATGATCAGTACACTAAGCCCACTTGGTTCCCCAAATTTCGTTCTTCTATGTTGAAGCGTTCGTTTCCAGTAACAGTTTGAATTTTTGCGTTTCACTCTGTTTTCTCCTATATTGATAGATGTATTTGGAACTCTAAATCAAACACGGTTTGTGCTAGCTTCTTGAAACTTGACACAGTAAAGCAGTTTCACATTGTAACTCTATGTTTTGTTTCCTTTTCATGTAGCCCTAAGCAGTGACTGCCGAGAAACACTTTCATTGAAAGGGGTTGCAAGCTTCCAAAAATTACGAGTCTTCAGAAATCTCAGCAAATATTTTTTCACCCAAACTAGATGATACTTTCAGGTAATGATCAGTACACTAAGCCCTCTTGGTTCCCCAAATTTCGTTCTTCTATGTTGAAGCGTTCGTTTCCAGTAACAGTTTGAATTTTGTCGTTTCACTCTGTTTTCTCCTATATTGATAGATGTATTTGGAACTCTAAATCAAACACGGTTTGTGCTAGCTTCTTGAAACTTGACACAGTAAAGCAGTTTCACATTCTAACTCTATGTTTTGTTTCCTTTTCATGTAGCTTTAAGCAGTGACTGGCGAGAAACACTTTCATTGAAAGGGGTTGCAAGCTTCTAAAAATTACGAGTCTCCAGAAATCTCAGCAAATATTTTTTCACCCAAACTGGATGATACTTTCACGTAATGATCAGTACACTTGGCCCACTTGGTTCTCCAAATTTCGTTCTTCTATGTTGAAGCGTTCGTTTCCAGTAACAGTTTCCATTCTGGCATTTCACTCTGTTTTCTCCTATATTGATAGATGTATTTGGAACTCTAAATCAAACACGGTTTGTGCTAGCTTCTTGAAACTTCACACAGTAAAGCAGTTTCACATTGTAACTCTATGTTTTGTTTCCTTTTCATGTAGCTTTAAGCAGTGACTGGCGAGAAACACTTTCATTGAAAGGGGTTGCAAGCTTCCAAAAATTACGAGTCTCCAGAAATCTCAGCAAATATTTTTTCACCCAAACTGGATGATACTTTCAGGTAATGATCAGTACACTAAGCCCACTTGGTTCTCCAAATTTCATTCTTCTATGTTGAAGCGTTCGTTTCCAGTAACAGTTTCCATTCTGGCATTTCACTCTGTTTTCTCCTATATTGATAGATGTATTTGGAACTCTAAATCAAACACGGTTTGTGCTAGCTTCTTGAAACTTGACACAGTAAAGCAGTTTCACATTCTAACTCTATGTTTTGTTTCCTTTTCATGTAGCCCTAAGCAGTGACTGGCGAGAAACACTTTCATTGAAAGGGGTTGCAAGCTTCCAAAAATTACGAGTCTCCAGAAATCTCAGCAAATATTTTTTCACCCAAACTGCATAATACTTTCAGGTAATGATCAGTACACTAAGCCCACTCGGTTCTCCAAATTTCATTCTTCTATGTTGAAGCGTTCGTTTCCAGTAACAGTTTCCATTCTGGCATTTCACTCTGTTTTCTCCTATATTGATAGATGTATTTGGAACTCTAAATCAAACACGGTTTGTGCTAGCTTCTTGAAACTTGACACAGTAAATCAGTTTCACATTCTAACTCTATGTTTTGTTTCCTTTTCTTGTAGCCATAAGCAGAGACTGGCGAGAAACACTTTCATTGAAAGGGGTTGCAAGCTTCTAAAAATTACAAGTCTCCAGAAATCTCAGCAAATATTTTTTCACCCAAACTGGATGATACTTTCAGGTAATGATCAGTACACTTGGCCCACTTGGTTCTCCATATTTCGTTCTTCTATGTTGAAGCGTTCGTTTACACTAACAATTTCCACTCTGGCATTTCACTCTGTTTTCTCCTATATTGATAGATGTATTTGGAACTCTAAATCAAACACGGTTTGTGCTAGCTTCTTGAAAATTGACACAGTAAAGCAGTTTCACATTCTAACTCTATGTTTTGTTTCTTTTTCATGTAGCCCTAAGCAGTGACTGGTGAGAAACACTTAAATTGAAAGGGGTTGCAAGCTTCCAAAAATTACGAGTCTCCAGAAATCTCAGCAAATATTTTTTCACCCAAACTGCATGATACTTTCAGGTAATGATCAGTACACTAAGCCCACTTGGTTCCCCAAATTTCGTTCTTCTATGTTGAAGCGTTCGTTTCCAGTAACAGTTTGAATTTTTGCGTTTCACTCTGTTTTCTCCTATATTGATAGATGTATTTGGAACTCTAAATCAAACACGGTTTGTGCTAGCTTCTTGAAACTTGACACAGTAAAGCAGTTTCACATTCTAACTCTATGTTTTGTTTCCTTTTCATGTAGCCCTAAGCAGTGACTGGCGAGAAACACTTACATTGAAAGGGGTTGCAAGCTTCCAAAAATTACGAGTCTCCAGAAATCTCAGCAAATATTTTTTCACCCAAACTGGATGATACTTTCAGGTAATGATCAGTACACTAAGCCCTCTTGGTTCCCCAAATTTCGTTCTTCTATGTTGAAGCGTTCGTTTCCAGTAACGGTTTGAATTTTGTCGTTTCACTCTGTTTTCTCCTATATCGATAGATGTATTTGGAACTCTAAATCAAACACGGTTTGTGCTAGCTTCTTGAAACTTGACACAGTAAAGCAGTTTCACATTCTAACTCTATGTTTTGTTTCCTTTTCATGTAGCTTTAAGCAGTGACTTGCGAGACACACTTTCATTGAAAGGGGTTGCCAGCTTCCAAAAATTACGAGTCTCCAGAAATCTCAGCAAATATTTTTTCACCCAAACTGCATGATACTTTCAGGTAATGATCAGTACACTAAGCCCACTTGGTTCCCCAAATTTCGTTCTTCTATGTTGAAGCGTTCGTTTCCAGTAACAGTTTGAATTTTTGCGTTTCACTCTGTTTTCTCCTATATTGATAGATGTATTTGGAACTCTAAATCAAACACGGTTTGTGCTAGCTTCTTGAAACTTGACACAGTAAAGCAGTTTCACATTGTAACTCTATGTTTTGTTTCCTTTTCATGTAGCCCTAAGCAGTGACTGCCGAGAAACACTTTCATTGAAAGGGGTTGCAAGCTTCCAAAAATTACGAGTCTTCAGAAATCTCAGCAAATATTTTTTCACCCAAACTAGATGATACTTTCAGGTAATGATCAGTACACTAAGCCCTCTTGGTTCCCCAAATTTCGTTCTTCTATGTTGAAGCGTTCGTTTCCAGTAACAGTTTGAATTTTGTCGTTTCACTCTGTTTTCTCCTATATTGATAGATGTATTTGGAACTCTAAATCAAACACGGTTTGTGCTAGCTTCTTGAAACTTGACACAGTAAAGCAGTTTCACATTCTAACTCTATGTATTGTTTCCTTTTCTTGTAGCCATAAGCAGAGACTGGCGAGAAACACTTTCATTGAAAGGGGTTGCAAGCTTCTAAAAATTACAAGTCTCCAGAAATCTCAGCAAATATTTTTTCACCCAAACTGGATGATACTTTCAGGTAATGATCAGTACACTTGGCCCACTTGGTTCTCCATATTTCGTTCTTCTATGTTGAAGCGTTCGTTTACACTAACAAATTCCACTCTGGCATTTCACTCTGTTTTCTCCTATATTGATAGATGTATTTGGAACTCTAAATCAAACACGGTTTGTGCTAGCTTCTTGAAAATTGACACAGTAAAGCAGTTTCACATTCTAACTCTATGTTTTGTTTCTTTTTCATGTAGCCCTAAGCAGTGACTGGCGAGAAACACTTTAATTGAAAGGGGTTGCAAGCTTCCAAAAATTACGAGTCTCCAGAAATCTCAGCAAATATTTTTTCACCCAAACTGCATGATACTTTCAGGTAATGATCAGTACACTAAGCCCACTTGGTTCCCCAAATTTCGTTCTTCTATGTTGAAGCGTTCGTTTCCAGTAACAGTTTGAATTTTTGCGTTTCACTCTGTTTTCTCCTATATTGATAGATGTATTTGGAACTCTAAATCAAACATGGTTTGTGCTAGCTTCTTGAAACTTGACACAGTAAAGCAGTTTCACATTCTAACTCTATGTTTTGTTTCCTTTTCATGTAGCCCTAAGCAGTGACTGGCGAGAAACACTTACATTGAAAGGGGTTGCAAGCTTCCAAAAATTACGAGTCTCCAGAAATCTCAGCAAATATTTTTTCACCCAAACTGGATGATACTTTCAGGTAATGATCAGTACACTAAGCCCTCTTGGTTCCACAAATTTCGTTCTTCTATGTTGAAGCGTTCGTTTCCAGTAACGGTTTGAATTTTGTCGTTTCACTCTGTTTTCTCCTATATCGATAGATGTATTTGGAACTCTAAATCAAACACGGTTTGTGCTAGCTTCTTGAAACTTGACACAGTAAAGCAGTTTCACATTCTAACTCTATGTTTTGTTTCCTTTTCATGTAGCTTTAAGCAGTGACTTGCGAGACACACTTTCATTGAAAGGGGTTGCAAGCTTCCAAAAATTACGAGTCTCCAGAAATCTCAGCAAATATTTTTTCACCCAAACTGCATGATACTTTCAGGTAATGATCAGTACACTAAGCCCACTTGGTTCCCCAAATTTCGTTCTTCTATGTTGAAGCGTTCGTTTCCAGTAACAGTTTGAATTTTGTCGTTTCACTCTGTTTTCTCCTATATTGATAGATGTATTTGGAACACTAAATCAAACACGGTTTGTGCTAGCTTCTTGAAACTTGACACAGTAAAGCAGTTTCACATTCTAACTCTATGTTTTGTTTCCTTTTCATGTAGCTTTAAGCAGTGACTGGCGAGAAACCCCTTCATTGAAAGGGGTTGCAAGCTTCCAAAAATTACGAGTCTCCAGAAATCTAAGCAAATACTTTTTCACCCAAACTGGATGATACTTTCAGGTAATGATCAGTACACTAAGCCCACTCGGTTCTCCAAATTTCATTCTTCTATGTTGAAGCGTTCGTTTACACTAACAGTTTCCACTCTGGCATTTCACTCTGTTTTCTCCTATATTGATAGATGTATTTGGAACTCTAAATCAAACACGGTTTGTGCTAGCTTCTTGAAACTTGACACAGTAAAGCAGTTTCACATTCTAACTCTAAGTTTTGTTTCTTTTTCATGTAGCCCTAAGCAGTGACTGGCGAGAAACACTTTCATTGAAAGGGGTTGCAAGCTTCCAAAAATTACGAGTCTCCAGAAATCTCAGCAAATATTTTTTCATCCAAACTGCATGATACTTTCAGGTAATGATCAGTACACTAAGCCCACTTGGTTCCCCAAATTTCGTTCTTCTATGTTGAAGCGTTCGTTTCCAGTAACAGTTTGAATTTTTGCGTTTCACTCTGTTTTCTCCTATATTGATAGATGTATTTGGAACTCTAAATCAAACACGGTTTGTGCTAGCTTCTTGAAACTTGACACAGTAAAGCAGTTTCACATTCTAACTCTATGTTTTGTTTCCTTTTCTTGTAGCCCTAAGCAGAGACTGGCGAGAATCACTTTCATTGAAAGGGGTTGCAAGCTTCTAAAAATTACGAGTCTCCAGAAATCTCAGCAAATATTTTTTCACCCAAACTGGATGATACTTTCAGGTAATGATCAGTACACTTGGCCCACTTGGTTCTCCATATTTCGTTCTTCTATGTTGAAGCGTTCGTTTACACTAACAATTTCCACTCTGGCATTTCACTCTGTTTTCTCCTATATTGATAGATGTATTTGGAACTCTAAATCAAACACGGTTTGTGCTAGCTTCTTGAAAATTGACACAGTAAAGCAGTTTCACATTCTAACTCTATGTTTTGTTTCTTTTTCATGTAGCCCTAAGCAGTGACTGGCGAGAAACACTTTAATTGAAAGGGGTTGCAAGCTTCCAAAAATTACGAGTCTCCAGAAATCTCAGCAAATATTTTTTCACCCAAACTGCATGATACTTTCAGGTAATGATCAGTACACTAAGCCCACTTGGTTCCCCAAATTTCGTTCTTCTATGTTGAAGCGTTCGTTTCCAGTAACAGTTTGAATTTTTGCGTTTCACTCTGTTTTCTCCTATATTGATAGATGTATTTGGAACTCTAAATCAAACACGGTTTGTGCTAGCTTCTTGAAACTTGACACAGTAAAGCAGATTCACATTCTAACTCTATGTTTTGTTTCCTTTTCATGTAGCCCTAAGCAGTGACTGGCGAGAAACACTTTAATTGAAAGGGGGTGCAAGCTTCCAAAAATTACGAGTCTCCAGAAATCTCAGCAAATATTTTTTCACCCAAACTGCATGATACTTTCAGGTAATGATCAGTACACTAAGCCCACTTGGTTCCCCAAATTTCGTTCTTCTATGTTGAAGCGTTCGTTTCCAGTAACAGTTTGAATTTTGTCGTTTCACTCTGTTTTCTCCTATATTGATAGATGTATTTGGAACACTAAATCAAACACGGTTTGTGCTAGCTTCTTGAAACTTGACACAGTAAAGCAGTTTCACATTCTAACTCTATGTTTTGTTTCCTTTTCATGTAGCTTTAAGCAGTGACTGGCGAGAAACCCCTTCATTGAAAGGGGTTGCAAGCTTCCAAAAATTACGAGTCTCCAGAAATCTCAGCAAATACTTTTTCACCCAAACTGGATGATACTTTCAGGTAATGATCAGTACACTAAGCCCACTCGGTTCTCCAAATTTCATTCTTCTATGTTGAAGCGTTCGTTTACACTAACAGTTTCCACTCTGGCATTTCACTCTGTTTTCTCCTATATTGATAGATGTATTTGGAACTCTAAATCAAACACGGTTTGTGCTAGCTTCTTGAAACTTGACACAGTAAAGCAGTTTCACATTCTAACTCTAAGTTTTGTTTCTTTTTCATGTAGCCCTAAGCAGTGACTGGCGAGAAACACTTTCATTGAAAGGGGTTGCAAGCTTCCAAAAATTACGAGTCTCCAGAAATCTCAGCAAATATTTTTTCACCCAAACTGCATGATACTTTCAGGTAATGATCAGTACACTAAGCCCACTTGGTTCCCCAAATTTCGTTCTTCTATGTTGAAGCGTTCGTTTCCAGTAACAGTTTGAATTTTTGCGTTTCACTCTGTTTTCTCCTATATTGATAGATGTATTTGGAACTCTAAATCAAACACGGTTTGTGCTAGCTTCTTGAAACTTGACACAGTAAAGCAGTTTCACATTGTAACTCTATGTTTTGTTTCCTTTTCATGTAGCCCTAAGCAGTGACTGCCGAGAAACACTTTCATTGAAAGGGGTTGCAAGCTTCCAAAAATTACGAGTCTTCAGAAAACTCAGCAAATATTTTTTCACCCAAACTAGATGATACTTTCAGGTAATGATCAGTACACTAAGCCCTCTTGGTTCCCCAAATTTCGTTCTTCTATGTTGAAGCGTTCGTTTACACTAACAGTTTCCACTCTGGCATTTCACTCTGATTTCTCCTATATTGATAGATGTATTTGGAACTCTAAATCAAACACGGTTTGTGCTAGCTTCATGAAACTTGACACAGTAAAGCAGTTTCACATTCTAACTCTATGTTTTGTTTCCTTTTCATGTAGCTTTAAGCAGTGACTGGCGAGAAACACTTTCATTGAAAGGGGTTGCAAGCTTCCAAAAATTACGATTCTCCAGAAATCTCAGCAAATATTTTTTCACCCAAACTGGATGATACTTTCAGGTAATGATCAGTACACTAAGCCCACTTGGTTCTCCAAATTTCATTCTTCTATGTTGAAGCGTTCGTTTCCAGTAACAGTTTCCATTCTGGCATTTCACTCTGTTTTCTCCTATATTGATAGATGTATTTGGAACTCTAAATCAAACACGGTTTGTGCTAGCTTCTTGAAACTTGACACAGTAAAGCAGTTTCACATTGTAACTCTATGTTTTGTTTCCTTTTCATGTAGCTTTAAGCAGTGACTGGCGAGAAACACTTTCATTGAAAGGGGTTGCAACCTTCTAAAAATTACGAGTCTCCAGAAATCTCAGCAAATATTTTTTCACCCAAACTGGATGATACTTTCATGTAATGATCAGTACACTTGGCCCACTTGGTTCTCCAAATTTCGTTCTTCTATGTTGAAGCGTTCGTTTCCAGTAACAGTTTCCATTCTGGCATTTCACTCTGTTTTCTCCTATATTGATAGATGTATTTGGAACTCTAAATCAAACACGGTTTGTGCTAGCTTCTTGAAACTTGACACAGTAAAGCAGTTTCACATTCTAACTCTATGTTTTGTTTCCTTTTCATGTAGCCCTAAGCAGTGACTGGCGAGAAACACTTTCATTGAAAGGGGTTGCAAGCTTCCAAAAATTACGAGTCTCCAGAAATCTCAGCAAATATTTTTTCACCCAAACTGCATGATACTTTCAGGTAATGATCAGTACACTAAGCCCACTCGGTTCTCCAAATTTCATTCTTCTATGTTGAAGCGTTCGTTTCCAGTAACAGTTTCCATTCTGGCATTTCACTCTGTTTTCTCCTATATTGATAGATGTATTTGGAACTCTAAATCAAACACGGTTTGTGCTAGCTTCTTGAAACTTGACACAGTAAAGCAGTTTCACATTCTAACACTAAGTTTTGTTTCTTTTTCATGTAGCCCTAAGCAGTGACTGGCGAGAAACACTTTCATTGAAAGGGGTTGCAAGCTTCTAAAAATTACGAGTCTCCAGAAATCTCAGCAAATATTTTTTCACCCAAACTGGATGATACTTTCAGGTAATGATCAGTACACTTGGCCCACTTGGTTCTCCAAATTTCGTTCTTCTATGTTGAAGCGTTCGTTTACACTAACAGTTTCCACTCTGGCATTTCACTCTGTTTTCTCCTATATTGATAGATGTATTTGGAACTCTAAATCAAACACGGTTTGTGCTAGCTTCTTGAAACTTGACACAGTAAAGCAGTTTCACATTCTAACTCTATGTTTTGTTTCTTTTTCATGTAGCCCTAAGCAGTGACTGGAGAGAAACACTTTCATTGAAAGGGGTTGCAAGCTTCCAAAAATTACGAGTCTCCAGAAATCTCAGCAAATATTTTTTCACCCAAACTGCATGATACTTTCAGGTAATGATCAGTACACTAAGCCCACTTGGTTCCCCAAATTTCGTTCTTCTATGTTGAAGCGTTCGTTTCCAGTAACAGTTTGAATTTTTGCGTTTCACTCTGTTTTCTCCTATATTGATAGATGTATTTGGAACTCTAAATCAAACATGGTTTGTGCTAGCTTCTTGAAACTTGACACAGTAAAGCAGTTTCACATTCTAACTCTATGTTTTGTTTCCTTTTCATGTAGCCCTAAGCAGTGACTGGCGAGAAACACTTTCATTGAAAGGGGTTGCAAGCTTCCAAAAATTACGAGTCTCCAGAAATCTCAGCAAATATTTTTTCACCCAAACTGGATGATACTTTCAGGTAATGATCAGTACACTAAGCCCTCTTGGTTCCCCAAATTTCGTTCTTCTATGTTGAAGCGTTCGTTTCCACTAACGGTTTGAATTTTGTCGTTTCACTCTGTTTTCTCCTATATCGATAGATGTATTTGGAACTCTAAATCAAACACGGTTTGTGCTAGCTTCTTGAAACTTGACACAGTAAAGCAGTTTCACATTCTAACTCTATGTTTTGTTTCCTTTTCATGTAGCCCTAAGCAGTGACTGGCGAGAAACACTTTCATTGAAAGGGGTTGCAAGCTTCCAAAAATTACGAGTCTCCAGAAATCTCAGCAAATATTTTTTCACCCAAACTGGATGATACTTTCAGGTAATGATCAGTACACTAAGCCCTCTTGGTTCCCCAAATTTCGTTCTTCTATGTTGAAGCGTTCGTTTACACTAACAGTTTCCACTCTGGCATTTCACTCTGTTTTCTCCTATATTGATAGATGTATTTGGAACTCTAAATCAAACACGGTTTGTGCTAGCTTCTTGAAACTTGACACAGTAAAGCAGTTTCACATTCTAACTCTATGTTTTGTTTCCTTTTCATGTAGCTTTAAGCAGTGACTGGCGAGAAACACTTTCATTGAAAGGGGTTGCAAGCTTCTAAAAATTACGAGTCTCCAGAAATCTCAGCAAATATTTTTTCACCCAAACTGGATGATACTTTCACGTAATGATCAGTACACTTGGCCCACTTGGTTCTCCAAATTTCGTTCTTCTATGTTGAAGCGTTCGTTTCCAGTAACAGTTTCCATTCTGGCATTTCACTCTGTTTTCTCCTATATTGATAGATGTATTTGGAACTCTAAATCAAACACGGTTTGTGCTAGCTTCTTGAAACTTCACACAGTAAAGCAGTTTCACATTGTAACTCTATGTTTTGTTTCCTTTTCATGTAGCTTTAAGCAGTGACTGGCGAGAAACACTTTCATTGAAAGGGGTTGCAAGCTTCCAAAAATTACGAGTCTCCAGAAATCTCAGCAAATATTTTTTCACCCAAACTGGATGATACTTTCAGGTAATGATCAGTACACTAAGCCCACTTGGTTCTCCAAATTTCATTCTTCTATGTTGAAGCGTTCGTTTCCAGTAACAGTTTCCATTCTGGCATTTCACTCTGTTTTCTCCTATATTGATAGATGTATTTGGAACTCTAAATCAAACACGGTTTGTGCTAGCTTCTTGAAACTTGACACAGTAAAGCAGTTTCACATTCTAACTCTATGTTTTGTTTCCTTTTCATGTAGCCCTAAGCAGTGACTGGCGAGAAACACTTTCATTGAAAGGGGTTGCAAGCTTCCAAAAATTACGAGTCTCCAGAAAGCTCAGCAAATATTTTTTCACCCAAACTGCATGATACTTTCAGGTAATGATCAGTACACTAAGCCCACTTGGTTCCCCAAATTTCGTTCTTCTATGTTGAAGCGTTCGTTTCCAGTAACAGTTTGAATTTTGTCGTTTCACTCTGTTTTCTCCTATATTGATAGATGTATTTGGAACTCTAAATCAAACACGGTTTGTGCTAGCTTCTTGAAACTTGACACAGTAAAGCAGTTTCACATTCTAACTCTATGTTTTGTTTCCTTTTCATGTAGCCCTAAGCAGTGACTGGCGAGAAACACTTTCATTGAAAGGGGTTGCAAGCTTCCAAAAATTACGAGTCTCCAGAAATCTCAGCAAATATTTTTTCACCCAAACTAGATGATACTTTCAGGTAATGATCAGTACACTAAGCCCTCTTGGTTCCCCAAATTTCGTTCTTCTATGTTGAAGCGTTCTTTTCCAGTAACAGTTTGAATTTTGTCGTTTCACTCTGTTTTCTCCTATATTGATAGATGTATTTGGAACTCTAAATCAAACACGGTTTATGCTAGCTTCTTGAAACTTGACACAGTAAAGCAGTTTCACATTGTAACTCTATGTTTTGTTTCCTTTTCATGTAGCTTTAAGCAGTGACTGGCGAGATACACTTTCATTGAAAGGGGTTGCAAGCTTCTAAAAATTACGAGTCTCCAGAAATCTCAGCAAATATTTTTTCACCCAAACTGGATGATACTTTCACGTAATGATCAGTACACTTGGCCCACTTGGTTCTCCAAATTTCGTTCTTCTATGTTGAAGCGTTCGTTTCCAGTAACAGTTTCCATTCTGGCATTTCACTCTGTTTTCTCCTATATTGATAGATGTATTTGGAACTCTAAATCAAACACGGTTTGTGCTAGCTTCTTGAAACTTGACACAGTAAAGCAGTTTCACATTCTAACTCTATGTTTTGTTTCCTTTTCATGTAGCTTTAAGCAGTGACTGGCGAGAAACCCCTTCATTGAAAGGGGTTGCAAGCTTCCAAAAATTACGAGTCTCCAGAAATCTCAGCAAATATTTTTTCACCCAAACTGGATGATACTTTCAGGTAATGATCAGTACACTAAGCCCACTTGGTTCTCCAAATTTCATTCTTCTATGTTGAAGCGTTCGTTTCCAGTAACAGTTTCCATTCTGGCATTTCACTCTGTTTTCTCCTATATTGATAGATATATTTGGAACTCTAAATCAAACACGGTTTGTGCTAGCTTCTTGAAACTTGACACAGTAAAGCAGTTTCACATTCTAACTCTATGTTTTGTTTCCTTTTCATGTAGCCCTAAGCAGTGACTGGCGAGAAACACTTTCATTGAAAGGGGTTGCAAGCTTCCAAAAATTACGAGTCTCCAGAAATCTCAGCAAATATTTTTTCACCCAAACTGCATGATACTTTCAGGTAATGATCAGTACACTAAGCCCACTCGGTTCTCCAAATTTCATTCTTCTATGTTGAAGCGTTCGTTTCCAGTAACAGTTTCCATTCTGGCATTTCACTCTGTTTTCTCCTATATTGATAGATGTATTTGGAACTCTAAATCAAACACGGTTTGTGCTAGCTTCTTGAAACTTGACACAGTAAAGCAGTTTCACATTCTAACTCTATGATTTGTTTCCTTTTCTTGTAGCCCTAAGCAGAGACTGGCGAGAAACACTTTCATTGAAAGGGGTTGCAAGCTTCTAAAAATTACGAGTCTCCAGAAATCTCAGCAAATATTTTTTCACCCAAACTGGATGATACTTTCAGGTAATGATCAGTACACTTGGCCCACTTGGTTCTCCATATTTCGTTCTTCTATGTTGAAGCGTTCGTTTACACTAACAGTTTCCAGTCTGGCATTTCACTCTGTTTTCTCCTATATTGATAGATGTATTTGGAACTCTAAATCAAACACGGTTTGTGCTAGCTTCTTGAAACTTGACACAGTAAAGCAGTTTCACATTCTGACTCTATGTTTTGTTTCTTTTTCATGTAGCCCTAAGCAGTGACTGGCGAGAAACACTTTCATTGAAAGGGGTTGCAAGCTTCCAAAAATTACGAGTCTCCAGAAATCTCAGCAAATATTTTTTCACCCAAACTGCATGATACTTTCAGGTAATGATCAGTACACTAAGCCCACTTGGTTCCCCAAATTTCGTTCTTCTATGTTGAAGCGTTCGTTTCCAGTAACAGTTTGAATTTTTGCGTTTCACTCTGTTTTCTCCTATATTGATAGATGTATTTGGAACTCTAAATCAAACACGGTTTGTGCTAGCTTCTTGAAACTTGACACAGTAAAGCAGTTTCACATTGTAACTCTATGTTTTGTTTCCTTTTCATGTAGCCCTAAGCAGTGACTGCCGGAGAAACACTTTCATTGAAAGGGGTTGCAAGCTTCCAAAAATTACGAGTCTTCAGAAAACTCAGCAAATATTTTTTCACCCAAACTAGATGATACTTTCAGGTAATGATCAGTACACTAAGCCCTCTTGGTTCCCCAAATTTCGTTCTTCTATGTTGAAGCGTTCGTTTACACTAACAGTTTCCACTCTGGCATTTCACTCTGATTTCTCCTATATTGATAGATGTATTTGGAACTCTAAATCAAACACGGTTTGTGCTAGCTTCATGAAACTTGACACAGTAAAGCAGTTTCACATTCTAACTCTATGTTTTGTTTCCTTTTCATGTAGCTTTAAGCAGTGACTGGCGAGAAACACTTTCATTGAAAGGGGTTGCAAGCTTCCAAAAATTACGAGTCTCCAGAAATCTCATCAAATATTTTTTCACCCAAACTGGATGATACTTTCAGGTAATGATCAGTACACTAAGCCCACTTGGTTCTCCAAATTTCATTCTTCTATGTTGAAGCGTTCGTTTCCAGTAACAGTTTCCATTCTGGCATTTCACTCTGTTTTCTCCTATATTGATAGATGTATTTGGAACTCTAAATCAAACACGGTTTGTGCTAGCTTCTTGAAACTTGACACAGTAAAGCAGTTTCACATTGTAACTCTATGTTTTGTTTCCTTTTCATGTAGCTTTAAGCAGTGACTGGCGAGAAACACTTTCATTGAAAGGGGTTGCAAGCTTCTAAAAATTACGAGTCTCCAGAAATCTCAGCAAATATTTTTTCACCCAAACTGGATGATACTTTCACGTAATGATCAGTACACTTGGCCCACTTGGTTCTCCAAATTTCGTTCTTCTATGTTGAAGCGTTCGTTTCCAGTAACAGTTTCCATTCTGGCATTTCACTCTGTTTTCTCCTATATTGATAGATGTATTTGGAACTCTAAATCAAACACGGTTTGTACTAGCTTCTTGAAACTTGACACAGTAAAGCAGTTTCACATTCTAACTCTATGTTTTGTTTCCTTTTCTTGTAGCCCTAAGCAGAGACTGGCGAGAAACACTTTCATTGAAAGGGGTTGCAAGCTTCTAAAAATTACGAGTCTCCAGAAATCTCAGCAAATATTTTTTCACCCAAACTGGATGATACTTTCAGGTAATGATGAGTACACTTGGCCCACTTGGTTCTCCATATTTCGTTCTTCTATGTTGAAGCGTTCGTTTACACTAACAGTTTCCACTCTGGCATTTCACTCTGTTTTCTCCTATATTGATAGATGTATTTGGAACTCTAAATCAAACACGGTTTGTGCTAGCTTCTTGAAACTTGACACAGTAAAGCAGTTTCACATTCTAACTCTAAGTTTTGTTTCTTTTTCATGTAGCCCTAAGCAGTGACTGGCGAGAAACACTTTCATTGAAAGGGGTTGCAAGCTTCCAAAAATTACGAGTCTCCAGAAATCTCAGCAAATATTTTTTCACCCAAACTGCATGATACTTTCAGGTAATGATCAGTACACTAAGCCCACTTGGTTCCCCAAATTTCGTTCTTCTATGTTGAAGCGTTCGTTTCCAGTAACAGTTTGAATTTTTGCGTTTCACTCTGTTTTCTCCTATATTGATAGATGTATTTGGAACTCTAAATCAAACACGGTTTGTGCTAGCTTCTTGAAACTTGACACAGTAAAGCAGTTTCACATTGTAACTCTATGTTTTGTTTCCTTTTCATGTAGCCCTAAGCAGTGACTGCCGAGAAACACTTTCATTGAAAGGGGTTGCAAGCTTCCAAAAATTACGAGTCTTCAGAAATCTCAGCAAATATTTTTTCACCCAAACTAGATGATACTTTCAGGTAATGATCAGTACACTAAGCCCTCTTGGTTCCCCAAATTTCGTTCTTCTATGTTGAAGCGTTCGTTTCCAGTAACAGTTTGAATTTTGTCGTTTCACTCTGTTTTCTCCTATATTGATAGATGTATTTGGAACTCTAAATCAAACACGGTTTGTGCTAGCTTCTTGAAACTTGACACAGTAAAGCAGTTTCACATTCTAACTCTATGTTTTGTTTCCTTTTCTTGTAGCCATAAGCAGAGACTGGCGAGAAACACTTTCATTGAAAGGGGTTGCAAGCTTCTAAAAATTACAAGTCTCCAGAAATCTCAGCAAATATTTTTTCACCCAAACTGGATGATACTTTCAGGTAATGATCAGTACACTTGGCCCACTTGGTTCTCCATATTTCGTTCTTCTATGTTGAAGCGTTCGTTTACACTAACAATTTCCACTCTGGCATTTCACTCTGTTTTCTCCTATATTGATAGATGTATTTGGAACTCTAAATCAAACACGGTTTGTGCTAGCTTCTTGAAAATTGACACAGTAAAGCAGTTTCACATTCTAACTCTATGTTTTGTTTCTTTTTCATGTAGCCCTAAGCAGTGACTGGCGAGAAACACTTTAATTGAAAGGGGTTGCAAGCTTCCAAAAATTACGAGTCTCCAGAAATCTCAGCAAATATTTTTTCACCCAAACTGCATGATACTTTCAGGTAATGATCAGTACACTAAGCCCACTTGGTTCCCCAAATTTCGTTCTTCTATGTTGAAGCGTTCGTTTCCAGTAACAGTTTGAATTTTTGCGTTTCACTCTGTTTTCTCCTATATTGATAGATGTATTTGGAACTCTAAATCAAACACGGTTTGTGCTAGCTTCTTGAAACTTGACACAGTAAAGCAGTTTCACATTCTAACTCTATGTTTTGTTTCCTTTTCATGTAGCCCTAAGCAGTGACTGGCGAGAAACACTTACATTGAAAGGGGTTGCAAGCTTCCAAAAATTACGAGTCTCCAGAAATCTCAGCAAATATTTTTTCACCCAAACTGGATGATACTTTCAGGTAATGATCAGTACACTAAGCCCTCTTGGTTCCACAAATTTCGTTCTTCTATGTTGAAGCGTTCGTTTCCAGTAACGGTTTGAATTTTGTCGTTTCACTCTGTTTTCTCCTATATCGATAGATGTATTTGGAACTCTAAATCAAACACGGTTTGTGCTAGCTTCTTGAAACTTGACACAGTAAAGCAGTTTCACATTCTAACTCTATGTTTTGTTTCCTTTTCATGTAGCTTTAAGCAGTGACTTGCGAGACACACTTTCATTGAAAGGGTTTGCAAGCTTCCAAAAATTACGAGTCTCCAGAAATCTCAGCAAATATTTTTTCACCCAAACTGCATGATACTTTCAGGTAATGATCAGTACACTAAGCCCACTTGGTTCCCCAAATTTCGTTCTTCTATGTTGAAGCGTTCGTTTCCAGTAACAGTTTGAATTTTTGCGTTTCACTCTGTTTTCTCCTATATTGATAGATGTATTTGGAACTCTAAATCAAACACGGTTTGTGCTAGCTTCTTGAAACTTGACACAGTAAAGCAGTTTCACATTGTAACTCTATGTTTTGTTTCCTTTTCATGTAGCCCTAAGCAGTGACTGCCGAGAAACACTTTCATTGAAAGGGGTTGCAAGCTTCCAAAAATTACGAGTCTTCAGAAATCTCAGCAAATATTTTTTCACCCAAACTAGATGATACTTTCAGGTAATGATCAGTACACTAAGCCCTCTTGGTTCCCCAAATTTCGTTCTTCTATGTTGAAGCGTTCGTTTCCAGTAACAGTTTGAATTTTGTCGTTTCACTCTGTTTTCTCCTATATTGATAGATGTATTTGGAACTCTAAATCAAACACGGTTTGTGCTAGCTTCTTGAAACTTGACACAGTAAAGCAGTTTCACATTCTAACTCTATGTTTTGTTTCCTTTTCTTGTAGCCCTAAGCAGAGACTGGCGAGAAACACTTTCATTGAAAGGGGTTGCAAGCTTCTAAAAATTACGAGTCTCCAGAAATCTCAGCAAATATTTTTTCACCCAAACTGGATGATACTTTCAGGTAATGATCAGTACACTTGGCCCACTTGGTTCTCCATATTTCGTTCTTCTATGTTGAAGCGTTCGTTTACACTAACAAATTCCACTCTGGCATTTCACTCTGTTTTCTCCTATATTGATAGATGTATTTGGAACTCTAAATCAAACACGGTTTGTGCTAGCTTCTTGAAAATTGACACAGTAAAGCAGTTTCACATTCTAACTCTATGTTTTGTTTCCTTTTCATGTAGGTTTAAGCAGTGACTTGCGAGACACACTTTCATTGAAAGGGGTTGCAAGCTTCCAAAAATTACGAGTCTCCAGAAATCTCAGCAAATATTTTTTCACCCAAACTGCATGATACTTTCAGGTAATGATCAGTACACTAAGCCCACTTGGTTCCCCAAATTTCGTTCTTCTATGTTGAAGCGTTCGTTTCCAGTAACAGTTTGAATTTTGTCGTTTCACTCTGTTTTCTCCTATATTGATAGATGTATTTGGAACACTAAATCAAACACGGTTTGTGCTAGCTTCTTGAAACTTGACACAGTAAAGCAGTTTCACATTCTAACTCTATGTTTTGTTTCCTTTTCATGTAGCTTTAAGCAGTGACTGGCGAGAAACCCCTTCATTGAAAGGGGTTGCAAGCTTCCAAAAATTACGAGTCTCCAGAAATCTCAGCAAATACTTTTTCACCCAAACTGGATGATACTTTCAGGTAATGATCAGTACACTAAGCCCACTCGGTTCTCCAAATTTCATTCTTCTATGTTGAAGCGTTCGTTTACACTAACAGTTTCCACTCTGGCATTTCACTCTGTTTTCTCCTATATTGATAGATGTATTTGGAACTCTAAATCAAACACGGTTTGTGCTAGCTTCTTGAAACTTGACACAGTAAAGCAGTTTCACATTCTAACTCTAAGTTTTGTTTCTTTTTCATGTAGCCCTAAGCAGTGACTGGCGAGAAACACTTTCATTGAAAGGGGTTGCAAGCTTCCAAAAATTACGAGTCTCCAGAAATCTCAGCAAATATTTTTTCACCCAAACTGCATGATACTTTCAGGTAATGATCAGTACACTAAGCCCACTTGGTTCCCCAAATTTCGTTCTTCTATGTTGAAGCGTTCGTTTCCAGTAACAGTTTGAATTTTTGCGTTTCACTCTGTTTTCTCCTATATTGATAGATGTATTTGGAACTCTAAATCAAACACGGTTTGTGCTAGCTTCTTGAAACTTGACACAGTAAAGCAGTTTCACATTCTAACTCTATGTTTTGTTTCCTTTTCTTGTAGCCCTAAGCAGAGACTGGCGAGAATCACTTTCATTGAAAGGGGTTGCAAGCTTCTAAAAATTACGAGTCTCCAGAAATCTCAGCAAATATTTTTTCACCCAAACTGGATGATACTTTCATGTAATGATCAGTACACTTGGCCCACTTGGTTCTCCAAATTTCGTTCTTCTATGTTGAAGCGTTCGTTTCCAGTAACAGTTTCCATTCTGGCATTTCACTCTGTTTTCTCCTATATTGATAGATGTATTTGGAACTCTAAATCAAACACGGTTTGTGCTAGCTTCTTGAAACTTGACACAGTAAAGCAGTTTCACATTCTAACTCTATGTTTTGTTTCCTTTTCATGTAGCCCTAAGCAGTGACTGGCGAGAAACACTTTAATTGAAAGGGGGTGCAAGCTTCCAAAAATTACGAGTCTCCAGAAATCTCAGCAAATATTTTTTCACCCAAACTGCATGATACTTTCAGGTAATGATCAGTACACTAAGCCCACTTGGTTCCCCAAATTTCGTTCTTCTATGTTGAAGCGTTCGTTTCCAGTAACAGTTTGAATTTTGTCGTTTCACTCTGTTTTCTCCTATATTGATAGATGTATTTGGAACACTAAATCAAACACGGTTTGTGCTAGCTTCTTGAAACTTGACACAGTAAAGCAGTTTCACATTCTAACTCTATGTTTTGTTTCCTTTTCATGTAGCTTTAAGCAGTGACTGGCGAGAAACCCCTTCATTGAAAGGGGTTGCAAGCTTCCAAAAATTACGAGTCTCCAGAAATCTCAGCAAATACTTTTTCACCCAAACTGGATGATACTTTCAGGTAATGATCAGTACACTAAGCCCACTCGGTTCTCCAAATTTCATTCTTCTATGTTGAACCGTTCGTTTACACTAACAGTTTCCACTCTGGCATTTCACTCTGTTTTCTCCTATATTGATAGATGTATTTGGAACTCTAAATCAAACACGGTTTGTGCTAGCTTCTTGAAACTTGACACAGTAAAGCAGTTTCACATTCTAACTCTAAGTTTTGTTTCTTTTTTATGTAGCCCTAAGCAGTGACTGGCGAGAAACACTTTCATTGAAAGGGGTTGCAAGCTTCCAAAAATTACGAGTCTCCAGAAATCTCAGCAAATATTTTTTCACCCAAACTGCATGATACTTTCAGGTAATGATCAGTACACTAAGCCCACTTGGTTCCCCAAATTTCGTTCTTCTATGTTGAAGCGTTCGTTTCCAGTAACAGTTTGAATTTTTGCGTTTCACTCTGTTTTCTCCTATATTGATAGATGTATTTGGAACTCTAAATCAAACACGGTTTGTGCTAGCTTCTTGAAACTTGACACAGTAAAGCAGTTTCACATTGTAACTCTATGTTTTGTTTCCTTTTCATGTAGCCCTAAGCAGTGACTGCCGAGAAACACTTTCATTGAAAGGGGTTGCAAGCTTCCAAAAATTACGAGTCTTCAGAAAACTCAGCAAATATTTTTTCACCCAAACTAGATGATACTTTCAGGTAATGATCAGTACACTAAGCCCTCTTGGTTCCCCAAATTTCGTTCTTCTATGTTGAAGCGTTCGTTTACACTAACAGTTTCCACTCTGGCATTTCACTCTAATTTCTCCTATATTGATAGATGTATTTGGAACTCTAAATCAAACACGGTTTGTGCTAGCTTCATGAAACTTGACACAGTAAAGCAGTTTCACATTCTAACTCTATGTTTTGTTTCCTTTTCATGTAGCTTTAAGCAGTGACTGGCGAGAAACACTTTCATTGAAAGGGGTTGCAAGCTTCCAAAAATTACGAGTCTCCAGAAATCTCATCAAATATTTTTTCACCCAAACTGGATGATACTTTCAGGTAATGATCAGTACACTAAGCCCACTTGGTTCTCCAAATTTCATTCTTCTATGTTGAAGCGTTCGTTTCCAGTAACAGTTTCCATTCTGGCATTTCACTCTGTTTTCTCCTATATTGATAGATGTATTTGGAACTCTAAATCAAACACGGTTTGTGCTAGCTTCTTGAAACTTGACACAGTAAAGCAGTTTCACATTGTAACTCTATGTTTTGTTTCCTTTTCATGTAGCTTTAAGCAGTGACTGGCGAGAAACACTTTCATTGAAAGGGGTTGCAAGCTTCTAAAAATTACGAGTCTCCAGAAATCTCAGCAAATATTTTTTCACCCAAACTGGATGATACTTTCATGTAATGATCAGTACACTTGGCCCACTTGGTTCTCCAAATTTCGTTCTTCTATGTTGAAGCGTTCGTTTCCAGTAACAGTTTCCATTCTGGCATTTCACTCTGTTTTCTCCTATATTGATAGATGTATTTGGAACTCTAAATCAAACACGGTTTGTACTAGCTTCTTGAAACTTGACACAGTAAAGCAGTTTCACATTCTAACTCTATGTTTTGTTTCCTTTTCTTGTAGCCCTAAGCAGAGACTGGCGAGAAACACTTTCATTGAAAGGGGTTGCAAGCTTCTAAAAATTACGAGTCTCCAGAAATCTCAGCAAATATTTTTTCACCCAAACTGGATGATACTTTCAGGTAATGATGAGTACACTTGGCCCACTTGGTTCTCCATATTTCGTTCTTCTATGTTGAAGCGTTCGTTTACACTAACAGTTTCCACTCTGGCATTTCACTCTGTTTTCTCCTATATTGATAGATGTATTTGGAACTCTAAATCAAACACGGTTTGTGCTAGCTTCTTGAAACTTGACACAGTAAAGCAGTTTCACATTCTAACTCTAAGTTTTGTTTCTTTTTCATGTAGCCCTAAGCAGTGACTGGCGAGAAACACTTTCATTGAAAGGGGTTGCAAGCTTCCAAAAATTACGAGTCTCCAGAAATCTCAGCAAATATTTTTTCACCCAAACTGCATGATACTTTCAGGTAATGATCAGTACACTAAGCCCACTTGGTTCCCCAAATTTCGTTCTTCTATGTTGAAGCGTTCGTTTCCAGTAACAGTTTGAATTTTTGCGTTTCACTCTGTTTTCTCCTATATTGATAGATGTATTTGGAACTCTAAATCAAACACGGTTTGTGCTAGCTTCTTGAAACTTGACACAGTAAAGCAGTTTCACATTGTAACTCTATGTTTTGTTTCCTTTTCATGTAGCCCTAAGCAGTGACTGCCGAGAAACACTTTCATTGAAAGGGGTTGCAAGCTTTTAAAAATCGAGTCTCCAGAAATCTCAGCAAATATTTTTTCACCCAAACTGGATGATACTTTCAGGTAATGATCAGTACAATTGGCCCACTTGGTTCTCCAAATTTCGTTCTTCTATGTTGAAGCGTTCGTTTACACTAACAGTTTCCATTCTGGCATTTCACTCTGTTTTCTCCTATATTGATAGATGTATTTGGAACTCTAAATCAAACACGGTTTGTGCTAGCTTCTTGAATCTTGACACAGTAAAGCAGTTTCACATTCTAACTCTATGTTTTGTTTCCTTTTCTTGTAGCCCTAAGCAGAGACTGGCGAGAAAAACTTTCATTGAAAGGGGTTGCAAGCTTCTAAAAATTACGAGTCTCCAGAAATCTCAGCAAATATTTTTTCACCCAAACTGGATGATACTTTCAGGTAATGATCAGTACACTTGGCCCACTTGGTTCTCCATATTTCGTTCTTCTATGTTGAAGCGTTCGTTTACACTAACAGTTTCCACTCTGGCATTTCACTCTGTTTTCTCCTATATTGATAGATGTATTTGGAACTCTAAATCAAACACGGTTTGTGCTAGCTTCTTGAAACTTGACACAGTAAAGCAGTTTCACATTCTAACTCTATGTTTTGTTTCTTTTTCATGTAGCCCTAAGCAATGACTGGCGAGAAACACTTTCATTGAAAGGGGTTGCAAGCTTCCAAAAATTACGAGTCTCCAGAAATCTCAGCAAATATTTTTTCACCCAAACTGCATGATACTTTCAGGTAATGATCAGTACACTAAGCCCACTTGGTTCCCCAAATTTCGTTCTTCTATGTTGAAGCGTTCGTTTCCAGTAACAGTTTGAATTTTTGCGTTTCACTCTGTTTTCTCCTATATTGATAGATGTATTTGGAACTCTAAATCAAACACGGTTTGTGCTAGCTTCTTGAAACTTGACACAGTAAAGCAGTTTCACATTGTAACTCTATGTTTTGTTTCCTTTTCATGTATCCCTAAACAGTGACTGCCGAGAAACACTTTCATTGAAAGGGGTTGCAAGCTTCCAAAAATTACGAGTCTTCAGAAATCTCAGCAAATATTTTTTCACCCAAACTAGATGATACTTTCAGGTAATGATCAGTACACTAAGCCCTCTTGGTTCCCCAAATTTCGTTCTTCTATGTTGAAGCGTTCGTTTACACTAACAGTTTCCACTCTGGCATTTCACTCTGTTTTCTCCTATATTGATAGATGTATTTGGAACTCTAAATCAAACACGGTTTGTGCTAGCTTCTTGAAACTTGACACAGTAAAGCAGTTTCACATTCTAACTCTATGTTTTGTTTCCTTTTCATGTAGCCCTAAGCAGTGACTGGCGAGAAACACTTTCATTGAAAGGGGTTGCAAGCTTCCAAAAATTACGAGTCTTCAGAAATCTCAGCAAATATTTTTTCACCCAAACTGGATGATACTTTCGGGTAATGATCAGTACACTAAGCCCACTTGGTTCCCCAAATTTCGTTCTTCTATGTTGAAGCGTTCATTTCCAGTAACAGTTTGAATTTTGTCGTTTCACTCTGTTTTCTCCTATATTGATAGATGTATTTGGAACTCTAAATCAAACACGGTTTGTGCTAGCTTCTTGAAAGTTGACACAGTAAAGCAGTTTCACATTGTAACTCTATGTTTTGTTTCCTTTTCATGTAGCTTTAAGCAGTGACTGGCGAGAAACACTTTCATTGAAAGGGGTTGCAAGCTTCTAAAAATTACGAGTCTCCAGAAATCTCAGCAAATATTTTTTCACCCAAACTGGATGATACTTTCACGTAATGATCAGTACACTTGGCCCACTTGGTTCTCCAAATTTCGTTCTTCTATGTTGAAGCGTTCGTTTCCAGTAACAGTTTCCATTCTGGCATTTCACTCTGTTTTCTCCTATATTGATAGATGTATTTGGAACTCTAAATCAAACACGGTTTGTGCTAGCTTCTTGAAACTTGACACAGTAAAGCAGTTTCACATTCTAACTCTATGTTTTGTTTCCTTTTCTTGTAGCCCTAAGCAGAGACTGGCGAGAAACACTTTCATTGAAAGGGGTTGCAAGCTTCTAAAAATTACGAGTCTCCAGAAATCTCAGCAAATATTTTTTCACCCAAACTGGATGATACTTTCAGGTAATGATCAGTACACTTGGCTCACTTGGTTCTCCATATTTCGTTCTTCTATGTTGAAGCGTTCGTTTACACTAACAGTTTCCACTCTGGCATTTCACTCTGTTTTCTCCTATATTGATAGATGTATTTGGAACTCTAAATCAAACACGGTTTGTGCTAGCTTCTTGAAACTTGACACAGTAAAGCAGTTTCACATTGTAACTCTATGTTTTGTTTCCTTTTCATGTAGCTTTAAGCAGTGACTGGCGAGAAACACTTTCATTGAAACGGGTTGCAAGCTTCTAAAAATTACGAGTCTCCAGAAATCTCAGCAAATATTTTTTCACCCAAACTGGATGATACTTTCACGTAATGATCAGTACACTTGGCCCACTTGGTTCTCCAAATTTCGTTCTTCTATGTTGAAGCGTTCGTTTCCAGTAACAGTTTGAATTTTTGCGTTTCACTCTGTTTTTTCCTATATTGATAGATGTATTTGGAACTCTAAATCAAACACGGTTTGTGCTAGCTTCTTGAAACTTGACACAGTAAAGCAGTTTCACATTGTAACTCTATGTTTTGTTTCCTTTTCATGTAGCCCTAAGCAGTGACTGCCGAGAAACACTTTCATTGAAAGGGGTTGCAAGCTTCCAAAAATTACGAGTCTTTAGAAATCTCAGCAAATATTTTTTCACCCAAACTAGATGATAGTTTCAGGTAATGATCAGTACACTAAGCCCTCTTGGTTCCCCAAATTTCGTTCTTCTATGTTGAAGCGTTCGTTTACACTAACAGTTTCCACTCTGGCATTTCACTCTGTTTTCTCCTATATTGATAGATGTATTTGGAACTCTAAATCAAACACGGTTTGTGCTAGCTTCTTGAAACTTGACACAGTAAAGCAGTTTCACATTCTAACTCTATGTTTTGTTTCCTTTTCATGTAGCTTTAAGCAGTGACTGGCGAGAAACACTTTCATTGAAAGGGGTTGCAAGCTTCCAAAAATTACGAGTCTCCAGAAATCTCATCAAATATTTTTTCACCCAAACTGGATGATACTTTCAGGTAATGATCAGTACACTAAGCCCACTTGGTTCTCCAAATTTCATTCTTCTATGTTGAAGCGTTCGTTTCCAGTAACAGTTTCCATTCTGGCATTTCACTCTGTTTTCTCCTATATTGATAGATGTATTTGGAACTCTAAATCAAACACGGTTTGTGCTAGCTTCTTGAAACTTGACACAGTAAAGCAGTTTCACATTCTAACTCTATGTTTTGTTTCCTTTTCATGTAGCCCTAAGCAGTGACTGGCGAGAAACACTTTCATTGAAAGGGGTTGCAAGCTTCCAAAAATTACGAGTCTTCAGAAATCTCAGCAAATATTTTTTCACCCAAACTGGATGATACTTTCGGGTAATGATCAGTACACTAAGCCCACTTGGTTCCCCAAATTTCGTTCTTCTATGTTGAAGCGTTCGTTTCCAGTAACAGTTTGAATTTTGTCGTTTCACTCTGTTTTCTCCTATATTGATAGATGTATTTGGAACTCTAAATCAAACACGGTTTGTGCTAGCTTCTTGAAACTTGACACAGTAAAGCAGTTTCACATTGTAACTCTATGTTTTGTTTCCTTTTCATGTAGCCCTAAGCAGTGACTGGCGAGAAACACTTTCATTGAAAGGGGTTGCAAGCTTCCAAAAATTACGAGTCTCCAGAAATCTCAGCAAATATTTTTTCACCCAAACTACATGATACTTTCAGGTAATGATCAGTACACTAAGCCCACTCGGTTCTCCAAATTTCATTCTTCTATGTTGAAGCGTTCGTTTCCAGTAACAGTTTCCATTCTGGCATTTCACTCTGTTTTCTCCTATATTGATAGATGTATTTGGAACTCTAAATCAAACACGGTTTGTGCTAGCTTCTTGAAACTTGACACAGTAAAGCAGTTTCACATTCTAACTCTATGTTTTGTTTCCTTTTCTTGTAGCCCTAAGCAGAGACTGGCGAGAAACACTTTCATTGAAAGGGGTTGCAAGCTTCTAAAAATTACGAGTCTCCAGAAATCTCAGCAAATATTTTTTCACCCAAACTGGATGATACTTTCAGGTAATGATCAGTACACTTGGCCCACTTGGTTCTCCAAATTTCGTTCTTCTATGTTGAAGCGTTCGTTTACACTAACAGTTTCCACTCTGGCATTTCACTCTGTTTTCTCCTATATTGATAGATGTATTTGGAACTCTAAATCAAACACGGTTTGTGCTAGCTTCTTGAAACTTGACACAGTAAAGCAGTTTCACATTCTAACTCTATGTTTTGTTTCTTTTTCATGTAGCCCTAAGCAGTGACTGGCGAGAAACACTTTCATTGAAAGGGGTTGCAAGCTTCCAAAAATTACGAGTCTCCAGAAATCTCAGCAAATATTTTTTCACCCAAACTGCATGATACTTTCAGGTAATGATCAGTACACTAAGCCCACTTGGTTCCCCAAATTTCGTTCTTCTATGTTGAAGCGTTCGTTTCCAGTAACAGTTTGAATTTTTGCGTTTCACTCTGTTTTCTCCTATATTGATAGATGTATTTGGAACTCTAAATCAAACACGGTTTGTGCTAGCTTCTTGAAACTTGACACAGTAAAGCAGTTTCACATTCTAACTCTATGTTTTGTTTCCTTTTCATGTAGCCCTAAGCAGTGACTGGCGAGAAACACTTTCATTGAAAGGGGTTGCAAGCTTCCAAAAATTACGAGTCTCCAGAAATCTCAGCAAATATTTTTTCACCCAAACTGGATGATACTTTCAGGTAATGATCAGTACACTAAGCCCTCTTGGTTCCCCAAATTTCGTTCTTCTATGTTGAAGCGTTCGTTTCCAGTAACGGTTTGAATTTTATCGTTTCACTCTGTTTTCTCCTATATCGATAGATGTATTTGGAACTCTAAATCAAACACGGTTTGTGCTAGCTTCTTGAAACTTGACACAGTAAAGCAGTTTCACATTCTAACTCTATGTTTTGTTTCCTTTTCATGTAGCTTTAAGCAGTGACTGGCGAGAAACCCCTTCATTGAAAGGGGTTGCAAGCTTCCAAAAATTACGAGTCTCCAGAAATCTCAGCAAATACTTTTTCACCCAAACTGGATGATACTTTCAGGTAATGATCAGTACACTAAGCCCACTCGGTTCTCCAAATTTCATTCTTCTATGTTGAAGCGTTCGTTTCCAGTAACAGTTTCCATTCTGGCATTTCACTCTGTTTTCTCCTATATTGATAGATGTATTTGGAACTCTAAATCAAACACGGTTTGTGCTAGCTTCTTGAAACTTGACACAGTAAAGTAGTTTCACATTCTAACTCTGTGTTTTGTTTCCTTTTCTTGTAGCCCTAAGCAGAGACTGGCGAGAAACACTTTCATTGAAAGGGGTTGCAAGCTTCTAAAAATTACGAGTCTCCAGATATCTCAGCAAATATTTTTTCACCCAAACTGGATGATACTTTCAGGTAATGATCAGTACACTTGGCCCACTTGGTTCTCCATATTTCGTTCTTCTATGTTGAAGCGTTCGTTTACACTAACAGTTTCCACTCTGGCATTTCACTCTGTTTTCTCCTATATTGATAGATGTATTTGGAACTCTAAATCAAACACGGTTTGTGCTAGCTTCTTGAAACTTGACACAGTAAAGCAGTTTCACATTCTAACTCTAAGTTTTGTTTCTTTTTCATGTAGCCCTAAGCAGTGACTGGCGAGAAACACTTTCATTGAAAGGGGTTGCAAGCTTCCAAAAATTACGAGTCTCCAGAAATCTCAGCAAATATTTTTTCACCCAAACTGCATGATACTTTCAGGTAATGATCAGTACACTAAGCCCACTTGGTTCCCCAAATTTCGTTCTTCTATGTTGAAGCGTTCGTTTCCAGTAACAGTTTGAATTTTTGCATTTCACTCTGTTTTCTCCTATATTGATAGATGTATTTGGAACTCTAAATCAAACACGGTTTGGGCTAGCTTCTTGAAACTTGACACAGTAAAGCAGTTTCACATTGTAACTCTATGTTTTGTTTCCTTTTCATGTAGCCCTAAGCAGTGACTGCCGAGAAACACTTTCATTGAAAGGGGTTGCAAGCTTCCAAAAATTACGAGTCTTCAGAAATCTCAGCAAATATTTTTTCACCCAAACTAGATGATACTTTCAGGTAATGATCAGTACACTAAGCCCTCTTGGTTCCCCAAATTTCGTTCTTCTATGTTGAAGCGTTCGTTTACACTAACAGTTTCCACTCTGGCATTTCACTCTGTTTTCTCCTATATTGATAGATGTATTTGGAACTCTAAATCAAACACGGTTTGGGCTAGCTTCTTGAAACTTGACACAGTAAAGCAGTTTCACATTCTAACTCTATGTTTTGTTTCCTTTTCATGTAGCTTTAAGCAGTGACTGGCGAGAAACACTTTCATTGAAAGGGGTTGCAAGCTTCCAAAAATTACGAGTCTCCAGAAATCTCATCAAATATTTTTTCACCCAAACTGGATGATACTTTCAGGTAATGATCAGTACACTAAGCCCACTTGGTTCTCCAAATTTCATTCTTCTATGTTGAAGCGTTCGTTTCCAGTAACAGTTTCCATTCTGGCATTTCACTCTGTTTTCTCCTATATTGATAGATGTATTTGGAACTCTAAATCAAACACGGTTTGTGCTAGCTTCTTGAAACTTGACACAGTAAAGCAGTTTCACATTCTAACTCTATGTTTTGTTTCCTTTTCATGTAGCCCTAAGCAGTGACTGGCGAGAAACACTTTCATTGAAAGGGGTTGCAAGCTTCCAAAAATTACGAGTCTCCAGAAATCTCAGCAAATATTTTTTCACCCAAACTGGATGATACTTTCAGGTAATGATCAGTACACTAAGCCCTCTTGGTTCCCCAAATTTCGTTCTTCTATGTTGAAGCGTTCGTTTCCAGTAACGGTTTGAATTTTATCGTTTCACTCTGTTTTCTCCTATATCGATAGATGTATTTGGAACTCTAAATCAAACACGGTTTGTGCTAGCTTCTTGAAACTTGACACAGTAAAGCAGTTTCACATTCTAACTCTATGTTTTGTTTCCTTTTCATGTAGCTTTAAGCAGTGACTGGCGAGAAACCCCTTCATTGAAAGGGGTTGCAAGCTTCCAAAAATTACGAGTCTCCAGAAATCTCAGCAAATACTTTTTCACCCAAACTGGATGATACTTTCAGGTAATGATCAGTACACTAAGCCCACTCGGTTCTCCAAATTTCATTCTTCTATGTTGAAGCGTTCGTTTCCAGTAACAGTTTCCATTCTGGCATTTCACTCTGTTTTCTCCTATATTGATAGATGTATTTGGAACTCTAAATCAAACACGGTTTGTGCTAGCTTCTTGAAACTTGACACAGTAAAGCAGTTTCACATTCTAACTCTGTGTTTTGTTTCCTTTTCTTGTAGCCCTAAGCAGAGACTGGCGAGAAACACTTTCATTGAAAGGGGTTGCAAGCTTCTAAAAATTACGAGTCTCCAGATATCTCAGCAAATATTTTTTCACCCAAACTGGATGATACTTTCAGGTAATGATCAGTACACTTGGCCCACTTGGTTCTCCATATTTCGTTCTTCTATGTTGAAGCGTTCGTTTACACTAACAGTTTCCACTCTGGCATTTCACTCTGTTTTCTCCTATATTGATAGATGTATTTGGAACTCTAAATCAAACACGGTTTGTGCTAGCTTCTTGAAACTTGACACAGTAAAGCAGTTTCACATTCTAACTCTAAGTTTTGTTTCTTTTTCATGTAGCCCTAAGCAGTGACTGGCGAGAAACACTTTCATTGAAAGGGGTTGCAAGCTTCCAAAAATTACGAGTCTCCAGAAATCTCAGCAAATATTTTTTCACCCAAACTGCATGATACTTTCAGGTAATGATCAGTACACTAAGCCCACTTGGTTCCCCAAATTTCGTTCTTCTATGTTGAAGCGTTCGTTTCCAGTAACAGTTTGAATTTTTGCATTTCACTCTGTTTTCTCCTATATTGATAGATGTATTTGGAACTCTAAATCAAACACGGTTTGTGCTAGCTTCTTGAAACTTGACACAGTAAAGCAGTTTCACATTGTAACTCTATGTTTTGTTTCCTTTTCATGTAGCCCTAAGCAGTGACTGCCGAGAAACACTTTCATTGAAAGGGGTTGCAAGCTTCCAAAAATTACGAGTCTTCAGAAATCTCAGCAAATATTTTTTCACCCAAACTAGATGATACTTTCAGGTAATGATCAGTACACTAAGCCCTCTTGGTTCCCCAAATTTCGTTCTTCTATGTTGAAGCGTTCGTTTACACTAACAGTTTCCACTCTGGCATTTCACTCTGTTTTCTCCTATATTGATAGATGTATTTGGAACTCTAAATCAAACACGGTTTGGGCTAGCTTCTTGAAACTTGACACAGTAAAGCAGTTTCACATTCTAACTCTATGTTTTGTTTCCTTTTCATGTAGCTTTAAGCAGTGACTGGCGAGAAACACTTTCATTGAAAGGGGTTGCAAGCTTCCAAAAATTACGAGTCTCCAGAAATCTCATCAAATATTTTTTCACCCAAACTGGATGATACTTTCAGGTAATGATCAGTACACTAAGCCCACTTGGTTCTCCAAATTTCATTCTTCTATGTTGAAGCGTTCGTTTCCAGTAACAGTTTCCATTCTGGCATTTCACTCTGTTTTCTCCTATATTGATAGATGTATTTGGAACTCTAAATCAAACACGGTTTGTGCTAGCTTCTTGAAACTTGACACAGTAAAGCAGTTTCACATTCTAACTCTATGTTTTGTTTCCTTTTCATGTAGCCCTAAACAGTGACTGGCGAGAAACACTTTCATTGAAAGGGGTTGCAAGCTTCCAAAAATTACGAGTCTTCAGAAATCTCAGCAAATATTTTTTCACCCAAACTGGATGATACTTTCGGGTAATGATCAGTACACTAAGCCCACTTGGTTCCCCAAATTTCGTTCTTCTATGTTGAAGCGTTCGTTTCCAGTAACAGTTTGAATTTTGTCGTTTCACTCTGTTTTCTCCTATATTGATAGATGTATTTGGAACTCTAAATCAAACACGGTTTGTGCTAGCTTCTTGAAACTTGACACAGTAAAGCAGTTTCACATTGTAACTCTATGTTTTGTTTCCTTTTCATGTAGCCCTAAGCAGTGACTGCCGAGAAACACTTTCATTGAAAGGGGTTGCAAGCTTCCAAAAATTACGAGTCTTCAGAAATCTCAGCAAATATTTTTTCACCCAAACTAGATGATACTTTCAGGTAATGATCAGTACACTAAGCCCTCTTGGTTCCCCAAATTTCGTTCTTCTATGTTGAAGCGTTCGTTTACACTAACAGTTTCCACTCTGGCATTTCACTCTGTTTTCTCCTATATTGATAGATGTATTTGGAACTCTAAATCAAACACGGTTTGTGCTAGCTTCTTGAAACTTGACACAGTAAAGCAGTTTCACATTCTAACTCTATGTTTTGTTTCTTTTTCATGTAGCCCTAAGCAGTGACTGGCGAGAAACACTTTCATTGAAAGGGGTTGCAAGCTTCCAAAAATTACGAGTCTCCAGAAATCTCAGCAAATATTTTTTCACCCAAACTGCATGATACTTTCAGGTAATGATCAGTACACTAAGCCCACTTGGTTCCCCAAATTTCGTTCTTCTATGTTGAAGCGTTCGTTTCCAGTAACAGTTTGAATTTTTGCGTTTCACTCTCTTTTCTCCTATATTGATAGATGTATTTGGAACTCTAAATCAAACATGGTTTGTGCTAGCTTCTTGAAACTTGACACAGTAAAGCAGTTTCACATTCTAACTCTATGTTTTGTTTCCTTTTCATGTAGCCCTAAGCAGTGACTGGCGAGAAACACTTTCATTGAAAGGGGTTGCAAGCTTCCAAAAATTACGAGTCTCCAGAAATCTCAGCAAATATTTTTTCACCCAAACTGGATGATACTTTCAGGTAATGATCAGTACACTAAGCCCTCTTGGTTCCCCAAATTTCGTTCTTCTATGTTGAAGCGTTCGTTTCCAGTAACGGTTTGAATTTTGTCGTTTCACTCTGTTTTCTCCTATATCGATAGATGTATTTGGAACTCTAAATCAAACACGGTTTGTGCTAGCTTCTTGAAACTTGACACAGTAAAGCAGTTTCACATTCTAACTCTATGTTTTGTTTCCTTTTCATGTAGCTTTAAGCAGTGACTGGCGAGAAACCCCTTCATTGAAAGGGGTTGCAAGCTTCCAAAAATTACGAGTCTCCAGAAATCTCAGCAAATACTTTTTCACCCAAACTGGATGATACTTTCAGGTAATGATCAGTACACTAAGCCCACTCGGTTCTCCAAATTTCATTCTTCTATGTTGAAGCGGTCGTTTCCAGTAACAGTTTCCATTCTGGCATTTCACTCTGTTTTCTCCTATATTGATAGATGTATTTGGAACTCTAAATCAAACACGGTTTGTGCTAGCTTCTTGAAACTTGACACAGTAAAGCAGTTTCACATTCTAACTCTATGTTTTGTTTCCTTTTCTTGTAGCCCTAAGCAGAGACTGGCGAGAAACACTTTCATTGAAAGGGGTTGCAAGCTTCCAAAAATTACGAGTCTTCAGAAATCTCAGCAAATATTTTTTCACCCAAACTGGATGATACTTTCGGGTAATGATCAGTACACTAAGCCCACTTGGTTCCCCAAATTTCGTTCTTCTATGTTGAAGCGTTCGTTTCCAGTAACAGTTTGAATTTTGTCGTTTCACTCTGTTTTCTCCTATATTGATAGATGTATTTGGAACTCTAAATCAAACACGGTTTGGGCTAGCTTCTTGAAACTTGACACAGTAAAGCAGTTTCACATTGTAACTCTATGTTTTGTTTCCTTTTCATGTAGCCCTAAGCAGTGACTGCCGAGAAACACTTTCATTGAAAGGGGTTGCAAGCTTCCAAAAATTACGAGTCTTCAGAAATCTCAGCAAATATTTTTTCACCCAAACTAGATGATACTTTCAGGTAATGATCAGTACACTAAGCCCTCTTGGTTCCCCAAATTTCGTTCTTCTATGTTGAAGCGTTCGTTTACACTAACAGTTTCCACTCTGGCATTTCACTCTGTTTTCTCCTATATTGATAGATGTATTTGGAACTCTAAATCAAACACGGTTTGTGCTAGCTTCTTGAAACTTGACACAGTAAAGCAGTTTCACATTCTAACTCTATGTTTTGTTTCTTTTTCATGTAGCCCTAAGCAGTGACTGGCGAGAAACACTTTCATTGAAAGGGGTTGCAAGCTTCCAAAAATTACGAGTCTCCAGAAATCTCAGCAAATATTTTTTCACCCAAACTGGATGATACTTTCAGGTAATGATCAGTACACTAAGCCCACTTGGTTCTCCAAATTTCATTCTTCTATGTTGAAGCGTTCGTTTCCAGTAACAGTTTCCATTCTGGCATTTCACTCTGTTTTCTCCTATATTGATAGATGTATTTGGAACTCTAAATCAAACACGGTTTGTGCTAGCTTCTTGAAACTTGACACAGTAAAGCAGTTTCACATTCTAACTCTATGTTTTGTTTCCTTTTCATGTAGCCCTAAGCAGTGACTGGCGAGAAACACTTTCATTGAAAGGGGTTGCAAGCTTCCAAAAATTACGAGTCTCCAGAAATCTCAGCAAATATTTTTTCACCCAAACTGCATGATACTTTCAGGTAATGATCAGTACACTAAGCCCACTCGGTTCTCCAAATTTCATTCTTCTATGTTGAAGCGTTCGTTTCCAGTAACAGTTTCCATTCTGGCATTTCACTCTGTTTTCTCCTATATTGATAGATGTATTTGGAACTCTAAATCAAACACGGTTTGTGCTAGCTTCTTGAAACTTGACACAGTAAAGCAGTTTCACATTCTAACTCTATGTTTTGTTTCCTTTTCTTGTAGCCCTAAGCAGAGACTGGCGAGAAACACTTTCATTGAAAGGGGTTGCAAGCTTCTAAAAATTACGAGTCTCCAGAAATCTCAGCAAATATTTTTTCACCCAAACTGGATGATACTTTCAGGTAATGATCAGTACACTTGGCCCACTTGGTTCTCCAAATTTCGTTCTTCTATGTTGAAGCGTTCGTTTACACTAACAGTTTCCACTCTGGCATTTCACTCTGTTTTCTCCTATATTGATAGATGTATTTGGAACTCTAAATCAAACACGGTTTGTGCTAGCTTCTTGAAACTTGACACAGTAAAGCAGTTTCACATTCTAACTCTATGTTTTGTTTCTTTTTCATGTAGCCCTAAGCAGTGACTGGCGAGAAACACTTTCATTGAAAGGGGTTGCAAGCTTCCAAAAATTACGAGTCTCCAGAAATCTCAGCAAATATTTTTTCACCCAAACTGGATGATACTTTCAGGTATTGATCAGTACACTAAGCCCACTTGGTTCCCCAAATTTCGTTCTTCTATGTTGAAGCGTTCGTTTCCAGTAACAGTTTGAATTTTTGCGTTTCACTCTGTTTTCTCCTATATTGATAGATGTATTTGGAACTCTAAATCAAACATGGTTTGTGCTAGCTTCTTGAAACTTGACACAGTAAAGCAGTTTCACATTCTAACTCTATGTTTTGTTTCCTTTTCATGTAGCCCTAAGCAGTGACTGGCGAGAAACACTTTCATTGAAAGGGGTTGCAAGCTTCCAAAAATTACGAGTCTCCAGAAATCTCAGCAAATATTTTTTCACCCAAACTGGATGATACTTTCAGGTAATGATCAGTACACTAATCCCTCTTGGTTCCCCAAATTTCGTTCTTCTATGTTGAATCGTTCGTTTCCAGTAACGGTTTGAATTTTGTCGTTTCACTCTGTTTTCTCCTATATCGATAGATGTATTTGGAACTCTAAATCAAACACGGTTTGTGCTAGCTTCTTGAAACTTGACACAGTAAAGCAGTTTCACATTCTAACTCTATGTTTTGTTTCCTTTTCATGTAGCTTTAAGCAGTGACTGGCGAGAAACCCCTTCATTGAAAGGGGTTGCAAGCTTCCAAAAATTACGAGTCTCCAGAAATCTCAGCAAATACTTTTTCACCCAAACTGGATGATACTTTCAGGTAATGATCAGTACACTTGGCCCACTTGGTTCTCCATATTTCGTTCTTCTATGTTGAAGCGTTCGTTTACACTAACAGTTTCCACTCTGGCATTTCACTCTGTTTTCTCCTATATTGATAGATGTATTTGGAACTCTAAATCAAACACGGTTTGTGCTAGCTTCTTGAAACTTGACACAGTAAAGCAGTTTCACATTCTAACTCTAAGTTTTGTTTCTTTTTCATGTAGCCCTAAGCAGTGACTGGCGAGAAACACTTTCATTGAAAGGGGTTGCAAGCTTCCAAAAATTATGAGTCTCCAGAAATCTCAGCAAATATTTTTTCACCCAAACTGCATGATACTTTCAGGTAATGATCAGTACACTAAGCCCACTTGGTTCCCCAAATTTCGTTCTTCTATGTTGAAGCGTTCGTTTCCAGTAACAGTTTGAATTTTTGCGTTTCACTCTGTTTTCTCCTATATTGATAGATGTATTTGGAACTCTAAATCAAACACGGTTTGGGCTAGCTTCTTGAAACTTGACACAGTAAAGCAGTTTCACATTGTAACTCTATGTTTTGTTTCCTTTTCATGTAGCCCTAAGCAGTGACTGCCGAGAAACACTTTCATTGAAAGGGGTTGCAAGCTTCCAAAAATTACGAGTCTTCAGAAATCTCAGCAAATATTTTTTCACCCAAACTAGATGATACTTTCAGGTAATGATCAGTACACTAAGCCCTCTTGGTTCCCCAAATTTCGTTCTTCTATGTTGAAGCGTTCGTTTACACTAACAGTTTCCACTCTGGCATTTCACTCTGTTTTCTCCTATATTGATAGATGTATTTGGAACTCTAAATCAAACACGGTTTGTGCTAGCTTCTTGAAACTTGACACAGTAAAGCAGTTTCACATTCTAACTCTATGTTTTGTTTCCTTTTCATGTAGCTTTAAGCAGTGACTGGCGAGAAACACTTTCATTGAAAGGGGTTGCAAGCTTCCAAAAATTACGAGTCTCCAGAAATCTCATCAAATATTTTTTCACCCAAACTGGATGATACTTTCAGGTAATGATCAGTACACTAAGCCCACTTGGTTCTCCAAATTTCATTCTTCTATGTTGAAGCGTTCGTTTCCAGTAACAGTTTCCATTCTGGCATTTCACTCTGTTTTCTCCTATATTGATAGATGTATTTGGAACTCTAAATCAAACACGGTTTGTGCTAGCTTCTTGAAACTTGACACAGTAAAGCAGTTTCACATTCTAACTCTATGTTTTGTTTCCTTTTCATGTAGCCCTAAGCAGTGACTGGCGAGAAACACTTTCATTGAAAGGGGTTGCAAGCTTCCAAAAATTACGAGTCTTCAGAAATCTCAGCAAATATTTTTTCACCCAAACTGGATGATACTTTCGGGTAATGATCAGTACACTAAGCCCACTTGGTTCCCCAAATTTCGTTCTTCTATGTTGAAGCGTTCGTTTCCAGTAACAGTTTGAATTTTGTCGTTTCACTCTGTTTTCTCCTATATTGATAGATGTATTTGGAACTCTAAATCAAACACGGTTTGTGCTAGCTTCTTGAAACTTGACACAGTAAAGCAGTTTCACATTGTAACTCTATGTTTTGTTTCCTTTTCATGTAGCTTTAAGCAGTGACTGCCGAGAAACACTTTCATTGAAAGGGGTTGCAAGCTTCCAAAAATTACGAGTCTTCAGAAATCTCAGCAAATATTTTTTCACCCAAACTAGATGATACTTTCAGGTAATGATCAGTACACTAAGCCCTCTTGGTTCCCCAAATTTCGTTCTTCTATGTTGAAGCGTTCGTTTACACTAACAGTTTCCACTCTGGCATTTCACTCTGTTTTCTCCTATATTGATAGATGTATTTGGAACTCTAAATCAAACACGGTTTGGGCTAGCTTCTTGAAACTTGACACAGTAAAGCAGTTTCACATTCTAACTCTATGTTTTGTTTCCTTTTCATGTAGCTTTAAGCAGTGACTGGCGAGAAACACTTTCATTGAAAGGGGTTGCAAGCTTCCAAAAATTACGAGTCTCCAGAAATCTCATCAAATATTTTTTCACCCAAACTGGATGATACTTTCAGGTAATGATCAGTACACTAAGCCCACTTGGTTCTCCAAATTTCATTCTTCTATGTTGAAGCGTTCGTTTCCAGTAACAGTTTCCATTCTGGCATTTCACTCTGTTTTCTCCTATATTGATAGATGTATTTGGAACTCTAAATCAAACACGGTTTGTGCTAGCTTCTTGAAACTTGACACAGTAAAGCAGTTTCACATTCTAACTCTATGTTTTGTTTCCTTTTCATGTAGCCCTAAGCAGTGACTGGCGAGAAACACTTTCATTGAAAGGGGTTGCAAGCTTCCAAAAATTACGAGTCTCCAGAAATCTCAGCAAATATTTTTTCACCCAAACTGCATGATACTTTCAGGTATTGATCAGTACACTAAGCCCACTTGGTTCCCCAAATTTCGTTCTTCTATGTTGAAGCGTTCGTTTCCAGTAACAGTTTGAATTTTTGCGTTTCACTCTGTTTTCTCCTATATTGATAGATGTATTTGGAACTCTAAATCAAACATGGTTTGTGCTAGCTTCTTGAAACTTGACACAGTAAAGCAGTTTCACATTCTAACTCTATGTTTTGTTTCCTTTTCATGTAGCCCTAAGCAGTGACTGGCGAGAAACACTTTCATTGAAAGGGGTTGCAAGCTTCCAAAAATTACGAGTCTCCAGAAATCTCAGCAAATATTTTTTCACCCAAACTGGATGATACTTTCAGGTAATGATCAGTACACTAATCCCTCTTGGTTCCCCAAATTTCGTTCTTCTATGTTGAATCGTTCGTTTCCAGTAACGGTTTGAATTTTGTCGTTTCACTCTGTTTTCTCCTATATCGATAGATGTATTTGGAACTCTAAATCAAACACGGTTTGTGCTAGCTTCTTGAAACTTGACACAGTAAAGCAGTTTCACATTCTAACTCTATGTTTTGTTTCCTTTTCATGTAGCTTTAAGCAGTGACTGGCGAGAAACCCCTTCATTGAAAGGGGTTGCAAGCTTCCAAAAATTACGAGTCTCCAGAAATCTCAGCAAATACTTTTTCACCCAAACTGGATGATACTTTCAGGTAATGATCAGTACACTTGGCCCACTTGGTTCTCCATATTTCGTTCTTCTATGTTGAAGCGTTCGTTTACACTAACAGTTTCCACTCTGGCATTTCACTCTGTTTTCTCCTATATTGATAGATGTATTTGGAACTCTAAATCAAACACGGTTTGTGCTAGCTTCTTGAAACTTGACACAGTAAAGCAGTTTCACATTCTAACTCTAAGTTTTGTTTCTTTTTCATGTAGCCCTAAGCAGTGACTGGCGAGAAACACTTTCATTGAAAGGGGTTGCAAGCTTCCAAAAATTATGAGTCTCCAGAAATCTCAGCAAATATTTTTTCACCCAAACTGCATGATACTTTCAGGTAATGATCAGTACACTAAGCCCACTTGGTTCCCCAAATTTCGTTCTTCTATGTTGAAGCGTTCGTTTCCAGTAACAGTTTGAATTTTTGCGTTTCACTCTGTTTTCTCCTATATTGATAGATGTATTTGGAACTCTAAATCAAACACGGTTTGGGCTAGCTTCTTGAAACTTGACACAGTAAAGCAGTTTCACATTGTAACTCTATGTTTTGTTTCCTTTTCATGTAGCCCTAAGCAGTGACTGCCGAGAAACACTTTCATTGAAAGGGGTTGCAAGCTTCCAAAAATTACGAGTCTTCAGAAATCTCAGCAAATATTTTTTCACCCAAACTAGATGATACTTTCAGGTAATGATCAGTACACTAAGCCCTCTTGGTTCCCCAAATTTCGTTCTTCTATGTTGAAGCGTTCGTTTACACTAACAGTTTCCACTCTGGCATTTCACTCTGTTTTCTCCTATATTGATAGATGTATTTGGAACTCTAAATCAAACACGGTTTGTGCTAGCTTCTTGAAACTTGACACAGTAAAGCAGTTTCACATTCTAACTCTATGTTTTGTTTCCTTTTCATGTAGCTTTAAGCAGTGACTGGCGAGAAACACTTTCATTGAAAGGGGTTGCAAGCTTCCAAAAATTACGAGTCTCCAGAAATCTCATCAAATATTTTTTCACCCAAACTGGATGATACTTTCAGGTAATGATCAGTACACTAAGCCCACTTGGTTCTCCAAATTTCATTCTTCTATGTTGAAGCGTTCGTTTCCAGTAACAGTTTCCATTCTGGCATTTCACTCTGTTTTCTCCTATATTGATAGATGTATTTGGAACTCTAAATCAAACACGGTTTGTGCTAGCTTCTTGAAACTTGACACAGTAAAGCAGTTTCACATTCTAACTCTATGTTTTGTTTCCTTTTCATGTAGCCCTAAGCAGTGACTGGCGAGA
Source organism: Spermophilus citellus (assembly GCF_964194105.1). Classification (NCBI taxonomy): domain Eukaryota; kingdom Metazoa; phylum Chordata; class Mammalia; order Rodentia; family Sciuridae; genus Spermophilus; species Spermophilus citellus. The sequence continues at coordinate 77,890,019 of NC_138185.1, read as the reverse complement.
AACACTTTCATTGAAAGGGGTTGCAAGCTTCCAAAAATTACGAGTCTTCAGAAATCTCAGCAAATATTTTTTCACCCAAACTGGATGATACTTTCGGGTAATGATCAGTACACTAAGCCCACTTGGTTCCCCAAATTTCGTTCTTCTATGTTGAAGCGTTCGTTTCCAGTAACAGTTTGAATTTTGTCGTTTCACTCTGTTTTCTCCTATATTGATAGATGTATTTGGAACTCTAAATCAAACACGGTTTGTGCTAGCTTCTTGAAACTTGACACAGTAAAGCAGTTTCACATTGTAACTCTATGTTTTGTTTCCTTTTCATGTAGCTTTAAGCAGTGACTGCCGAGAAACACTTTCATTGAAAGGGGTTGCAAGCTTCCAAAAATTACGAGTCTTCAGAAATCTCAGCAAATATTTTTTCACCCAAACTAGATGATACTTTCAGGTAATGATCAGTACACTAAGCCCTCTTGGTTCCCCAAATTTCGTTCTTCTATGTTGAAGCGTTCGTTTACACTAACAGTTTCCACTCTGGCATTTCACTCTGTTTTCTCCTATATTGATAGATGTATTTGGAACTCTAAATCAAACACGGTTTGGGCTAGCTTCTTGAAACTTGACACAGTAAAGCAGTTTCACATTCTAACTCTATGTTTTGTTTCCTTTTCATGTAGCTTTAAGCAGTGACTGGCGAGAAACACTTTCATTGAAAGGGGTTGCAAGCTTCCAAAAATTACGAGTCTCCAGAAATCTCATCAAATATTTTTTCACCCAAACTGGATGATACTTTCAGGTAATGATCAGTACACTAAGCCCACTTGGTTCTCCAAATTTCATTCTTCTATGTTGAAGCGTTCGTTTCCAGTAACAGTTTCCATTCTGGCATTTCACTCTGTTTTCTCCTATATTGATAGATGTATTTGGAACTCTAAATCAAACACGGTTTGTGCTAGCTTCTTGAAACTTGACACAGTAAAGCAGTTTCACATTCTAACTCTATGTTTTGTTTCCTTTTCATGTAGCCCTAAACAGTGACTGGCGAGAAACACTTTCATTGAAAGGGGTTGCAAGCTTCCAAAAATTACGAGTCTTCAGAAATCTCAGCAAATATTTTTTCACCCAAACTGGATGATACTTTCGGGTAATGATCAGTACACTAAGCCCACTTGGTTCCCCAAATTTCGTTCTTCTATGTTGAAGCGTTCGTTTCCAGTAACAGTTTGAATTTTGTCGTTTCACTCTGTTTTCTCCTATATTGATAGATGTATTTGGAACTCTAAATCAAACACGGTTTGTGCTAGCTTCTTGAAACTTGACACAGTAAAGCAGTTTCACATTGTAACTCTATGTTTTGTTTCCTTTTCATGTAGCCCTAAGCAGTGACTGCCGAGAAACACTTTCATTGAAAGGGGTTGCAAGCTTCCAAAAATTACGAGTCTTCAGAAATCTCAGCAAATATTTTTTCACCCAAACTAGATGATACTTTCAGGTAATGATCAGTACACTAAGCCCTCTTGGTTCCCCAAATTTCGTTCTTCTATGTTGAAGCGTTCGTTTACACTAACAGTTTCCACTCTGGCATTTCACTCTGTTTTCTCCTATATTGATAGATGTATTTGGAACTCTAAATCAAACACGGTTTGTGCTAGCTTCTTGAAACTTGACACAGTAAAGCAGTTTCACATTCTAACACTAAGTTTTGTTTCTTTTTCATGTAGCCCTAAGCAGTGACTGGCGAGAAACACTTTCATTGAAAGGGGTTGCAAGCTTCTAAAAATTACGAGTCTCCAGAAATCTCAGCAAATATTTTTTCACCCAAACTGGATGATACTTTCAGGTAATGATCAGTACACTTGGCCCACTTGGTTCTCCAAATTTCGTTCTTCTATGTTGAAGCGTTCGTTTACACTAACAGTTTCCACTCTGGCATTTCACTCTGTTTTCTCCTATATTGATAGATGTATTTGGAACTCTAAATCAAACACGGTTTGTGCTAGCTTCTTGAAACTTGACACAGTAAAGCAGTTTCACATTCTAACTCTATGTTTTGTTTCTTTTTCATGTAGCCCTAAGCAGTGACTGGCGAGAAACACTTTCATTGAAAGGGGTTGCAAGCTTCCAAAAATTACGAGTCTCCAGAAATCTCAGCAAATATTTTTTCACCCAAACTGCATGATACTTTCAGGTAATGATCAGTACACTAAGCCCACTTGGTTCCCCAAATTTCGTTCTTCTATGTTGAAGCGTTCGTTTCCAGTAACAGTTTGAATTTTTGCGTTTCACTCTCTTTTCTCCTATATTGATAGATGTATTTGGAACTCTAAATCAAACATGGTTTGTGCTAGCTTCTTGAAACTTGACACAGTAAAGCAGTTTCACATTCTAACTCTATGTTTTGTTTCCTTTTCATGTAGCCCTAAGCAGTGACTGGCGAGAAACACTTTCATTGAAAGGGGTTGCAAGCTTCCAAAAATTACGAGTCTCCAGAAATCTCAGCAAATATTTTTTCACCCAAACTGGATGATACTTTCAGGTAATGATCAGTACACTAAGCCCTCTTGGTTCCCCAAATTTCGTTCTTCTATGTTGAAGCGTTCGTTTCCAGTAACGGTTTGAATTTTGTCGTTTCACTCTGTTTTCTCCTATATCGATAGATGTATTTGGAACTCTAAATCAAACACGGTTTGTGCTAGCTTCTTGAAACTTGACACAGTAAAGCAGTTTCACATTCTAACTCTATGTTTTGTTTCCTTTTCATGTAGCTTTAAGCAGTGACTGGCGAGAAACCCCTTCATTGAAAGGGGTTGCAAGCTTCCAAAAATTACGAGTCTCCAGAAATCTCAGCAAATACTTTTTCACCCAAACTGGATGATACTTTCAGGTAATGATCAGTACACTAAGCCCACTCGGTTCTCCAAATTTCATTCTTCTATGTTGAAGCGGTCGTTTCCAGTAACAGTTTCCATTCTGGCATTTCACTCTGTTTTCTCCTATATTGATAGATGTATTTGGAACTCTAAATCAAACACGGTTTGTGCTAGCTTCTTGAAACTTGACACAGTAAAGCAGTTTCACATTCTAACTCTATGTTTTGTTTCCTTTTCTTGTAGCCCTAAGCAGAGACTGGCGAGAAACACTTTCATTGAAAGGGGTTGCAAGCTTCCAAAAATTACGAGTCTTCAGAAATCTCAGCAAATATTTTTTCACCCAAACTGGATGATACTTTCGGGTAATGATCAGTACACTAAGCCCACTTGGTTCCCCAAATTTCGTTCTTCTATGTTGAAGCGTTCGTTTCCAGTAACAGTTTGAATTTTGTCGTTTCACTCTGTTTTCTCCTATATTGATAGATGTATTTGGAACTCTAAATCAAACACGGTTTGGGCTAGCTTCTTGAAACTTGACACAGTAAAGCAGTTTCACATTGTAACTCTATGTTTTGTTTCCTTTTCATGTAGCCCTAAGCAGTGACTGCCGAGAAACACTTTCATTGAAAGGGGTTGCAAGCTTCCAAAAATTACGAGTCTTCAGAAATCTCAGCAAATATTTTTTCACCCAAACTAGATGATACTTTCAGGTAATGATCAGTACACTAAGCCCTCTTGGTTCCCCAAATTTCGTTCTTCTATGTTGAAGCGTTCGTTTACACTAACAGTTTCCACTCTGGCATTTCACTCTGTTTTCTCCTATATTGATAGATGTATTTGGAACTCTAAATCAAACACGGTTTGTGCTAGCTTCTTGAAACTTGACACAGTAAAGCAGTTTCACATTCTAACTCTATGTTTTGTTTCCTTTTCATGTAGCTTTAAGCAGTGACTGGCGAGAAACACTTTCATTGAAAGGGGTTGCAAGCTTCCAAAAATTACGAGTCTCCAGAAATCTCATCAAATATTTTTTCACCCAAACTGGATGATACTTTCAGGTAATGATCAGTACACTAAGCCCACTTGGTTCTCCAAATTTCATTCTTCTATGTTGAAGCGTTCGTTTCTAGTAACAGTTTCCATTCTGGCATTTCACTCTGTTTTCTCCTATATTGATAGATGTATTTGGAACTCTAAATCAAACACGGTTTGTGCTAGCTTCTTGAAACTTGACACAGTAAAGCAGTTTCACATTGTAACTCTATGTTTTGTTTCCTTTTCATGTAGCTTTAAGCAGTGACTGGCGAGAAACACTTTCATTGAAAGGGGTTGCAAGCTTCCAAAAATTACGAGTCTCCAGAAATCTCAGCAAATATTTTTTCACCCAAACTGGATGATACTTTCAGGTAATGATCAGTACACTAAGCCCACTTGGTTCTCCAAATTTCATTCTTCTATGTTGAAGCGTTCGTTTCCAGTAACAGTTTCCATTCTGGCATTTCACTCTGTTTTCTCCTATATTGATAGATGTATTTGGAACTCTAAATCAAACACGGTTTGTGCTAGCTTCTTGAAACTTGACACAGTAAAGCAGTTTCACATTCTAACTCTATGTTTTGTTTCCTTTTCATGTAGCCCTAAGCAGTGACTGGCGAGAAACACTTTCATTGAAAGGGGTTGCAAGCTTCCAAAAATTACGAGTCTCCAGAAATCTCAGCAAATATTTTTTCACCCAAACTGCATGATACTTTCAGGTAATGATCAGTACACTAAGCCCAATCGGTTCTCCAAATTTCATTCTTCTATGTTGAAGCGTTCGTTTCCAGTAACAGTTTCCATTCTGGCATTTCACTCTGTTTTCTCCTATATTGATAGATGTATTTGGAACTCTAAATCAAACACGGTTTGTGCTAGCTTCTTGAAACTTGACACAGTAAAGCAGTTTCACATTCTAACTCTATGTTTTGTTTCCTTTTCTTGTAGCCCTAAGCAGAGACTGGCGAGAAACACTTTCATTGAAAGGGGTTGCAAGCTTCTAAAAATTACGAGTCTCCAGAAATCTCAGCAAATATTTTTTCACCCAAACTGGATGATACTTTCAGGTAATGATCAGTACACTTGGCCCACTTGGTTCTCCAAATTTCGTTCTTCTATGTTGAAGCGTTCGTTTACACTAACAGTTTCCACTCTGGCATTTCACTCTGTTTTCTCCTATATTGATAGATGTATTTGGAACTCTAAATCAAACACGGTTTGTGCTAGCTTCTTGAAACTTGACACAGTAAAGCAGTTTCACATTCTAACTCTATGTTTTGTTTCTTTTTCATGTAGCCCTAAGCAGTGACTGGCGAGAAACACTTTCATTGAAAGGGGTTGCAAGCTTCCAAAAATTACGAGTCTCCAGAAATCTCAGCAAATATTTTTTCACCCAAACTGCATGATACTTTCAGGTATTGATCAGTACACTAAGCCCACTTGGTTCCCCAAATTTCGTTCTTCTATGTTGAAGCGTTCGTTTCCAGTAACAGTTTGAATTTTTGCGTTTCACTCTGTTTTCTCCTATATTGATAGATGTATTTGGAACTCTAAATCAAACATGGTTTGTGCTAGCTTCTTGAAACTTGACACAGTAAAGCAGTTTCACATTCTAACTCTATGTTTTGTTTCCTTTTCATGTAGCCCTAAGCAGTGACTGGCGAGAAACACTTTCATTGAAAGGGGTTGCAAGCTTCCAAAAATTACGAGTCTCCAGAAATCTCAGCAAATATTTTTTCACCCAAACTGGATGATACTTTCAGGTAATGATCAGTACACTAATCCCTCTTGGTTCCCCAAATTTCGTTCTTCTATGTTGAATCGTTCGTTTCCAGTAACGGTTTGAATTTTGTCGTTTCACTCTGTTTTCTCCTATATCGATAGATGTATTTGGAACTCTAAATCAAACACGGTTTGTGCTAGCTTCTTGAAACTTGACACAGTAAAGCAGTTTCACATTCTAACTCTATGTTTTGTTTCCTTTTCATGTAGCTTTAAGCAGTGACTGGCGAGAAACCCCTTCATTGAAAGGGGTTGCAAGCTTCCAAAAATTACGAGTCTCCAGAAATCTCAGCAAATACTTTTTCACCCAAACTGGATGATACTTTCAGGTAATGATCAGTACACTTGGCCCACTTGGTTCTCCATATTTCGTTCTTCTATGTTGAAGCGTTCGTTTACACTAACAGTTTCCACTCTGGCATTTCACTCTGTTTTCTCCTATATTGATAGATGTATTTGGAACTCTAAATCAAACACGGTTTGTGCTAGCTTCTTGAAACTTGACACAGTAAAGCAGTTTCACATTCTAACTCTAAGTTTTGTTTCTTTTTCATGTAGCCCTAAGCAGTGACTGGCGAGAAACACTTTCATTGAAAGGGGTTGCAAGCTTCCAAAAATTATGAGTCTCCAGAAATCTCAGCAAATATTTTTTCACCCAAACTGCATGATACTTTCAGGTAATGATCAGTACACTAAGCCCACTTGGTTCCCCAAATTTCGTTCTTCTATGTTGAAGCGTTCGTTTCCAGTAACAGTTTGAATTTTTGCGTTTCACTCTGTTTTCTCCTATATTGATAGATGTATTTGGAACTCTAAATCAAACACGGTTTGGGCTAGCTTCTTGAAACTTGACACAGTAAAGCAGTTTCACATTGTAACTCTATGTTTTGTTTCCTTTTCATGTAGCCCTAAGCAGTGACTGCCGAGAAACACTTTCATTGAAAGGGGTTGCAAGCTTCCAAAAATTACGAGTCTTCAGAAATCTCAGCAAATATTTTTTCACCCAAACTAGATGATACTTTCAGGTAATGATCAGTACACTAAGCCCTCTTGGTTCCCCAAATTTCGTTCTTCTATGTTGAAGCGTTCGTTTACACTAACAGTTTCCACTCTGGCATTTCACTCTGTTTTCTCCTATATTGATAGATGTATTTGGAACTCTAAATCAAACACGGTTTGTGCTAGCTTCTTGAAACTTGACACAGTAAAGCAGTTTCACATTCTAACTCTATGTTTTGTTTCCTTTTCATGTAGCTTTAAGCAGTGACTGGCGAGAAACACTTTCATTGAAAGGGGTTGCAAGCTTCCAAAAATTACGAGTCTCCAGAAATCTCATCAAATATTTTTTCACCCAAACTGGATGATACTTTCAGGTAATGATCAGTACACTAAGCCCACTTGGTTCTCCAAATTTCATTCTTCTATGTTGAAGCGTTCGTTTCCAGTAACAGTTTCCATTCTGGCATTTCACTCTGTTTTCTCCTATATTGATAGATGTATTTGGAACTCTAAATCAAACACGGTTTGTGCTAGCTTCTTGAAACTTGACACAGTAAAGCAGTTTCACATTCTAACTCTATGTTTTGTTTCCTTTTCATGTAGCCCTAAGCAGTGACTGGCGAGAAACACTTTCATTGAAAGGGGTTGCAAGCTTCCAAAAATTACGAGTCTTCAGAAATCTCAGCAAATATTTTTTCACCCAAACTGGATGATACTTTCGGGTAATGATCAGTACACTAAGCCCACTTGGTTCCCCAAATTTCGTTCTTCTATGTTGAAGCGTTCGTTTCCAGTAACAGTTTGAATTTTGTCGTTTCACTCTGTTTTCTCCTATATTGATAGATGTATTTGGAACTCTAAATCAAACACGGTTTGTGCTAGCTTCTTGAAACTTGACACAGTAAAGCAGTTTCACATTGTAACTCTATGTTTTGTTTCCTTTTCATGTAGCTTTAAGCAGTGACTGGCGAGAAACACTTTCATTGAAAGGGGTTGCAAGCTTCTAAAAATTACGAGTCTCCAGAAATCTCAGCAAATATTTTTTCACCCAAACTGGATGATACTTTCAGGTAATGATCAGTACACTTGGCCCACTTGGTTCTCCATATTTCGTTTTTCTATGTTGAAGCGTTCGTTTACACTAACAGTTTCCACTCTGGCATTTCACTCTGTTTTCTCCTATATTGATAGATGTATTTGGAACTCTAAATCAAACACGGTTTGTGCTAGCTTCTTGAAACTTGACACAGTAAAGCAGTTTCACATTGTAACTCTATGTTTTGTTTCCTTTTCATGTAGCCCTAAGCAGTGACTGCCGAGAAACACTTTCATTGAAAGGGGTTGCAAGCTTCCAAAAATTACGAGTCTTCAGAAATCTCAGCAAATATTTTTTCACCCAAACTAGATGATACTTTCAGGTAATGATCAGTACACTAAGCCCTTTGGTTCCCCAAATTTCGTTCTTCTAATTTGAAGCGTTCGTTTCCAGTAACAGTTTGAATTTTGTCGTTTCACTCTGTTTTCTCCTATATTGATAGATGTATTTGGAACTCTAAATCAAACACGGTTTGTGCTAGCTTCTTGAAACTTGACACAGTAAAGCAGTTTCACATTGTAACTCTATGTTTTGTTTCCTTTTCATGTAGCTTTAAGCAGTGACTGGCGAGAAACACTTTCATTGAAAGGGGTTGCAAGCTTCCAAAAATTCCGAGTCTCCAGAAATCTCAGCAAATATTTTTTCACCCAAACTGGATGATACTTTCAGGTAATGATCAGTACACTTGGCCCACTTGGTTCTCCAAATTTCGTTCTTCTATGTTGAAGCGTTCGTTTCCAGTAACAGTTTCCATTCTGGCATTTCACTCTGTTTTCTCCTATATTGATAGATGTATTTGGAACTCTAAATCAAACACGGTTTGTGCTAGCTTCTTGAAACTTGACACAGTAAAGCAGTTTCACATTCTAACTCTATGTTTTGTTTCCTTTTCTTGTAGCCCTAAGCAGAGACTGGCGAGAAACACTTTCATTGAAAGGGGTTGCAAGCTTCTAAAAATTACGAGTCTCCAGAAATCTCAGCAAATATTTTTTCACCCAAACTGGATGATACTTTCAGGTAATGATCAGTACACTTGGCCCACTTGGTTCTCCAAATTTCGTTCTTCTATGTTGAAGCGTTCGTTTACACTAACAGTTTCCACTCTGGCATTTCACTCTGTTTTCTCCTATATTGATAGATGTATTTGGAACTCTAAATCAAACACGGTTTGTGCTAGCTTCTTGAAACTTGACACAGTAAAGCAGTTTCACATTCTAACTCTATGTTTTGTTTCTTTTTCATGTAGCCCTAAGCAGTGACTGGCGAGAAACACTTTCATTGAAAGGGGTTGCAAGCTTCCAAAAATTACGAGTCTCCAGAAATCTCAGCAAATATTTTTTCACCCAAACTGCATGATACTTTCAGGTAATGATCAGTACACTAAGCCCACTTGGTTCCCCAAATTTCGTTCTTCTATGTTGAAGCGTTCGTTTCCAGTAACAGTTTGAATTTTTGCGTTTCACTCTGTTTTCTCCTATATTGATAGATGTATTTGGAACTCTAAATCAAACACGGTTTGTGCTAGCTTCTTGAAACTTGACACAGTAAAGCAGTTTCACATTCTAACTCTATGTTTTGTTTCCTTTTCATGTAGCCCTAAGCAGTGACTGGCGAGAAACACTTTCATTGAAAGGGGTTGCAAGCTTCCAAAAATTACGAGTCTCCAGAAATCTCAGCAAATATTTTTTCACCCAAACTGGATGATACTTTCAGGTAATGATCAGTACACTAAGCCCTCTTGGTTCCCTAAATTTCGTTCTTCTATGTTGAAGCGTTCGTTTCCAGAAACGGTTTGAATTTTGTCGTTTCACTCTGTTTTCTCCTATATCGATAGATGTATTTGGAACTCTAAATCAAACACGGTTTGTGCTAGCTTCTTGAAACTTGACACAGTAAAGCAGTTTCACATTCTAACTCTATGTTTTGTTTCCTTTTCATGTAGCTTTAAGCAGTGACTGGCGAGAAACCCCTTCATTGAAAGGGGTTGCAAGCTTCCAAAAATTACGAGTCTCCAGAAATCTCAGCAAATACTTTTTCACCCAAACTGGATGATACTTTCAGGTAATGATCAGTACACTAAGCCCACTCGGTTCTCCAAATTTCATTCTTCTATGTTGAAGCGTTCGTTTCCAGTAACAGTTTCCATTCTGGCATTTCACTCTGTTTTCTCCTATATTGATAGATGTATTTGGAACTCTAAATCAAACACGGTTTGTGCTAGCTTCTTGAAACTTGACACAGTAAAGCAGTTTCACATTCTAACTCTATGTTTTGTTTCCTTTTCTTGTAGCCCTAAGCAGAGACTGGCGAGAAACACTTTCATTGAAAGGGGTTGCAAGCTTCTAAAAATTACGAGTCTCCAGAAATCTCAGCAAATATTTTTTCACCCAAACTGGATGATACTTTCAGGTAATGATCAGTACACTTGGCCCACTTGGTTCTCCATATTTCGTTCTTCTATGTTGAAGCGTTCGTTTACACTAACAGTTTCCAGTCTGGCATTTCACTCTGTTTTCTCCTATATTGATAGATGTATTTGGAACTCTAAATCAAACACGGTTTGTGCTAGCTTCTTGAAACTTGACACAGTAAAGCAGTTTCACATTCTAACTCTATGTTTTGTTTCTTTTTCATGTAGCCCTAAGCAGTGACTGGCGAGAAACACTTTCATTGAAAGGGGTTGCAAGCTTCCAAAAATTACGAGTCTCCAGAAATCACAGCAAATATTTTTTCACCCAAACTGCATGATACTTTCAGGTAATGATCAGTACACTAAGCCCACTTGGTTCCCCAAATTTCGTTCTTCTATGTTGAAGCGTTCGTTTCCAGTAACAGTTTGAATTTTTGCGTTTCACTCTGTTTTCTCCTATATTGATAGATGTATTTGGAACTCTAAATCAAACACGGTTTGTGCTAGCTTCTTGAAACTTGACACAGTAAAGCAGTTTCACATTCTAACTCTATGTTTTGTTTCCTTTTCATGTAGCCCTAAGCAGTGACTGGCGAGAAACACTTTCATTGAAAGGGGTTGCAAGCTTCCAAAAATTACGAGTCTCCAGAAATCTCAGCAAATATTTTTTCACCCAAACTGGATGATACTTTCAGGTAATGATCAGTACACTAAGCCCTCTTGGTTCCCCAAATTTCGTTCTTCTATGTTGAAGCGTTCGTTTCCAGTAACGGTTTGAATTTTGTCGTTTCACTCTGTTTTCTCCTATATCGATAGATGTATTTGGAACTCTAAATCAAACACGGTTTGTGCTAGCTTCTTGAAACTTGACACAGTAAATCAGTTTCACATTCTAACTCTATGTTTTGTTTCCTTTTCATGTAGCTTTAAGCAGTGACTTGCGAGAAACACTTTCATTGAAAGGGGTTGCAAGCTTCCAAAAATTACGAGTCTCCAGAAATCTCAGCAAATATTTTTTCACCCAAACTGGATGATACTTTCAGGTAATGATCAGTACACTAAGCCCACTTGGTTCTCCAAATTTCATTCTTCTATGTTGAAGCGTTCGTTTCCAGTAACAGTTTCCATTCTGGCATTTCACTCTGTTTTCTCCTATATTGATAGATGTATTTGGAACTCTAAATCAAACACGGTTTGTGCTAGCTTCTTGAAACTTGACACAGTAAAGCAGTTTCACATTCTAACTCTATGTTTTGTTTCCTTTTCATGTAGCCCTAAGCAGTGACTGGCGAGAAACACTTTCATTGAAAGGGGTTGCAAGCTTCCAAAAATTACGAGTCTCCAGAAATCTCAGCAAATATTTTTTCACCCAAACTGCATGATACTTTCAGGTAATGATCAGTACACTAAGCCCACTTGGTTCCCCAAATTTCGTTCTTCTATGTTGAAGCGTTCGTTTCCAGTAACAGTTTGAATTTTGTCGTTTCACTCTGTTTTCTCCTATATTGATAGATGTATTTGGAACACTAAATCAAACACGGTTTGTGCTAGCTTCTTGAAACTTGACACAGTAAAGCAGTTTCACATTCTAACTCTATGTTTTGTTTCCTTTTCATGTAGCTTTAAGCAGTGACTGGCGAGAAACCCCTTCATTGAAAGGGGTTGCAAGCTTCCAAAAATTACGAGTCTCCAGAAATCTCAGCAAATACTTTTTCACCCAAACTGGATGATACTTTCAGGTAATGATCAGTACACTAAGCCCACTCGGTTCTCCAAATTTCATTCTTCTATGTTGAAGCGTTCGTTTCCAGTAACAGTTTCCATTCTGGCATTTCACTCTGTTTTCTCCTATATTGATAGATGTATTTGGAACTCTAAATCAAACACGGTTTGTGCTAGCTTCTTGAAACTTGACACAGTAAAGCAGTTTCTCATTGTAACTCTATGTTTTGTTTCCTTTTCATGTAGCCTAAGCAGTGACTGCCGAGAAACACTTTCATTGAAAGGGGTTGCAAGCTTCCAAAAATTACGAGTCTTCAGAAATCTCAGCAAATATTTTTTCACCCAAACTAGATGATACTTTCAGGTAATGATCAGTACACTAAGCCCTCTTGGTTCCCCAAATTTCGTTCTTCTATGTTGAAGCGTTCGTTTACACTAACAGTTTCCACTCTGGCATTTCACTCTGTTTTCTCCTATATTGATAGATGTATTTGGAACTCAAAATCAAACACGGTTTGTGCTAGCTTCTTGAAACTTGACACAGTAAAGCAGTTTCACATTGTAACTCTATGTTTTGTTTCCTTTTCATGTAGCTTTAAGCAGTGACTGGCGAGAAACACTTTCATTGAAAGGGGTTGCAAGCTTCCAAAAATTACGAGTCTCCAGAAATCTCAGCAAATATTTTTTCACCCAAACTGGATGATACTTTCAGGTAATGATCAGTACACTAAGCCCACTTGGTTCTCCAAATTTCATTCTTCTATGTTGAAGCGTTCGTTTCCAGTAACAGTTTCCATTCTGGCATTTCACTCTGTTTTCTCCTATATTGATAGATGTATTTGGAACTCTAAATCAAACACGGTTTGTGCTAGCTTCTTGAAACTTGACACAGTAAAGCAGTTTCACATTCTAACTCTATGTTTTGTTTCCTTTTCTTGTAGCCCTAAGCAGAGACTGGCGAGAAACACTTTCATTGAAAGGGGTTGCAAGCTTCTAAAAATTACGAGTCTCCAGAAATCTCAGCAAATATTTTTTCACCCAAACTGGATGATACTTTCAGGTAATGATCAGTACACTTGGCCCACTTGGTTCTCCATATTTCGTTCTTCTATGTTGAAGCGTTCGTTTACACTAACAGTTTCCAGTCTGGCATTTCACTCTGTTTTCTCCTATATTGATAGATGTATTTGGAACTCTAAATCAAACACGGTTTGTGCTAGCTTCTTGAAACTTGACACAGTAAAGCAGTTTCACATTCTAACTCTATGTTTTGTTTCTTTTTCATGTAGCCCTAAGCAGTGACTGGCGAGAAACACTTTCATTGAAAGGGGTTGCAAGCTTCCAAAAATTACGAGTCTCCAGAAATCTCAGCAAATATTTTTTCACCCAAACTGCATGATACTTTCAGGTAATGATCAGTACACTAAGCCCACTTGGTTCCCCAAATTTCGTTCTTCTATGTTGAAGCGTTCGTTTCCAGTAACAGTTTGAATTTTTGCGTTTCACTCTGTTTTCTCCTATATTGATAGATGTATTTGGAACTCTAAATCAAACACGGTTTGTGCTAGCTTCTTGAAACTTGACACAGTAAAGCAGTTTCACATTCTAACTCTATGTTTTGTTTCCTTTTCATGTAGCCCTAAGCAGTGACTGGCGAGAAACACTTTCATTGAAAGGGGTTGCAAGCTTCCAAAAATTACGAGTCTCCAGAAATCTCAGCAAATATTTTTTCACCCAAACTGGATGATACTTTCAGGTAATGATCAGTACACTAAGCCCTCTTGGTTCCCCAAATTTCGTTCTTCTATGTTGAAGCGTTCGTTTCCAGTAACGGTTTGAATTTTGTCGTTTCACTCTGTTTTCTCCTATATCGATAGATGTATTTGGAACTCTAAATCAAACACGGTTTGTGCTAGCTTCTTGAAACTTGACACAGTAAATCAGTTTCACATTCTAACTCTATGTTTTGTTTCCTTTTCATGTAGCTTTAAGCAGTGACTTGCGAGAAACACTTTCATTGAAAGGGGTTGCAAGCTTCCAAAAATTACGAGTCTCCAGAAATCTCAGCAAATATTTTTTCACCCAAACTGGATGATACTTTCAGGTAATGATCAGTACACTAAGCCCACTTGGTTCTCCAAATTTCATTCTTCTATGTTGAAGCGTTCGTTTCCAGTAACAGTTTCCATTCTGGCATTTCACTCTGTTTTCTCCTATATTGATAGATGTATTTGGAACTCTAAATCAAACACGGTTTGTGCTAGCTTCTTGAAACTTGACACAGTAAAGCAGTTTCACATTCTAACTCTATGTTTTGTTTCCTTTTCATGTAGCCCTAAGCAGTGACTGGCGAGAAACACTTTCATTGAAAGGGGTTGCAAGCTTCCAAAAATTACGAGTCTCCAGAAATCTCAGCAAATATTTTTTCACCCAAACTGCATGATACTTTCAGGTAATGATCAGTACACTAAGCCCACTTGGTTCCCCAAATTTCGTTCTTCTATGTTGAAGCGTTCGTTTCCAGTAACAGTTTGAATTTTGTCGTTTCACTCTGTTTTCTCCTATATTGATAGATGTATTTGGAACACTAAATCAAACACGGTTTGTGCTAGCTTCTTGAAACTTGACACAGTAAAGCAGTTTCACATTCTAACTCTATGTTTTGTTTCCTTTTCATGTAGCTTTAAGCAGTGACTGGCGAGAAACCCCTTCATTGAAAGGGGTTGCAAGCTTCCAAAAATTACGAGTCTCCAGAAATCTCAGCAAATATTTTTTCACCCAAACTGGATGATACTTTCAGGTAATGATCAGTACACTAAGCCCACTCGGTTCTCCAAATTTCATTCTTCTATGTTGAAGCGTTCGTTTCCAGTAACAGTTTCCATTCTGGCATTTCACTCTGTTTTCTCCTATATTGATAGATGTATTTGGAACTCTAAATCAAACACGGTTTGTGCTAGCTTCTTGAAACTTGACACAGTAAAGCAGTTTCACATTGTAACTCTATGTTTTGTTTCCTTTTCATGTAGCCTAAGCAGTGACTGCCGAGAAACACTTTCATTGAAAGGGGTTGCAAGCTTCCAAAAATTACGAGTCTTCAGAAATCTCAGCAAATATTTTTTCACCCAAACTAGATGATACTTTCAGGTAATGATCAGTACACTAAGCCCTCTTGGTTCCCCAAATTTCGTTCTTCTATGTTGAAGCGTTCGTTTACACTAACAGTTTCCACTCTGGCATTTCACTCTGTTTTCTCCTATATTGATAGATGTATTTGGAACTCTAAATCAAACACGGTTTGTGCTAGCTTCTTGAAACTTGACACAGTAAAGCAGTTTCACATTCTAACTCTATGTTTTGTTTCCTTTTCATGTAGCTTTAAGCAGTGACTGGCGAGAAACACTTACATTGAAAGGGGTTGCAAGCTTCCAAAAATTACGAGTCTCCAGAAATCTCATCAAATATTTTTTCACCCAAACTGGATGATACTTTCAGTTAATGATCAGTACACTAAGCCCACTTGGTTCTCCAAATTTCATTCTTCTATGTTGAAGCGTTCGTTTCCAGTAACAGTTTCCATTCTGGCATTTCACTCTGTTTTCTCCTATATTGATAGATGTATTTGGAACTCTAAATCAAACACGGTTTGTGCTAGCTTCTTGAAACTTGACACAGTAAAGCAGTTTCACATTCTAACTCTATGTTTTGTTTCCTTTTCATGTAGCCCTAAGCAGTGACTGGCGAGAAACACTTTCATTGAAAGGGGTTGCAAGCTTCCAAAAATTACGAGTCTTCAGAAATCTCAGCAAATATTTTTTCACCCAAACTGGATGATACTTTCGGGTAATGATCAGTACACTAAGCCCACTTGGTTCCCCAAATTT
This sequence comes from Spermophilus citellus, assembly GCF_964194105.1. Lineage (NCBI taxonomy): Eukaryota > Metazoa > Chordata > Mammalia > Rodentia > Sciuridae > Spermophilus > Spermophilus citellus. The sequence continues at coordinate 77,874,224 of NC_138185.1, read as the reverse complement.
CGTTCTTCTATGTTGAAGGGTTCGTTTCCAGTAACAGTTTGAATTTTGTCGTTTCACTCTGTTTTCTCCTATATTGATAGATGTATTTGGAACTCTAAATCAAACACGGTTTGTGCTAGCTTCTTGAAACTTGACACAGTAAAGCAGTTTCACATTGTAACTCTATGTTTTGTTTCCTTTTCATGTAGCTTTAAGCAGTGACTGGCGAGAAACACTTTCATTGAAAGGGGTTGCAAGCTTTTAAAAATCGAGTCTCCAGAAATCTCAGCAAATATTTTTTCACCCAAACTGGATGATACTTTCAGGTAATGATCAGTACACTTGGCCCACTTGGTTCTCCAAATTTCGTTCTTCTATGTTGAAGCGTTCGTTTACACTAACAGTTTCCATTCTGGCATTTCACTCTGTTTTCTCCTATATTGATAGATGTATTTGGAACTCTAAATCAAACACGGTTTGTGCTAGCTTCTTGAAACTTGACACAGTAAAGCAGTTTCACATTCTAACTCTATGTTTTGTTTCCTTTTCATGTATCCCTAAACAGTGACTGCCGAGAAACACTTTCATTGAAAGGGGTTGCAAGCTTCCAAAAATTACGAGTCTTCAGAAATCTCAGCAAATATTTTTTCACCCAAACTAGATGATACTTTCAGGTAATGATCAGTACACTAAGCCCTCTTGGTTCCCCAAATTTCGTTCTTCTATGTTGAAGCGTTCGTTTACACTAACAGTTTCCACTCTGGCATTTCACTCTGTTTTCTCCTATATTGATAGATGTATTTGGAACTCTAAATCAAACACGGTTTGTGCTAGCTTCTTGAAACTTGACACAGTAAAGCAGTTTCACATTCTAACTCTATGTTTTGTTTCCTTTTCATGTAGCCCTAAGCAGTGACTGGCGAGAAACACTTTCATTGAAAGGGGTTGCAAGCTTCCAAAAATTACGAGTCTTCAGAAATCTCAGCAAATATTTTTTCACCCAAACTGGATGATACTTTCGGGTAATGATCAGTACACTAAGCCCACTTGGTTCCCCAAATTTCGTTCTTCTATGTTGAAGCGTTCATTTCCAGTAACAGTTTGAATTTTGTCGTTTCACTCTGTTTTCTCCTATATTGATAGATGTATTTGGAACTCTAAATCAAACACGGTTTGTGCTAGCTTCTTGAAACTTGACACAGTAAAGCAGTTTCACATTGTAACTCTATGTTTTGTTTCCTTTTCATGTAGCTTTAAGCAGTGACTGGCGAGAAACACTTTCATTGAAAGGGGTTGCAAGCTTCTAAAAATTACGAGTCTCCAGAAATCTCAGCAAATATTTTTTCACCCAAACTGGATGATACTTTCACGTAATGATCAGTACACTTGGCCCACTTGGTTCTCCAAATTTCGTTCTTCTATGTTGAAGCGTTCGTTTCCAGTAACAGTTTCCATTCTGGCATTTCACTCTGTTTTCTCCTATATTGATAGATGTATTTGGAACTCTAAATCAAACACGGTTTGTGCTAGCTTCTTGAAACTTGACACAGTAAAGCAGTTTCACATTCTAACTCTATGTTTTGTTTCCTTTTCTTGTAGCCCTAAGCAGAGACTGGCGAGAAACACTTTCATTGAAAGGGGTTGCAAGCTTCTAAAAATTACGAGTCTCCAGAAATCTCAGCAAATATTTTTTCACCCAAACTGGATGATACTTTCAGGTAATGATCAGTACACTTGGCTCACTTGGTTCTCCATATTTCGTTCTTCTATGTTGAAGCGTTCGTTTACACTAACAGTTTCCACTCTGGCATTTCACTCTGTTTTCTCCTATATTGATAGATGTATTTGGAACTCTAAATCAAACACGGTTTGTGCTAGCTTCTTGAAACTTGACACAGTAAAGCAGTTTCACATTCTAACTCTATGTTTTGTTTCTTTTTCATGTAGCCCTAAGCAGTGACTGGCGAGAAACACTTTCATTGAAAGGGGTTGCAAGCTTCCAAAAATTACGAGTCTCCAGAAATCTCAGCAAATATTTTTTCACCCAAACTGCATGATACTTTCAGGTAATGATCAGTACACTAAGCCCACTTGGTTCCCCAAATTTCGTTCTTCTATGTTGAAGCGTTCGTTTCCAGTAACAGTTTGAATTTTTGCGTTTCACTCTGCTTTCTCCTATATTGATAGATGTATTTGGAACTCTAAATCAAACACGGTTTGTGCTAGCTTCTTGAAACTTGACACAGTAAAGCAGTTTCACATTCTAACTCTATGTTTTGTATCCTTTTCATGTAGCCCTAAGCAGTGACTGCCGAGAAACACTTTCATTGAAAGGGGTTGCAAGCTTCCAAAAATTACGAGTCTTCAGAAATCTCAGCAAATATTTTTTCACCCAAACTAGATGATACTTTCAGGTAATGATCAGTACACTAAGCCCACTTGGTTCTCCAAATTTCATTCTTCTATGTTGAAGCGTTCGTTTCCAGTAACAGTTTCCATTCTGGCATTTCACTCTGTTTTCTCCTATATTGATAGATGTATTTGGAACTCTAAATCAAACACGGTTTGTGCTAGCTTCTTGAAACTTGACACAGTAAAGCAGTTTCACATTGTAACTCTATGTTTTGTTTCCTTTTCATGTAGCCCTAAGCAGTGACTGGCGAGAAACACTTTCATTGAAAGGGGTTGCAAGCTTCCAAAAATTACGAGTCTCCAGAAATCTCAGCAAATATTTTTTCACCCAAACTGCATGATACTTTCAGGTAATGATCAGTACACTAAGCCCACTTGGTTCCCCAAATTTCGTTCTTCTATGTTGAAGCGTTCGTTTCCAGTAACAGTTTGAATTTTTGCGTTTCACTCTGTTTTCTCCTATATTGATAGATGTATTTGGAACTCTAAATCAAACACGGTTTGTGCTAGCTTCTTGAAACTTGACACAGTAAAGCAGTTTCACATTGTAACTCTATGTTTTGTTTCCTTTTCATGTAGCCCTAAGCAGTGACTGCCGAGAAACACTTTCATTGAAAGGGGTTGCAAGCTTCCAAAAATTACGAGTCTCCAGAAATCTCAGCAAATATTTTTTAACCCAAACTAGATGATACTTTCAAGTAATGATCAGTACACTAAGCCCTCTTGGTTCCCCAAATTTCGTTCTTCTATGTTGAAGCGTTCGTTTACAGTAACAGTTTCCACTCTGGCATTACACTCTGTTTTCTCCTATATTGATAGATGTATTTGGAACTCTAAATCAAACACGGTTTGTGCTAGCTTCTTGAAACTTGACACAGTAAAGCAGTTTCACATTCTAACTCTATGTTTTGTTTCCTTTTCATGTACCTTTAAGGAGTGACTGGCGAGAAACACTTTCATTGAAAGGGGTTGCAAGCTTCCAAAAATCACGAGTCTCCAGAAATCTCAGCAAATATTTTTTCACCCAAACTGGATGATACTTTCAGGTAATGATCAGTACACTTGGCCCACTTGGTTCTCCATATTTCGTTCTTCTATGTTGAAGCGTTCGTTTACAGTAACAGTTTCCACTCTGGCATTACACTCTGTTTTCTCCTATATTGATAGATGTATTTGGAACTCTAAATCAAACACGGTTTGTGCTAGCTTCTTGAAACTTGACACAGTAAAGCAGTTTCACATTGTAACTCTATGTTTTGTTTCCTTTTCATGTAGCCCTAAGCAGTGACTGGCGAGAAACACTTTCATTGAAAGGGGTTGCAAGCTTCCAAAAATTACGAGTCTTCAGAAATCTCAGCAAATATTTTTTCACCCAAACTGGATGATACTTTCGGGTAATGATCAGTACACTAAGCCCACTTGGTTCCCCAAATTTCGTTCTTCTATGTTGAAGCGTTCGTTTCCAGTAACAGTTTGAATTTTGTCGTTTCACTCTGTTTTCTCCTATATTGATAGATGTATTTGGAACTCTAAATCAAACACGGTTTGTGCTAGCTTCTTGAAACTTGACACAGTAAAGCAGTTTCACATTGTAACTCTATGTTTTGTTTCCTTTTCATGTAGCTTTAAGCAGTGACTGGCGAGAAACACTTTCATTGAAACGGGTTGCAAGCTTCTAAAAATTACGAGTCTCCAGAAATCTCAGCAAATATTTTTTCACCCAAACTGGATGATACTTTGACGTAATGATCAGTACACTTGGCCCACTTGGTTCTCCAAATTTCGTTCTTCTATGTTGAAGCGTTCGTTTCCAGTAACAGTTTGAATTTTTGCGTTTCACTCTGTTTTCTCCTATATTGATAGATGTATTTGGAACTCTAAATCAAACACGGTTTGTGCTAGCTTCTTGAAACGTGACACAGTAAAGCAGTTTCACATTTTAACTCTATGTTTTGTTTCCTTTTCATGTAGCCCTAAGCAGTGACTGGCGAGAAACACTTTCATTGAAAGGGGTTGCAAGCTTCCAAAAATTACGAGTCTCCAGAAATCTCAGCATATATTTTTTCACCCAAACTAGATGATACTTTCAGGTAATGATCAGTACACTAAGCCCTCTTGGTTCCCCAAATTTCGTTCTTCTATGTTGAAGCGTTCGTTTCCAGTAACAGTTTGAATTTTGTCGTTTCACTCTGTTTTCTCCTATATTGATAGATGTATTTGGAACACTAAATCCAACACGGTTTGTGCTAGCTTCTTGAAACTTGACACAGTAAAGCAGTTTCACATTCTAACTCTATGGTTTGTTTCCTTTTCATGTAGCTTTAAGCAGTGACTGGCGAGAAACACTTTCATTGAAAGGGGTTGCAAGCTTCCAAAAATTACGAGTCTCCAGAAATCTCATCAAATATTTTTTCACCCAAACTGGATGATACTTTCAGGTAATGATCAGTACACTAAGCCCACTTGGTTCTCCAAATTTCATTCTTCTATGTTGAAGCGTTCGTTTCCAGTAACAGTTTCCATTCTGGCATTTCACTCTGTTTTCTCCTATATTGATAGATGTATTTGGAACTCTAAATCAAACACGGTTTGTGCTAGCTTCTTGAAACTTGACACAGTAAACAGTTTCACATTCTAACTCTATGTTTTGTTTCCTTTTCATGTAGCCCTAAGCAGTGACTGGCGAGAAACACTTTCATTGAAAGGGGTTGCAAGCTTCCAAAAATTACGAGTCTTCAGAAATCTCAGCAAATATTTTTTCACCCAAACTGGATGATACTTTCGGGTAATGATCAGTACACTAAGCCCACTTGGTTCCCCAAATTTCGTTCTTCTATGTTGAAGCGTTCGTTTCCAGTAACAGTTTGAATTTTGTCGTTTCACTCTGTTTTCTCCTATATTGATAGATGTATTTGGAACTCTAAATCAAACATGGTTTGTGCTAGCTTCTTGAAACTTGACACAGTAAAGCAGTTTCACATTCTAACTCTATGTTTTGTTTCCTTTTCATGTAGCTTTAAGCAGTGACTGGCGAGAAACACTTTCATTGAAATGGGTTGCAAGCTTCTAAAAATTACGAGTCTCCAGAAATCTCAGCAAATATTTTTTCACCCAAACTGGATGATACTTTCACGTAATGATCAGTACACTTGGCCCACTTGGTTCTCCAAATTTCGTTCTTCTATGTTGAAGCGTTCGTTTCCAGTAACAGTTTCCATTCTGGCATTTCACTCTGTTTTCTCCTATATTGATAGATGTATTTGGAACTCTAAATCAAACACGGTTTGTGCTAGCTTCTTGAAACTTGACACAGTAAAGCAGTTTCACATTCTAACTCTATGTTTTCTTTCCTTTTCTTGTAGCCCTAAGCAGAGACTGGCGAGAAACACTTTCATTGAAAGGGGTTGCAAGCTTCTAAAAATTACGAGTCTCCAGAAATCTCAGCAAATATTTTTTCACCCAAACTGGATGATACTTTCAGGTAATGATCAGTACACTTGGCCCACTTGGTTCTCCATATTTCGTTCTTTTATGTTGAAGCGTTCGTTTACACTAACAGTTTCCACTCTGGCATTTCACTCTGTTTTCTCCTATATTGATAGATGTATTTGGAACTCTAAATCAAACACGGTTTGTGCTAGCTTCTTGAAACTTGACACAGTAAAGCAGTTTCACATTGTAACTCTATGTTTTGTTTCTTTTTCATGTAGCCCTAAGCAGTGACTGGCGAGAAACACTTTCATTGAAAGGGGTTGCAAGCTTCCAAAAATTACGAGTCTCCAGAAATCTCAGCAAATATTTTTTCACCCAAACTGGATGATACTTTCAGGTAATGATCAGTACACTAAGCCCACTTGGTTCCCCAAATTTCGTTCTTCTATGTTGAAGCGTTCGTTTACACTAACAGTTTCCACTCTGGCATTTCACTCTGTTTTCTCCTATATTGATAGATGTATTTGGAACTCTAAATCAAACACGGTTTGTGCTAGCTTCTTGAAACTTGACACAGTAAAGCAGTTTCACATTCTAACTCTATGTTTTGTTTCCTTTTCATGTAGCACTAAGCAGTGACTGGCGAGAAACACTTTCATTGAAACGGGTTGCAAGCTTCCAAAAATTACGAGTCTCCAGAAATCTCAGCAAATATTTTTTCACCCAAACTGGATGATACTTTCAGGTAATGATCAGTACACTAAGCCCACTTGGTTCTCCAAATTTCATTCTTCTATGTTGAAGCGTTCGTTTCCAGTAACAGTTTCCATTCTGGCATTTCACTCTGTTTTCTCCTATATTGATAGATGTATTTGGAACTCTAAATCAAACATGGTTTGTGCTAGCTTCTTGAAACTTGACACAGTAAAGCAGTTTCACATTCTAACTCTATGTTTTGTTTCCTTTTCATGTAGCCCTAAGCAGTGACTGGCGAGAAACACTTTCATTGAAAGGGGTTGCAAGCTTCCAAAAATTACGAGTCTCCAGAAATCTCAGCAAATATTTTTTCACCCAAACTGCATGATACTTTCAGGTAATGATCAGTACACTAAGCCCACTTGGTTCCCCAAATTTCGTTCTTCTATGTTGAAGCGTTCGTTTCCAGTAACAGTTTGAATTTTGTCGTTTCACTCTGTTTTCTCCTATATTGATAGATGTATTTGGAACACTAAATCAAACACGGTTTGTGCTAGCTTCTTGAAACTTGACACAGTAAAGCAGTTTCACATTCTAACTCTATGTTTTGTTTCCTTTTCATGTAGCTTTAAGCAGTGACTGTCGAGAAACCCCTTCATTGAAAGGGGTTGCAAGCTTCCAAAAATTACGAGTCTCCAGAAATCTCAGCAAATACTTTTTCACCCAAACTGGATGATACTTTCAGGTAATGATCAGTACACTAAGCCCACTCGGTTCTCCAAATTTCATTCTTCTATGTTGAAGCGTTCGTTTCCAGTAACAGTTTCCATTCTGGCATTTCACTCTGTTTTCTCCTATATTGATAGATGTATTTGGAACTCTAAATCAAACACGGTTTGTGCTAGCTTCTTGAAACTTGACACAGTAAAGCAGTTTCACATTGTAACTCTATGTTTTGTTTCCTTTTCATGTAGCCTAAGCAGTGACTGCCGAGAAACACTTTCATTGAAAGGGGTTGCAAGCTTCCAAAAATTACGAGTCTTCAGAAATCTCAGCAAATATTTTTTCACCCAAACTAGATGATACTTTCAGGTAATGATCAGTACACTAAGCCCTCTTGGTTCCCCAAATTTCGTTCTTCTATGTTGAAGCGTTCGTTTACACTAACAGTTTCCACTCTGGCATTTCACTCTGTTTTCTCCTATATTGATAGATGTATTTGGAACTCAAAATCAAACACGGTTTGTGCTAGCTTCTTGAAACTTGACACAGTAAAGCAGTTTCACATTCTAACTCTATGTTTTGTTTCCTTTTCATGTAGCTTTAAGCAGTGACTGGCGAGAAACACTTACATTGAAAGGGGTTGCAAGCTTCCAAAAATTACGAGTCTCCAGAAATCTCATCAAATATTTTTTCACCCAAACTGGATGATACTTTCAGGTAATGATCAGTACACTAAGCCCACTTGGTTCTCCAAATTTCATTCTTCTATGTTGAAGCGTTCGTTTCCAGTAACAGTTTCCATTCTGGCATTTCACTCTGTTTTCTCCTATATTGATAGATGTATTTGGAACTCTAAATCAAACACGGTTTGTGCTAGCTTCTTGAAACTTGACACAGTAAAGCAGTTTCACATTCTAACTCTATGTTTTGTTTCCTTTTCATGTAGCCCTAAGCAGTGACTGGCGAGAAACACTTTCATTGAAAGGGGTTGCAAGCTTCCAAAAATTACGAGTCTTCAGAAATCTCAGCAAATATTTTTTCACCCAAACTGGATGATACTTTCGGGTAATGATCAGTACACTAAGCCCACTTGGTTCCCCAAATTTCGTTCTTCTATGTTGAAGGGTTCGTTTCCAGTAACAGTTTGAATTTTGTCGTTTCACTCTGTTTTCTCCTATATTGATAGATGTATTTGGAACTCTAAATCAAACACGGTTTGTGCTAGCTTCTTGAAACTTGACACAGTAAAGCAGTTTCACATTGTAACTCTATGTTTTGTTTCCTTTTCATGTAGCTTTAAGCAGTGACTGGCGAGAAACACTTTCATTGAAAGGGGTTGCAAGCTTTTAAAAATCGAGTCTCCAGAAATCTCAGCAAATATTTTTTCACCCAAACTGGATGATACTTTCAGGTAATGATCAGTACACTTGGCCCACTTGGTTCTCCAAATTTCGTTCTTCTATGTTGAAGCGTTCGTTTACACTAACAGTTTCCATTCTGGCATTTCACTCTGTTTTCTCCTATATTGATAGATGTATTTGGAACTCTAAATCAAACACGGTTTGTGCTAGCTTCTTGAATCTTGACACAGTAAAGCAGTTTCACATTCTAACTCTATGTTTTGTTTCCTTTTCTTGTAGCCCTAAGCAGAGACTGGCGAGAAACACTTTCATTGAAAGGGGTTGCAAGCTTCTAAAAATTACGAGTCTCCAGAAATCTCAGCAAATATTTTTTCACCCAAACTGGATGATACTTTCAGGTAATGATCAGTACACTTGGCCCACTTGGTTCTCCATATTTCGTTCTTCTATGTTGAAGCGTTCGTTTACACTAACAGTTTCCACTCTGGCATTTCACTCTGTTTTCTCCTATATTGATAGATGTATTTGGAACTCTAAATCAAACACGGTTTGTGCTAGCTTCTTGAAACTTGACACAGTAAAGCAGTTTCACATTCTAACTCTATGTTTTGTTTCTTTTTCATGTAGCCCTAAGCAGTGACTGGCGAGAAACACTTTCATTGAAAGGGGTTGCAAGCTTCCAAAAATTACGAGTCTCCAGAAATCTCAGCAAATATTTTTTCACCCAAACTGCATGATACTTTCAGGTAATGATCAGTACACTAAGCCCACTTGGTTCCCCAAATTTCGTTCTTCTATGTTGAAGCGTTCGTTTCCAGTAACAGTTTGAATTTTTGCGTTTCACTCTGTTTTCTCCTATATTGATAGATGTATTTGGAACTCTAAATCAAACACGGTTTGTGCTAGCTTCTTGAAACTTGACACAGTAAAGCAGTTTCACATTGTAACTCTATGTTTTGTTTCCTTTTCATGTATCCCTAAACAGTGACTGCCGAGAAACACTTTCATTGAAAGGGGTTGCAAGCTTCCAAAAATTACGAGTCTTCAGAAATCTCAGCAAATATTTTTTCACCCAAACTAGATGATACTTTCAGGTAATGATCAGTACACTAAGCCCTCTTGGTTCCCCAAATTTCCTTCTTCTATGTTGAAGCGTTCGTTTACACTAACAGTTTCCACTCTGGCATTTCACTCTGTTTTCTCCTATATTGATAGATGTATTTGGAACTCTAAATCAAACACGGTTTGTGCTAGCTTCTTGAAACTTGACACAGTAAAGCAGTTTCACATTCTAACTCTATGTTTTGTTTCCTTTTCATGTAGCCCTAAGCAGTGACTGGCGAGAAACACTTTCATTGAAAGGGGTTGCAAGCTTCAAAAAATTACGAGTCTTCAGAAATCTCAGCAAATATTTTTTCACCCAAACTGGATGATACTTTCGGGTAATGATCAGTACACTAAGCCCACTTGGTTCCCCAAATTTCGTTCTTCTATGTTGAAGCGTTCATTTCCAGTAACAGTTTGAATTTTGTCGTTTCACTCTGTTTTCTCCTATATTGATAGATGTATTTGGAACTCTAAATCAAACACGGTTTGTGCTAGCTTCTTGAAACTTGACACAGTAAAGCAGTTTCACATTGTAACTCTATGTTTTGTTTCCTTTTCATGTAGCTTTAAGCAGTGACTGGCGAGAAACACTTTCATTGAAAGGGGTTGCAAGCTTCTAAAAATTACGAGTCTCCAGAAATCTCAGCAAATATTTTTTCACCCAAACTGGATGATACTTTCACGTAATGATCAGTACACTTGGCCCACTTGGTTCTCCAAATTTCGTTCTTCTATGTTGAAGCGTTCGTTTCCAGTAACAGTTTCCATTCTGGCATTTCACTCTGTTTTCTCCTATATTGATAGATGTATTTGGAACTCTAAATCAAACACGGTTTGTGCTAGCTTCTTGAAACTTGACACAGTAAAGCAGTTTCACATTCTAACTCTATGTTTTGTTTCCTTTTCTTGTAGCCCTAAGCAGAGACTGGCGAGAAACACTTTCATTGAAAGGGGTTGCAAGCTTCTAAAAATTACGAGTCTCCAGAAATCTCAGCAAATATTTTTTCACCCAAACTGGATGATACTTTCAGGTAATGACCAGTACACTTGGCTCACTTGGTTCTCCATATTTCGTTCTTCTATGTTGAAGCGTTCGTTTACACTAACAGTTTCCACTCTGGCATTTCACTCTGTTTTCTCCTATATTGATAGATGTATTTGGAACTCTAAATCAAACACGGTTTGTGCTAGCTTCTTGAAACTTGACACAGTAAAGCAGTTTCACATTCTAACTCTATGTTTTGTTTCTTTTTCATGTAGCCCTAAGCAGTGACTGGCGAGAAACACTTTCATTGAAAGGGGTTGCAAGCTTCCAAAAATTACGAGTCTCCAGAAATCTCAGCAAATATTTTTTCACCCAAACTGCATGATACTTTCAGGTAATGATCAGTACACTAAGCCCACTTGGTTCCCCAAATTTCGTTCTTCTATGTTGAAGCGTTCGTTTCCAGTAACAGTTTGAATTTTTGCGTTTCACTCTGTTTTCTCCTATATTGATAGATGTATTTGGAACTCTAAATCAAACACGGTTTGTGCTAGCTTCTTGAAACTTGACACAGTAAAGCAGTTTCACATTCTAACTCTATGTTTTGTATCCTTTTCATGTAGCCCTAAGCAGTGACTGCCGAGAAACACTTTCATTGAAAGGGGTTGCAAGCTTCCAAAAATTACGAGTCTTCAGAAATCTCAGCAAATATTTTTTCACCCAAACTAGATGATACTTTCAGGTAATGATCAGTACACTAAGCCCTTTGGTTCCCCAAATTTCGTTCTTCTATGTTGAAGCGTTCGTTTCCAGTAACAGTTTGAATTTTGTCGTTTCACTCTGTTTTCTCCTATATTGATAGATGTATTTGGAACTCTAAATCAAACACGGTTTGTGCTAGCTTCTTGAAACTTGACACAGTAAAGCAGTTTCACATTGTAACTCTATGTTTTGTTTCCTTTTCATGTAGCTTTAAGCAGTGACTGGCGAGAAACACTTTCATTGAAAGGGGTTGCAAGCTTCCAAAAATTACGAGTCTCCAGAAATCTCAGCAAATATTTTTTCACCCAAACTGGATGATACTTTCAGGTAATGATCAGTACACTTGGCCCACTTGGTTCTCCAAATTTCGTTCTTCTATGTTGAAGCGTTCGTTTCCAGTAACAGTTTCCATTCTGGCATTTCACTCTGTTTTCTCCTATATTGATAGATGTATTTGGAACTCTAAATCAAACACGGTTTGTGCTAGCTTCTTGAAACGTGACACAGTAAAGCAGTTTCACATTGTAACTCTATGTTTTGTTTCCTTTTCATGTAGCTTTAAGCAGTGACTGGCGAGAAACACTTTCATTGAAAGGGGTTGCAAGCTTCCAAAAATTACGAGTCTCCAGAAATCTCAGCAAATATTTTTTCACCCAAACTGGATGATACTTTCAGGTAATGATCAGTACACTAAGCCCACTTGGTTCTCCAAATTTCATTCTTCTATGTTGAAGCGTTCGTTTCCAGTAACAGTTTCCATTCTGGCATTTCACTCTGTTTTCTCCTATATTGATAGATGTATTTGGAACTCTAAATCAAACACGGTTTGTGCTAGCTTCTTGAAACTTGACACAGTAAAGCAGTTTCACATTCTAACTCTATGTTTTGTTTCCTTTTCTTGTAGCCCTAAGCAGAGACTGGCAAGAAACACTTTCATTGAAAGGGGTTGCAAGCTTCTAAAAATTACGAGTCTCCAGAAATCTCAGCAAATATTTTTTCACCCAAACTGGATGATACTTTCAGGTAATGATCAGTACACTTGGCCCACTTGGTTCTCCATATTTCGTTCTTCTATGTTGAAGCGTTCGTTTACACTAACAGTTTCCAGTCTGGCATTTCACTCTGTTTTCTCCTATATTGATAGATGTATTTGGAACTCTAAATCAAACACGGTTTGTGCTAGCTTCTTGAAACTTGACACAGTAAAGCAGTTTCACATTCTAACTCTATGTTTTGTTTCTTTTTCATGTAGCCCTAAGCAGTGACTGGCGAGAAACACTTTCATTGAAAGGGGTTGCAAGCTTCCAAAAATTACGAGTCTCCAGAAATCTCAGCAAATATTTTTTCACCCAAACTGCATGATACTTTCAGGTAATGATCAGTACACTAAGCCCACTTGGTTCCCCAAATTTCGTTCTTCTATGTTGAAGCGTTCGTTTCCAGTAACAGTTTGAATTTTTGCGTTTCACTCTGTTTTCTCCTATATTGATAGATGTATTTGGAACTCTAAATCAAACACGGTTTGTGCTAGCTTCTTGAAACTTGACACAGTAAAGCAGTTTCACATTCTAACTCTATGTTTTGTTTCCTTTTCATGTAGCTTTAAGCAGTGACTTGCGAGAAACACTTTCATTGAAAGGGGTTGCAAGCTTCCAAAAATTACGAGTCTCCAGAAATCTCATCAAATATTTTTTCACCCAAACTGGATGATACTTTCAGGTAATGATCAGTACACTAAGCCCACTTGGTTCTCCAAATTTCATTCTTCTATGTTGAAGCGTTCGTTTCCAGTAACAGTTTCCATTCTGGCATTTCACTCTGTTTTCTCCTATATTGATAGATGTATTTGGAACTCTAAATCAAACACGGTTTGTGCTAGCTTCTTGAAACTTGACACAGTAAAGCAGTTTCACATTCTAACTCTATGTTTTGTTTCCTTTTCATGTAGCCCTAAGCAGTGACTGGCGAGAAACACTTTCATTGAAAGGGGTTGCAAGCTTCCAAAAATTACGAGTCTCCAGAAATCTCAGCAAATATTTTTTCACCCAAACTGCATGATACTTTCAGGTAATGATCAGTACACTAAGCCCACTTGGTTCCCCAAATTTCGTTCTTCTATGTTGAAGCGTTCGTTTCCAGTAACAGTTTGAATTTTGTCGTTTCACTCTGTTTTCTCCTATATTGATAGATGTATTTGGAACACTAAATCAAACACGGTTTGTGCTAGCTTCTTGAAACTTGACACAGTAAAGCAGTTTCACATTCTAACTCTATGTTTTGTTTCCTTTTCATGTAGCTTTAAGCAGTGACTGGCGAGAAACCCCTTCATTGAAAGGGGTTGCAAGCTTCCAAAAATTACGAGTCTCCAGAAATCTCAGCAAATACTTTTTCACCCAAACTGGATGATACTTTCAGGTAATGATCAGTACACTAAGCCCACTCGGTTCTCCAAATTTCATTCTTCTATGTTGAAGCGTTCGTTTCCAGTAACAGTTTCCATTCTGGCATTTCACTCTGTTTTCTCCTATATTGATAGATGTATTTGGAACTCTAAATCAAACACGGTTTGTGCTAGCTTCTTGAAACTTGACACAGTAAAGCAGTTTCACATTGTAACTCTATGTTTTGTTTCCTTTTCATGTAGCCTAAGCAGTGACTGCCGAGAAACACTTTCATTGAAAGGGGTTGCAAGCTTCCAAAAATTACGAGTCTTCAGAAATCTCAGCAAATATTTTTTCACCCAAACTAGATGATACTTTCAGGTAATGATCAGTACACTAAGCCCTCTTGGTTCCCCAAATTTCGTTCTTCTATGTTGAAGCGTTCGTTTACACTAACAGTTTCCACTCTGGCATTTCACTCTGTTTTCTCCTATATTGATAGATGTATTTGGAACTCAAAATCAAACACGGTTTGTGCTAGCTTCTTGAAACTTGACACAGTAAAGCAGTTTCACATTCTAACTCTATGTTTTGTTTCCTTTTCATGTAGCTTTAAGCAGTGACTGGCGAGAAACACTTACATTGAAAGGGGTTGCAAGCTTCCAAAAATTACGAGTCTCCAGAAATCTCATCAAATATTTTTTCACCCAAACTGGATGATACTTTCAGGTAATGATCAGTACACTAAGCCCACTCGGTTCTCCAAATTTCATTCTTCTATGTTGAAGCGTTCGTTTCCAGTAACAGTTTCCATTCTGGCATTTCACTCTGTTTTCTCCTATATTGATAGATGTATTTGGAACTCTAAATCAAACACGGTTTGTGCTAGCTTCTTGAAACTTGACACAGTAAAGCAGTTTCACATTCTAACTCTATGTTTTGTTTCCTTTTCATGTAGCCCTAAGCAGTGACTGGCGAGAAACACTTTCATTGAAAGGGGTTGCAAGCTTCCAAAAATTACGAGTCTTCAGAAATCTCAGCAAATATTTTTTCACCCAAACTGGATGATACTTTCGGGTAATGATCAGTACACTAAGCCCACTTGGTTCCCAAATTTCGTTCTTCTATGTTGAAGGGTTCGTTTCCAGTAACAGTTTGAATTTTGTCGTTTCACTCTGTTTTCTCCTATATTGATAGATGTATTTGGAACTCTAAATCAAACACGGTTTGTGCTAGCTTCTTGAAACTTGACACAGTAAAGCAGTTTCACATTGTAACTCTATGTTTTGTTTCCTTTTCATGTAGCTTTAAGCAGTGACTGGCGAGAAACACTTTCATTGAAAGGGGTTGCAAGCTTTTAAAAATCGAGTCTCCAGAAATCTCAGCAAATATTTTTTCACCCAAACTGGATGATACTTTCAGGTAATGATCAGTACACTTGGCCCACTTGGTTCTCCAAATTTCGTTCTTCTATGTTGAAGCGTTCGTTTACACTAACAGTTTCCATTCTGGCATTTCACTCTGTTTTCTCCTATATTGATAGATGTATTTGGAACTCTAAATCAAACACGGTTTGTGCTAGCTTCTTGAATCTTGACACAGTAAAGCAGTTTCACATTCTAACTCTATGTTTTGTTTCCTTTTCTTGTAGCCCTAAGCAGAGACCTGCGAGAAACACTTTCATTGAAAGGGGTTGCAAGCTTCTAAAAATTACGAGTCTCCAGAAATCTCAGCAAATATTTTTTCACCCAAACTGGATGATACTTTCAGGTAATGATCAGTACACTTGGCCCACTTGGTTCTCCATATTTCGTTCTTCTATGTTGAAGCGTTCGTTTACACTAACAGTTTCCAGTCTGGCATTTCACTCTGTTTTCTCCTATATTGATAGATGTATTTGGAACTCTAAATCAAACACGGTTTGTGCTAGCTTCTTGAAACTTGACACAGTAAAGCAGTTTCACATTCTAACTCTATGTTTTGTTTCTTTTTCATGTAGCCCTAAGCAGTGACTGGCGAGAAACACTTTCATTGAAAGGGGTTGCAAGCTTCCAAAAATTACGAGTCTCCAGAAATCTCAGCAAATATTTTATCACCCAAACTGCATGATACTTTCAGGTAATGATCAGTACACTAAGCCCACTTGGTTCCCCAAATTTCGTTCTTCTATGTTGAAGGGTTCGTTTCCAGTAACAGTTTGAATTTTGTCGTTTCACTCTGTTTTCTCCTATATTGATAGATGTATTTGGAACTCTAAATCAAACACGGTTTGTGCTAGCTTCTTGAAACTTGACACAGTAAAGCAGTTTCACATTGTAACTCTATGTTTTGTTTCCTTTTCATGTATCCCTAAACAGTGACTGCCGAGAAACACTTTCATTGAAAGGGGTTGCAAGCTTCCAAAAATTACGAGTCTTCAGAAATCTCAGCAAATATTTTTTCACCCAAACTAGATGATACTTTCAGGTAATGATCAGTACACTAAGCCCACTTGGTTCCCCAAATTTCGTTCTTCTATGTTGAAGCGTTCATTTCCAGTAACAGTTTGAATTTTGTCGTTTCACTCTGTTTTCTCCTATATTGATAGATGTATTTGGAACCCTAAATCAAACACGGTTTGTGCTAGCTTCTTGAAACTTGACACAGTAAAGCAGTTTCACATTGTAACTCTATGTTTTGTTTCCTTTTCATGTAGCTTTAAGCAGTGACTGGCGAGAAACACTTTCATTGAAAGGGGTTGCAAGCTTCTAAAAATTACGAGTCTCCAGAAATCTCAGCAAATATTTTTTCACCCAAACTGGATGATACTTTCACGTAATGATCAGTACACTTGGCCCACTTGGTTCTCCAAATTTCGTTCTTCTATGTTGAAGCGTTCGTTTCCAGTAACAGTTTCCATTCTGGCATTTCACTCTGTTTTCTCCTATATTGATAGATGTATTTGGAACTCTAAATCAAACACGGTTTGTGCTAGCTTCTTGAAACTTGACACAGTAAAGCAGTTTCACATTCTAACTCTATGTTTTGTTTCCTTTTCTTGTAGCCCTAAGCAGAGACTGGCGAGAAACACTTTCATTGAAAGGGGTTGCAAGCTTCTAAAAATTACGAGTCTCCAGAAATCTCAGCAAATATTTTTTCACCCAAACTGGATGATACTTTCAGGTAATGATCAGTACACTTGGCTCACTTGGTTCTCCATATTTCGTTCTTCTATGTTGAAGCGTTCGTTTACACTAACAGTTTCCACTCTGGCATTTCACTCTGTTTTCTCCTATATTGATAGATGTATTTGGAACTCTAAATCAAACACGGTTTGTGCTAGCTTCTTGAAACTTGACACAGTAAAGCAGTTTCACATTCTAACTCTATGTTTTGTTTCTTTTTCATGTAGCCCTAAGCAGTGACTGGCGAGAAACACTTTCATTGAAAGGGGTTGCAAGCTTCCAAAAATTACGAGTCTCCAGAAATCTCAGCAAATATTTTTTCACCCAAACTGCATGATACTTTCAGGTAATGATCAGTACACTAAGCCCACTTGGTTCCCCAAATTTCGTTCTTCTATGTTGAAGCGTTCGTTTCCAGTAACAGTTTGAATTTTTGCGTTTCACTCTGTTTTCTCCTATATTGATAGATGTATTTGGAACTCTAAATCAAACACGGTTTGTGCTAGCTTCTTGAAACTTGACACAGTAAAGCAGTTTCACATTCTAACTCTATGTTTTGTATCCTTTTCATGTAGCCCTAAGCAGTGACTGCCGAGAAACACTTTCATTGAAAGGGGTTGCAAGCTTCCAAAAATTACGAGTCTTCAGAAATCTCAGCAAATATTTTTTCACCCAAACTAGATGATACTTTCAGGTAATGATCAGTACACTAAGCCCACTTGGTTCTCCAAATTTCATTCTTCTATGTTGAAGCGTTCGTTTCCAGTAACAGTTTCCATTCTGGCATTTCACTCTGTTTTCTCCTATATTGATAGATGTATTTGGAACTCTAAATCAAACACGGTTTGTGCTAGCTTCTTGAAACTTGACACAGTAAAGCAGTTTCACATTGTAACTCTATGTTTTGTTTCCTTTTCATGTAGCCCTAAGCAGTGACTGGCGAGAAACACTTTCATTGAAAGGGGTTGCAAGCTTCCAAAAATTACGAGTCTCCAGAAATCTCAGCAAATATTTTTTCACCCAAACTGCATGATACTTTCAGGTAATGATCAGTACACTAAGCCCACTTGGTTCCCCAAATTTCGTTCTTCTATGTTGAAGCGTTCGTTTCCAGTAACAGTTTGAATTTTTGCGTTTCACTCTGTTTTCTCCTATATTGATAGATGTATTTGGAACTCTAAATCAAACACGGTTTGTGCTAGCTTCTTGAAACTTGACACAGTAAAGCAGTTTCACATTGTAACTCTATGTTTTGTTTCCTTTTCATGTAGCCCTAAGCAGTGACTGCCGAGAAACACTTTCATTGAAAGGGGTTGCAAGCTTCCAAAAATTACGAGTCTCCAGAAATCTCAGCAAATATTTTTTCACCCAAACTAGATGATACTTTCAGGTAATGATCAGTACACTAAGCCCTCTTGGTTCCCCAAATTTCGTTCTTCTATGTTGAAGCGTTCGTTTACAGTAACAGTTTCCACTCTGGCATTACACTCTGTTTTCTCCTATATTGATAGATGTATTTGGAACTCTAAATCAAACACGGTTTGTGCTAGCTTCTTGAAACTTGACACAGTAAAGCAGTTTCACATTCTAACTCTATGTTTTGTTTCCTTTTCATGTAGCTTTAAGCAGTGACTGGCGAGAAACACTTTCATTGAAAGGGGTTGCAAGCTTCCAAAAATCACGAGTCTCCAGAAATCTCAGCAAATATTTTTTCACCCAAACTGGATGATACTTTCAGGTAATGATCAGTACACTTGGCCCACTTGGTTCTCCATATTTCGTTCTTCTATGTTGAAGCGTTCGTTTACAGTAACAGTTTCCACTCTGGCATTACACTCTGTTTTCTCCTATATTGATAGATGTATTTGGAACTCTAAATCAAACACGGGTTGTGCTAGCTTCTTGAAACTTGACACAGTAAAGCAGTTTCACATTCTAACTCTATGTTTTGTTTCCTTTTCATGTAGCCCTAAGCAGTGACTGGCGAGAAACACTTTCATTGAAAGGGGTTGCAAGCTTCCAAAAATTACGAGTCTTCAGAAATCTCAGCAAATATTTTTTCACCCAAACTGGATGATACTTTCGGGTAATGATCAGTACACTAAGCCCACTTGGTTCCCCAAATTTCGTTCTTCTATGTTGAAGCGTTCGTTTCCAGTAACAGTTTGAATTTTGTCGTTTCACTCTGTTTTCTCCTATATTGATAGATGTATTTGGAACTCTAAATCAAACACGGTTTGTGCTAGCTTCTTGAAACTTGACACAGTAAAGCAGTTTCACATTGTAACTCTATGTTTTGTTTCCTTTTCATGTAGCTTTAAGCAGTGACTGGCGAGAAACACTTTCATTGAAACGGGTTGCAAGCTTCTAAAAATTACGAGTCTCCAGAAATCTCAGCAAATATTTTTTCACCCAAACTGGATGATACTTTCACGTAATGATCAGTACACTTGGCCCACTTGGTTCTCCAAATTTCGTTCTTCTATGTTGAAGCGTTCGTTTCCAGTAACAGTTTGAATTTTTGCGTTTCACTCTGTTTTCTCCTATATTGATAGATGTATTTGGAACTCTAAATCAAACACGGTTTGTGCTAGCTTCTTGAAACGTGACACAGTAAAGCAGTTTCACATTTTAACTCTATGTTTTGTTTCCTTTTCATGTAGCCCTAAGCAGTGACTGGCGAGAAACACTTTCATTGAAAGGGGTTGCAAGCTTCCAAAAATTACGAGTCTCCAGAAATCTCAGCAAATATTTTTTCACCCAAACTAGATGATACTTTCAGGTAATGATCAGTACACTAAGCCCTCTTGGTTCCCCAAATTTCGTTCTTCTATGTTGAAGCGTTCGTTTCCAGTAACAGTTTGAATTTTGTCGTTTCACTCTGTTTTCTCCTATATTGATAGATGTATTTGGAACACTAAATCCAACACGGTTTGTGCTAGCTTCTTGAAACTTGACACAGTAAAGCAGTTTCACATTCTAACTCTATGGTTTGTTTCCTTTTCATGTAGCTTTAAGCAGTGACTGGCGAGAAACACTTTCATTGAAAGGGGTTGCAAGCTTCCAAAAATTACGAGTCTCCAGAAATCTCATCAAATATTTTTTCACCCAAACTGGATGATACTTTCAGGTAATGATCAGTACACTAAGCCCACTTGGTTCTCCAAATTTCATTCTTCTATGTTGAAGCGTTCGTTTCCAGTAACAGTTTCCATTCTGGCATTTCACTCTGTTTTCTCCTATATTGATAGATGTATTTGGAACTCTAAATCAAACACGGTTTGTGCTAGCTTCTTGAAACTTGACACAGTAAACAGTTTCACATTCTAACTCTATGTTTTGTTTCCTTTTCATGTAGCCCTAAGCAGTGACTGGCGAGAAACACTTTCATTGAAAGGGGTTGCAAGCTTCCAAAAATTACGAGTCTTCAGAAATCTCAGCAAATATTTTTTCACCCAAACTGGATGATACTTTCGGGTAATGATCAGTACACTAAGCCCACTTGGTTCCCCAAATTTCGTTCTTCTATGTTGAAGCGTTCGTTTCCAGTAACAGTTTGAATTTTGTCGTTTCACTCTGTTTTCTCCTATATTGATAGATGTATTTGGAACTCTAAATCAAACATGGTTTGTGCTAGCTTCTTGAAACTTGACACAGTAAAGCAGTTTCACATTGTAACTCTATGTTTTGTTTCCTTTTCATGTAGCTTTAAGCAGTGACTGGCGAGAAACACTTTCATTGAAATGGGTTGCAAGCTTCTAAAAATTACGAGTCTCCAGAAATCTCAGCAAATATTTTTTCACCCAAACTGGATGATACTTTCACGTAATGATCAGTACACTTGGCCCACTTGGTTCTCCAAATTTCGTTCTTCTATTTTGAAGCGTTCGTTTCCAGTAACAGTTTCCATTCTGGCATTTCACTCTGTTTTCTCCTATATTGATAGATGTATTTGGAACTCTAAATCAAACACGGTTTGTGCTAGCTTCTTGAAACTTGACACAGTAAAGCAGTTTCACATTCTAACTCTATGTTTTCTTTCCTTTTCTTGTAGCCCTAAGCAGAGACTGGCGAGAAACACTTTCATTGAAAGGGGTTGCAAGCTTCTAAAAATTACGAGTCTCCAGAAATCTCAGCAAATATTTTTTCACCCAAACTGGATGATACTTTCAGGTAATGATCAGTACACTTGGCCCACTTGGTTCTCCATATTTCGTTCTTCTATGTTGAAGCGTTCGTTTACACTAACAGTTTCCACTCTGGCATTTCACTCTGTTTTCTCCTATATTGATAGATGTATTTGGAACTCTAAATCAAACACGGTTTGTGCTAGCTTCTTGAAACTTGACACAGTAAAGCAGTTTCACATTCTAACTCTATGTTTTGTTTCTTTTTCATGTAGCCCTAAGCAGTGACTGGCGAGAAACACTTTCATTGAAAGGGGTTGCAAGCTTCCAAAAATTACGAGTCTTCAGAAATCTCAGCAAATATTTTTTCACCCAAACTGGATGATACTTTCGGGTAATGATCAGTACACTAAGCCCACTTGGTTCCCCAAATTTCGTTCTTCTATGTTGAAGCGTTCGTTTCCAGTAACAGTTTGAATTTTGTCGTTTCACTCTGTTTTCTCCTATATTGATAGATGTATTTGGAACTCTAAATCAAACATGGTTTGTGCTAGCTTCTTGAAACTTGACACAGTAAAGCAGTTTCACATTGTAACTCTATGTTTTGTTTCCTTTTCATGTAGCTTTAAGCAGTGACTGGCGAGAAACACTTTCATTGAAATGGGTTGCAAGCTTCTAAAAATTACGAGTCTCCAGAAATCTCAGCAAATATTTTTTCACCCAAACTGGATGATACATTCACGTAATGATCAGTACACTTGGCCCACTTGGTTCTCCAAATTTCGTTCTTCTATGTTGAAGCGTTCGTTTCCAGTAACAGTTTCCATTCTGGCATTTCACTCTGTTTTCTCCTATATTGATAGATGTATTTGGAACTCTAAATCAAACACGGTTTGTGCTAGCTTCTTGAAACTTGACACAGTAAAGCAGTTTCACATTCTAACTCTATGTTTTCTTTCCTTTTCTTGTAGCCCTAAGCAGAGACTGGCGAGAAACACTTTCATTGAAAGGGGTTGCAAGCTTCTAAAAATTACGAGTCTCCAGAAATCTCAGCAAATATTTTTTCACCCAAACTGGATGATACTTTCAGGTAATGATCAGTACACTTGGCCCACTTGGTTCTCCATATTTCGTTCTTCTATGTTGAAGCGTTCGTTTACACTAACAGTTTCCACTCTGGCATTTCACTCTGTTTTCTCCTATATTGATAGATGTATTTGGAAATCTAAATCAAACACGGTTTGTGCTAGCTTCTTGAAACTTGACACAGTAAAGCAGTTTCACATTCTAACTCTATGTTTTGTTTCTTTTTCATGTAGCCCTAAGCAGTGACTGGCGAGAAACACTTTCATTGAAAGGGGTTGCAAGCTTCCAAAAATTACGAGTCTTCAGAAATCTCAGCAAATATTTTTTCACCCAAACTGGATGATACTTTCGGGTAATGATCAGTACACTAAGCCCACTTGGTTCCCCAAATTTCGTTCTTCTATGTTGAAGCGTTCGTTTCCAGTAACAGTTTGAATTTTGTCGTTTCACTCTGTTTTCTCCTATATTGATAGATGTATTTGGAACTCTAAATCAAACATGGTTTGTGCTAGCTTCTTGAAACTTGACACAGTAAAGCAGTTTCACATTGTAACTCTATGTTTTGTTTCCTTTTCATGTAGCTTTAAGCAGTGACTGGCGAGAAACACTTTCATTGAAATGGGTTGCAAGCTTCTAAAAATTACGAGTCTCCAGAAATCTCAGCAAATATTTTTTCACCCAAACTGGATGATACTTTCACGTAATGATCAGTACACTTGGCCCACTTGGTTCTCCAAATTTCGTTCTTCTATGTTGAAGCGTTCGTTTCCAGTAACAGTTTGAATTTTTGCGTTTCACTCTGTTTTCTCCTATATTGATAGATGTATTTGGAACTCTAAATCAAACACGGTTTGTGCTAGCTTCTTGAAACGTGACACAGTAAAGCAGTTTCACATTTTAACTCTATGTTTTGTTTCCTTTTCATGTAGCCCTAAGCAGTGACTGGCGAGAAACACTTTCATTGAAAGGGGTTGCAAGCTTCCAAAAATTACGAGTCTCCAGAAATCTCAGCAAATATTTTTTCACCCAAACTAGATGATACTTTCAGGTAATGATCAGTACACTAAGCCCTCTTGGTTCCCCAAATTTCGTTCTTCTATGTTGAAGCGTTCGTTTCCAGTAACAGTTTGAATTTTGTCGTTTCACTCTGTTTTCTCCTATATTGATAGATGTATTTGGAACACTAAATCCAACACGGTTTGTGCTAGCTTCTTGAAACTTGACACAGTAAAGCAGTTTCACATTCTAACTCTATGGTTTGTTTCCTTTTCATGTAGCTTTAAGCAGTGACTGGCGAGAAACACTTTCATTGAAAGGGGTTGCAAGCTTCCAAAAATTACGAGTCTCCAGAAATCTCATCAAATATTTTTTCACCCAAACTGGATGATACTTTCAGGTAATGATCAGTACACTAAGCCCACTTGGTTCTCCAAATTTCGTTCTTCTATGTTGAAGCGTTCGTTTACACTAACAGTTTCCACTCTGGCATTTCACTCTGTTTTCTCCTATATTGATAGATGTATTTGGAACTCTAAATCAAACACGGTTTGTGCTAGCTTCTTGAAACTTGACACAGTAAACAGTTTCACATTCTAACTCTATGTTTTGTTTCCTTTTCATGTAGCCCTAAGCAGTGACTGGCGAGAAACACTTTCATTGAAAGGGGTTGCAAGCTTCCAAAAATTACGAGTCTTCAGAAATCTCAGCAAATATTTTTTCACCCAAACTGGATGATACTTTCGGGTAATGATCAGTACACTAAGCCCACTTGGTTCCCCAAATTTCGTTCTTCTATGTTGAAGCGTTCGTTTCCAGTAACAGTTTGAATTTTGTCGTTTCACTCTGTTTTCTCCTATATTGATAGATGTATTTGGAACTCTAAATCAAACATGGTTTGTGCTAGCTTCTTGAAACTTGACACAGTAAAGCAGTTTCACATTGTAACTCTATGTTTTGTTTCCTTTTCATGTAGCTTTAAGCAGTGACTGGCGAGAAACACTTTCATTGAAATGGGTTGCAAGCTTCTAAAAATTACGAGTCTCCAGAAATCTCAGCAAATATTTTTTCACCCAAACTGGATGATACTTTCACGTAATGATCAGTACACTTGGCCCACTTGGTTCTCCAAATTTCGTTCTTCTATTTTGAAGCGTTCGTTTCCAGTAACAGTTTCCATTCTGGCATTTCACTCTGTTTTCTCCTATATTGATAGATGTATTTGGAACTCTAAATCAAACACGGTTTGTGCTAGCTTCTTGAAACTTGACACAGTAAAGCAGTTTCACATTCTAACTCTATGTTTTCTTTCCTTTTCTTGTAGCCCTAAGCAGAGACTGGCGAGAAACACTTTCATTGAAAGGGGTTGCAAGCTTCTAAAAATTACGAGTCTCCAGAAATCTCAGCAAATATTTTTTCACCCAAACTGGATGATACTTTCAGGTAATGATCAGTACACTTGGCCCACTTGGTTCTCCATATTTCGTTCTTCTATGTTGAAGCGTTCGTTTACACTAACAGTTTCCACTCTGGCATTTCACTCTGTTTTCTCCTATATTGATAGATGTATTTGGAACTCTAAATCAAACACGGTTTGTGCTAGCTTCTTGAAACTTGACACAGTAAAGCAGTTTCACATTCTAACTCTATGTTTTGTTTCTTTTTCATGTAGCCCTAAGCAGTGACTGGCGAGAAACACTTTCATTGAAAGGGGTTGCAAGCTTCCAAAAATTACGAGTCTTCAGAAATCTCAGCAAATATTTTTTCACCCAAACTGGATGATACTTTCGGGTAATGATCAGTACACTAAGCCCACTTGGTTCCCCAAATTTCGTTCTTCTATGTTGAAGCGTTCGTTTCCAGTAACAGTTTGAATTTTGTCGTTTCACTCTGTTTTCTCCTATATTGATAGATGTATTTGGAACTCTAAATCAAACATGGTTTGTGCTAGCTTCTTGAAACTTGACACAGTAAAGCAGTTTCACATTGTAACTCTATGTTTTGTTTCCTTTTCATGTAGCTTTAAGCAGTGACTGGCGAGAAACACTTTCATTGAAATGGGTTGCAAGCTTCTAAAAATTACGAGTCTCCAGAAATCTCAGCAAATATTTTTTCACCCAAACTGGATGATACTTTCACGTAATGATCAGTACACTTGGCCCACTTGGTTCTCCAAATTTCGTTCTTCTATGTTGAAGCGTTCGTTTCCAGTAACAGTTTCCATTCTGGCATTTCACTCTGTTTTCTCCTATATTGATAGATGTATTTGGAACTCTAAATCAAACACGGTTTGTGCTAGCTTCTTGAAACTTGACACAGTAAAGCAGTTTCACATTCTAACTCTATGTTTTCTTTCCTTTTCTTGTAGCCCTAAGCAGAGACTGGCGAGAAACACTTTCATTGAAAGGGGTTGCAAGCTTCTAAAAATTACGAGTCTCCAGAAATCTCAGCAAATATTTTTTCACCCAAACTGGATGATACTTTCAGGTAATGATCAGTACACTTGGCCCACTTGGTTCTCCATATTTCGTTCTTCTATGTTGAAGCGTTCGTTTACACTAACAGTTTCCACTCTGGCATTTCACTCTGTTTTCTCCTATATTGATAGATGTATTTGGAACTCTAAATCAAACACGGTTTGTGCTAGCTTCTTGAAACTTGACACAGTAAAGCAGTTTCACATTCTAACTCTATGTTTTGTTTCTTTTTCATGTAGCCCTAAGCAGTGACTGGCGAGAAACACTTTCATTGAAAGGGGTTGCAAGCTTCCAAAAATTACGAGTCTCCAGAAATCTCAGCAAATATTTTTTCACCCAAACTGGATGATACTTTCAGGTAATGATCAGTACACTAAGCCCACTTGGTTCCCCAAATTTCGTTCTTCTATGTTGAAGCGTTCGTTTACACTAACAGTTTCCACTCTGGCATTTCACTCTGTTTTCTCCTATATTGATAGATGTATTTGGAACTCTAAATCAAACACGGTTTGTGCTAGCTTCTTGAAACTTGACACAGTAAAGCAGTTTCACATTCTAACTCTATGTTTTGTTTCCTTTTCATGTAGCCCTAAGCAGTGACTGGCGAGAAACACTTTCATTGAAACGGGTTGCAAGCTTCCAAAAATTACGAGTCTCCAGAAATCTCAGCAAATATTTTTTCACCCAAACTGGATGATACTTTCAGGTAATGATCAGTACACTAAGCCCACTTGGTTCTCCAAATTTCATTCTTCTATGTTGAAGCGTTCGTTTCCAGTAACAGTTTCCATTCTGGCATTTCACTCTGTTTTCTCCTATATTGATAGATGTATTTGGAACTCTAAATCAAACACGGTTTGTGCTAGCTTCTTGAAACTTGACACAGTAAAGCAGTTTCACATTCTAACTCTATGTTTTGTTTCCTTTTCATGTAGCCCTAAGCAGTGACTGGCGAGAAACACTTTCATTGAAAGGGGTTGCAAGCTTCCAAAAATTACGAGTCTCCAGAAATCTCAGCAAATATTTTTTCACCCAAACTGCATGATACTTTCAGGTAATGATCAGTACACTAAGCCCACTTGGTTCCCCAAATTTCGTTCTTCTATGTTGAAGCGTTCGTTTCCAGTAACAGTTTGAATTTTGTCGTTTCACTCTGTTTTCTCCTATATTGATAGATGTATTTGGAACACTAAATCAAACACGGTTTGTGCTAGCTTCTTGAAACTTGACACAGTAAAGCAGTTTCACATTCTAACTCTATGTTTTGTTTCCTTTTCATGTAGCTTTAAGCAGTGACTGGCGAGAAACCCCTTCATTGAAAGGGGTTGCAAGCTTCCAAAAATTACGAGTCTCCAGAAATCTCAGCAAATACTTTTTCACCCAAACTGGATGATACTTTCAGGTAATGATCAGTACACTAAGCCCACTCGGTTCTCCAAATTTCATTCTTCTATGTTGAAGCGTTCGTTTCCAGTAACAGTTTCCATTCTGGCATTTCACTCTGTTTTCTCCTATATTGATAGATGTATTTGGAACTCTAAATCAAACACGGTTTGTGCTAGCTTCTTGAAACTTGACACAGTAAAGCAGTTTCACATTGTAACTCTATGTTTTGTTTCCTTTTCATGTAGCCTAAGCAGTGACTGCCGAGAAACACTTTCATTGAAAGGGGTTGCAAGCTTCCAAAAATTACGAGTCTTCAGAAATCTCAGCAAATATTTTTTCACCCAAACTAGATGATACTTTCAGGTAATGATCAGTACACTAAGCCCTCTTGGTTCCCCAAATTTCGTTCTTCTATGTTGAAGCGTTCGTTTACACTAACAGTTTCCACTCTGGCATTTCACTCTGTTTTCTCCTATATTGATAGATGTATTTGGAACTCTAAATCAAACACGGTTTGTGCTAGCTTCTTGAAACTTGACACAGTAAAGCAGTTTCACATTCTAACTCTATGTTTTGTTTCTTTTTCATGTAGCCCTAAGCAGTGACTGGCGAGAAACACTTTCATTGAAAGGGGTTGCAAGCTTCCAAAAATTACGAGTCTCCAGAAATCTCAGCAAATATTTTTTCACCCAAACTGGATGATACTTTCAGGTAATGATCAGTACACTAAGCCCACTTGGTTCCCCAAATTTCGTTCTTCTATGTTGAAGCGTTCATTTCCAGTAACAGTTTGAATTTTTGCGTTTCACTCTGTTTTCTCCTATATTGATAGATGTATTTGGAACTCTAAATCAAACACGGTTTGTGCTAGCTTCTTGAAACTTGACACAGTAAAGCAGTTTCACATTCTAACTCTATGTTTTGTTTCCTTTTCATGTAGCCCTAAGCAGTGACTGGCGAGAAACACTTTCATTGAAAGGGGTTGCAAGCTTCCAAAAATTACGAGTCTCCAGAAATCTCAGCAAATATTTTTTCACCCAAACTAGATGATACTTTCAGGTAATGATCAGTACACTAAACCCTCTTGGTTCCCCAAATTTCGTTCTTCTATGTTGAAGCGTTCGTTTCCAGTAACAGTTTGAATTTTGTCGTTTCACTCTGTTTTCTCCTATATTGATAGATGTATTTGGAACTCTAAATCAAACACGGTTTGTGCTAGCTTCTTGAAACTTGACACAGTAAATCAGTTTCACATTGTAACTCTATGTTTTGTTTCCTTTTCATGTAGCTTTAAGCAGTGACTGGCGAGAAACACTTACATTGAAAGGGGTTGCAAGCTTCTAAAAATTACGAGTCTCCAGAAATCTCAGCAAATATTTTTTCACCCAAACTGGATGATACTTTCAGGTAATGATCAGTACACTAAGCCCACTCGGTTCTCCAAATTTCATTCTTCTATGTTGAAGCGTTCGTTTCCAGTAACAGTTTCCATTCTGGCATTTCACTCTGTTTTCTCCTATATTGATAGATGTATTTGGAACTCTAAATCAAACACGGTTTGTGCTAGCTTCTTGAAACTTGACACAGTAAAGCAGTTTCACATTCTAACTCTATGTTTTGTTTCTTTTTCATGTAGCCCTAAGCAGTGACTGGCGAGAAACACTTTCATTGAAAGGGGTTGCAAGCTTCCAAAAATTACGAGTCTCCAGAAATCTCAGCAAATATTTTTTCACCCAAACTGCATGATACTTTCAGGTAATGATCAGTACACTAAGCCCACTTGGTTCCCCAAATTTCGTTCTTCTATGTTGAAGCGTTCGTTTCCAGTAACAGTTTGAATTTTTGCGTTTCACTCTGTTTTCTCCTATATTGATAGATGTATTTGGAACTCTAAATCAAACACGGTTTGTGCTAGCTTCTTGAAACTTGACACAGTAAAGCAGTTTCACATTGTAACTCTATGTTTTGTTTCCTTTTCATGTATCCCTAAACAGTGACTGCCAAGAAACACTTTCATTGAAAGGGGTTGCAAGCTTCCAAAAATTACGAGTCTTCAGAAATCTCAGCAAATATTTTTTCACCCAAACTAGATGATACTTTCAGGTAATGATCAGTACACTAAGCCCTCTTGGTTCCCCAAATTTCGTTCTTCTATGTTGAAGCGTTCGTTTACACTAACAGTTTCCACTCTGGCATTTCACTCTGTTTTCTCCTATATTGATAGATGTATTTGGAACTCTAAATCAAACACGGTTTGTGCTAGCTTCTTGAAACTTGACACAGTAAAGCAGTTTCACATTCTAACTCTATGTTTTGTTTCCTTTTCATGTAGCCCTAAGCAGTGACTGGCGAGAAACACTTTCATTGAAAGGGGTTGCAAGCTTCCAAAAATTACGAGTCTTCAGAAATCTCAGCAAATATTTTTTCACCCAAACTGGATGATACTTTCGGGTAATGATCAGTACACTAAGCCCACTTGGTTCCCCAAATTTCGTTCTTCTATGTTGAAGCGTTCATTTCCAGTAACAGTTTGAATTTTGTCGTTTCACTCTGTTTTCTCCTATATTGATAGATGTATTTGGAACTCTAAATCAAACACGGTTTGTGCTAGCTTCTTGAAACTTGACACAGTAAAGCAGTTTCACATTGTAACTCTATGTTTTGTTTCCTTTTCATGTAGCTTTAAGCAGTGACTGGCGAGAAACACTTTCATTGAAAGGGGTTGCAAGCTTCTAAAAATTACGAGTCTCCAGAAATCTCAGCAAATATTTTTTCACCCAAACTGGATGATACTTTCACGTAATGATCAGTACACTTGGCCCACTTGGTTCTCCAAATTTCGTTCTTCTATGTTGAAGCGTTCGTTTCCAGTAACAGTTTCCATTCTGGCATTTCACTCTGTTTTCTCCTATATTGATAGATGTATTTGGAACTCTAAATCAAACACGGTTTGTGCTAGCTTCTTGAAACTTGACACAGTAAAGCAGTTTCACATTCTAACTCTATGTTTTGTTTCCTTTTCTTGTAGCCCTAAGCAGAGACTGGCGAGAAACACTTTCATTGAAAGGGGTTGCAAGCTTCTAAAAATTACGAGTCTCCAGAAATCTCAGCAAATATTTTTTCACCCAAACTGGATGATACTTTCAGGTAATGATCAGTACACTTGGCTCACTTGGTTCTCCATATTTCGTTCTTCTATGTTGAAGCGTTCGTTTACACTAACAGTTTCCACTCTGGCATTTCACTCTGTTTTCTCCTATATTGATAGATGTATTTGGAACTCTAAATCAAACACGGTTTGTGCTAGCTTCTTGAAACTTGACACAGTAAAGCAGTTTCACATTCTAACTCTATGTTTTGTTTCTTTTTCATGTAGCCCTAAGCAGTGACTGGCGAGAAACACTTTCATTGAAAGGGGTTGCAAGCTTCCAAAAATTACGAGTCTCCAGAAATCTCAGCAAATATTTTTTCACCCAAACTGCATGATACTTTCAGGTAATGATCAGTACACTAAGCCCACTTGGTTCCCCAAATTTCGTTCTTCTATGTTGAAGCGTTCGTTTCCAGTAACAGTTTGAATTTTTGCGTTTCACTCTGTTTTCTCCTATATTGATAGATGTATTTGGAACTCTAAATCAAACACGGTTTGTGCTAGCTTCTTGAAACTTGACACAGTAAAGCAGTTTCACATTCTAACTCTATGTTTTGTATCCTTTTCATGTAGCCCTAAGCAGTGACTGCCGAGAAACACTTTCATTGAAAGGGGTTGCAAGCTTCCAAAAATTACGAGTCTTCAGAAATCTCAGCAAATATTTTTTCACCCAAACTAGATGATACTTTCAGGTAATGATCAGTACACTAAGCCCACTTGGTTCTCCAAATTTCATTCTTCTATGTTGAAGCGTTCGTTTCCAGTAACAGTTTCCATTCTGGCATTTCACTCTGTTTTCTCCTATATTGATAGATGTATTTGGAACTCTAAATCAAACACGGTTTGTGCTAGCTTCTTGAAACTTGACACAGTAAAGCAGTTTCACATTGTAACTCTATGTTTTGTTTCCTTTTCATGTAGCCCTAAGCAGTGACTGGCGAGAAACACTTTCATTGAAAGGGGTTGCAAGCTTCCAAAAATTACGAGTCTCCAGAAATCTCAGCAAATATTTTTTCACCCAAACTGCATGATACTTTCAGGTAATGATCAGTACACTAAGCCCACTTGGTTCCCCAAATTTCGTTCTTCTATGTTGAAGCGTTCGTTTCCAGTAACAGTTTCCACTCTGGCATTACACTCTGTTTTCTCCTATATTGATAGATGTATTTGGAACTCTAAATCAAACACGGGTTGTGCTAGCTTCTTGAAACTTGACACAGTAAAGCAGTTTCACATTCTAACTCTATGTTTTGTTTCCTTTTCATGTAGCCCTAAGCAGTGACTGGCGAGAAACACTTTCATTGAAAGGGGTTGCAAGCTTCCAAAAATTACGAGTCTTCAGAAATCTCAGCAAATATTTTTACACCCAAACTGGATGATACTTTCGGGTAATGATCAGTACACTAAGCCCACTTGGTTCCCCAAATTTCGTTCTTCTATGTTGAAGCGTTCGTTTCCAGTAACAGTTTGAATTTTGTCGTTTCACTCTGTTTTCTCCTATATTGATAGATGTATTTGGAACTCTAAATCAAACACGGTTTGTGCTAGCTTCTTGAAACTTGACACAGTAAAGCAGTTTCACATTGTAACTCTATGTTTTGTTTCCTTTTCATGTAGCTTTAAGCAGTGACTGGCGAGAAACACTTTCATTGAAACGGGTTGCAAGCTTCTAAAAATTACGAGTCTCCAGAAATCTCAGCAAATATTTTTTCACCCAAACTGGATGATACTTTCACGTAATGATCAGTACACTTGGCCCACTTGGTTCTCCAAATTTCGTTCTTCTATGTTGAAGCGTTCGTTTCCAGTAACAGTTTGAATTTTTGCGTTTCACTCTGTTTTCTCCTATATTGATAGATGTATTTGGAACTCTAAATCAAACACGGTTTGTGCTAGCTTCTTGAAACGTGACACAGTAAAGCAGTTTCACATTTTAACTCTATGTTTTGTTTCCTTTTCATGTAGCCCTAAGCAGTGACTGGCGAGAAACACTTTCATTGAAAGGGGTTGCAAGCTTCCAAAAATTACGAGTCTCCAGAAATCTCAGCAAATATTTTTTCACCCAAACTAGATGATACTTTCAGGTAATGATCAGTACACTAAGCCCTCTTGGTTCCCCAAATTTCGTTCTTCTATGTTGAAGCGTTCGTTTCCAGTAACAGTTTGAATTTTGTCGTTTCACTCTGTTTTCTCCTATATTGATAGATGTATTTGGAACACTAAATCCAACACGGTTTGTGCTAGCTTCTTGAAACTTGACACAGTAAAGCAGTTTCACATTCTAACTCTATGGTTTGTTTCCTTTTCATGTAGCTTTAAGCAGTGACTGGCGAGAAACACTTTCATTGAAAGGGGTTGCAAGCTTCCAAAAATTACGAGTCTCCAGAAATCTCATCAAATATTTTTTCACCGAAACTGGATGATACTTTCAGGTAATGATCAGTACACTAAGCCCACTTGGTTCTCCAAATTTCATTCTTCTATGTTGAAGCGTTCGTTTCCAGTAACAGTTTCCATTCTGGCATTTCACTCTGTTTTCTCCTATATTGATAGATGTATTTGGAACTCTAAATCAAACACGGTTTGTGCTAGCTTCTTGAAACTTGACACAGTAAACAGTTTCACATTCTAACTCTATGTTTTGTTTCCTTTTCATGTAGCCCTAAGCAGTGACTGGCGAGAAACACTTTCATTGAAAGGGGTTGCAAGGTTCCAAAAATTACGAGTCTTCAGAAATCTCAGCAAATATTTTTTCACCCAAACTGGATGATACTTTCGGGTAATGATCAGTACACTAAGCCCACTTGGTTCCCCAAATTTCGTTCTTCTATGTTGAAGCGTTCGTTTCCAGTAAAAGTTTGAATTTTGTCGTTTCACTCTGTTTTCTCCTATATTGATAGATGTATTTGGAACTCTAAATCAAACATGGTTTGTGCTAGCTTCTTGAAACTTGACACAGTAAAGCAGTTTCACATTGTAACTCTATGTTTTGTTTCCTTTTCATGTAGCTTTAAGCAGTGACTGGCGAGAAACACTTTCATTGAAATGGGTTGCAAGCTTCTAAAAATTACGAGTCTCCAGAAATCTCAGCAAATATTTTTTCACCCAAACTGGATGATACTTTCACGTAATGATCAGTACACTTGGCCCACTTGGTTCTCCAAATTTCGTTCTTCTATGTTGAAGCGTTCGTTTCCAGTAACAGTTTCCATTCTGGCATTTCACTCTGTTTTCTCCTATATTGATAGATGTATTTGGAACTCTAAATCAAACACGGTTTGTGCTAGCTTCTTGAAACTTGACACAGTAAAGCAGTTTCACATTCTAACTCTATGTTTTCTTTCCTTTTCTTGTAGCCCTAAGCAGAGACTGGCGAGAAACACTTTCATTGAAAGGGGTTGCAAGCTTCTAAAAATTACGAGTCTCCAGAAATCTCAGCAAATATTTTTTCACCCAAACTGGATGATACTTTCAGGTAATGATCAGTACACTTGGCCCACTTGGTTCTCCATATTTCGTTCTTCTATGTTGAAGCGTTCGTTTACACTAACAGTTTCCACTCTGGCATTTCACTCTGTTTTCTCCTATATTGATAGATGTATTTGGAACTCTAAATCAAACACGGTTTGTGCTAGCTTCTTGAAACTTGACACAGTAAAGCAGTTTCACATTCTAACTCTATGTTTTGTTTCTTTTTCATGTAGCCCTAAGCAGTGACTGGCGAGAAACACTTTCATTGAAAGGGGTTGCAAGCTTCCAAAAATTACGAGTCTCCAGAAATCTCAGCAAATATTTTTTCACCCAAACTGGATGATACTTTCAGGTAATGATCAGTACACTAAGCCCACTTGGTTCCCCAAATTTCGTTCTTCTATGTTGAAGCGTTCGTTTACACTAACAGTTTCCACTCTGGCATTTCACTCTGTTTTCTCCTATATTGATAGATGTATTTGGAACTCTAAATCAAACACGGTTTGTGCTAGCTTCTTGAAACTTGACACAGTAAAGCAGTTTCACATTCTAACTCTATGTTTTGTTTCCTTTTCATGTAGCCCTAAGCAGTGACTGGCGAGAAACACTTTCATTGAAACGGGTTGCAAGCTTCCAAAAATTACGAGTCTCCAGAAATCTCAGCAAATATTTTTTCACCCAAACTGGATGATACTTTCAGGTAATGATCAGTACACTAAGCCCACTTGGTTCTCCAAATTTCATTCTTCTATGTTGAAGCGTTCGTTTCCAGTAACAGTTTCCATTCTGGCATTTCACTCTGTTTTCTCCTATATTGATAGATGTATTTGGAACTCTAAATCAAACACGGTTTGTGCTAGCTTCTTGAAACTTGACACAGTAAAGCAGTTTCACATTCTAACTCTATGTTTTGTTTCCTTTTCATGTAGCCCTAAGCAGTGACTGGCGAGAAACACTTTCATTGAAAGGGGTTGCAAGCTTCCAAAAATTACGAGTCTCCAGAAATCTCAGCAAATATTTTTTCACCCAAACTGCATGATACTTTCAGGTAATGATCAGTACACTAAGCCCACTTGGTTCCCCAAATTTCGTTCTTCTATGTTGAAGCGTTCGTTTCCAGTAACAGTTTGAATTTTGTCGTTTCACTCTGTTTTCTCCTATATTGATAGATGTATTTGGAACACTAAATCAAACACGGTTTGTGCTAGCTTCTTGAAACTTGACACAGTAAAGCAGTTTCACATTCTAACTCTATGTTTTGTTTCCTTTTCATGTAGCTTTAAGCAGTGACTGGCGAGAAACCCCTTCATTGAAAGGGGTTGCAAGCTTCCAAAAATTACGAGTCTCCAGAAATCTCAGCAAATACTTTTTCACCCAAACTGGATGATACTTTCAGGTAATGATCAGTACACTAAGCCCACTCGGTTCTCCAAATTTCATTCTTCTATGTTGAAGCGTTCGTTTCCAGTAACAGTTTCCATTCTGGCATTTCACTCTGTTTTCTCCTATATTGATAGATGTATTTGGAACTCTAAATCAAACACGGTTTGTGCTAGCTTCTTGAAACTTGACACAGTAAAGCAGTTTCACATTGTAACTCTATGTTTTGTTTCCTTTTCATGTAGCCTAAGCAGTGACTGCCGAGAAACACTTTCATTGAAAGGGGTTGCAAGCTTCCAAAAATTACGAGTCTTCAGAAATCTCAGCAAATATTTTTTCACCCAAACTAGATGATACTTTCAGGTAATGATCAGTACACTAAGCCCTCTTGGTTCCCCAAATTTCGTTCTTCTATGTTGAAGCGTTCGTTTACACTAACAGTTTCCACTCTGGCATTTCACTCTGTTTTCTCCTATATTGATAGATGTATTTGGAACTCTAAATCAAACACGGTTTGTGCTAGCTTCTTGAAACTTGACACAGTAAAGCAGTTTCACATTCTAACTCTATGTTTTGTTTCTTTTTCATGTAGCCCTAAGCAGTGACTGGCGAGAAACACTTTCATTGAAAGGGGTTGCAAGCTTCCAAAAATTACGAGTCTCCAGAAATATCAGCAAATATTTTTTCACCCAAACTGCATGATACTTTCAGGTAATGATCAGTACACTAAGCCCACTTGGTTCCCCAAATTTCGTTCTTCTATGTTGAAGCGTTCGTTTCCAGTAACAGTTTGAATTTTTGCGTTTCACTCTGTTTTCTCCTATATTGATAGATGTATTTGGAACTCTAAATCAAACACGGTTTGTGCTAGCTTCTTGAAACTTGACACAGTAAAGCAGTTTCACATTGTAACTCTATGTTTTGTTTCCTTTTCATGTATCCCTAAACAGTGACTGCCAAGAAACACTTTCATTGAAAGGGGTTGCAAGCTTCCAAAAATTACGAGTCTTCAGAAATCTCAGCAAATATTTTTTCACCCAAACTAGATGATACTTTCAGGTAATGATCAGTACACTAAGCCCTCTTGGTTCCCCAAATTTCGTTCTTCTATGTTGAAGCGTTCGTTTACACTAACAGTTTCCACTCTGGCATTTCACTCTGTTTTCTCCTATATTGATAGATGTATTTGGAACTCTAAATCAAACACGGTTTGTGCTAGCTTCTTGAAACTTGACACAGTAAAGCAGTTTCACATTCTAACTCTATGTTTTGTTTCCTTTTCATGTAGCCCTAAGCAGTGACTGGCGAGAAACACTTTCATTGAAAGGGGTTGCAAGCTTCCAAAAATTACGAGTCTTCAGAAATCTCAGCAAATATTTTTTCACCCAAACTGGATGATACTTTCGGGTAATGATCAGTACACTAAGCCCACTTGGTTCCCCAAATTTCGTTCTTCTATGTTGAAGCGTTCATTTCCAGTAACAGTTTGAATTTTGTCGTTTCACTCTGTTTTCTCCTATATTGATAGATGTATTTGGAACTCTAAATCAAACACGGTTTGTGCTAGCTTCTTGAAACTTGACACAGTAAAGCAGTTTCACATTGTAACTCTATGTTTTGTTTCCTTTTCATGTAGCCCTAAGCAGTGACTGGCGAGAAACACTTTCATTGAAAGGGGTTGCAAGCTTCTAAAAATTACGAGTCTCCAGAAATCTCAGCAAATATTTTTTCACCCAAACTGGATGATACTTTCACGTAATGATCAGTACACTTGGCCCACTTGGTTCTCCAAATTTCGTTCTTCTATGTTGAAGCGTTCGTTTCCAGTAACAGTTTCCATTCTGGCATTTCACTCTGTTTTCTCCTATATTGATAGATGTATTTGGAACTCTAAATCAAACACGGTTTGTGCTAGCTTCTTGAAACTTGACACAGTAAAGCAGTTTCACATTCTAACTCTATGTTTTGTTTCCTTTTCTTGTAGCCCTAAGCAGAGACTGGCGAGAAACACTTTCATTGAAAGGGGTTGCAAGCTTCTAAAAATTACGAGTCTCCAGAAATCTCAGCAAATATTTTTTCACCCAAACTGGATGATACTTTCAGGTAATGATCAGTACACTTGGCTCACTTGGTTCTCCATATTTCGTTCTTCTATGTTGAAGCGTTCGTTTACACTAACAGTTTCCACTCTGGCATTTCACTCTGTTTTCTCCTATATTGATAGATGTATTTGGAACTCTAAATCAAACACGGTTTGTGCTAGCTTCTTGAAACTTGACACAGTAAAGCAGTTTCACATTCTAACTCTATGTTTTGTTTCTTTTTCATGTAGCCCTAAGCAGTGACTGGCGAGAAACACTTTCATTGAAAGGGGTTGCAAGCTTCCAAAAATTACGAGTCTCCAGAAATCTCAGCAAATATTTTTTCACCCAAACTGCATGATACTTTCAGGTAATGATCAGTACACTAAGCCCACTTGGTTCCCCAAATTTCGTTCTTCTATGTTGAAGCGTTCGTTTCCAGTAACAGTTTGAATTTTTGCGTTTCACTCTGTTTTCTCCTATATTGATAGATGTATTTGGAACTCTAAATCAAACACGGTTTGTGCTAGCTTCTTGAAACTTGACACAGTAAAGCAGTTTCACATTCTAACTCTATGTTTTGTATCCTTTTCATGTAGCCCTAAGCAGTGACTGCCGAGAAACACTTTCATTGAAAGGGGTTGCAAGCTTCCAAAAATTACGAGTCTTCAGAAATCTCAGCAAATATTTTTTCACCCAAACTAGATGATACTTTCAGGTAATGATCAGTACACTAAGCCCACTTGGTTCTCCAAATTTCATTCTTCTATGTTGAAGCGTTCGTTTCCAGTAACAGTTTCCATTCTGGCATTTCACTCTGTTTTCTCCTATATTGATAGATGTATTTGGAACTCTAAATCAAACACGGTTTGTGCTAGCTTCTTGAAACTTGACACAGTAAAGCAGTTTCACATTGTAACTCTATGTTTTGTTTCCTTTTCATGTAGCCCTAAGCAGTGACTGGCGAGAAACACTTTCATTGAAAGGGGTTGCAAGCTTCCAAAAATTACGAGTCTCCAGAAATCTCAGCAAATATTTTTTCACCCAAACTGCATGATACTTTCAGGTAATGATCAGTACACTAAGCCCACTTGGTTCCCCAAATTTCGTTCTTCTATGTTGAAGCGTTCGTTTCCAGTAACAGTTTGAATTTTTGCGTTTCACTCTGTTTTCTCCTATATTGATAGATGTATTTGGAACTCTAAATCAAACACGGTTTGTGCTAGCTTCTTGAAACTTGACACAGTAAAGCAGTTTCACATTGTAACTCTATGTTTTGTTTCCTTTTCATGTAGCCCTAAGCAGTGACTGCCGAGAAACACTTTCATTGAAAGGGGTTGCAAGCTTCCAAAAATTACGAGTCTCCAGAAATCTCAGCAAATATTTTTTCACCCAAACTAGATGATACTTTCAGGTAATGATCAGTACACTAAGCCCTCTTGGTTCCCCAAATTTCGTTCTTCTATGTTGAAGCGTTCGTTTACAGTAACAGTTTCCACTCTGGCATTACACTCTGTTTTCTCCTATATTGATAGATGTATTTGGAACTCTAAATCAAACACGGTTTGTGCTAGCTTCTTGAAACTTGACACGGTAAAGCAGTTTCACATTCTAACTCTATGTTTTGTTTCCTTTTCATGTAGCTTTAAGCAGTGACTGGCGAGAAACACTTTCATTGAAAGGGGTTGCAAGCTTCCAAAAATCACGAGTCTCCAGAAATCTCAGCAAATATTTTTTCACCCAAACTGGATGATACTTTCAGGTAATGATCAGTACACTTGGCCCACTTGGTTCTCCATATTTCGTTCTTCTATGTTGAAGCGTTCGTTTACAGTAACAGTTTCCACTCTGGCATTACACTCTGTTTTCTCCTATATTGATAGATGTATTTGGAACTCTAAATCAAACACGGGTTGTGCTAGCTTCTTGAAACTTGACACAGTAAAGCAGTTTCACATTCTAACTCTATGTTTTGTTTCCTTTTCATGTAGCCCTAAGCAGTGACTGGCGAGAAACACTTTCATTGAAAGGGGTTGCAAGCTTCCAAAAATTACGAGTCTTCAGAAATCTCAGCAAATATTTTTTCACCCAAACTGGATGATACTTTCGGGTAATGATCAGTACACTAAGCCCACTTGGTTCCCCAAATTTCGTTCTTCTATGTTGAAGCGTTCGTTTCCAGTAACAGTTTGAATTTTGTCGTTTCACTCTGTTTTCTCCTATATTGATAGATGTATTTGGAACTCTAAATCAAACACGGTTTGTGCTAGCTTCTTGAAACTTGACACAGTAAAGCAGTTTCACATTGTAACTCTATGTTTTGTTTCCTTTTCATGTAGCTTTAAGCAGTGACTGGCGAGAAACACTTTCATTGAAACGGGTTGCAAGCTTCTAAAAATTACGAGTCTCCAGAAATCTCAGCAAATATTTTTTCACCCAAACTGGATGATACTTTCACGTAATGATCAGTACACTTGGCCCACTTGGTTCTCCAAATTTCGTTCTTCTATGTTGAAGCGTTCGTTTCCAGTAACAGTTTGAATTTTTGCGTTTCACTCTGTTTTCTCCTATATTGATAGATGTATTTGGAACTCTAAATCAAACACGGTTTGTGCTAGCTTCTTGAAACGTGACACAGTAAAGCAGTTTCACATTTTAACTCTATGTTTTGTTTCCTTTTCATGTAGCCCTAAGCAGTGACTGGCGAGAAACACTTTCATTGAAAGGGGTTGCAAGCTTCCAAAAATTACGAGTCTCCAGAAATCTCAGCAAATATTTTTTCACCCAAACTAGATGATACTTTCAGGTAATGATCAGTACACTAAGCCCTCTTGGTTCCCCAAATTTCGTTCTTCTATGTTGAAGCGTTCGTTTCCAGTAACAGTTTGAATTTTGTCGTTTCACTCTGTTTTCTCCTATATTGATAGATGTATTTGGAACACTAAATCCAACACGGTTTGTGCTAGCTTCTTGAAACTTGACACAGTAAAGCAGTTTCACATTCTAACTCTATGGTTTGTTTCCTTTTCATGTAGCTTTAAGCAGTGACTGGCGAGAAACACTTTCATTGAAAGGGGTTGCAAGCTTCCAAAAATTACGAGTCTCCAGAAATCTCATCAAATATTTTTTCACCGAAACTGGATGATACTTTCAGGTAATGATCAGTACACTAAGCCCACTTGGTTCTCCAAATTTCATTCTTCTATGTTGAAGCGTTCGTTTCCAGTAACAGTTTCCATTCTGGCATTTCACTCTGTTTTCTCCTATATTGATAGATGTATTTGGAACTCTAAATCAAACACGGTTTGTGCTAGCTTCTTGAAACTTGACACAGTAAACAGTTTCACATTCTAACTCTATGTTTTGTTTCCTTTTCATGTAGCCCTAAGCAGTGACTGGCGAGAAACACTTTCATTGAAAGGGGTTGCAAGGTTCCAAAAATTACGAGTCTTCAGAAATCTCAGCAAATATTTTTTCACCCAAACTGGATGATACTTTCGGGTAATGATCAGTACACTAAGCCCACTTGGTTCCCCAAATTTCGTTCTTCTATGTTGAAGCGTTCGTTTCCAGTAAAAGTTTGAATTTTGTCGTTTCACTCTGTTTTCTCCTATATTGATAGATGTATTTGGAACTCTAAATCAAACATGGTTTGTGCTAGCTTCTTGAAACTTGACACAGTAAAGCAGTTTCACATTGTAACTCTATGTTTTGTTTCCTTTTCATGTAGCTTTAAGCAGTGACTGGCGAGAAACACTTTCATTGAAATGGGTTGCAAGCTTCTAAAAATTACGAGTCTCCAGAAATCTCAGCAAATATTTTTTCACCCAAACTGGATGATACTTTCACGTAATGATCAGTACACTTGGCCCACTTGGTTCTCCAAATTTCGTTCTTCTATGTTGAAGCGTTCGTTTCCAGTAACAGTTTCCATTCTGGCATTTCACTCTGTTTTCTCCTATATTGATAGATGTATTTGGAACTCTAAATCAAACACGGTTTGTGCTAGCTTCTTGAAACTTGACACAGTAAAGCAGTTTCACATTCTAACTCTATGTTTTCTTTCCTTTTCTTGTAGCCCTAAGCAGAGACTGGCGAGAAACACTTTCATTGAAAGGGGTTGCAAGCTTCTAAAAATTACGAGTCTCCAGAAATCTCAGCAAATATTTTTTCACCCAAACTGGATGATACTTTCAGGTAATGATCAGTACACTTGGCCCACTTGGTTCTCCATATTTCGTTCTTCTATGTTGAAGCGTTCGTTTACACTAACAGTTTCCACTCTGGCATTTCACTCTGTTTTCTCCTATATTGATAGATGTATTTGGAACTCTAAATCAAACACGGTTTGTGCTAGCTTCTTGAAACTTGACACAGTAAAGCAGTTTCACATTCTAACTCTATGTTTTGTTTCTTTTTCATGTAGCCCTAAGCAGTGACTGGCGAGAAACACTTTCATTGAAAGGGGTTGCAAGCTTCCAAAAATTACGAGTCTCCAGAAATCTCAGCAAATATTTTTTCACCCAAACTGGATGATACTTTCAGGTAATGATCAGTACACTAAGCCCACTTGGTTCCCCAAATTTCGTTCTTCTATGTTGAAGCGTTCGTTTACACTAACAGTTTCCACTCTGGCATTTCACTCTGTTTTCTCCTATATTGATAGATGTATTTGGAACTCTAAATCAAACACGGTTTGTGCTAGCTTCTTGAAACTTGACACAGTAAAGCAGTTTCACATTCTAACTCTATGTTTTGTTTCCTTTTCATGTAGCCCTAAGCAGTGACTGGCGAGAAACACTTTCATTGAAACGGGTTGCAAGCTTCCAAAAATTACGAGTCTCCAGAAATCTCAGCAAATATTTTTTCACCCAAACTGCATGATACTTTCAGGTAATGATCAGTACACTAAGCCCACTTGGTTCCCCAAATTTCGTTCTTCTATGTTGAAGCGTTCGTTTCCAGTAACAGTTTGAATTTTGTCGTTTCACTCTGTTTTCTCCTATATTGATAGATGTATTTGGAACACTAAATCAAACACGGTTTGTGCTAGCTTCTTGAAACTTGACACAGTAAAGCAGTTTCACATTCTAACTCTATGTTTTGTTTCCTTTTCATGTAGCTTTAAGCAGTGACTGGCGAGAAACCCCTTCATTGAAAGGGGTTGCAAGCTTCCAAAAATTACGAGTCTCCAGAAATCTCAGCAAATACTTTTTCACCCAAACTGGATGATACTTTCAGGTAATGATCAGTACACTAAGCCCACTCGGTTCTCCAAATTTCATTCTTCTATGTTGAAGCGTTCGTTTCCAGTAACAGTTTCCATTCTGGCATTTCACTCTGTTTTCTCCTATATTGATAGATGTATTTGGAACTCTAAATCAAACACGGTTTGTGCTAGCTTCTTGAAACTTGACACAGTAAAGCAGTTTCACATTGTAACTCTATGTTTTGTTTCCTTTTCATGTAGCCTAAGCAGTGACTGCCGAGAAACACTTTCATTGAAAGGGGTTGCAAGCTTCCAAAAATTACGAGTCTTCAGAAATCTCAGCAAATATTTTTTCACCCAAACTAGATGATACTTTCAGGTAATGATCAGTACACTAAGCCCTCTTGGTTCCCCAAATTTCGTTCTTCTATGTTGAAGCGTTCGTTTACACTAACAGTTTCCACTCTGGCATTTCACTCTGTTTTCTCCTATATTGATAGATGTATTTGGAACTCAAAATCAAACACGGTTTGTGCTAGCTTCTTGAATCTTGACACAGTAAAGCAGTTTCACATTCTAACTCTATGTTTTGTTTCCTTTTCATGTAGCTTTAAGCAGTGACTGGCGAGAAACACTTACATTGAAAGGGGTTGCAAGCTTCCAAAAATTACGAGTCTCCAGAAATCTCATCAAATATTTTTTCACCCAAACTGGATGATACTTTCAGGTAATGATCAGTACACTAAGCCCACTTGGTTCTCCAAATTTCATTCTTCTATGTTGAAGCGTTCGTTTCCAGTAACAGTTTCCATTCTGGCATTTCACTCTGTTTTC
Source organism: Spermophilus citellus (assembly GCF_964194105.1). NCBI lineage: Eukaryota > Metazoa > Chordata > Mammalia > Rodentia > Sciuridae > Spermophilus > Spermophilus citellus. The sequence goes on along the minus strand of NC_138185.1, from coordinate 77,831,024 downwards.
TCCTATATTGGTAGATGTATTTGGAACTCTAAATCAAACACGGTTTGTGCTAGCTTCTTGAAACTTGATACAGTAAAGCAGTTTCACATTCTAACTCTATGTTTTGTTTCCTTTTCATGTAGCCCTAAGAAGTGACTGGCGAGAAACACTTTCATTGAAAGGGGTTGCAAGCTTCCAAAAATTACGAGTCTTCAGAAATCTCAGCAAATATTTTTTCACCCAAACTGGATGATACTTTCGGGTAATGATCAGTACACTAAGCCCACTTGGTTCCCCAAATTTCGTTCTTCTATGTTGAAGGGTTCGTTTCCAGTAACAGTTTGAATTTTGTCGTTTCACTCTGTTTTCTCCTATATTGATAGATGTATTTGGAACTCTAAATCAAACACGGTTTGTGCTAGCTTCTTGAAACTTGACACAGTAAAGCAGTTTCACATTGTAACTCTATGTTTTGTTTCCTTTTCATGTAGCTTTAAGCAGTGACTGGCGAGAAACACTTTCATTGAAAGGGGTTGCAAGCTTTTAAAAATCGAGTCTCCAGAAATCTCAGCAAATATTTTTTCACCCAAACTGGATGATACTTTCAGGTAATGATCAGTACACTTGGCCCACTTGGTTCTCCAAATTTCGTTCTTCTATGTTGAAGCGTTCGTTTACACTAACAGTTTCCATTCTGGCATTTCACTCTGTTTTCTCCTATATTGATAGATGTATTTGGAACTCTAAATCAAACACGGTTTGTGCTAGCTTCTTGAATCTTGACACAGTAAAGCAGTTTCACATTCTAACTCTATGTTTTGTTTCCTTTTCTTGTAGCCCTAAGCAGAGACTGGCGAGAAACACTTTCATTGAAAGGGGTTGCAAGCTTCTAAAAATTACGAGTCTCCAGAAATCTCAGCAAATATTTTTTCACCCAAACTGGATGATACTTTCAGGTAATGATCAGTACACTTGGCCCACTTGGTTCTCCATATTTCGTTCTTCTATGTTGAAGCGTTCGTTTACACTAACAGTTTCCACTCTGGCATTTCACTCTGTTTTCTCCTATATTGATAGATGTATTTGGAACTCTAAATCAAACACGGTTTGTGCTAGCTTCTTGAAACTTGACACAGTAAAGCAGTTTCACATTCTAACTCTATGTTTTGTTTCTTTTTCATGTAGCCCTAAGCAGTTACTGGCGAGAAACACTTTCATTGAAAGGGGTTGCAAGCTTCCAAAAATTACGAGTCTCCAGAAATCTCAGCAAATATTTTTTCACCCAAACTGCATGATACTTTCAGGTAATGATCAGTACACTAATCCCACTTGGTTCCCCAAATTTCGTTCTTCTATGTTGAAGCGTTCGTTTCCAGTAACAGTTTGAATTTTTGCGTTTCACTCTGTTTTCTCCTATATTGATAGATGTATTTGGAACTCTAAATCAAACACGGTTTGTGCTAGCTTCTTGAAACTTGATACAGTAAAGCAGTTTCACATTCTAACTCTATGTTTTGTTTCCTTTTCATGTAGCCCTAAGAAGTGACTGGCGAGAAACACTTTCATTGAAAGGGGTTGCAAGCTTCCAAAAATTACGAGTCTCCAGAAATCTCAGCAAATATTTTTTCACCCAAACTAGATGATACTTTCAGGTAATGATCAGTACACTAAGCCCTCTTGGTTCCCCAAATTTCGTTCTTCTATGTTGAAGCGTTCGTTTACAGTAACAGTTTCCACTCTGGCATTACACTCTGTTTTCTCCTATATTGATAGATGTATTTGGAACTCTAAATCAAACACGGTTTGTGCTAGCTTCTTGAAACTTGACACAGTAAAGCAGTTTCACATTCTAACTCTATGTTTTGTTTCCTTTTCATGTAGCTTTAAGCAGTGACTGGCGAGAAACACTTTCATTGAAAGGGGTTGCAAGCTTCCAAAAATCACGAGTCTCCAGAAATCTCAGCAAATATTTTTTCACCCAAACTGGATGATACTTTCAGGTAATGATCAGTACACTTGGCCCACTTGGTTCTCCATATTTCGTTCTTCTATGTTGAAGCGTTCGTTTACAGTAACAGTTTCCACTCTGGCATTACACTCTGTTTTCTCCTATATTGATAGATGTATTTGGAACTCTAAATCAAACACGGTTTGTGCTAGCTTCTTGAAACTTGACACAGTAAAGCAGTTTCACATTCTAACTCTAGGTTTTGTTTCCTTTTCATGTAGCCCTAAGCAGTGACTGGCGAGAAACACTTTCATTGAAAGGGGTTGCAAGCTTCCAAAAATTACGAGTCTTCAGAAATCTCAGCAAATATTTTTTCACCCAAACTGGATGATACTTTCGGGTAATGATCAGTACACTAAGCCCACTTGGTTCCCCAAATTTCGTTCTTCTATGTTGAAGCGTTCGTTTCCAGTAACAGTTTGAATTTTGTCGTTTCACTCTGTTTTCTCCTATATTGATAGATGTATTTGGAACTCTAAATCAAACACGGTTTGTGCTAGCTTCTTGAAACTTGACACAGTAAAGCAGTTTCACATTGTAACTCTATGTTTTGTTTCCTTTTCATGTAGCTTTAAGCAGTGACTGGCGAGAAACACTTTCATTGAAACGGGTTGCAAGCTTCTAAAAATTACGAGTCTCCAGAAATCTCAGCAAATATTTTTTCACCCAAACTGGATGATACTTTCACGTAATGATCAGTACACTTGGCCCACTTGGTTCTCCAAATTTCGTTCTTCTATGTTGAAGCGTTCGTTTCCAGTAACAGTTTGAATTTTTGCGTTTCACTCTGTTTTCTCCTATATTGATAGATGTATTTGGAACTCTAAATCAAACACGGTTTGTGCTAGCTTCTTGAAACGTGACACAGTAAAGCAGTTTCACATTTTAACTCTATGTTTTGTTTCCTTTTCCTGTAGCCCTAAGCAGTGACTGGCGAGAAACACTTTCATTGAAAGGGGTTGCAAGCTTCCAAAAATTACGAGTCTCCAGAAATCTCAGCAAATATTTTTTCACCCAAACTAGATGATACTTTCAGGTAATGATCAGTACACTAAGCCCTCTTGGTTCCCCAAATTTCGTTCTTCTATGTTGAAGCGTTCGTTTCCAGTAACAGTTTGAATTTTGTCGTTTCACTCTGTTTTCTCCTATATTGATAGATGTATTTGGAACACTAAATCCAACACGGTTTGTGCTAGCTTCTTGAAACTTGACACAGTAAAGCAGTTTCACATTCTAACTCTATGGTTTGTTTCCTTTTCATGTAGCTTTAAGCAGTGACTGGCGAGAAACACTTTCATTGAAAGGGGTTGCAAGCTTCCAAAAATTACGATTCTCCAGAAATCTCATCAAATATTTTTTCACCCAAACTGGATGATACTTTCAGGTAATGATCAGTACACTAAGCCCACTTGGTTCTCCAAATTTCATTCTTCTATGTTGAAGCGTTCGTTTCCAGTAACAGTTTCCATCCTGGCATTTCACTCTGTTTTCTCCTATATTGATAGATGTATTTGGAACTCTAAATCAAACACGGTTTGTGCTAGCTTCTTGAAACTTGACACAGTAAACAGTTTCACATTCTAACTCTATGTTTTGTTTCCTTTTCATGTAGCCCTAAGCAGTGACTGGCGAGAAACACTTTCATTGAAAGGGGTTGCAAGCTTCCAAAAATTACGAGTCTTCAGAAATCTCAGCAAATATTTTTTCACCCAAACTGGATGATACTTTCGGGTAATGATCAGTACACTAAGCCCACTTGGTTCCCCAAATTTCGTTCTTCTATGTTGAAGCGTTCGTTTCCAGTAACAGTTTGAATTTTGTCGTTTCACTCTGTTTTCTCCTATATTGATAGATGTATTTGGAACTCTAAATCAAACATGGTTTGTGCTAGCTTCTTGAAACTTGACACAGTAAAGCAGTTTCACATTGTAACTCTATGTTTTGTTTCCTTTTCATGTAGCTTTAAGCAGTGACTGGCGAGAAACACTTTCATTGAAATGGGTTGCAAGCTTCTAAAAATTACGAGTCTCCAGAAATCTCAGCAAATATTTTTTCACCCAAACTGGATGATACTTTCAGGTAATGATCAGTACACTTGGCCCACTTGGTTCTCCATATTTCGTTCTTCTATGTTGAAGCGTTCGTTTACACTAACAGTTTCCACTCTGGCATTTCACTCTGTTTTCTCCTATATTGATAGATGTATTTGGAACTCTAAATCAAACACGGTTTGTGCTAGCTTCTTGAAACTTGACACAGTAAAGCAGTTTCACATTCTAACTCTATGTTTTGTTTCTTTTTCATGTAGCCCTAAGCAGTGACTGGCGAGAAACACTTTCATTGAAAGGGGTTGCAAGCTTCCAAAAATTACGAGTCTCCAGAAATCTCAGCAAATATTTTTTCACCCAAACTGGATGATACTTTCAGGTAATGATCAGTACACTAAGCCCACTTGGTTCCCCAAATTTCGTTCTTCTATGTTGAAGCGTTCATTTCCAGTAACAGTTTGAATTTTTGCGTTTCACTATGTTTTCTCCTATATTGATAGATGTATTTGGAACTCTAAATCAAACACGGTTTGTGCTAGCTTCTTGAAACTTGACACAGTAAAGCAGTTTCACATTCTAACTCTATGTTTTGTTTCCTTTTCATGTAGCCCTAAGCAGTGACTGGCGAGAAACACTTTCATTGAAACGGGTTGCAAGCTTACAAAAATTACGAGTCTCCAGAAATCTCAGCAAATATTTTTTCACCCAAACTAGATGATACTTTCAGGTAATGATCAGTACACTAAGCCCTCTTGGTTCCCCAAATTTCGTTCTTCTATGTTGAAGCGTTCGTTTCCAGTAACAGTTTGAATTTTGTCGTTTCACTCTGTTTTCTCCTATATTGATAGATGTATTTGGAACTCTAAATCAAACACGGTTTGTGCTAGCTTCTTGAAACTTGACACAGTAAATCAGTTTCACATTGTAACTCTATGTTTTGTTTCCTTTTCATGTAGCTTTAAGCAGTGACTGGCGAGAAACACTTTCATTGAAAGGGGTTGCAAGCTTCTAAAAATTACGAGTCTCCAGAAATCTCAGCAAATATTTTTTCACCCAAACTGGATGATACTTTCAGGTAATGATCAGTACACTAAGCCCACTCGGTTCTCCAAATTTCATTCTTCTATGTTGAAGCGTTCGTTTCCAGTAACAGTTTCCATTCTGGCATTTCACTCTGTTTTCTCCTATATTGATAGATGTATTTGGAACTCTAAATCAAACACGGTTTGTGCTAGCTTCTTGAAACTTGACACAGTAAAGCAGTTTCACATTCTAACTCTATGTTTTGTTTCCTTTTCTTGTAGCCCTAAGCAGAGACTGGCGAGAAACACTTTCATTGAAAGGGGTTGCAAGCTTCTATAAATTACGAGTCTCCAGAAATCTCAGCAAATATTTTTTCACCCAAACTGGATGATACCTTCACGTAATGATCAGTACACTTGGCCCACTTGATTCTCCATATTTCGTTCTTCTATGTTGAAGCGTTCGTTTACACTAACAGTTTCCACTCTGGCATTTCACTCTGTTTTCTCCTATATTGATAGATGTATTTGGAACTCTAAATCAAACACGGTTTGTGCTAGCTTCTTGAAACTTGACACAGTAAAGCAGTTTCACATTCTAACTCTATGTTTTGTTTCCTTTTCATGTAGCCCTAAGCAGTGACTGCCGAGAAACACTTTCATTGAAAAGGGTTGCAAGCTTCCAAAAATTACGAGTCTCCAGAAATCTCAGCAAATATTTTTTCACCCAAACTGGATGATACTTTCAGGTAATGATCAGTACACTAAGCCCACTTGGTTCTCCAAATTTCATTCTTCTATGTTGAAGCGTTCGTTTCCAGTAACAGTTTCCATTCTGGCATTTCACTCTGTTTTCTCCTATATTGATAGATGTATTTGGAACTCTAAATCAAACACGGTTTGTGCTAGCTTCTTGAAACTTGACACAGTAAAGCAGTTTCACATTGTAACTCTATGTTTTGTTTCCTTTTCATGTAGCCTAAGCAGTGACTGCCGAGAAACACTTTCATTGAAAGGGGTTGCAAGCTTCCAAAAATTACGAGTCTTCAGAAATCTCAGCAAATATTTTTTCACCCAAACTAGATGATACTTTCAGGTAATGATCAGTACACTAAGCCCTCTTGGTTCCCCAAATTTCGTTCTTCTATGTTGAAGCGTTCGTTTACACTAACAGTTTCCACTCTGGCATTTCACTCTGTTTTCTCCTATATTGATAGATGTATTTGGAACTCAAAATCAAACACGGTTTGTGCTAGCTTCTTGAATCTTGACACAGTAAAGCAGTTTCACATTCTAACTCTATGTTTTGTTTCCTTTTCATGTAGCTTTAAGCAGTGACTGGCGAGAAACACTTACATTGAAAGGGGTTGCAAGCTTCCAAAAATTACGAGTCTCCAGAAATCTCATCAAATATTTTTTCACCCAAACTGGATGATACTTTCAGGTAATGATCAGTACACTAAGCCCACTTGGTTCTCCAAATTTCATTCTTCTATGTTGAAGCGTTCGTTTCCAGTAACAGTTTCCATTCTGGCATTTCACTCTGTTTTCTCCTATATTGGTAGATGTATTTGGAACTCTAAATCAAACACGGTTTGTGCTAGCTTCTTGAAACTTGATACAGTAAAGCAGTTTCACATTCTAACTCTATGTTTTGTTTCCTTTTCATGTAGCCCTAAGAAGTGACTGGCGAGAAACACTTTCATTGAAAGGGGTTGCAAGCTTCCAAAAATTACGAGTCTTCAGAAATCTCAGCAAATATTTTTTCACCCAAACTGGATGATACTTTCGGGTAATGATCAGTACACTAAGCCCACTTGGTTCCCCAAATTTCGTTCTTCTATGTTGAAGGGTTCGTTTCCAGTAACAGTTTGAATTTTGTCGTTTCACTCTGTTTTCTCCTATATTGATAGATGTATTTGGAACTCTAAATCAAACACGGTTTGTGCTAGCTTCTTGAAACTTGACACAGTAAAGCAGTTTCACATTGTAACTCTATGTTTTGTTTCCTTTTCATGTAGCTTTAAGCAGTGACTGGCGAGAAACACTTTCATTGAAAGGGGTTGCAAGCTTTTAAAAATCGAGTCTCCAGAAATCTCAGCAAATATTTTTTCACCCAAACTGGATGATACTTTCAGGTAATGATCAGTACACTTGGCCCACTTGGTTCTCCAAATTTCGTTCTTCTATGTTGAAGCGTTCGTTTACACTAACAGTTTCCATTCTGGCATTTCACTCTGTTTTCTCCTATATTGATAGATGTATTTGGAACTCTAAATCAAACACGGTTTGTGCTAGCTTCTTGAATCTTGACACAGTAAAGCAGTTTCACATTCTAACTCTATGTTTTGTTTCCTTTTCTTGTAGCCCTAAGCAGAGACTGGCGAGAAACACTTTCATTGAAAGGGGTTGCAAGCTTCTAAAAATTACGAGTCTCCAGAAATCTCAGCAAATATTTTTTCACCCAAACTGGATGATACTTTCAGGTAATGATCAGTACACTTGGCCCACTTGGTTCTCCATATTTCGTTCTTCTATGTTGAAGCGTTCGTTTACACTAACAGTTTCCACTCTGGCATTTCACTCTGTTTTCTCCTATATTGATAGATGTATTTGGAACTCTAAATCAAACACGGTTTGTGCTAGCTTCTTGAAACTTGACACAGTAAAGCAGTTTCACATTCTAACTCTATGTTTTGTTTCTTTTTCATGTAGCCCTAAGCAGTTACTGGCGAGAAACACTTTCATTGAAAGGGGTTGCAAGCTTCCAAAAATTACGAGTCTCCAGAAATCTCAGCAAATATTTTTTCACCCAAACTGCATGATACTTTCAGGTAATGATCAGTACACTAATCCCACTTGGTTCCCCAAATTTCGTTCTTCTATGTTGAAGCGTTCGTTTCCAGTAACAGTTTGAATTTTTGCGTTTCACTCTGTTTTCTCCTATATTGATAGATGTATTTGGAACTCTAAATCAAACACGGTTTGTGCTAGCTTCTTGAAACTTGATACAGTAAAGCAGTTTCACATTCTAACTCTATGTTTTGTTTCCTTTTCATGTAGCCCTAAGAAGTGACTGGCGAGAAACACTTTCATTGAAAGGGGTTGCAAGCTTCCAAAAATTACGAGTCTCCAGAAATCTCAGCAAATATTTTTTCACCCAAACTAGATGATACTTTCAGGTAATGATCAGTACACTAAGCCCTCTTGGTTCCCCAAATTTCGTTCTTCTATGTTGAAGCGTTCGTTTACAGTAACAGTTTCCACTCTGGCATTACACTCTGTTTTCTCCTATATTGATAGATGTATTTGGAACTCTAAATCAAACACGGTTTGTGCTAGCTTCTTGAAACTTGACACAGTAAAGCAGTTTCACATTCTAACTCTATGTTTTGTTTCCTTTTCATGTAGCTTTAAGCAGTGACTGGCGAGAAACACTTTCATTGAAAGGGGTTGCAAGCTTCCAAAAATCACGAGTCTCCAGAAATCTCAGCAAATATTTTTTCACCCAAACTGGATGATACTTTCAGGTAATGATCAGTACACTTGGCCCACTTGGTTCTCCATATTTCGTTCTTCTATGTTGAAGCGTTCGTTTACAGTAACAGTTTCCACTCTGGCATTACACTCTGTTTTCTCCTATATTGATAGATGTATTTGGAACTCTAAATCAAACACGGTTTGTGCTAGCTTCTTGAAACTTGACACAGTAAAGCAGTTTCACATTCTAACTCTAGGTTTTGTTTCCTTTTCATGTAGCCCTAAGCAGTGACTGGCGAGAAACACTTTCATTGAAAGGGGTTGCAAGCTTCCAAAAATTACGAGTCTTCAGAAATCTCAGCAAATATTTTTTCACCCAAACTGGATGATACTTTCGGGTAATGATCAGTACACTAAGCCCACTTGGTTCCCCAAATTTCGTTCTTCTATGTTGAAGCGTTCGTTTCCAGTAACAGTTTGAATTTTGTCGTTTCACTCTGTTTTCTCCTATATTGATAGATGTATTTGGAACTCTAAATCAAACACGGTTTGTGCTAGCTTCTTGAAACTTGACACAGTAAAGCAGTTTCACATTGTAACTCTATGTTTTGTTTCCTTTTCATGTAGCTTTAAGCAGTGACTGGCGAGAAACACTTTCATTGAAACGGGTTGCAAGCTTCTAAAAATTACGAGTCTCCAGAAATCTCAGCAAATATTTTTTCACCCAAACTGGATGATACTTTCACGTAATGATCAGTACACTTGGCCCACTTGGTTCTCCAAATTTCGTTCTTCTATGTTGAAGCGTTCGTTTCCAGTAACAGTTTGAATTTTTGCGTTTCACTCTGTTTTCTCCTATATTGATAGATGTATTTGGAACTCTAAATCAAACACGGTTTGTGCTAGCTTCTTGAAACGTGACACAGTAAAGCAGTTTCACATTTTAACTCTATGTTTTGTTTCCTTTTCCTGTAGCCCTAAGCAGTGACTGGCGAGAAACACTTTCATTGAAAGGGGTTGCAAGCTTCCAAAAATTACGAGTCTCCAGAAATCTCAGCAAATATTTTTTCACCCAAACTAGATGATACTTTCAGGTAATGATCAGTACACTAAGCCCTCTTGGTTCCCCAAATTTCGTTCTTCTATGTTGAAGCGTTCGTTTCCAGTAACAGTTTGAATTTTGTCGTTTCACTCTGTTTTCTCCTATATTGATAGATGTATTTGGAACACTAAATCCAACACGGTTTGTGCTAGCTTCTTGAAACTTGACACAGTAAAGCAGTTTCACATTCTAACTCTATGGTTTGTTTCCTTTTCATGTAGCTTTAAGCAGTGACTGGCGAGAAACACTTTCATTGAAAGGGGTTGCAAGCTTCCAAAAATTACGATTCTCCAGAAATCTCATCAAATATTTTTTCACCCAAACTGGATGATACTTTCAGGTAATGATCAGTACACTAAGCCCACTTGGTTCTCCAAATTTCATTCTTCTATGTTGAAGCGTTCGTTTCCAGTAACAGTTTCCATCCTGGCATTTCACTCTGTTTTCTCCTATATTGATAGATGTATTTGGAACTCTAAATCAAACACGGTTTGTGCTAGCTTCTTGAAACTTGACACAGTAAACAGTTTCACATTCTAACTCTATGTTTTGTTTCCTTTTCATGTAGCCCTAAGCAGTGACTGGCGAGAAACACTTTCATTGAAAGGGGTTGCAAGCTTCCAAAAATTACGAGTCTTCAGAAATCTCAGCAAATATTTTTTCACCCAAACTGGATGATACTTTCGGGTAATGATCAGTACACTAAGCCCACTTGGTTCCCCAAATTTCGTTCTTCTATGTTGAAGCGTTCGTTTCCAGTAACAGTTTGAATTTTGTCGTTTCACTCTGTTTTCTCCTATATTGATAGATGTATTTGGAACTCTAAATCAAACATGGTTTGTGCTAGCTTCTTGAAACTTGACACAGTAAAGCAGTTTCACATTGTAACTCTATGTTTTGTTTCCTTTTCATGTAGCTTTAAGCAGTGACTGGCGAGAAACACTTTCATTGAAATGGGTTGCAAGCTTCTAAAAATTACGAGTCTCCAGAAATCTCAGCAAATATTTTTTCACCCAAACTGGATGATACTTTCAGGTAATGATCAGTACACTTGGCCCACTTGGTTCTCCATATTTCGTTCTTCTATGTTGAAGCGTTCGTTTACACTAACAGTTTCCACTCTGGCATTTCACTCTGTTTTCTCCTATATTGATAGATGTATTTGGAACTCTAAATCAAACACGGTTTGTGCTAGCTTCTTGAAACTTGACACAGTAAAGCAGTTTCACATTCTAACTCTATGTTTTGTTTCTTTTTCATGTAGCCCTAAGCAGTGACTGGCGAGAAACACTTTCATTGAAAGGGGTTGCAAGCTTCCAAAAATTACGAGTCTCCAGAAATCTCAGCAAATATTTTTTCACCCAAACTGGATGATACTTTCAGGTAATGATCAGTACACTAAGCCCACTTGGTTCCCCAAATTTCGTTCTTCTATGTTGAAGCGTTCATTTCCAGTAACAGTTTGAATTTTTGCGTTTCACTCTGTTTTCTCCTATATTGATAGATGTATTTGGAACTCTAAATCAAACACGGTTTGTGCTAGCTTCTTGAAACTTGACACAGTAAAGCAGTTTCACATTCTAACTCTATGTTTTGTTTCCTTTTCATGTAGCCCTAAGCAGTGACTGGCGAGAAACACTTTCATTGAAACGGGTTGCAAGCTTACAAAAATTACGAGTCTCCAGAAATCTCAGCAAATATTTTTTCACCCAAACTAGATGATACTTTCAGGTAATGATCAGTACACTAAGCCCTCTTGGTTCCCCAAATTTCGTTCTTCTATGTTGAAGCGTTCGTTTCCAGTAACAGTTTGAATTTTGTCGTTTCACTCTGTTTTCTCCTATATTGATAGATGTATTTGGAACTCTAAATCAAACACGGTTTGTGCTAGCTTCTTGAAACTTGACACAGTAAATCAGTTTCACATTGTAACTCTATGTTTTGTTTCCTTTTCATGTAGCTTTAAGCAGTGACTGGCGAGAAACACTTTCATTGAAAGGGGTTGCAAGCTTCTAAAAATTACGAGTCTCCAGAAATCTCAGCAAATATTTTTTCACCCAAACTGGATGATACTTTCAGGTAATGATCAGTACACTAAGCCCACTCGGTTCTCCAAATTTCATTCTTCTATGTTGAAGCGTTCGTTTCCAGTAACAGTTTCCATTCTGGCATTTCACTCTGTTTTCTCCTATATTGATAGATGTATTTGGAACTCTAAATCAAACACGGTTTGTGCTAGCTTCTTGAAACTTGACACAGTAAAGCAGTTTCACATTCTAACTCTATGTTTTGTTTCCTTTTCTTGTAGCCCTAAGCAGAGACTGGCGAGAAACACTTTCATTGAAAGGGGTTGCAAGCTTCTATAAATTACGAGTCTCCAGAAATCTCAGCAAATATTTTTTCACCCAAACTGGATGATACCTTCACGTAATGATCAGTACACTTGGCCCACTTGATTCTCCATATTTCGTTCTTCTATGTTGAAGCGTTCGTTTACACTAACAGTTTCCACTCTGGCATTTCACTCTGTTTTCTCCTATATTGATAGATGTATTTGGAACTCTAAATCAAACACGGTTTGTGCTAGCTTCTTGAAACTTGACACAGTAAAGCAGTTTCACATTCTAACTCTATGTTTTGTTTCTTTTTCATGTAGCCCTAAGCAGTGACTGGCGAGAAACACTTTCATTGAAAGGGGTTGCAAGCTTCCAAAAATTACGAGTCTCCAGAAATCTCAGCAAATATTTTTTCACCCAAACTGCATGATACTTTCAGGTAATGATCAGTACACTAAGCCCACTTGGTTCCCCAAATTTCGTTCTTCTATGTTGAAGCGTTCGTTTCCAGTAACAGTTTGCATTTTTGCGTTTCACTCTGTTTTCTCCTATATTGATAGATGTATTTGGAACTCTAAATCAAACACGGTTTGTGCTAGCTTCTTGAAACGTGACACAGTAAAGCAGTTTCACATTGTAACTCTATGTTTTGTTTCCTTTTCATGTAGCCCTAAGCAGTGACTGCCGAGAAACACTTTCATTGAAAGGGGTTGCAAGCTTCCAAAAATTACGAGTCTTCAGAAATCTCAGCAAATATTTTTTAACCCAAACTAGATGATACTTTCAGGTAATGATCAGTACACTAAGCCCTCTTGGTTCCCCAAATTTCGTTCTTCTATGTTGAAGCGTTCGTTTACACTAACAGTTTCCACTCTGGCATTTCACTCTGTTTTCTCCTATATTGATAGATGTATTTGGAACTCTAAATCAAACACGGTTTGTGCTAGCTTCTTGAAACTTGACACAGTAAAGCAGTTTCACATTCTAACTCTATGTTTTGTTTCCTTTTCATGTAGCTTTAAGCAGTGACTGGCGAGAAACACTTTCATTGAAAGGGGTTGCAAGCTTCCAAAAATTACGAGTCTCCAGAAATCTCATCAAATATTTCTTCACCCAAACTGGATGATACTTTCAGGTAATGATCAGTACACTAAGCCCACTTGGTTCTCCAAATTTCATTCTTCTATGTTGAAGCGTTCGTTTCCAGTAACAGTTTCCATTCTGGCATTTCACTCTGTTTTCTCCTATATTGATAGATGTATTTGGAACTCTAAATCAAACACGGTTTGTGCTAGCTTCTTGAAACTTGACACAGTAAAGCAGTTTCACATTCTAACTCTATGTTTTGTTTCCTTTTCATGTAGCCCTAAGCAGTGACTGGCGAGAAACACTTTCATTGAAAGGGGTTGCAAGCTTCCAAAAATTACGAGTCTTCAGAAATCTCAGCAAATATTTTTTCACCCAAACTGGATGATACTTTCGGGTAATGATCAGTACACTAAGCCCACTTGGTTCCCCAAATTTCGTTCTTCTATGTTGAAGCGTTCGTTTCCAGTAACAGTTTGAATTTTGTCGTTTCACTCTGTTTTCTCCTATATTGATAGATGTATTTGGAACTCTAAATCAAACACGGTTTGTGCTAGCTTCTTGAAACTTGACACAGTAAAGCAGTTTCACATTGTAACTCTATGTTTTGTTTCCTTTTCATGTAGCTTTAAGCAGTGACTGGCGAGAAACACTTTCATTGAAACGGGTTGCAAGCTTCTAAAAATTACGAGTCTCCAGAAATCTCAGCAAATATTTTTTCACCCAAACTGGATGATACTTTCACGTAATGATCAGTACACTTGGCCCACTTGGTTCTCCAAATTTCGTTCTTCTATGTTGAAGCGTTCGTTTCCAGTAACAGTTTGAATTTTTGCGTTTCACTCTGTTTTCTCCTATATTGATAGATGTATTTGGAACTCTAAATCAAACACGGTTTGTGCTAGCTTCTTGAAACGTGACACAGTAAAGCAGTTTCACATTTTAACTCTATGTTTTGTTTCCTTTTCCTGTAGCCCTAAGCAGTGACTGGCGAGAAACACTTTCATTGAAAGGGGTTGCAAGCTTCCAAAAATTACGAGTCTCCAGAAATCTCAGCAAATATTTTTTCACCCAAACTAGATGATACTTTCAGGTAATGATCAGTACACTAAGCCCTCTTGGTTCCCCAAATTTCGTTCTTCTATGTTGAAGCGTTCGTTTCCAGTAACAGTTTGAATTTTGTCGTTTCACTCTGTTTTCTCCTATATTGATAGATGTATTTGGAACACTAAATCCAACACGGTTTGTGCTAGCTTCTTGAAACTTGACACAGTAAAGCAGTTTCACATTCTAACTCTATGGTTTGTTTCCTTTTCATGTAGCTTTAAGCAGTGACTGGCGAGAAACACTTTCATTGAAAGGGGTTGCAAGCTTCCAAAAATTACGATTCTCCAGAAATCTCATCAAATATTTTTTCACCCAAACTGGATGATACTTTCAGGTAATGATCAGTACACTAAGCCCACTTGGTTCTCCAAATTTCATTCTTCTATGTTGAAGCGTTCGTTTCCAGTAACAGTTTCCATTCTGGCATTTCACTCTGTTTTCTCCTATATTGATAGATGTATTTGGAACTCTAAATCAAACACGGTTTGTGCTAGCTTCTTGAAACTTGACACAGTAAACAGTTTCACATTCTAACTCTATGTTTTGTTTCCTTTTCATGTAGCCCTAAGCAGTGACTGGCGAGAAACACTTTCATTGAAAGGGGTTGCAAGCTTCCAAAAATTACGAGTCTTCAGAAATCTCAGCAAATATTTTTTCACCCAAACTGGATGATACTTTCGGGTAATGATCAGTACACTAAGCCCACTTGGTTCCCCAAATTTCGTTCTTCTATGTTGAAGCGTTCGTTTCCAGTAACAGTTTGAATTTTGTCGTTTCACTCTGTTTTCTCCTATATTGATAGATGTATTTGGAACTCTAAATCAAACATGGTTTGTGCTAGCTTCTTGAAACTTGACACAGTAAAGCAGTTTCACATTGTAACTCTATGTTTTGTTTCCTTTTCATGTAGCTTTAAGCAGTGACTGGCGAGAAACACTTTCATTGAAATGGGTTGCAAGCTTCTAAAAATTACGAGTCTCCAGAAATCTCAGCAAATATTTTTTCACCCAAACTGGATGATACTTTCAGGTAATGATCAGTACACTTGGCCCACTTGGTTCTCCATATTTCGTTCTTCTATGTTGAAGCGTTCGTTTACACTAACAGTTTCCACTCTGGCATTTCACTCTGTTTTCTCCTATATTGATAGATGTATTTGGAACTCTAAATCAAACACGGTTTGTGCTAGCTTCTTGAAACTTGACACAGTAAAGCAGTTTCACATTCTAACTCTATGTTTTGTTTCTTTTTCATGTAGCCCTAAGCAGTGACTGGCGAGAAACACTTTCATTGAAAGGGGTTGCAAGCTTCCAAAAATTACGAGTCTCCAGAAATCTCAGCAAATATTTTTTCACCCAAACTGGATGATACTTTCAGGTAATGATCAGTACACTAAGCCCACTTGGTTCCCCAAATTTCGTTCTTCTATGTTGAAGCGTTCATTTCCAGTAACAGTTTGAATTTTTGCGTTTCACTCTGTTTTCTCCTATATTGATAGATGTATTTGGAACTCTAAATCAAACACGGTTTGTGCTAGCTTCTTGAAACTTGACACAGTAAAGCAGTTTCACATTCTAACTCTATGTTTTGTTTCCTTTTCATGTAGCCCTAAGCAGTGACTGGCGAGAAACACTTTCATTGAAACGGGTTGCAAGCTTACAAAAATTACGAGTCTCCAGAAATCTCAGCAAATATTTTTTCACCCAAACTAGATGATACTTTCAGGTAATGATCAGTACACTAAGCCCTCTTGGTTCCCCAAATTTCGTTCTTCTATGTTGAAGCGTTCGTTTCCAGTAACAGTTTGAATTTTGTCGTTTCACTCTGTTTTCTCCTATATTGATAGATGTATTTGGAACTCTAAATCAAACACGGTTTGTGCTAGCTTCTTGAAACTTGACACAGTAAATCAGTTTCACATTGTAACTCTATGTTTTGTTTCCTTTTCATGTAGCTTTAAGCAGTGACTGGCGAGAAACACTTTCATTGAAAGGGGTTGCAAGCTTCTAAAAATTACGAGTCTCCAGAAATCTCAGCAAATATTTTTTCACCCAAACTGGATGATACTTTCAGGTAATGATCAGTACACTAAGCCCACTCGGTTCTCCAAATTTCATTCTTCTATGTTGAAGCGTTCGTTTCCAGTAACAGTTTCCATTCTGGCATTTCACTCTGTTTTCTCCTATATTGATAGATGTATTTGGAACTCTAAATCAAACACGGTTTGTGCTAGCTTCTTGAAACTTGACACAGTAAAGCAGTTTCACATTCTAACTCTATGTTTTGTTTCCTTTTCTTGTAGCCCTAAGCAGAGACTGGCGAGAAACACTTTCATTGAAAGGGGTTGCAAGCTTCTATAAATTACGAGTCTCCAGAAATCTCAGCAAATATTTTTTCACCCAAACTGGATGATACCTTCACGTAATGATCAGTACACTTGGCCCACTTGATTCTCCATATTTCGTTCTTCTATGTTGAAGCGTTCGTTTACACTAACAGTTTCCACTCTGGCATTTCACTCTGTTTTCTCCTATATTGATAGATGTATTTGGAACTCTAAATCAAACACGGTTTGTGCTAGCTTCTTGAAACTTGACACAGTAAAGCAGTTTCACATTCTAACTCTATGTTTTGTTTCTTTTTCATGTAGCCCTAAGCAGTGACTGGCGAGAAACACTTTCATTGAAAGGGGTTGCAAGCTTCCAAAAATTACGAGTCTCCAGAAATCTCAGCAAATATTTTTTCACCCAAACTGCATGATACTTTCAGGTAATGATCAGTACACTAAGCCCACTTGGTTCCCCAAATTTCGTTCTTCTATGTTGAAGCGTTCGTTTCCAGTAACAGTTTGCATTTTTGCGTTTCACTCTGTTTTCTCCTATATTGATAGATGTATTTGGAACTCTAAATCAAACACGGTTTGTGCTAGCTTCTTGAAACGTGACACAGTAAAGCAGTTTCACATTGTAACTCTATGTTTTGTTTCCTTTTCATGTAGCCCTAAGCAGTGACTGCCGAGAAACACTTTCATTGAAAGGGGTTGCAAGCTTCCAAAAATTACGAGTCTTCAGAAATCTCAGCAAATATTTTTTCACCCAAACTAGATGATACTTTCAGGTAATGATCAGTACACTAAGCCCTCTTGGTTCCCCAAATTTCGTTCTTCTATGTTGAAGCGTTCGTTTACACTAACAGTTTCCACTCTGGCATTTCACTCTGTTTTCTCCTATATTGATAGATGTATTTGGAACTCTAAATCAAACACGGTTTGTGCTAGCTTCTTGAAACTTGACACAGTAAAGCAGTTTCACATTCTAACTCTATGTTTTGTTTCCTTTTCATGTAGCTTTAAGCAGTGACTGGCGAGAAACACTTTCATTGAAAGGGGTTGCAAGCTTCCAAAAATTACGAGTCTCCAGAAATCTCATCAAATATTTCTTCACCCAAACTGGATGATACTTTCAGGTAATGATCAGTACACTAAGCCCACTTGGTTCTCCAAATTTCATTCTTCTATGTTGAAGCGTTCGTTTCCAGTAACAGTTTCCATTCTGGCATTTCACTCTGTTTTCTCCTATATTGATAGATGTATTTGGAACTCTAAATCAAACACGGTTTGTGCTAGCTTCTTGAAACTTGACACAGTAAAGCAGTTTCACATTCTAACTCTATGTTTTGTTTCCTTTTCATGTAGCCCTAAGCAGTGACTGGCGAGAAACACTTTCATTGAAAGGGGTTGCAAGCTTCCAAAAATTACGAGTCTTCAGAAATCTCAGCAAATATTTTTTCACCCAAACTGGATGATACTTTCGGGTAATGATCAGTACACTAAGCCCACTTGGTTCCCCAAATTTCGTTCTTCTATGTTGAAGCGTTCGTTTCCAGTAACAGTTTGAATTTTGTCGTTTCACTCTGTTTTCTCCTATATTGATAGATGTATTTGGAACTCTAAATCAAACACGGTTTGTGCTAGCTTCTTGAAACTTGACACAGTAAAGCAGTTTCACATTGTAACTCTATGTTTTGTTTCCTTTTCATGTAGCTTTAAGCAGTGACTGGCGAGAAACACTTTCATTGAAAGGGGTTGCAAGCTTCTAAAAATTACGAGTCTCCAGAAATCTCAGCAAATATTTTTTCACCCAAACTGGATGATACTTTCACGTAATGATCAGTACACTTGGCCCACTTGGTTCTCCAAATTTCGTTCTTCTATGTTGAAGCGTTCGTTTCCAGTAAGAGTTTCCATTCTGGCATTTCACTCTGTTTTCTCCTATATTGATAGATGTATTTGGAACTCTAAATCAAACACGGTTTGTGCTAGCTTCTTGAAACTTGACACAGTAAAGCAGTTTCACATTCTAACTCTATGTTTTGTTTCCTTTTCTTGTAGCCCTAAGCAGAGACTGGCGAGAAACACTTTCATTGAAAGGGGTTGCAAGCTTCTAAAAATTACGAGTCTCCAGAAATCACAGCAAATATTTTTTCACCCAAACTGGATGATACCTTCACGTAATGATCAGTACACTTGGCCCACTTGGTTCTCCAAATTTCGTTCTTCTATGTTGAAGCGTTCGTTTCCAGTAACAGTTTCCATTCTGGCATTTCACTCTGTTTTCTCCTATATTGATAGATGTATTTGGAACTCTAAATCAAACACGGTTTGTGCTCGCTTCTTGAAACTTGACACAGTAAAGCAGTTTCACATTGTAACTCTATGTTTTGTTTCCTTTTCATGTAGCTTTAAGCAGTGACTGGCGAGAAACACTTTCAATGAAAGGGGTTGCAAGCTTCCAAAAATTACGAGTCTCCAGAAATCTCAGCAAATATTTTTTCACCCAAACTGGATGATACTTTCAGGTAATGATCAGTACACTAAGCCCACTTGGTTCTCCAAATTTCGTTCTTCTATGTTGAAGCGTTCGTTTCCAGTAACAGTTTCCATTCTGGCATTTCACTCTGTTTTCTCCTATATTGATAGATGTATTTGGAACTCTAAATCAAACACGGTTTGTGCTAGCTTCTTGAAACTTGACACAGTAAAGCAGTTTCACATTCTAACTCTATGTTTTGTTTCCTTTTCATGTAGCCCTAAGCACTGACTGGCGAGAAACACTTTCATTGAAAGGGGTTGCAAGCTTCCAAAAATTACGAGTCTCCAGAAATCTCAGCAAATATTTTTTCACCCAAACTGCATGATACTTTCAGGTAATGATCAGTACACTAAGCCCACTCGGTTCTCCAAATTTCATTCTTCTATGTTGAAGCGTTCGTTTCCAGTAACAGTTTCCATTCTGGCATTTCACTCTGTTTTCTCCTATATTGATAGATGTATTTGGAACTCTAAATCAAACACGGTTTGTGCTAGCTTCTTGAAACTTGACACAGTAAAGCAGTTTCACATTCTAACTCTATGTTTTGTTTCCTTTTCTTGTAGCCCTAAGCAGAGACTGGCGAGAAACACTTTCATTGAAAGGGGTTGCAAGCTTCTAAAAATTACGAGTCTCCAGAAATCTCAGCAAATATTTTTTCACCCAAACTGGATGATACTTTCAGGTAATGATCAGTACACTTGGCCCACTTGGTTCTCCAAATTTCGTTCTTCTATGTTGAAGCGTTCGTTTACACTTACAGTTTCCACTCTGGCATTTCACTCTGTTTTCTCCTATATTGATAGATGTATTTGGAACTCTAAATCAAACACGGTTTGTGCTAGCTTCTTGAAACTTGACACAGTAAAGCAGTTTCACATTCTAACTCTATGTTTTGTTTCTTTTTCATGTAGCCCTAAGCAGTGACTGGCGAGAAACACTTTCATTGAAAGGGGTTGCAAGCTTCCAAAAATTACGAGTCTCCAGAAATCTCAGCAAATATTTTTTCACCCAAACTGCATGATACTTTCAGGTAATGATCAGTACACTAAGCCCACTTGGTTCCCCAAATTTCGTTCTTCTATGTTGAAGCGTTCGTTTCCAGTAACAGTTTGAATTTTTGCGTTTCACTCTGTTTTCTCCTATATTGATAGATGTATTTGGAACTCTAAATCAAACACGGTTTGTGCTAGCTTCTTGAAACTTGACACAGTAAAGCAGTTTCACATTGTAACTCTATGTTTTGTTTCCTTTTCATGTAGCCCTAAGCAGTGACTGCCGAGAAACACTTTCATTGAAAGGGGTTGCAAGCTTCCAAAAATTACGAGTCTCCAGAAATCTCAGCAAATATTTTTTCACCCAAACTGCATGATACTTTCAGGTAATGATCAGTACACTAAGCCCACTCGGTTCTCCAAATTTCATTCTATGTTGAAGCGTTCGTTTCCAGTAACAGTTTCCATTCTGGCATTTCACTCTGTTTTCTCCTATATTGATAGATGTATTTGGAACTCTAAATCAAACACGGTTTGTGCTAGCTTCTTGAAACTTGACACAGTAAAGCAGTTTCACATTCTAACTCTATGTTTTGTTTCCTTTTCTTGTAGCCCTAAGCAGAGACTGGCGAGAAACACTTTCATTGAAAGGGGTTGCAAGCTTCTAAAAATTACGAGTCTCCAGAAATCTCAGCAAATATTTTTTCACCCAAACTGGATGATACTTTCAGGTAATGATCAGTACACTTGGCCCACTTGGTTCTCCATATTTCGTTCTTCTATGTTGAAGCGTTCGTTTACACTAACAGTTTCCACTCTGGCATTTCACTCTGTTTTCTCCTATATTGATAGATGTATTTGGAACTCTAAATCAAACACGGTTTGTGCTAGCTTCTTGAAACTTGACACAGTAAAGCAGTTTCACATTCTAACTCTATGTTTTGTTTCTTTTTCATGTAGTCCTAAGCAGTGACTGGCGAGAAACACTTTCATTGAAAGGGGTTGCAAGCTTCCAAAAATTACGAGTCTCCAGAAATCTCAGCAAATATTTTTTCACCCAAACTAGATGATACTTTCAGGTAATGATCAGTACACTAAGCCCTCTTGGTTCCCCAAATTTCGTTCTTCTATGTTGAAGCGTTCGTTTCCAGTAACAGTTTGAATTTTGTCGTTTCACTCTGTTTTCTCCTATATTGATAGATGTATTTGGAACACTAAATCCAACACGGTTTGTGCTAGCTTCTTGAAACTTGACACAGTAAAGCAGTTTCACATTCTAACTCTATGGTTTGTTTCCTTTTCATGTAGCTTTAAGCAGTGACTGGCGAGAAACACTTTCATTGAAAGGGGTTGCAAGCTTCCAAAAATTACGAGTCTCCAGAAATCTCATCAAATATTTTTTCACCCAAACTGGATGATACTTTCAGGTAATGATCAGTACACTAAGCCCACTTGGTTCTCCAAATTTCATTCTTCTATGTTGAAGCGTTCGTTTCCAGTAACAGTTTCCATTCTGGCATTTCACTCTGTTTTCTCCTATATTGATAGATGTATTTGGAACTCTAAATCAAACACGGTTTGTGCTAGCTTCTTGAAACTTGACACAGTAAACAGTTTCACATTCTAACTCTATGTTTTGTTTCCTTTTCATGTAGCCCTAAGCAGTGACTGGCGAGAAACACTTTCATTGAAAGGGGTTGCAAGCTTCCAAAAATTACGAGTCTTCAGAAATCTCAGCAAATATTTTTTCACCCAAACTGGATGATACTTTCGGGTAATGATCAGTACACTAAGCCCACTTGGTTCCCCAAATTTCGTTCTTCTATGTTGAAGCGTTCGTTTCCAGTAACAGTTTGAATTTTGTCGTTTCACTCTGTTTTCTCCTATATTGATAGATGTATTTGGAACTCTAAATCAAACATGGTTTGTGCTAGCTTCTTGAAACTTGACACAGTAAAGCAGTTTCACATTGTAACTCTATGTTTTTTTTCCTTTTCATGTAGCTTTAAGCAGTGACTGGCGAGAAACACTTTCATTGAAATGGGTTGCAAGCTTCTAAAAATTACGAGTCTCCAGAAATCTCAGCAAATATTTTTTCACCCAAACTGGATGATACTTTCACGTAATGATCAGTACACTTGGCCCACTTGGTTCTCCAAATTTCGTTCTTCTATGTTGAAGCGTTCGTTTCCAGTAACAGTTTCCATTCTGGCATTTCACTCTGTTTTCTCCTATATTGATAGATGTATTTGGAACTCTAAATCAAACACGGTTTGTGCTAGCTTCTTGAAACTTGACACAGTAAAGCAGTTTCACATTCTAACTCTATGTTTTGTTTCCTTTTCATGTAGCCCTAAGCAGTGACTGGCGAGAAACACTTTCATTGAAAGGGGTTGCAAGCTTCCAAAAATTACGAGTCTTCAGAAATCTCAGCAAATATTTTTTCACCCAAACTGGATGATACTTTCGGGTAATGATCAGTACACTAAGCCCACTTGGTTCCCCAAATTTCGTTCTTCTATGTTGAAGCGTTCGTTTCCAGTAACAGTTTGAATTTTGTCGTTTCACTCTGTTTTCTCCTATATTGATAGATGTATTTGGAACTCTAAATCAAACACGGTTTGTGCTAGCTTCTTGAAACTTGACACAGTAAAGCAGTTTCACATTGTAACTCTATGTTTTGTTTCCTTTTCATGTAGCTTTAAGCAGTGACTGGCGAGAAACACTTTCATTGAAACGGGTTGCAAGCTTCTAAAAATTACGAGTCTCCAGAAATCTCAGCAAATATTTTTTCACCCAAACTGGATGATACTTTCACGTAATGATCAGTACACTTGGCCCACTTGGTTCTCCAAATTTCGTTCTTCTATGTTGAAGCGTTCGTTTCCAGTAACAGTTTGAATTTTTGCGTTTCACTCTGTTTTCTCCTATATTGATAGATGTATTTGGAACTCTAAATCAAACACGGTTTGTGCTAGCTTCTTGAAACGTGACACAGTAAAGCAGTTTCACATTTTAACTCTATGTTTTGTTTCCTTTTCATGTAGCCCTAAGCAGTGACTGGCGAGAAACACTTTCATTGAAAGGGGTTGCAAGCTTCCAAAAATTACGAGTCTCCAGAAATCTCAGCAAATATTTTTCCACCCAAACTGGATGATACTTTCACGTAATGATCAGTACACTAAGCCCTCTTGGTTCCCCAAATTTCGTTCTTCTATGTTGAAGCGTTCGTTTCCAGTAACAGTTTGAATTTTGTCGTTTCACTCTGTTTTCTCCTATATTGATAGATGTATTTGGAACACTAAATCCAACACGGTTTGTGCTAGCTTCTTGAAACTTGACACAGTAAAGCAGTTTCACATTCTAACTCTATGGTTTGTTTCCTTTTCATGTAGCTTTAAGCAGTGACTGGCGAGAAACACTTTCATTGAAAGGGGTTGCAAGCTTCCAAAAATTACGAGTCTCCAGAAATGTCATCAAATATTTTTTCACCCAAACTGGATGATACTTTCAGGTAATGATCAGTACACTAAGCCCACTTGGTTCTCCAAATTTCATTCTTCTATGTTGAAGCGTTCGTTTCCAGTAACAGTTTCCATTCTGGCATTTCACTCTGTTTTCTCCTATATTGATAGATGTATTTGGAACTCTAAATCAAACACGGTTTGTGCTAGCTTCTTGAAACTTGACACAGTAAACAGTTTCACATTCTAACTCTATGTTTTGTTTCCTTTTCATGTAGCCCTAAGCAGTGACTGGCGAGAAACACTTTCATTGAAAGGGGTTGCAAGCTTCCAAAAATTACGAGTCTTCAGAAATCTCAGCAAATATTTTTTCACCCAAACTGGATGATACTTTCGGGTAATGATCAGTACACTAAGCCCACTTGGTTCCCCAAATTTCGTTCTTCTATGTTGAAGCGTTCGTTTCCAGTAACAGTTTGAATTTTGTCGTTTCACTCTGTTTTCTCCTATATTGATAGATGTATTTGGAACTCTAAATCAAACATGGTTTGTGCTAGCTTCTTGAAACTTGACACAGTAAAGCAGTTTCACATTGTAACTCTATGTTTTGTTTCCTTTTCATGTAGCTTTAAGCAGTGACTGGCGAGAAACACTTTCATTGAAATGGGTTGCAAGCTTCTAAAAATTACGAGTCTCCAGAAATCTCAGCAAATATTTTTTCACCCAAACTGGATGATACTTTCACGTAATGATCAGTACACTTGGCCCACTTGGTTCTCCAAATTTCGTTCTTCTATGTTGAAGCGTTCGTTTCCAGTAACAGTTTCCATTCTGGCATTTCACTCTGTTTTCTCCTATATTGATAGATGTATTTGGAACTCTAAATCAAACACGGTTTGTGCTAGCTTCTTGAAACTTGACACAGTAAAGCAGTTTCACATTCTAACTCTATGTTTTCTTTCCTTTTCTTGTAGCCCTAAGCAGAGACTGGCGAGAAACACTTTCATTGAAAGGGGTTGCAAGCTTCTAAAAATTACGAGTCTCCAGAAATCTCAGCAAATATTTTTTCACCCAAACTGGATGATACTTTCAGGTAATGATCAGTACACTTGGCCCACTTGGTTCTCCATATTTCGTTCTTCTATGTTGAAGCGTTCGTTTACACTAACAGTTTCCACTCTGGCATTTCACTCTGTTTTCTCCTATATTGATAGATGTATTTGGAACTCTAAATCAAACACGGTTTGTGCTAGCTTCTTGAAACTTGACACAGTAAAGCAGTTTCACATTCTAACTCTATGTTTTGTTTCTTTTTCATGTAGCCCTAAGCAGTGACTGGCGAGAAACACTTTCATTGAAAGGGGTTGCAAGCTTCCAAAAATTACGAGTCTCCAGAAATCTCAGCAAATATTTTTTCACCCAAACTGGATGATACTTTCAGGTAATGATCAGTACACTAAGCCCACTTGGTTCCCCAAATTTCGTTCTTCTATGTTGAAGCGTTCATTTCCAGTAACAGTTTGAATTTTTGCGTTTCACTCTGTTTTCTCCTATATTGATAGATGTATTTGGAACTCTAAATCAAACACGGTTTGTGCTAGCTTCTTGAAACTTGACACAGTAAAGCAGTTTCACATTCTAACTCTATGTTTTGTTTCCTTTTCATGTAGCCCTAAGCAGTGACTGGCGAGAAACACTTTCATTGAAAGGGGTTGCAAGCTTCCAAAAATTACGAGTCTCCAGAAATCTCAGCAAATATTTTTTCACCCAAACTAGATGATACTTTCAGGTAATGATCAGTACACTAAGCCCTCTTGGTTCCCCAAATTTCGTTCTTCTATGTTGAAGCGTTCGTTTCCAGTAACAGTTTGAATTTTGTCGTTTCACTCTGTTTTCTCCTATATTGATAGATGTATTTGGAACTCTAAATCAAACACGGTTTGTGCTAGCTTCTTGAAACTTGACACAGTAAATCAGTTTCACATTGTAACTCTATGTTTTGTTTCCTTTTCATGTAGCTTTAAGCAGTGACTGGCGAGAAACACTTTCATTGAAAGGGGTTGCAAGCTTCTAAAAATTACGAGTCTCCAGAAATCTCAGCAAATATTTTTTCACCCAAACTGGATGATACTTTCAGGTAATGATCAGTACACTAAGCCCACTCGGTTCTCCAAATTTCATTCTTCTATGTTGAAGCGTTCGTTTCCAGTAACAGTTTCCATTCTGGCATTTCACTCTGTTTTCTCCTATATTGATAGATGTATTTGGAACTCTAAATCAAACACGGTTTGTGCTAGCTTCTTGAAACTTGACACAGTAAAGCAGTTTCACATTCTAACTCTATGTTTTGTTTCCTTTTCTTGTAGCCCTAAGCAGAGACTGGCGAGAAACACTTTCATTGAAAGGGGTTGCAAGCTTCTATAAATTACGAGTCTCCAGAAATCTCAGCAAATATTTTTTCACCCAAACTGGATGATACCTTCACGTAATGATCAGTACACTTGGCCCACTTGATTCTCCATATTTCGTTCTTCTATGTTGAAGCGTTCGTTTACACTAACAGTTTCCACTCTGGCATTTCACTCTGTTTTCTCCTATATTGATAGATGTATTTGGAACTCTAAATCAAACACGGTTTGTGCTAGCTTCTTGAAACTTGACACAGTAAAGCAGTTTCACATTCTAACTCTATGTTTTGTTTCTTTTTCATGTAGCCCTAAGCAGTGACTGGCGAGAAACACTTTCATTGAAAGGGGTTGCAAGCTTCCAAAAATTACGAGTCTTCAGAAATCTCAGCAAATATTTTTTCACCCAAACTAGATGATACTTTCAGGTAATGATCAGTACACTAAGCCCTCTTGGTTCCCCAAATTTCGTTCTTCTATGTTGAAGCGTTCGTTTACACTAACAGTTTCCACTCTGGCATTTCACTCTGTTTTCTCCTATATTGATAGATGTATTTGGAACTCTAAATCAAACACGGTTTGTGCTAGCTTCTTGAAACTTGACACAGTAAAGCAGTTTCACATTCTAACTCTATGTTTTGTTTCCTTTTCATGTAGCTTTAAGCAGTGACTGGCGAGAAACACTTTCATTGAAAGGGGTTGCAAGCTTCCAAAAATTACGAGTCTCCAGAAATCTCATCAAATATTTCTTCACCCAAACTGGATGATACTTTCAGGTAATGATCAGTACACTAAGCCCACTTGGTTCTCCAAATTTCGTTCTTCTATGTTGAAGCGTTCGTTTACACTAACAGTTTCCACTCTGGCATTTCACTCTGTTTTCTCCTATATTGATAGATGTATTTGGAACTCTAAATCAAACACGGTTTGTGCTAGCTTCTTGAAACTTGACACAGTAAAGCAGTTTCACATTGTAACTCTATGTTTTGTTTCCTTTTCATGTAGCTTTAAGCAGTGACTGGCGAGAAACACTTTCATTGAAACGGGTTGCAAGCTTCTAAAAATTACGAGTCTCCAGAAATCTCAGCAAATATTTTTTCACCCAAACTGGATGATACTTTCACGTAATGATCAGTACACTTGGCCCACTTGGTTCTCCAAATTTCGTTCTTCTATGTTGAAGCGTTCGTTTCCAGTAACAGTTTGAATTTTTGCGTTTCACTCTGTTTTCTCCTATATTGATAGATGTATTTGGAACTCTAAATCAAACACGGTTTGTGCTAGCTTCTTGAAACGTGACACAGTAAAGCAGTTTCACATTTTAACTCTATGTTTTGTTTCCTTTTCATGTAGCCCTAAGCAGTGACTGGCGAGAAACACTTTCATTGAAAGGGGTTGCAAGCTTCCAAAAATTACGAGTCTCCAGAAATCTCAGCAAATATTTTTCCACCCAAACTGGATGATACTTTCACGTAATGATCAGTACACTAAGCCCTCTTGGTTCCCCAAATTTCGTTCTTCTATGTTGAAGCGTTCGTTTCCAGTAACAGTTTGAATTTTGTCGTTTCACTCTGTTTTCTCCTATATTGATAGATGTATTTGGAACACTAAATCCAACACGGTTTGTGCTAGCTTCTTGAAACTTGACACAGTAAAGCAGTTTCACATTCTAACTCTATGGTTTGTTTCCTTTTCATGTAGCTTTAAGCAGTGACTGGCGAGAAACACTTTCATTGAAAGGGGTTGCAAGCTTCCAAAAATTACGAGTCTCCAGAAATCTCATCAAATATTTTTTCACCCAAACTGGATGATACTTTCAGGTAATGATCAGTACACTAAGCCCACTTGGTTCTCCAAATTTCATTCTTCTATGTTGAAGCGTTCGTTTCCAGTAACAGTTTCCATTCTGGCATTTCACTCTGTTTTCTCCTATATTGATAGATGTATTTGGAACTCTAAATCAAACACGGTTTGTGCTAGCTTCTTGAAACTTGACACAGTAAACAGTTTCACATTCTAACTCTATGTTTTGTTTCCTTTTCATGTAGCCCTAAGCAGTGACTGGCGAGAAACACTTTCATTGAAAGGGGTTGCAAGCTTCCAAAAATTACGAGTCTTCAGAAATCTCAGCAAATATTTTTTCACCCAAACTGGATGATACTTTCGGGTAATGATCAGTACACTAAGCCCACTTGGTTCCCCAAATTTCGTTCTTCTATGTTGAAGCGTTCGTTTCCAGTAACAGTTTGAATTTTGTCGTTTCACTCTGTTTTCTCCTATATTGATAGATGTATTTGGAACTCTAAATCAAACATGGTTTGTGCTAGCTTCTTGAAACTTGACACAGTAAAGCAGTTTCACATTGTAACTCTATGTTTTGTTTCCTTTTCATGTAGCTTTAAGCAGTGACTGGCGAGAAACACTTTCATTGAAATGGGTTGGAAGCTTCTAAAAATTACGAGTCTCCAGAAATCTCAGCAAATATTTTTTCACCCAAACTGGATGATACTTTCACGTAATGATCAGTACACTTGGCCCACTTGGTTCTCCAAATTTCGTTCTTCTATGTTGAAGCGTTCGTTTCCAGTAACAGTTTCCATTCTGGCATTTCACTCTGTTTTCTCCTATATTGATAGATGTATTTGGAACTCTAAATCAAACACGGTTTGTGCTAGCTTCTTGAAACTTGACACAGTAAAGCAGTTTCACATTCTAACTCTATGTTTTCTTTCCTTTTCTTGTAGCCCTAAGCAGAGACTGGCGAGAAACACTTTCATTGAAAGGGGTTGCAAGCTTCTAAAAATTACGAGTCTCCAGAAATCTCAGCAAATATTTTTTCACCCAAACTGGATGATACTTTCAGGTAATGATCAGTACACTTGGCCCACTTGGTTCTCCATATTTCGTTCTTCTATGTTGAAGCGTTCGTTTACACTAACAGTTTCCACTCTGGCATTTCACTCTGTTTTCTCCTATATTGATAGATGTATTTGGAACTCTAAATCAAACACGGTTTGTGCTAGCTTCTTGAAACTTGACACAGTAAAGCAGTTTCACATTCTAACTCTATGTTTTGTTTCTTTTTCATGTAGCCCTAAGCAGTGACTGGCGAGAAACACTTTCATTGAAAGGGGTTGCAAGCTTCCAAAAATTACGAGTCTCCAGAAATCTCAGCAAATATTTTTTCACCCAAACTGGATGATACTTTCAGGTAATGATCAGTACACTAAGCCCACTTGGTTCCCCAAATTTCGTTCTTCTATGTTGAAGCGTTCATTTCCAGTAACAGTTTGAATTTTTGCGTTTCACTCTGTTTTCTCCTATATTGATAGATGTATTTGGAACTCTAAATCAAACACGGTTTGTGCTAGCTTCTTGAAACTTGACACAGTAAAGCAGTTTCACATTCTAACTCTATGTTTTGTTTCCTTTTCATGTAGCCCTAAGCAGTGACTGGCGAGAAACACTTTCATTGAAAGGGGTTGCAAGCTTCCAAAAATTACGAGTCTCCAGAAATCTCAGCAAATATTTTTTCACCCAAACTAGATGATACTTTCAGGTAATGATCAGTACACTAAGCCCTCTTGGTTCCCCAAATTTCGTTCTTCTATGTTGAAGCGTTCGTTTCCAGTAACAGTTTGAATTTTGTCGTTTCACTCTGTTTTCTCCTATATTGATAGATGTATTTGGAACTCTAAATCAAACACGGTTTGTGCTAGCTTCTTGAAACTTGACACAGTAAATCAGTTTCACATTGTAACTCTATGTTTTGTTTCCTTTTCATGTAGCTTTAAGCAGTGACTGGCGAGAAACACTTTCATTGAAAGGGGTTGCAAGCTTCTAAAAATTACGAGTCTCCAGAAATCTCAGCAAATATTTTTTTCACCCAAACTGGATGATACTTTCAGGTAATGATCAGTACACTAAGCCCACTCGGTTCTCCAAATTTCATTCTTCTATGTTGAAGCGTTCGTTTCCAGTAACAGTTTCCATTCTGGCATTTCACTCTGTTTTCTCCTATATTGATAGATGTATTTGGAACTCTAAATCAAACACGGTTTGTGCTAGCTTCTTGAAACTTGACACAGTAAAGCAGTTTCACATTCTAACTCTATGTTTTGTTTCCTTTTCTTGTAGCCCTAAGCAGAGACTGGCGAGAAACACTTTCATTGAAAGGGGTTGCAAGCTTCTATAAATTACGAGTCTCCAGAAATCTCAGCAAATATTTTTTCACCCAAACTGGATGATACCTTCACGTAATGATCAGTACACTTGGCCCACTTGATTCTCCATATTTCGTTCTTCTATGTTGAAGCGTTCGTTTACACTAACAGTTTCCACTCTGGCATTTCACTCTGTTTTCTCCTATATTGATAGATGTATTTGGAACTCTAAATCAAACACGGTTTGTGCTAGCTTCTTGAAACTTGACACAGTAAAGCAGTTTCACATTCTAACTCTATGTTTTGTTTCTTTTTCATGTAGCCCTAAGCAGTGACTGGCGAGAAACACTTTCATTGAAAGGGGTTGCAAGCTTCCAAAAATTACGAGTCTCCAGAAATCTCAGCAAATATTTTTTCACCCAAACTGCATGATACTTTCAGGTAATGATCAGTACACTAAGCCCACTTGGTTCCCCAAATTTCGTTCTTCTATGTTGAAGCGTTCGTTTCCAGTAACAGTTTGCATTTTTGCGTTTCACTCTGTTTTCTCCTATATTGATAGATGTATTTGGAACTCTAAATCAAACACGGTTTGTGCTAGCTTCTTGAAACGTGACACAGTAAAGCAGTTTCACATTGTAACTCTATGTTTTGTTTCCTTTTCATGTAGCCCTAAGCAGTGACTGCCGAGAAACACTTTCATTGAAAGGGGTTGCAAGCTTCCAAAAATTACGAGTCTTCAGAAATCTCAGCAAATATTTTTTCACCCAAACTAGATGATACTTTCAGGTAATGATCAGTACACTAAGCCCTCTTGGTTCCCCAAATTTCGTTCTTCTATGTTGAAGCGTTCGTTTACACTAACAGTTTCCACTCTGGCATTTCACTCTGTTTTCTCCTATATTGATAGATGTATTTGGAACTCTAAATCAAACACGGTTTGTGCTAGCTTCTTGAAACTTGACACAGTAAAGCAGTTTCACATTCTAACTCTATGTTTTGTTTCCTTTTCATGTAGCTTTAAGCAGTGACTGGCGAGAAACACTTTCATTGAAAGGGGTTGCAAGCTTCCAAAAATTACGAGTCTCCAGAAATCTCATCAAATATTTCTTCACCCAAACTGGATGATACTTTCAGGTAATGATCAGTACACTAAGCCCACTTGGTTCTCCAAATTTCGTTCTTCTATGTTGAAGCGTTCGTTTACACTAACAGTTTCCACTCTGGCATTTCACTCTGTTTTCTCCTATATTGATAGATGTATTTGGAACTCTAAATCAAACACGGTTTGTGCTAGCTTCTTGAAACTTGACACAGTAAAGCAGTTTCACATTCTAACTCTATGTTTTGTTTCTTTTTCATGTAGCCCTAAGCAGTGACTGGCGAGAAACACTTTCATTGAAAGGGGTTGCAAGCTTCCAAAAATTACGAGTCTCCAGAAATCTCAGCAAATATTTTTTCACCCAAACTGGATGATACTTTCAGGTAATGATCAGTACACTAAGCCCACTTGGTTCCCCAAATTTCGTTCTTCTATGTTGAAGCGTTCATTTCCAGTAACAGTTTGAATTTTTGCGTTTCACTCTGTTTTCTCCTATATTGATAGATGTATTTGGAACTCTAAATCAAACACGGTTTGTGCTAGCTTCTTGAAACTTGACACAGTAAAGCAGTTTCACATTCTAACTCTATGTTTTGTTTCCTTTTCATGTAGCCCTAAGCAGTGACTGGCGAGAAACACTTTCATTGAAAGGGGTTGCAAGCTTCCAAAAATTACGAGTCTCCAGAAATCTCAGCAAATATTTTTTCACCCAAACTAGATGATACTTTCAGGTAATGATCAGTACACTAAGCCCTCTTGGTTCCCCAAATTTCGTTCTTCTATGTTGAAGCGTTCATTTCCAGTAACAGTTTGAATTTTGTCGTTTCACTCTGTTTTCTCCTATATTGATAGATGTATTTGGAACTCTAAATCAAACACGGTTTGTGCTAGCTTCTTGAAACTTGACACAGTAAATCAGTTTCACATTGTAACTCTATGTTTTGTTTCCTTTTCATGTAGCTTTAAGCAGTGACTGGCGAGAAACACTTTCATTGAAAGGGGTTGCAAGCTTCCAAAAATTACGAGTCTCCAGAAATCTCAGCAAATATTTTTTCACCCAAACTGGATGATACTTTCACGTAATGATCAGTACACTTGGCCCACTTGGTTCTCCAAATTTCGTTATTCTATGTTGAAGCGTTCGTTTCCAGTAAGAGTTTCCATTCTGGCATTTCACTCTGTTTTCTCCTATATTGATAGATGTATTTGGAACTCTAAATCAAACACGGTTTGTGCTAGCTTCTTGAAACTTGACACAGTAAAGCAGTTTCACATTCTAACTCTATGTTTTGTTTCCTTTTCTTGTAGCCCTAAGCAGAGACTGGCGAGAAACACTTTCATTGAAAGGGGTTGCAAGCTTCTAAAAATTACGAGTCTCCAGAAATCACAGCAAATATTTTTTCACCCAAACTGGATGATACCTTCACGTAATGATCAGTACACTTGGCCCACTTGGTTCTCCAAATTTCGTTCTTCTATGTTGAAGCGTTCGTTTCCAGTAACAGTTTCCATTCTGGCATTTCACTCTGTTTTCTCCTATATTGATAGATGTATTTGGAACTCTAAATCAAACACGGTTTGTGCTCGCTTCTTGAAACTTGACACAGTAAAGCAGTTTCACATTGTAACTCTATGTTTTGTTTCCTTTTCATGTAGCTTTAAGCAGTGACTGGCGAGAAACACTTTCATTGAAAGGGGTTGCAAGCTTCCAAAAATTACGAGTCTCCAGAAATCTCAGCAAATATTTTTTCACCCAAACTGGATGATACTTTCAGGTAATGATCAGTACACTAAGCCCACTTGGTTCTCCAAATTTCGTTCTTCTATGTTGAAGCGTTCGTTTCCAGTAACAGTTTCCATTCTGGCATTTCACTCTGTTTTCTCCTATATTGATAGATGTATTTGGAACTCTAAATCAAACACGGTTTGTGCTAGCTTCTTGAAACTTGACACAGTAAAGCAGTTTCACATTCTAACTCTATGTTTTGTTTCCTTTTCATGTAGCCCTAAGCACTGACTGGCGAGAAACACTTTCATTGAAAGGGGTTGCAAGCTTCCAAAAATTACGAGTCTCCAGAAATCTCAGCAAATATTTTTTCACCCAAACTGCATGATACTTTCAGGTAATGATCAGTACACTAAGCCCACTCGGTTCTCCAAATTTCATTCTTCTATGTTGAAGCGTTCGTTTCCAGTAACAGTTTCCATTCTGGCATTTCACTCTGTTTTCTCCTATATTGATAGATGTATTTGGAACTCTAAATCAAACACGGTTTGTGCTAGCTTCTTGAAACTTGACACAGTAAAGCAGTTTCACATTCTAACTCTATGTTTTGTTTCCTTTTCTTGTAGCCCTAAGCAGAGACTGGCGAGAAACACTTTCATTGAAAGGGGTTGCAAGCTTCTAAAAATTACGAGTCTCCAGAAATCTCAGCAAATATTTTTTCACCCAAACTGGATGATACTTTCAGGTAATGATCAGTACACTTGGCCCACTTGGTTCTCCAAATTTCGTTCTTCTATGTTGAAGCGTTCGTTTACACTTACAGTTTCCACTCTGGCATTTCACTCTGTTTTCTCCTATATTGATAGATGTATTTGGAACTCTAAATCAAACACGGTTTGTGCTAGCTTCTTGAAACTTGACACAGTAAAGCAGTTTCACATTCTAACTCTATGTTTTGTTTCTTTTTCATGTAGCCCTAAGCAGTGACTGGCGAGAAACACTTTCATTGAAAGGGGTTGCAAGCTTCCAAAAATTACGAGTCTCCAGAAATCTCAGCAAATATTTTTTCACCCAAACTGCATGATACTTTCAGGTAATGATCAGTACACTAAGCCCACTTGGTTCCCCAAATTTCGTTCTTCTATGTTGAAGCGTTCGTTTCCAGTAACAGTTTGAATTTTTGCGTTTCACTCTGTTTTCTCCTATATTGATAGATGTATTTGGAACTCTAAATCAAACACGGTTTGTGCTAGCTTCTTGAAACTTGACACAGTAAAGCAGTTTCACATTGTAACTCTATGTTTTGTTTCCTTTTCATGTAGCCCTAAGCAGTGACTGCCGAGAAACACTTTCATTGAAAGGGGTTGCAAGCTTCCAAAAATTACGAGTCTCCAGAAATCTCAGCAAATATTTTTTCACCCAAACTGCATGATACTTTCAGGTAATGATCAGTACACTAAGCCCACTCGGTTCTCCAAATTTCATTCTATGTTGAAGCGTTCGTTTCCAGTAACAGTTTCCATTCTGGCATTTCACTCTGTTTTCTCCTATATTGATAGATGTATTTGGAACTCTAAATCAAACACGGTTTGTGCTAGCTTCTTGAAACTTGACACAGTAAAGCAGTTTCACATTCTAACTCTATGTTTTGTTTCCTTTTCTTGTAGCCCTAAGCAGAGACTGGCGAGAAACACTTTCATTGAAAGGGGTTGCAAGCTTCTAAAAATTACGAGTCTCCAGAAATCTCAGCAAATATTTTTTCACCCAAACTGGATGATACTTTCAGGTAATGATCAGTACACTTGGCCCACTTGGTTCTCCATATTTCGTTCTTCTATGTTGAAGCGTTCGTTTACACTAACAGTTTCCACTCTGGCATTTCACTCTGTTTTCTCCTATATTGATAGATGTATTTGGAACTCTAAATCAAACACGGTTTGTGCTAGCTTCTTGAAACTTGACACAGTAAAGCAGTTTCACATTCTAACTCTATGTTTTGTTTCTTTTTCATGTAGTCCTAAGCAGTGACTGGCGAGAAACACTTTCATTGAAAGGGGTTGCAAGCTTCCAAAAATTACGAGTCTCCAGAAATCTCAGCAAATATTTTTTCACCCAAACTAGATGATACTTTCAGGTAATGATCAGTACACTAAGCCCTCTTGGTTCCCCAAATTTCGTTCTTCTATGTTGAAGCGTTCGTTTCCAGTAACAGTTTGAATTTTGTCGTTTCACTCTGTTTTCTCCTATATTGATAGATGTATTTGGAACTCTAAATCCAACACGGTTTGTGCTAGCTTCTTGAAACTTGACACAGTAAAGCAGTTTCACATTCTAACTCTATGGTTTGTTTCCTTTTCATGTAGCTTTAAGCAGTGACTGGCGAGAAACACTTTCATTGAAAGGGGTTGCAAGCTTCCAAAAATTACGAGTCTCCAGAAATCTCATCAAATATTTTTTCACCCAAACTGGATGATACTTTCAGGTAATGATCAGTACACTAAGCCCACTTGGTTCTCCAAATTTCATTCTTCTATGTTGAAGCGTTCGTTTCCAGTAACAGTTTCCATTCTGGCATTTCACTCTGTTTTCTCCTATATTGATAGATGTATTTGGAACTCTAAATCAAACACGGTTTGTGCTAGCTTCTTGAAACTTGACACAGTAAACAGTTTCACATTCTAACTCTATGTTTTGTTTCCTTTTCATGTAGCCCTAAGCAGTGACTGGCGAGAAACACTTTCATTGAAAGGGGTTGCAAGCTTCCAAAAATTACGAGTCTTCAGAAATCTCAGCAAATATTTTTTCACCCAAACTGGATGATACTTTCGGGTAATGATCAGTACACTAAGCCCACTTGGTTCCCCAAATTTCGTTCTTCTATGTTGAAGCGTTCGTTTCCAGTAACAGTTTGAATTTTGTCGTTTCACTCTGTTTTCTCCTATATTGATAGATGTATTTGGAACTCTAAATCAAACATGGTTTGTGCTAGCTTCTTGAAACTTGACACAGTAAAGCAGTTTCACATTGTAACTCTATGTTTTGTTTCCTTTTCATGTAGCTTTAAGCAGTGACTGGCGAGAAACACTTTCATTGAAATGGGTTGCAAGCTTCTAAAAATTACGAGTCTCCAGAAATCTCAGCAAATATTTTTTCACCCAAACTGGATGATACTTTCACGTAATGATCAGTACACTTGGCCCACTTGGTTCTCCAAATTTCGTTCTTCTATGTTGAAGCGTTCGTTTCCAGTAACAGTTTCCATTCTGGTATTTCACTCTGTTTTCTCCTATATTGATAGATGTATTTGGAACTCTAAATCAAACACGGTTTGTGCTAGCTTCTTGAAACTTGACACAGTAAAGCAGTTTCACATTCTAACTCTATGTTTTCTTTCCTTTTCTTGTAGCCCTAAGCAGAGACTGGCGAGAAACACTTTCATTGAAAGGGGTTGCAAGCTTCTAAAAATTACGAGTCTCCAGAAATCTCAGCAAATATTTTTTCACCCAAACTGGATGATACTTTCAGGTAATGATCAGTACACTTGGCCCACTTGGTTCTCCATATTTCGTTCTTCTATGTTGAAGCGTTCGTTTACACTAACAGTTTCCACTCTGGCATTTCACTCTGTTTTCTCCTATATTGATAGATGTATTTGGAACTCTAAATCAAACACGGTTTGTGCTAGCTTCTTGAAACTTGACACAGTAAAGCAGTTTCACATTCTAACTCTATGTTTTGTTTCTTTTTCATGTAGCCCTAAGCAGTGACTGGCGAGAAACACTTTCATTGAAAGGGGTTGCAAGCTTCCAAAAATTACGAGTCTCCAGAAATCTCAGCAAATATTTTTTCACCCAAACTGGATGATACTTTCAGGTAATGATCAGTACACTAAGCCCACTTGGTTCCCCAAATTTCGTTCTTCTATGTTGAAGCGTTCATTTCCAGTAACAGTTTGAATTTTTGCGTTTCACTCTGTTTTCTCCTATATTGATAGATGTATTTGGAACTCTAAATCAAACACGGTTTGTGCTAGCTTCTTGAAACTTGACACAATAAAGCAGTTTCACATTCTAACTCTATGTTTTGTTTCCTTTTCATGTAGCCCTAAGCAGTGACTGGCGAGAAACACTTTCATTGAAACGGGTTGCAAGCTTCCAAAAATTACGAGTCTCCAGAAATCTCAGCAAATATTTTTTCACCCAAACTAGATGATACTTTCAGGTAATGATCAGTACACTAAGCCCTCTTGGTTCCCCAAATTTCGTTCTTCTATGTTGAAGCGTTCGTTTCCAGTAACAGTTTGAATTTTGTCGTTTCACTCTGTTTTCTCCTATATTGATAGATGTATTTGGAACTCTAAATCAAACACGGTTTGTGCTAGCTTCTTGAAACTTGACACAGTAAATCAGTTTCACATTGTAACTCTATGTTTTGTTTCCTTTTCATGTAGCTTTAAGCAGTGACTGGCGAGAAACACTTTCATTGAAAGGGGTTGCAAGCTTCTAAAAATTACGAGTCTCCAGAAATCTCAGCAAATATTTTTTCACCCAAACTGGATGATACTTTCAGGTAATGATCAGTACACTAAGCCCACTCGGTTCTCCAAATTTCATTCTTCTATGTTGAAGCGTTCGTTTCCAGTAACAGTTTCCATTCTGGCATTTCACTCTGTTTTCTCCTATATTGATAGATGTATTTGGAACTCTAAATCAAACACGGTTTGTGCTAGCTTCTTGAAACTTGACACAGTAAAGCAGTTTCACATTCTAACTCTATGTTTTCTTTCCTTTTCTTGTAGCCCTAAGCAGAGACTGGCGAGAAACACTTTCATTGAAAGGGGTTGCAAGCTTCTATAAATTACGAGTCTCCAGAAATCTCAGCAAATATTTTTTCACCCAAACTGGATGATACCTTCACGTAATGATCAGTACACTTGGCCCACTTGATTCTCCATATTTCGTTCTTCTATGTTGAAGCGTTCGTTTACACTAACAGTTTCCACTCTGGCATTTCACTCTGTTTTCTCCTATATTGATAGATGTATTTGGAACTCTAAATCAAACACGGTTTGTGCTAGCTTCTTGAAACTTGACACAGTAAAGCAGTTTTACATTCTAACTCTATGTTTTGTTTCTTTTTCATGTAGCCCTAAGCAGTGACTGGCGAGAAACACTTTCATTGAAAGGGGTTGCAAGCTTCCAAAAATTACGAGTCTCCAGAAATCTCAGCAAATATTTTTTCACCCAAACTGCATGATACTTTCAGGTAATGATCAGTACACTAAGCCCACTTGGTTCCCCAAATTTCGTTCTTCTATGTTGAAGCGTTCGTTTCCAGTAACAGTTTGCATTTTTGCGTTTCACTCTGTTTTCTCCTATATTGATAGATGTATTTGGAACTCTAAATCAAACACGGTTTGTGCTAGCTTCTTGAAACGTGACACAGTAAAGCAGTTTCACATTGTAACTCTATGTTTTGTTTCCTTTTCATGTAGCCCTAAGCAGTGACTGCCGAGAAACACTTTCATTGAAAGGGGTTGCAAGCTTCCAAAAATTACGAGTCTTCAGAAATCTCAGCAAATATTTTTTCACCCAAACTAGATGATACTTTCAGGTAATGATCAGTACACTAAGCCCTCTTGGTTCCCCAAATTTCGTTCTTCTATGTTGAAGCGTTCGTTTACACTAACAGTTTCCACTCTGGCATTTCACTCTGTTTTCTCCTATATTGATAGATGTATTTGGAACTCTAAATCAAACACGGTTTGTGCTAGCTTCTTGAAACTTGACACAGTAAAGCAGTTTCACATTCTAACTCTATGTTTTGTTTCCTTTTCATGTAGCTTTAAGCAGTGACTGGCGAGAAACACTTTCATTGAAAGGGGTTGCAAGCTTCCAAAAATTACGAGTCTCCAGAAATCTCATCAAATATTTCTTCACCCAAACTGGATGATACTTTCAGGTAATGATCAGTACACTAAGCCCACTTGGTTCTCCAAATTTCATTCTTCTATGTTGAAGCGTTCGTTTCCAGTAACAGTTTCCATTCTGGCATTTCACTCTGTTTTCTCCTATATTGATAGATGTATTTGGAACTCTAAATCAAACACGGTTTGTGCTAGCTTCTTGAAACTTGACACAGTAAAGCAGTTTCACATTCTAACTCTATGTTTTGTTTCCTTTTCATGTAGCCCTAAGCAGTGACTGGCGAGAAACACTTTCATTGAAAGGGGTTGCAAGCTTCCAAAAATTACGAGTCTTCAGAAATCTCAGCAAATATTTTTTCACCCAAACTGGATGATACTTTCGGGTAATGATCAGTACACTAAGCCCACTTGGTTCCCCAAATTTCGTTCTCCTATGTTGAAGCGTTCGTTTCCAGTAACAGTTTGAATTTTGTCGTTTCACTCTGTTTTCTCCTATATTGATAGATGTATTTGGAACTCTAAATCAAACACGGTTTGTGCTAGCTTCTTGAAACTTGACACAGTAAAGCAGTTTCACATTGTAACTCTATGTTTTGTTTCCTTTTCATGTAGCTTTAAGCAGTGACTGGCGAGAAACACTTTCATTGAAAGGGGTTGCAAGCTTCTAAAAATTACGAGTCTCCAGAAATCTCAACAAATATTTTTTCACCCAAACTGGATGATACTTTCACGTAATGATCAGTACACTTGGCCCACTTGGTTCTCCAAATTTCGTTCTTCTATGTTGAAGCGTTCGTTTCCAGTAAGAGTTTCCATTCTGGCATTTCACTCTGTTTTCTCCTATATTGATAGATGTATTTGGAACTCTAAATCAAACACGGTTTGTGCTCGCTTCTTGAAACTTGACACAGTAAAGCAGTTTCACATTGTAACTCTATGTTTTGTTTCCTTTTCATGTAGCTTTAAGCAGTGACTGGCGAGAAACACTTTCATTGAAAGGGGTTGCAAGCTTCCAAAAATTACGAGTCTCCAGAAATCTCAGCAAATATTTTTTCACCCAAACTGGATGATACTTTCAGGTAATGATCAGTACACTAAGCCCACTTGGTTCTCCAAATTTCGTTCTTCTATGTTGAAGCGTTCGTTTCCAGTAACAGTTTCCATTCTGGCATTTCACTCTGTTTTCTCCTATATTGATAGATGTATTTGGAACTCTAAATCAAACACGGTTTGTGCTAGCTTCTTGAAACTTGACACAGTAAAGCAGTTTCACATTCTAACTCTATGTTTTGTTTCCTTTTCATGTAGCCCTAAGCACTGACTGGCGAGAAACACTTTCATTGAAAGGGGTTGCAAGCTTCCAAAAATTACGAGTCTCCAGAAATCTCAGCAAATATTTTTTCACCCAAACTGCATGATACTTTCAGGTAATGATCAGTACACTAAGCCCACTCGGTTCTCCAAATTTCATTCTTCTATGTTGAAGCGTTCGTTTCCAGTAACAGTTTCCATTCTGGCATTTCACTCTGTTTTCTCCTATATTGATAGATGTATTTGGAACTCTAAATCAAACACGGTTTGTGCTAGCTTCTTGAAACTTGACACAGTAAAGCAGTTTCACATTCTAACTCTATGTTTTGTTTCCTTTTCTTGTAGCCCTAAGCAGAGACTGGCGAGAAACACTTTCATTGAAAGGGGTTGCAAGCTTCTAAAAATTACGAGTCTCCAGAAATCTCAGCAAATATTTTTTCACCCAAACTGGATGATACTTTCAGGTAATGATCAGTACACTTGGCCCACTTGGTTCTCCAAATTTCGTTCTTCTATGTTGAAGCGTTCGTTTACACTTACAGTTTCCACTCTGGCATTTCACTCTGTTTTCTCCTATATTGATAGATGTATTTGGAACTCTAAATCAAACACGGTTTGTGCTAGCTTCTTGAAACTTGACACAGTAAAGCAGTTTCACATTCTAACTCTATGTTTTGTTTCTTTTTCATGTAGCCCTAAGCAGTGACTGGCGAGAAACACTTTCATTGAAAGGGGTTGCAAGCTTCCAAAAATTACGAGTCTCCAGAAATCTCAGCAAATATTTTTTCACCCAAACTGCATGATACTTTCAGGTAATGATCAGTACACTAAGCCCACTTGGTTCCCCAAATTTCGTTCTTCTATGTTGAAGCGTTCGTTTCCAGTAACAGTTTGAATTTTTGCGTTTCACTCTGTTTTCTCCTATATTGATAGATGTATTTGGAACTCTAAATCAAACACGGTTTGTGCTAGCTTCTTGAAACTTGACACAGTAAAGCAGTTTCACATTGTAACTCTATGTTTTGTTTCCTTTTCATGTAGCCCTAAGCAGTGACTGCCGAGAAACACTTTCATTGAAAGGGGTTGCAAGCTTCCAAAAATTACGAGTCTCCAGAAATCTCAGCAAATATTTTTTCACCCAAACTGCATGATACTTTCAGGTAATGATCAGTACACTAAGCCCACTCGGTTCTCCAAATTTCATTCTATGTTGAAGCGTTCGTTTCCAGTAACAGTTTCCATTCTGGCATTTCACTCTGTTTTCTCCTATATTGATAGATGTATTTGGAACTCTAAATCAAACACGGTTTGTGCTAGCTTCTTGAAACTTGACACAGTAAAGCAGTTTCACATTCTAACTCTATGTTTTGTTTCCTTTTCTTGTAGCCCTAAGCAGAGACTGGCGAGAAACACTTTCATTGAAAGGGGTTGCAAGCTTCTAAAAATTACGAGTCTCCAGAAATCTCAGCAAATATTTTTTCACCCAAACTGGATGATACTTTCAGGTAATGATCAGTACACTTGGCCCACTTGGTTCTCCATATTTCGTTCTTCTATGTTGAAGCGTTCGTTTACACTAACAGTTTCCACTCTGGCATTTCACTCTGTTTTCTCCTATATTGATAGATGTATTTGGAACTCTAAATCAAACACGGTTTGTGCTAGCTTCTTGAAACTTGACACAGTAAAGCAGTTTCACATTCTAACTCTATGTTTTGTTTCTTTTTCATGTAGTCCTAAGCAGTGACTGGCGAGAAACACTTTCATTGAAAGGGGTTGCAAGCTTCCAAAAATTACGAGTCTCCAGAAATCTCAGCAAATATTTTTTCACCCAAACTGCATGATACTTTCAGGTAATGATCAGTACACTAAGCCCACTTGGTTCCCCAAATTTCGTTCTTCTATGTTGAAGCGTTCGTTTCCAGTAACAGTTTGAATTTTTGCGTTTCACTCTGTTTTCTCCTATATTGATAGATGTATTTGGAACTCTAAATCAAACACGGTTTGTGCTAGCTTCTTGAAACGTGACACAGTAAAGCAGTTTCACATTCTAACTCTATGTTTTGTTTCCTTTTCATGTAGCCCTAAGCAGTGACTGGCGAGAAACACTTTCATTGAAAGGGGTTGCAAGCTTCTAAAAATTACGAGTCTCCAGAAATCTCAGCAAATATTTTTTCACCCAAACTGGATGATACTTTCAGGTAATGATCAGTACACTTGGCCCACTTGGTTCTCCAAATTTCGTTCTTCTATGTTGAAGCGTTCGTTTCCAGTAACAGTTTCCATTCTGGCATTTCACTCTGTTTTCTTCTATATTGATAGATGTATTTGGAACTCTAAATCAAACACGGTTTGTGCTAGCTTCTTGAAACTTGACACAGTAATGCAGTTTCAGATTCTAACTCTATGTTTTGTTTCCTTTTCATGTAGCTTTAAGCAGTGACTGGCGAGAAACACTTTCATTGAAAGGGGTTGCAAGCTTCCAAAAATTACGAGTCTCCAGAAATCTCAGCAAATATTTTTTCACCCAAACTGGATGATACTTTCAGGTAATGATCAGTACACTAAGCCCACTCGGTTCTCCAAATTTCATTCTTCTATGTTGAAGCGTTCGTTTACACTAACAGTTTCCACTCTGGCATTTCACTCTGTTTTCTCCTATATTGATAGATGTATTTGGAACTCTAAATCAAACACGGTTTGTGCTAGCTTCTTGAAACTTGACACAGTAAAGCAGTTTCACATTCTAACTCTATGTTTTGTTTCTTTTTCATGTAGCCCTAAGCAGTGACTGGCGAGAAACACTTTCATTGAAAGGGGTTGCAAGCTTCCAAAAATTACGAGTCTCCAGAAATCTCAGCAAATATTTTTTCACCCAAACTGCATGATACTTTCAGGTAATGATCAGTACACTAAGCCCACTTGGTTCCCCAAATTTCGTTCTTCTATGTTGAAGCGTTCGTTTCCAGTAACAGTTTGAATTTTTGCGTTTCACTCTGTTTTCTCCTATATTGATAGATGTATTTGGAACTCTAAATCAAACACGGTTTGTGCTAGCTTCTTGAAACTTGACACAGTAAAGCAGTTTCACATTGTAACTCTATGTTTTGTTTCCTTTTCATGTAGCCCTAAGCAGTGACTGCCGAGAAACACTTTCATTGAAAGGGGTTGCAAGCTTCCAAAAATTACGAGTCTCCAGAAATCTCAGCAAATATTTTTTCACCCAAACTGCATGATACTTTCAGGTAATGATCAGTACACTAAGCCCACTCGGTTCTCCAAATTTCATTCTATGTTGAAGCGTTCGTTTCCAGTAACAGTTTCCATTCTGGCATTTCACTCTGTTTTCTCCTATATTGATAGATGTATTTGGAACTCTAAATCAAACACGGTTTGTGCTAGCTTCTTGAAACTTGACACAGTAAAGCAGTTTCACATTCTAACTCTATGTTTTGTTTCCTTTTCTTGTAGCCCTAAGCAGAGACTGGCGAGAAACACTTTCATTGAAAGGGGTTGCAAGCTTCTAAAAATTACGAGTCTCCAGAAATCTCAGCAAATATTTTTTCACCCAAACTGGATGATACTTTCAGGTAATGATCAGTACACTTGGCCCACTTGGTTCTCCATATTTCGTTCTTCTATGTTGAAGCGTTCGTTTACACTAACAGTTTCCACTCTGGCATTTCACTCTGTTTTCTCCTATATTGATAGATGTATTTGGAACTCTAAATCAAACACGGTTTGTGCTAGCTTCTTGAAACTTGACACAGTAAAGCAGTTTCACATTCTAACTCTATGTTTTGTTTCTTTTTCATGTAGTCCTAAGCAGTGACTGGCGAGAAACACTTTCATTGAAAGGGGTTGCAAGCTTCCAAAAATTACGAGTCTCCAGAAATCTCAGCAAATATTTTTTCACCCAAACTGCATGATACTTTCAGGTAATGATCAGTACACTAAGCCCACTTGGTTCCCCAAATTTCGTTCTTCTATGTTGAAGCGTTCGTTTCCAGTAACAGTTTGAATTTTTGCGTTTCACTCTGTTTTCTCCTATATTGATAGATGTATTTGGAACTCTAAATCAAACACGGTTTGTGCTAGCTTCTTGAAACGTGACACAGTAAAGCAGTTTCACATTCTAACTCTATGTTTTGTTTCCTTTTCATGTAGCCCTAAGCAGTGACTGGCGAGAAACACTTTCATTGAAAGGGGTTGCAAGCTTCTAAAAATTACGAGTCTCCAGAAATCTCAGCAAATATTTTTTCACCCAAACTGGATGATACTTTCAGGTAATGATCAGTACACTTGGCCCACTTGGTTCTCCAAATTTCGTTCTTCTATGTTGAAGCGTTCGTTTCCAGTAACAGTTTCCATTCTGGCATTTCACTCTGTTTTCTTCTATATTGATAGATGTATTTGGAACTCTAAATCAAACACGGTTTGTGCTAGCTTCTTGAAACTTGACACAGTAATGCAGTTTCAGATTCTAACTCTATGTTTTGTTTCCTTTTCATGTAGCTTTAAGCAGTGACTGGCGAGAAACACTTTCATTGAAAGGGGTTGCAAGCTTCCAAAAATTACGAGTCTCCAGAAATCTCAGCAAATATTTTTTCACCCAAACTGGATGATACTTTCAGGTAATGATCAGTACACTAAGCCCACTCGGTTCTCCAAATTTCATTCTTCTATGTTGAAGCGTTCGTTTACACTAACAGTTTCCACTCTGGCATTTCACTCTGTTTTCTTCTATATTGATAGATGCATTTGGAACTCTAAATCAAACA
Source organism: Spermophilus citellus (assembly GCF_964194105.1). NCBI lineage: Eukaryota > Metazoa > Chordata > Mammalia > Rodentia > Sciuridae > Spermophilus > Spermophilus citellus. The sequence continues at coordinate 77,786,115 of NC_138185.1, read as the reverse complement.
CGGTTTGTGCTAGCTTCTTGAAACTTGACACAGTAATGCAGTTTCAGATTCTAACTCTATGTTTTGTTTCCTTTTCATGTAGCTTTAAGCAGTGACTGGCGAGAAACACTTTCATTGAAAGGGGTTGCAAGCTTCCAAAAATTACGAGTCTCCAGAAATCTCAGCAAATATTTTTTCACCCAAACTGCATGATACTTTCAGGTAATGATCAGTACACTAAGCCCACTTGGTTCCCCAAATTTCGTTCTTCTATGTTGAAGCGTTCGTTTCCAGTAACAGTTTGAATTTTTGCGTTTCACTCTGTTTTCTCCTATATTGATAGATGTATTTGGAACTCTAAATCAAACACGGTTTGTGCTCGCTTCTTGAAACTTGACACAGTAAAGCAGTTTCACATTCTAACTCTATGTTTTGTTTCCTTTTCATGTAGCCCTAAGCAGTGACTGGCGAGAAACACTTTCATTGAAAGGGGTTGCAAGCTTCCAAAAATTACGAGTCTTCAGAAATCTCAGCAAATATTTTTTCACCCAAACTGGATGATACTTTCGGGTAATGATCAGTACACTAAGCCCACTTGGTTCCCCAAATTTCGTTCTTCTATGTTGAAGCGTTCGTTTCCAGTAACAGTTTGAATTTTGTCGTTTCACTCTGTTTTCTCCTATATTGATAGATGTATTTGGAACTCTAAATCAAACACGGTTTGTGCTAGCTTCTTGAAACTTGACACAGTAAAGCAGTTTCACATTGTAACTCTATGTTTTGTTTCCTTTTCATGTAGCTTTAAGCAGTGACTGGCGAGAAACACTTTCATTGAAAGGGGTTGCAAGCTTCTAAAAATTACGAGTCTCCAGAAATCTCAGCAAATATTTTTTCACCCAAACTGGATGATACTTTCACGTAATGATCAGTACACTTGGCCCACTTGGTTCTCCAAATTTCGTTCTTCTATGTTGAAGCGTTCGTTTCCAGTAACAGTTTCCATTCTGGCATTTCACTCTGTTTTCTCCTATATTGATAGATGTATTTGGAACTCTAAATCAAACACGGTTTGTGCTAGCTTCTTGAAACTTGACACAGTAAAGCAGTTTCACATTCTAACTCTATGTTTTGTTTCCTTTTCTTGTAGCCCTAAGCAGAGACTGGCGAGAAACACTTTCATTGAAAGGGGTTGCAAGCTTCTAAAAATTACGAGTCTCCAGAAATCACAGCAAATATTTTTTCACCCAAACTGGATGATACCTTCACGTAATGATCAGTACACTTGGCCCACTTGGTTCTCCAAATTTCGTTCTTCTATGTTGAAGCGTTCGTTTCCAGTAACAGTTTCCATTCTGGCATTTCAGTCTGTTTTCTCCTATATTGATAGATGTATTTGGAACTCTAAATCAAACACGGTTTGTGCTAGCTTTTTGAAACTTCACACAGTAAAGCAGTTTCACATTGTAACTCTATGTTTTGTTTCCTTTTCATGTAGCTTTAAGCAGTGACTGGCGAGAAACACTTTCATTGAAAGGGGTTGCAAGCTTCCAAAAATTACGAGTCTCCAGAAATCTCAGCAAATATTTTTTCACCCAAACTGGATGATACTTTCAGGTAATGATCAGTACACTAAGCCCACTTGGTTCTCCAAATTTCGTTCTTCTATGTTGAAGCGTTCGTTTCCAGTAACAGTTTCCATTCTGGCATTTCACTCTGTTTTCTCCTATATTGATAGATGTATTTGGAACTCTAAATCAAACACGGTTTGTGCTAGCTTCTTGAAACTTGACACAGTAAAGCAGTTTCACATTCTAACTCTATGTTTGGTTTCCTTTTCATGTAGCCCTAAGCACTGACTGGCGAGAAACACTTTCATTGAAAGGGGTTGCAAGCTTCCAAAAATTACGAGTCTCCAGAAATCTCAGCAAATATTTTTTCACCCAAACTGCATGATACTTTCAGGTAATGATCAGTACACTAAGCCCACTCGGTTCTCCAAATTTCATTCTTCTATGTTGAAGCGTTCGTTTCCAGTAACAGTTTCCATTCTGGCATTTCACTCTGTTTTCTCCTATATTGATAGATGTATTTGGAACTCTAAATCAAACACGGTTTGTGCTAGCTTCTAGAAACTTGACACAGTAAAGCAGTTTCACATTCTAACTCTATGTTTTGTTTCCTTTTCTTGTAGCCCTAAGCAGAGACTGGCGAGAAACACTTTCATTGAAAGGGGTTGCAAGCTTCTAAAAATTACGAGTCTCCAGAAATCTCAGCAAATATTTTTTCACCCAAACTGGATGATACTTTCAGGTAATGATCAGTACACTTGGCCCACTTGGTTCTCCAAATTTCGTTCTTCTATGTTGAAGCGTTCGTTTACACTAACAGTTTCCACTCTGGCATTTCACTCTGTTTTCTCCTATATTGATAGATGTATTTGGAACTCTAAATCAAACACGGTTTGTGCTAGCTTCTTGAAACTTGACACAGTAAAGCAGTTTCACATTCTAACTCTATGTTTTGTTTCTTTTTCATGTAGCCCTAAGCAGTGACTGGCGAGAAACACTTTCATTGAAAGGGGTTGCAAGCTTCCAAAAATTACGAGTCTCCAGAAATCTCAGCAAATATTTTTTCACCCAAACTGCATGATACTTTCAGGTAATGATCAGTACACTAAGCCCACTTGGTTCCCCAAATTTCGTTCTTCTATGTTGAAGCGTTCGTTTCCAGTAACAGTTTGAATTTTTGCGTTTCACTCTGTTTTCTCCTATATTGATAGATGTATTTGGAACTCTAAATCAAACACGGTTTGTGCTAGCTTCTTGAAACTTGACACAGTAAAGCAGTTTCACATTGTAACTCTATGTTTTGTTTCCTTTTCATGTAGCCCTAAGCAGTGACTGCCGAGAAACACTTTCATTGAAAGGGGTTGCAAGCTTCCAAAAATTACGAGTCTCCAGAAATCTCAGCAAATATTTTTTCACCCAAACTGGATGATACTTTCAGGTAATGATTAGTACACTAAGCCCACTTGGTTCCCCAAATTTCGTTCTTCTATGTTGAAGCGTTCGTTTCCAGTAACGGTTTGAATTTTGTCGTTTCACTCTGTTTTCTCCTATATCGATAGATGTATTTGGAACTCTAAATCAAACACGGTTTGTGCTAGCTTCTTGAAACTTGACACAGTAAAGCAGTTTCACATTCTAACTCTATGTTTTGTTTCCTTTTCTTGTAGCCCTAAGCAGAGACTGGCGAGAAACACTTTCATTGAAAGGGGTTGCAAGCTTCTAAAAATTACGAGTCTCCAGAAATCTCAGCAAATATTTTTTCACCCAAACTGGATGATACTTTCAGGTAATGATCAGTACACTTGGCCCACTTGGTTCTCCATATTTCGTTCTTCTATGTTGAAGCGTTCGTTTACACTAACAGTTTCCACTCTGGCATTTCACTCTGTTTTCTCCTATATTGATAGATGTATTTGGAACTCTAAATCAAACACGGTTTGTGCTAGCTTCTTCAAACTTGACACAGTAAAGCAGTTTCACATTCTAACTCTATGTTTTGTTTCTTTTTCATGTAGTCCTAAGCAGTGACTGGCGAGAAACACTTTCATTGAAAGGGGTTGCAAGCTTCCAAAAATTACGAGTCTCCAGAAATCTCAGCAAATATTTTTTCACCCAAACTGCATGATACTTTCAGGTAATGATCAGTACACTAAGCCCACTTGGTTCCCCAAATTTCGTTCTTCTATGTTGAAGCGTTCGTTTCCAGTAACAGTTTGAATTTTTGCGTTTCACTCTGTTTTCTCCTATATTGATAGATGTATTTGGAACTCTAAATCAAACACGGTTTGTGCTAGCTTCTTGAAACGTGACACAGTAAAGCAGTTTCACATTCTAACTCTATGTTTTGTTTCCTTTCATGTAGCCCTAAGCAGTGACTGGCGAGAAACACTTTCATTGAAAGGGGTTGCAAGCTTCCAAAAATTACGAGTCTCCAGAAATCTCAGCAAATATTTTTTCACCCAAACTAGATGATACTTTCAGGTAACGATCAGTACACTAAGCCCTCTTGGTTCCCCAAATTTCGTTCTTCTATGTTGAAGCGTTCGTTTCCAGTAACAGTTTGAATTTTGTCGTTTCACTCTGTTTTCTCCTATATTGATAGATGTATTTGGAACTCTAAATCAAACACGGTTTGTGCTAGCTTCTTGAAACTTGACACAGTAAAGCAGTTTCACATTGTAACTCTATGTTTTGTTTCCTTTTCATGTAGCTTTAAGCAGTGACTGGCGAGAAACACTTTCATTGAAAGGGGTTGCAAGCTTCTAAAAATTACGAGTCTCCAGAAATCTCAGCAAATATTTTTTCACCCAAACTGGATGATACTTTCAGGTAAGGATCAGTACACTAATCCCACTCGGTTCTCCAAATTTCATTCTTCTATGTTGAAGCGTTCGTTTCCAGTAACAGTTTCCATTCTGGCATTTCACTCTGTTTTCTCCTATATTGATAGATGTATTTGGAACTCTAAATCAAACACGGTTTGTGCTAGCTTCTTGAAACTTGACACAGTAAAGCAGTTTCACATTCTAACACTATGTTTTGTTTCCTTTTCTTGTAGCCCTAAGCAGAGACTGGCGAGAAACACTTTCATTGAAAGGGGTTGCAAGCTTCTAAAAATTACGAGTCTCCAGAAATCTCAGCAAATATTTTTTCACCCAAACTGGATGATACTTTCAGGTAATGATCAGTACACTTGGCCCACTTGATTCTCCATATTTCGTTCTTCTATGTTGAAGCGTTCGTTTACACTAACAGTTTCCACTCTGGCATTTCACTCTGTTTTCTCCTATATTGATAGATGTATTTGGAACTCTAAATCAAACACGGTTTGTGCTAGCTTCTTGAAACTTGACACAGTAAAGCAGTTTCACATTCTAACTCTATGTTTTGTTTCTTTTTCATGTAGCCCTAAGCAGTGACTGGCGAGAAACACTTTCATTGAAAGGGGTTGCAAGCTTCCAAAAATTACGAGTCTCCAGAAATCTCAGCAAATATTTTTTCACCCAAACTGCATGATACTTTCAGGTAATGATCAGTACACTAAGCCCACTTGGTTCCCCAAATTTCGTTCTTCTATGTTGAAGCGTTCGTTTCCAGTAACAGTTTGAATTTTTGCGTTTCACTCTGTTTTCTCCTATATTGATAGATGTATTTGGAACTCTAAATCAAACACGGTTTGTGCTAGCTTCTTGAAACTTGACACAGTAAAGCAGTTTCACATTGTAACTCTATGTTTTGTTTCCTTTTCATGTAGCCCTAAGCAGTGACTGCCGAGAAACACTTTCATTGAAAGGGGTTGCAAGCTTCCAAAAATTACGAGTCTTCAGAAATCTCAGCAAATATTTTTTCACCCAAACTAGATGATACTTTCAGGTAATGATCAGTACACTAAGCCCTCTTGGTTCCCCAAATTTCGTTCTTCTATGTTGAAGCGTTCGTTTACACTAACAGTTTCCACTCTGGCATTTCACTCTGTTTTCTCCTATATTGATAGATGTATTTGGAACTCTAAATCAAACACGGTTTGTGCTAGCTTCTTGAAACTTGACACAGTAAAGCAGTTTCACATTCTAACTCTATGTTTTGTTTCCTTTTCATGTAGCCCTAAGCAGTGACTGGCGAGAAACACTTTCATTGAAAGGGGTTGCAAGCTTCCAAAAATTACGAGTCTTCAGAAATCTCAGCAAATATTTTTTCACCCAAACTGGATGATACTTTCGGGTAATGATCAGTACACTAAGCCCACTTGGTTCCCCAAATTTCGTTCTTCTATGTTGAAGCGTTCGTTTCCAGTAACAGTTTGAATTTTGTCGTTTCACTCTGTTTTCTCCTATATTGATAGATGTATTTGGAACTCTAAATCAAACACGGTTTGTGCTAGCTTCTTGAAACTTGACACAGTAAAGCAGTTTCACATTGTAACTCTATGTTTTGTTTCCTTTTCATGTAGCCCTAAGCAGTGACTGCCGAGAAACACTTTCATTGAAAGGGGTTGCAAGCTTCCAAAAATTACGAGTCTCCAGAAATCTCAGCAAATATTTTTTCACCCAAACTGGATGATACTTTCACGTAATGATCAGTACACTTGGCCCACTTGGTTCTCCAAATTTCGTTCTTCTATGTTGAAGCGTTCGTTTCCAGTAACAGTTTCCATTCTGGCATTTCACTCTGTTTTCTCCTATATTGATAGATGTATTTGGAACTCTAAATCAAACACGGTTTGTGCTAGCTTCTTGAAACTTGACACAGTAAAGCAGTTTCATATTCTAACTCTATGTTTTGTTTCCTTTTCATGTAGCCCTAAGCAGTGACTGGCGAGAAACACTTTCATTGAAAGGGGGTGCAAGCTTCTAAAAATTACGAGTCTCCAGAAATCTCAGCAAATATTTTTTCACCCAAACTGGATGATACCTTCACGTAATGATCAGTACACTTGGCCCACTTGGTTCTCCAAATTTCGTTCTTCTATGTTGAAGCGTTCGTTTCCAGTAACAGTTTCCATTCTGGCATTTCACTCTGTTTTCTCCTATATTGATAGATGTATTTGGAACTCTAAATCAAACACGGTTTGTGCTAGCTTTTTGAAACTTCACACAGTAAAGCAGTTTCACATTGTAACTCTATGTTTTGTTTCCTTTTCATGTAGCTTTAAGCAGTGACTGGCGAGAAACACTTTCATTGAAAGGGGTTGCAAGCTTCCAAAAATTACGAGTCTCCAGAAATCTCAGCAAATATTTTTTCACCCAAACTGGATGATACTTTCAGGTAATGATCAGTACACTAAGCCCACTTGGTTCTCCAAATTTCATTCTTCTATGTTGAAGCGTTCGTTTCCAGTAACAGTTTCCATTCTGGCATTTCACTCTGTTTTCTCCTATATTGATAGATGTATTTGGAACTCTAAATCAAACACGGTTTGTGCTAGCTTCTTGAAACTTGACACAGTAAAGCAGTTTCACATTCTAACTCTATGTTTTGTTTCCTTTTCATGTAGCCCTAAGCAGTGACTGGCGAGAAACACTTTCATTGAAAGGGGTTGCAAGCTTCCAAAAATTACGAGTCTCCAGAAATCTCAGCAAATATTTTTTCACCCAAACTGCATGATACTTTCAGGTAATGATCAGTACGCTAAGCCCACTCGGTTCTCCAAATTTCATTCTTCTATGTTGAAGCGTTCGTTTCCAGTAACAGTTTCCATTCTGGCATTTCACTCTGTTTTCTCCTATATTGATAGATGTATTTGGAACTCTAAATCAAACACGGTTTGTGCTAGCTTCTTGAAACTTGACACAGTAAAGCAGTTTCACATTCTAACTCTATGTTTTGTTTCCTTTTCATGTAGCCCTAAGCAGTGACTGGCGAGAAACACATTCATTGAAAGGGGTTGCAAGCTTCCAAAAAATACGAGTCTCCAGAAATCTCAGCAAATATTTTTTCACCCAAACTGCATGATACTTTCAGGTAATGATCAGTACACTAAGCCCACTCGGTTCTCCAAATTTCATTCTATGTTGAAGCGTTCGTTTCCAGTAACAGTTTCCATTCTGGCATTTCACTCTGTTTTCTCCTATATTGATAGATGTATTTGGAACTCTAAATCAAACACGGTTTGTGCTAGCTTCTTGAAACTTGACACAGTAAAGCAGTTTCACATTCTAACTCTATGTTTTGTTTCCTTTTCTTGTAGCCCTAAGCAGAGACTGGCGAGAAACACTTTCATTGAAAGGGGTTGCAAGCTTCTAAAAATTACGAGTCTCCAGAAATCTCAGCAAATATTTTTTTCACCCAAACTGGATGATACTTTCAGGTAATGATCAGTACACTTGGCCCACTTGGTTCTCCATATTTCGTTCTTCTATGTTGAAGCGTTCGTTTACACTAACAGTTTCCACTCTGGCATTTCACTCTGTTTTCTCCTATATTGATAGATGTATTTGGAACTCTAAATCAAACACGGTTTGTGCTAGCTTCTTGAAACTTGACACAGTAAAGCAGTTTCACATTCTAACTCTATGTTTTGTTTCTTTTTCATGTAGCCCTAAGCAGTGACTGGCGAGAAACACTTTCATTGAAAGGGGTTGCAAGCTTCCAAAAATTACGAGTCTCCAGAAATCTCAGCAAATATTTTTTCACCCAAACTGCATGATACTTTCAGGTAATGATCAGTACACTAAGCCCACTTGGTTCCCCAAATTTCGTTCTTCTATGTTGAAGCGTTCGTTTCCAGTAACAGTTTGAATTTTTGCGTTTCACTCTGTTTTCTCCTATATTGATAGATGTATTTGGAACTCTAAATTAAACACGGTTTGTGCTAGCTTCTTGAAACTTGACACAGTAAAGCAGTTTCACATTCTAACTCTATGTTTTGTTTCCTTTTCATGTAGCCCTAAGCAGTGACTGGCGAGAAACACTTTCATTGAAAGGGGTTGCAAGCTTCCAAAAATTACGAGTCTCCAGAAATCTCAGCAAATATTTTTTCACCCAAACTAGATGATACTTTCAGGTAATGATCAGTACACTAAGCCCTCTTGGTTCCCCAAATTTCCTTCTTCTATGTTGAAGCGTTCGTTTCCAGTAACAGTTTGAATTTTGTCGTTTCACTCTGTTTTCTCCTATATTGATAGATGTATTTGGAACTCTAAATCAAACACGGTTTGTGCTAGCTTCTTGAAACTTGACACATTAAACCAGTTTCACATTGTAACTCTATGTTTTGTTTCCTTTTCATGTAGCTTTAAGCAGTGACTGGCGAGAAACACTTTCATTGAAAGGGGTTGCAAGCTTCTAAAAATTACGAGTCTCCAGAAATCTCAGCAAATATTTTTTCACCCAAACTGGATGATACTTTCACGTAATGATCAGTACACTTGGCCCACTTGGTTCTCCAAATTTCGTTCTTCTATGTTGAAGCGTTCGTTTCCAGTAACAGTTTCCATTCTGGCATTTCACTCTGTTTTCTCCTATATTGATAGATGTATTTGGAACTCTAAATCAAACACGGTTTGTGCTAGCTTCTTGAAACTTCACACAGTAAAGCAGTTTCACATTGTAACTCTATGTTTTGTTTCCTTTTCATGTAGCTTTAAGCAGTGACTGGCGAGAAACACTTTCATTGAAAGGGGTTGCAAGCTTCCAAAAATTACGAGTCTCCAGAAATCTCATCAAATATTTCTTCACCCAAACTGGATGATACTTTCAGGTAATGATCAGTACACTAAGCCCACTTGGTTCTCCAAATTTCATTCTTCTATGTTGAAGCGTTCGTTTCCAGTAACAGTTTCCATTCTGGCATTTCACTCTGTTTTCTCCTATATTGATAGATGTATTTGGAACTCTAAATCAAACACGGTTTGTGCTAGCTTCTTGAAACTTGACACAGTAAAGCAGTTTCACATTCTAACTCTATGTTTTGTTTCCTTTTCTTGTAGCCCTAAGCAGTGACTGGCGAGAAACACTTTCATTGAAAGGGGTTGCAAGCTTCCAAAAATTACGAGTCTCCAGAAATCTCAGCAAATATTTTTTCACCCAAACTAGATGATACTTTCAGGTAATGATCAGTACACTAAGCCCACTTGGTTCCCCAAATTTCGTTCTTCTATGTTGAAGCGTTCGTTTCCAGTAACAGTTTGAATTTTGTCGTTTCACTCTGTTTTCTCCTATATTGATAGATGTATTTGGAACACTAAATCAAACACGGTTTGTGCTAGCTTCTTGAAACTTGACACAGTAAAGCAGTTACACATTCTAACTCTATGTTTTGTTTCCTTTTCATGTAGCTTTAAGCAGTGACTGGCGAGAAACACCTTCATTGAAAGGGGTTGCAAGCTTCCAAAAATTACGAGTCTCCAGAAATCTCAGCAAATATTTTTTCACCCAAACTGGATGATACTTTCAGGTAATGATCAGTACACTAAGCCCACTCGGTTCTCCAAATTTCATTCTTCTATGTTGAAGCGTTCGTTTCCAGTAACAGTTTCCATTCTGGCATTTCACTCTGTTTTCTCCTATATTGATAGATGTATTTGGAACTCTAAATCAAACACGGTTTGTGCTAGCTTCTTGAAACTTGACACCGTAAAGCAGTTTCACATTCTAACTCTATGTTTTGTTTCCTTTTCTTGTAGCCCTAAGCAGAGACTGGCGAGAAACACTTTCATTGAAAGGGGTTGCAAGCTTCTAAAAATTACGAGTCTCCAGAAATCTCAGCAAATATTTTTTCACCCAAACTGGATGATACTTTCAGGTAATGATCAGTACACTTGGCCCACTTGGTTCTCCATATTTCGTTCTTCTATGTTGAAGCGTTCGTTTACACTAACAGTTTCCACTCTGGCATTTCACTCTGTTTTCTCCTATATTGATAGATGTATTTGGAACTCTAAATCAAACACGGTTTGTGCTAGCTTCTTGAAACTTGACACAGTAAAGCAGTTTCACATTCTAACTCTATGTTTTGTTTCTTTTTCATGTAGCCCTAAGCAGTGACTGGCGAGAAACACTTTCATTGAAAGGGGTTGCAAGCTTCCAAAAATTACGAGTCTCCAGAAATCTCAGCAAATATTTTTTCACCCAAACTGCATGATACTTTCAGGTAATGATCAGTACACTAAGCCCACTTGGTTCCCCAAATTTCGTTCTTCTATGTTGAAGCGTTCGTTTCCAGTAACAGTTTGAATTTTTGCGTTTCACTCTGTTTTCTCCTATATTGATAGATGTATTTGGAACTCTAAATCAAACACGGTTTGTGCTAGCTTCTTGAAATTTGACACAGTAAAGCAGTTTCACATTCTAACTCTATGTTTTGTTTCCTTTTCATGTAGCCCTAAGCAGTGACTGGCGAGAAACACTTTCATTGAAAGGGGTTGCAAGCTTCCAAAAAAATTACGAGTCTCCAGAAATCTCAGCAAATATTTTTTCACCCAAACTAGATGATACTTTCAGGTAATGATCAGTACACTAAGCCCTCTTGGTTCCCCAAATTTTGTTCTTCTATGTTGAAGCGTTCGTTTACACTAACAGTTTCCACTCTGGCATTTCACTCTGTTTTCTCCTATATTGATAGATGTATTTGGAACACTAAATCAAACACGGTTTGTGCTAGCTTCTTGAAACTTGACACAGTAAAGCAGTTTCACATTCTAACTCTATGTTTTGTTTCTTTTTCATGTAGCCCTAAGCAGTGACTGGCGAGAAACACTTTCATTGAAAGGGGTTGCAAGCTTCCAAAAATTACGAGTCTCCAGAAATCTCAGCAAATATTTTTTCACCCAAACTGGATGATACTTTCAGGTAATGATCAGTACACTTGGCCCACTTGGTTCTCCAAATTTCGTTCTTCTATGTTGAAGCGTTCGTTTCCAGTAACAGTTTCCATTCTGGCATTTCACTCTGTTTTCTCCTATATTGATAGATGTATTTGGAACTCTAAATCAAACACGGTTTGTGCTAGCTTCTTGAAACTTCACACAGTAAAGCAGTTTCACATTCTAACTCTATGTTTTGTTTCCTTTTCATGTAGCCCTAAGCAGTGACTGGCGAGAAACACTTTCATTGAAAGGGGTTGCAAGCTTCCAAAAATTACGAGTCTCCAGAAATCTCAGCAAATATTTTTTCACCCAAACTGCATGATACTTTCAGGTAATGATCAGTACGCTAAGCCCACTCGGTTCTCCAAATTTCATTCTTCTATGTTGAAGCGTTCGTTTCCAGTAACAGTTTCCATTCTGGCATTTCACTCTGTTTTCTCCTATATTGATAGATGTATTTGGAACTCTAAATCAAACACGGTTTGTGCTAGCTTCTTGAAACTTGACACAGTAAAGCAGTTTCACATTCTAACTCTATGTTTTGTTTCCTTTTCATGTAGCCCTAAGCAGTGACTGGCGAGAAACACATTCATTGAAAGGGGTTGCAAGCTTCCAAAAAATACGAGTCTCCAGAAATCTCAGCAAATATTTTTTCACCCAAACTGCATGATACTTTCAGGTAATGATCAGTACACTAAGCCCACTCGGTTCTCCAAATTTCATTCTATGTTGAAGCGTTCGTTTCCAGTAACAGTTTCCATTCTGGCATTTCACTCTGTTTTCTCCTATATTGATAGATGTATTTGGAACTCTAAATCAAACACGGTTTGTGCTAGCTTCTTGAAACTTGACACAGTAAAGCAGTTTCACATTCTAACTCTATGTTTTGTTTCCTTTTCTTGTAGCCCTAAGCAGAGACTGGCGAGAAACACTTTCATTGAAAGGGGTTGCAAGCTTCTAAAAATTACGAGTCTCCAGAAATCTCAGCAAATATTTTTTTCACCCAAACTGGATGATACTTTCAGGTAATGATCAGTACACTTGGCCCACTTGGTTCTCCATATTTCGTTCTTCTATGTTGAAGCGTTCGTTTACACTAACAGTTTCCACTCTGGCATTTCACTCTGTTTTCTCCTATATTGATAGATGTATTTGGAACTCTAAATCAAAAACGGTTTGTGCTAGCTTCTTGAAACTTGACACAGTAAAGCAGTTTCACATTCTAACTCTATGTTTTGTTTCTTTTTCATGTAGCCCTAAGCAGTGACTGGCGAGAAACACTTTCATTGAAAGGGGTTGCAAGCTTCCAAAAATTACGAGTCTCCAGAAATCTCAGCAAATATTTTTTCACCCAAACTGCATGATACTTTCAGGTAATGATCAGTACACTAAGCCCACTTGGTTCCCCAAATTTCGTTCTTCTATGTTGAAGCGTTCGTTTCCAGTAACAGTTTGAATTTTTGCGTTTCACTCTGTTTTCTCCTATATTGATAGATGTATTTGGAACTCTAAATTAAACACGGTTTGTGCTAGCTTCTTGAAACTTGACACAGTAAAGCAGTTTCACATTCTAACTCTATGTTTTGTTTCCTTTTCATGTAGCCCTAAGCAGTGACTGGCGAGAAACACTTTCATTGAAAGGGGTTGCAAGCTTCCAAAAATTACGAGTCTCCAGAAATCTCAGCAAATATTTTTTCACCCAAACTAGATGATACTTTCAGGTAATGATCAGTACACTAAGCCCTCTTGGTTCCCCAAATTTCCTTCTTCTATGTTGAAGCGTTCGTTTCCAGTAACAGTTTGAATTTTGTCGTTTCACTCTGTTTTCTCCTATATTGATAGATGTATTTGGAACTCTAAATCAAACACGGTTTGTGCTAGCTTCTTGAAACTTGACACATTAAACCAGTTTCACATTGTAACTCTATGTTTTGTTTCCTTTTCATGTAGCTTTAAGCAGTGACTGGCGAGAAACACTTTCATTGAAAGGGGTTGCAAGCTTCTAAAAATTACGAGTCTCCAGAAATCTCAGCAAATATTTTTTCACCCAAACTGGATGATACTTTCACGTAATGATCAGTACACTTGGCCCACTTGGTTCTCCAAATTTCGTTCTTCTATGTTGAAGCGTTCGTTTCCAGTAACAGTTTCCATTCTGGCATTTCACTCTGTTTTCTCCTATATTGATAGATGTATTTGGAACTCTAAATCAAACACGGTTTGTGCTAGCTTCTTGAAACTTCACACAGTAAAGCAGTTTCACATTGTAACTCTATGTTTTGTTTCCTTTTCATGTAGCTTTAAGCAGTGACTGGCGAGAAACACTTTCATTGAAAGGGGTTGCAAGCTTCCAAAAATTACGAGTCTCCAGAAATCTCATCAAATATTTCTTCACCCAAACTGGATGATACTTTCAGGTAATGATCAGTACACTAAGCCCACTTGGTTCTCCAAATTTCATTCTTCTATGTTGAAGCGTTCGTTTCCAGTAACAGTTTCCATTCTGGCATTTCACTCTGTTTTCTCCTATATTGATAGATGTATTTGGAACTCTAAATCAAACACGGTTTGTGCTAGCTTCTTGAAACTTGACACAGTAAAGCAGTTTCACATTCTAACTCTATGTTTTGTTTCTTTTCATGTAGCCCTAAGCAGTGACTGGCGAGAAACACTTTCATTGAAAGGGGTTGCAAGCTTCCAAAAATTACGAGTCTCCAGAAATCTCAGCAAATATTTTTTCACCCAAACTGGATGATACTTTCAGGTAATGATCAGTACACTAAGCCCACTTGGTTCCCCAAATTTCGTTCTTCTATGTTGAAGCGTTCGTTTCCAGTAACAGTTTGAATTTTGTCGTTTCACTCTGTTTTCTCCTATATTGATAGATGTATTTGGAACACTAAATCAAACACGGTTTGTGCTAGCTTCTTGAAACTTGACACAGTAAAGCAGTTACACATTCTAACTCTATGTTTTGTTTCCTTTTCATGTAGCTTTAAGCAGTGACTGGCGAGAAACACCTTCATTGAAAGGGGTTGCAAGCTTCCAAAAATTACGAGTCTCCAGAAATCTCAGCAAATATTTTTTCACCCAAACTGGATGATACTTTCAGGTAATGATCAGTACACTAAGCCCACTCGGTTCTCCAAATTTCATTCTTCTATGTTGAAGCGTTCGTTTCCAGTAACAGTTTCCATTCTGGCATTTCACTCTGTTTTCTCCTATATTGATAGATGTATTTGGAACTCTAAATCAAACACGGTTTGTGCTAGCTTCTTGAAACTTGACACCGTAAAGCAGTTTCACATTCTAACTCTATGTTTTGTTTCCTTTTCTTGTAGCCCTAAGCAGAGACTGGCGAGAAACACTTTCATTGAAAGGGGTTGCAAGCTTCTAAAAATTACGAGTCTCCAGAAATCTCAGCAAATATTTTTTCACCCAAACTGGATGATACTTTCAGGTAATGATCAGTACACTTGGCCCACTTGGTTCTCCATATTTCGTTCTTCTATGTTGAAGCGTTCGTTTACACTAACAGTTTCCACTCTGGCATTTCACTCTGTTTTCTCCTATATTGATAGATGTATTTGGAACTCTAAATCAAACACGGTTTGTGCTAGCTTCTTGAAACTTGACACAGTAAAGCAGTTTCACATTCTAACTCTATGTTTGGTTTCTTTTTCATGTAGCCCTAAGCAGTGACTGGCGAGAAACACTTTCATTGAAAGGGGTTGCAAGCTTCCAAAAATTACGAGTCTCCAGAAATCTCAGCAAATATTTTTTCACCCAAACTGCATGATACTTTCAGGTAATGATCAGTACACTAAGCCCACTTGGTTCCCCAAATTTCGTTCTTCTATGTTGAAGCGTTCGTTTCCAGTAACAGTTTGAATTTTTGCGTTTCACTCTGTTTTCTCCTATATTGATAGATGTATTTGGAACTCTAAATCAAACACGGTTTGTGCTAGCTTCTTGAAATTTGACACAGTAAAGCAGTTTCACATTCTAACTCTATGTTTTGTTTCCTTTTCATGTAGCCCTAAGCAGTGACTGGCGAGAAACACTTTCATTGAAAGGGGTTGCAAGCTTCCAAAAAAATTACGAGTCTCCAGAAATCTCAGCAAATATTTTTTCACCCAAACTAGATGATACTTTCAGGTAATGATCAGTACACTAAGCCCTCTTGGTTCCCCAAATTTCGTTCTTCTATGTTGAAGCGTTCGTTTACACTAACAGTTTCCACTCTGGCAATTCACTCTGTTTTCTCCTATATTGATAGATGTATTTGGAACACTAAATCAAACACGGTTTGTGCTAGCTTCTTGAAACTTGACACAGTAAAGCAGTTTCACATTCTAACTCTATGTTTTGTTTCTTTTTCATGTAGCCCTAAGCAGTGACTGGCGAGAAACACTTTCATTGAAAGGGGTTGCAAGCTTCCAAAAATTACGAGTCTCCAGAAATCTCAGCAAATATTTTTTCACCCAAACTGGATGATACTTTCAGGTAATGATCAGTACACTTGGCCCACTTGGTTCTCCAAATTTCGTTCTTCTATGTTGAAGCGTTCGTTTCCAGTAACAGTTTCCATTCTGGCATTTCACTCTGTTTTCTCCTATATTGATAGATGTATTTGGAACTCTAAATCAAACACGGTTTGTGCTAGCTTCTTGAAACTTCACACAGTAAAGCAGTTTCACATTGTAACTCTATGTTTTGTTTCCTTTTCATGTAGCTTTAAGCAGTGACTGGCGAGAAACACTTTCATTGAAAGGGGTTGCAAGCTTCCAAAAATTACGAGTCTCCAGAAATCTCAGCAAATATTTTTTCACCCAAACTGGATGATACTTTCAGGTAATGATCAGTACACTAAGCCCACTTGGTTCTCCAAATTTCATTCTTCTATGTTGAAGCGTTCGTTTCCAGTAACAGTTTCCATTCTGGCATTTCACTCTGTTTTCTCCTATATTGATAGATGTATTTGGAACTCTAAATCAAACACGGTTTGTGCTAGCTTCTTGAAACTTGACACAGTAAAGCAGTTTCACATTCTAACTCTATGTTTTGTTTCCTTTTCATGTAGCCCTAAGCAGTGACTGGCGAGAAACACTTTCATTGAAAGGGGTTGCAAGCTTCCAAAAATTACGAGTCTCCAGAAATCTCAGCAAATATTTTTTCACCCAAACTGGATGATACTTTCAGGTAATGATCAGTACACTAAGCCCATTTGGTTCCCCAAATTTCGTTCTTCTATGTTGAAGCGTTCGTTTCCAGTAACAGTTTGAATTTTGTCGTTTCACTCTGTTTTCTCCTATATTGATAGATGTATTTGGAACACTAAATCAAACACGGTTTGTGCTAGCTTCTTGAAACTCTGCACAGTAAAGCAGTTTCACATTGTAACTCTATGTTTTGTTTCCTTTTCATGTAGCTTTAAGCAGTGACTGGCGAGAAACACTTTCATTGAAAGGGGTTGCAAGCTTCCAAAAATTACGAGTCTCCAGAAATCTCAGCAAATATTTTTTCACCCAAACTGGATGATACTTTCAGGTAATGATCAGTACACTAAGCCCACTTGGTTCTCCAAATTTCATTCTTCTATGTTGAAGCGTTCGTTTCCAGTAACAGTTTCCATTCTGGCATTTCACTCTGTTTTCTCCTATATTGATAGATGTATTTGGAACTCTAAATCAAACACGGTTTGTGCTAGCTTCTTGAAACTTGACACAGTAAAGCAGTTTCACATTCTAACTCTATGTTTTGTTTCTTTTTCATGTAGCCCTAAGCAGTGACTGGCGAGAAACACTTTCATTGAAAGGGGTTGCAAGCTTCTAAAAATTACGAGTCTCCAGAAATCTCAGCAAATATTTTTTCACCCAAACTGCATGATACTTTCAGGTAATGATCAGTACACTAAGCCCACTTGGTTCCCCAAATTTCGTTCTTCTATGTTGAAGCGTTCGTTTCCAGTAACAGTTTGAATTTTTGCGTTTCACTCTGTTTTCTCCTATATTGATAGATGTATTTGGAACTCTAAATCAAACACGGTTTGTGCTAGCTTCTTGAAACGTGACACAGTAAAGCAGTTTCACATTCTAACTCTATGTTTTGTTTCCTTTTCATGTAGCCCTAAGCAGTTACTGGCGAGAAACACTTTCATTGAAAGGGGTTGCAAGCTTCCAAAAATTACGAGTCTCCAGAAATCTCAGCAAATATTTTTTCACCCAAACTAGATGATACTTTCAGGTAATGATCAGTACACGAAGCCCTCTTGGTTCCCCAAATTTCGTTCTTCTATGTTGAAGCGTTCGTTTCCAGTAACAGTTTGAATTTTGTCGTTTCACTCTGTTTTCTCCTATATTGATAGATGTATTTGGAACTCTAAATCAAACACGGTTTGTGCTAGCTTCTTGAAACTTGACACAGTAAAGCAGTTTCACATTGTAACTCTATGTTTTGTTTCCTTTTCATGTAGCTTTAAGCAGTGACTGGCGAGAAACACTTTCATTGAAAGGGGTTGCAAGCTTCTAAAAATTACGAGTCTCCAGAAATCTCAGCAAATATTTTTTCACCCAAACTGGATGATACTTTCAGGTAATGATCAGTACACTAAGCCCACTTGGTTCCTCAAATTTCGTTCTTCTATGTTGAAGCATTCGTTTCCAGTAACAGTTTGAATTTTTGCGTTTCACTCTGTTTTCTCCTATATTGATAGATGTATTTGGAACTCTAAATCAAACACGGTTTGTGCTAGCTTCTTGAAACTTGACACAGTAAAGCAGTTTCACATTCTAACTCTATGTTTTGTTTCCTTTTCATGTAGCCCTAAGCAGTGACTGGCGAGAAACACTTTCATTGAAAGGGGTTGCAAGCTTCCAAAAATTACGAGTCTCCAGAAATCTCAGCAAATATTTTTTCCCCCAAACTGCATGATACTTTCAGGTAATGATCAGTACACTAAGCCCAATCGGTTCTCCAAATTTCATTCTATGTTGAAGCGTTCGTTTCCAGTAACAGTTTCCATTCTGGCATTTCACTCTGTTTTCTCCTATATTGATAGATGTATTTGGAACTCTAAATCAAACACGGTTTGTGCTAGCTTCTTGAAACTTGACACAGTAAAGCAGTTTCACATTCTAACTCTATGTTTTGTTTCCTTTTCTTGTAGCCCTAAGCAGAGACTGGCGAGAAACACTTTCATTGAAAGGGGTTGCAAGCTTCTAAAAATTACGAGTCTCCAGAAATCTTAGCAAATATTTTTTCACCCAAACTGGATGATACTTTGAGGTAATGATCAGTACACTTGGCCCACTTGGTTCTCCATATTTCGTTCTTCTATGTTGAAGCGTTCGTTTACACTAACAGTTTCCACTCTGGCATTTCACTCTGTTTTCTCCTATATTGATAGATGTATTTGGAACTCTAAATCAAACACGGTTTGTGCTAGCTTCTTGAAACTTGACATAGTAAAGCAGTTTCACATTCTAACTCTATGTTTTGTTTCTTTTTCATGTAGCCCTAAGCAGTGACTGGCGAGAAACACTTTCATTGAAAGGGGTTGCAAGTTTCCAAAAATTACGAGTCTCCAGAAATCTCAGCAAATATTTTTTCACCCAAACTGCATGATACTTTCAGGTAATGATCAGTACACTAAGCCCACTTGGTTCCCCAAATTTCGTTCTTCTATGTTGAAGCGTTCGTTTCCAGTAACAGTTTGAATTTTTGCGTTTCACTCTGTTTTCTCCTATATTGATAGATGTATTTGGAACTCTAAATCAAACACGGTTTGTGCTAGCTTCTTGAAACTTGACACAGTAAAGCAGTTTCACATTCTAACTCTATGTTTTGTTTCCTTTTCATGTAGCCCTAAGCAGTGACTGGCGAGAAACACTTTCATTGAAAGGGGTTGCAAGCTTCCAAAAATTACGAGTCTCCAGAAATCTCAGCAAATATTTTTTCACCCAAACTAGATGATACTTTCAGGTAATGATCAGTACACTAAGCCCTCTTGGTTCCCCAAATTTCGTTCTTCTATGTTGAAGCGTTCGTTTCCAGTAACAGTTTGAATTTTGTCGTTTCACTCTGTTTTCTCCTATATTGATAGATGTATTTGGAACTCTAAATCAAACACGGTTTGTGCTAGCTTCTTGAAACTTGACACAGTAAAGCAGTTTCACATTGTAACTCTATGTTTTGTTTCCTTTTCATGTAGCTTTAAGCAGTGACTGGCGAGAAACACTTTCATTGAAAGGGGTTGCAAGCTTCTAAAAATTACGAGTCTCCAGAAATCTCAGCAAATATTTTTTCACCCAAACTGGATGATACTTTCAGGTAATGATCAGTACACTTGGCCCACTTGGTTCTCCAAATTTCGTTCTTCTATGTTGAAGCGTTCGTTTCCAGTAACAGTTTCCATTCTGGCATTTCACTCTGTTTTCTCCTATATTGATAGATGTATTTGGAACTCTAAATCAAACACGGTTTGTGCTAGCTTCTTGAAACTTGACACAGTAAAGCAGTTTCACATTCTAACTCTATGTTTTGTTTCCTTTTCATGTAGCCCTAAGCAGTGACTGGCGAGAAACACTTTCATTGAAAGGGGTTGCAAGCTTCCAAAAATTACGAGTCTCCAGAAATCTCAGCAAATATTTTTTCACCCAAACTGGATGATACTTTCAGGTAATGATCAGTACACTAAGCCCACTTGGTTCTCCAAATTTCATTCTTCTATGTTGAAGCGTTCATTTCCAGTAACAGTTTCCATTCTGGCATTTCACTCTGTTTTCTCCTATATTGATAGATGTATTTGGAACTCTAAATCAAACACGGTTTGTGCTAGCTTCTTGAAACTTGACACTGTAAAGCAGTTTCACATTCTAACTCTATGTTTTGTTTCCTTTTCATGTAGCCCTAAGCAGTGACTGGCGAGAAACACTTTCATTGAAAGGGGTTGCAAGCTTCCAAAAATTACGAGTCTCCAGAAATCTCAGCAAATATTTTTTCACCCAAACTGGATGATACTTTCAGGTAATGATCAGTACACTAAGCCCACTTGGTTCCCCAAATTTCGTTCTTCTATGTTGAAGCGTTCGTTTCCAGTAACAGTTTGAATTTTGTCGTTTCACTCTGTTTTCTCCTATATTGATAGATGTATTTGGAACACTAAATCAAACACGGTTTGTGCTAGCTTCTTGAAACTTGACACAGTAAAGCAGTTTCACATTCTAACTCTATGTTTTGTTTCCTTTTCATGTAGCTTTAAGCAGTGACTGGCGAGAAACACTTTCATTGAAAGGGGTTGCAAGCTTCCAAAAATTACGAGTCTCCAGACATCTCAGCAAATATTTTTTCACCCAAACTGGATGATACTTTCAGGTAATGATCAGTACACTAAGCCCACTTGGTTCTCCAAATTTCATTCTTCTATGTTGAAGCGTTCGTTTCCAGTAACAGTTTCCATTCTGGCATTTCACTCTGTTTTCTCCTATATTGATAGATGTATTTGGAACTCTAAATCAAACACGGTTTGTGCTAGCTTCTTGAAACTTGACACAGTAAAGCAGTTTCACATTCTAACACTAAGTTTTGTTTCTTTTTCATGTAGCCCTAAGCAGTGACTGGCGAGAAACACTTTCATTGAAAGGGGTTGCAAGCTTCTAAAAATTACGAGTCTCCAGAAATCTCAGCAAATATTTTTTCACCCAAACTGCATGATACTTTCAGGTAATGATCAGTACACTAAGCCCACTTGGTTCCCCAAATTTCGTTCTTCTATGTTGAAGCGTTCGTTTCCAGTAACAGTTTGAATTTTTGCGTTTCACTCTGTTTTCTCCTATATTGATAGATGTATTTGGAACTCTAAATCAAACACGGTTTGTGCTAGCTTCTTGAAACTTGACACAGTAAAGCAGTTTCACATTCTAACTCTATGTTTTGTTTCCTTTTCATGTAGCCCTAAGCAGTGACTGGCGAGAAACACTTTCATTGAAAGGGGTTGCAAGCTTCCAAAAATTACGAGTCTCCAGAAATCTCAGCAAATATTTTTTCACCCAAACTAGATGATACTTTCAGGTAATGATCAGTACACTAAGCCCTCTTGGTTCCCCAAATTTCGTTCTTCTATGTTGAAGCGTTCGTTTCCAGTAACAGTTTGAATTTTGTCGTTTCACTCTGTTTTCTCCTATATTGATAGATGTATTTGGAACTCTAAATCAAACACGGTTTGTGCTAGCTTCTTGAAACTTGACACAGTAAAGCAGTTTCACATTGTAACTCTATGTTTTGTTTCCTTTTCATGTAGCTTTAAGCAGTGACTGGCGAGAAACACTTTCATTGAAAGGGGTTGCAAGCTTCTAAAAATTACGAGTCTCCAGAAATCTCAGCAAATATTTTTTCACCCAAACTGGATGATACCTTCACGTAATGATCAGTACACTTGGCCCACTTGGTTCTCCAAATTTCATTCTTCTATGTTGAAGCGTTCGTTTCCAGTAAGAGTTTCCATTCTGGCATTTCACTCTGTTTTCTCCTATATTGATAGATGTATTTGGAACTCTAAATCAAACACGGTTTGTGCTAGCTTCTTGAAACTTGACACAGTAAAGCAGTTTCACATTCTAACTCTATGTTTTGTTTCCTTTTCTTGTAGCCCTAAGCAGAGACTGGCGAGAAACACTTTCATTGAAAGGGGTTGCAAGCTTCTAAAAATTACGAGTCTCCAGAAATCTCAGCAAATATTTTTTCACCCAAACTGGATGATACTTTCAGGTAATGATCAGTACACTTGGCCCACTTGGTTCTCCATATTTCGTTCTTCTATGTTGAAGCGTTCGTTTACACTAACAGTTTCCACTCTGGCATTTCACTCTGTTTTCTCCTATATTGATAGATGTATTTGGAACACTAAATCAAACACGGTTTGTGCTAGCTTCTTGAAACTTGACACAGTAAAGCAGTTTCACATTCTAACTCTATGTTTTGTTTCTTTTTCATGTACCCTAAGCAGTGACTGGCGAGAAACACTTTCATTGAAAGGGGTTGCAAGCTTCCAAAAATTACGAGTCTCCAGAAATCTCAGCAAATATTTTTTCACCCAAACTGCATGATACTTTCAGGTAATGATCAGTACACTAAGCCCTCTTGGTTCCCCAAATTTCGTTCTTCTATGTTGAAGCATTCGTTTCCAGTAACAGTTTGAATTTTTGCGTTTCACTCTGTTTTCTCCTATATTGATAGATGTATTTGGAACTCTAAATCAAACACGGTTTGTGCTAGCTTCTTGAAACTTGACACAGTAAAGCAGTTTCACATTCTAACTCTATGTTTTGTTTCCTTTTCATGTAGCCCTAAGCAGGGACTGGCGAGAAACACTTTCATTGAAAGGGGTTGCAAGCTTCCAAAAATTACGAGTCTCCAGAAATCTCAGCAAATATTTTTTCACCCAAACTGCATGATACTTTCAGGTAATGATCAGTACACTAAGCCCACTCGGTTCTCCAAATTTCATTCTATGTTGAAGCGTTCGTTTCCAGTAACAGTTTCCATTCTGGCATTTCACTCTGTTTTATCCTATATTGATAGATGTATTTGGAACTCTAAATCAAAGACGGTTTGTGCTAGCTTCTTGAAACTTGACACAGTAAAGCAGTTTCACATTCTAACTCTATGTTTTGTTTCCTTTTCTTGTAGCCCTAAGCAGAGACTGGCGAGAAACACTTTCATTAAAAGGGGTTGCAAGCTTCTAAAAATTACGAGTCTCCAGAAATCTCAGCAAATATTTTTTCACCCAAACTGGATGATACTTTCAGTAATGATCAGTACACTTGGCCCACTTGGTTCTCCATATTTCGTTCTTCTATGTTGAAGCGTTCGTTTACACTAACAGTTTCCACTCTGGCATTTCACTCTGTTTTCTCCCATATTGATAGATGTATTTGGAACTCTAAATCAAACACGGTTTGTGCTAGCTTCTTGAAACTTGACATAGTAAAGCAGTTTCACATTCTAACTCTATGTTTTGTTTCTTTTTCATGTAGCCCTAAGCAGTGACTGGCGAGAAACACTTTCATTGAAAGGGGTTGCAAGTTTCCAAAAATTACGAGTCTCCAGAAATCTCAGCAAATATTTTTTCACCCAAACTGCATGATACTTTCAGGTAATGATCAGTACACTAAGCCCACTTGGTTCCCCAAATTTCGTTCTTCTATGTTGAAGCGTTCGTTTCCAGTAACAGTTTGAATTTTTGCGTTTCACTCTGTTTTCTCCTATATTGATAGATGTATTTGGAACTCTAAATCAAACACGGTTTGTGCTAGCTTCTTGAAACTTGACACAGTAAAGCAGTTTCACATTCTAACTCTATGTTTTGTTTCCTTTTCATGTAGCCCTAAGCAGTGACTGGCGAGAAACACTTTCATTGAAAGGGGTTGCAAGCTTCCAAAAATTACGAGTCTCCAGAAATCTCAGCAAATATTTTTTCACCCAAACTAGATGATACTTTCAGGTAATGATCAGTACACTAAGCCCTCTTGGTTCCCCAAATTTCGTTCTTCTATGTTGAAGCGTTCGTTTCCAGTAACAGTTTGAATTTTGTCGTTTCACTCTGTTTTCTCCTATATTGATAGATGTATTTGGAACTCTAAATCAAACACGGTTTGTGCTAGCTTCTTGAAACTTGACACAGTAAAGCAGTTTCACATTCTAACTCTATGTTTTGTTTCCTTTTCATGTAGCTTTAAGCAGTGACTAGCGAGAAACACTTTCATTGAAAGGGGTTGCAAGCTTCTAAAAATTACGAGTCTCCAGAAATCTCAGCAAATATTTTTTCACCCAAACTGGATGATACTTTCAGGTAATGATCAGTACACTTGGCCCACTTGGTTCTCCAAATTTCGTTCTTCTATGTTGAAGCGTTCGTTTCCAGTAACAGTTTCCATTCTGGCATTTCACTCTGTTTTCTCCTATATTGATAGATGTATTTGGAACTCTAAATCAAACACGGTTTGTGCTAGCTTCTTGAAACTTGACACAGTAAAGCAGTTTCACATTCTAACTCTATGTTTTGTTTCCTTTTCATGTAGCCCTAAGCAGTGACTGGCGAGAAACACTTTCATTGAAAGGGGTTGCAAGCTTCCAAAAATTACGAGTCTCCAGAAATCTCAGCAAATATTTTTTCACCCAAACTGGATGATACTTTCAGGTAATGATCAGTACACTAAGCCCACTTGGTTCTCCAAATTTCATTCTTCTATGTTGAAGCGTTCGTTTCCAGTAACAGTTTCCATTCTGGCATTTCACTCTGTTTTCTCCTATATTGATAGATGTATTTGGAACTCTAAATCAAACACGGTTTGTGCTAGCTTCTTGAAACTTGACACTGTAAAGCAGTTTCACATTCTAACTCTATGTTTTGTTTCCTTTTCATGTAGCCCTAAGCAGTGACTGGCGAGAAACACTTTCATTGAAAGGGGTTGCAAGCTTCCAAAAATTACGAGTCTCAAGAAATCTCAGCAAATATTTTTTTCACCCAAACTGGATGATACTTTCAGGTAATGATCAGTACACTAAGCCCACTTGGTTCCCCAAATTTCGTTCTTCTATGTTGAAGCGTTCGTTTCCAGTAACAGTTTGAATTTTGTCGTTTCACTCTGTTTTCTCCTATATTGATAGATGTATTTGGAACACTAAATCAAACACGGTTTGTGCTAGCTTCTTGAAACTTGACACAGTAAAGCAGTTTCACATTCTAACTCTATGTTTTGTTTCCTTTTCATGTAGCTTTAAGCAGTGACTGGCGAGAAACACTTTCATTGAAAGGGGTTGCAAGCTTCCAAAAATTACGAGTCTCCAGACATCTCAGCAAATATTTTTTCACCCAAACTGGATGATACTTTCAGGTAATGATCAGTACACTAAGCCCACTTGGTTCTCCAAATTTCATTCTTCTATGTTGAAGCGTTCGTTTCCAGTAACAGTTTCCATTCTGGCATTTCACTCTGTTTTCTCCTATATTGATAGATGTATTTGGAACTCTAAATCAAACACGGTTTGTGCTAGCTTCTTGAAACTTGACACAGTAAAGCAGTTTCACATTCTAACTCTATGTTTTGTTTCTTTTTCATGTAGCCCTAAGCAGTGACTGGCGAGAAACACTTTCATTGAAAGGGGTTGCAAGCTTCTAAAAATTACGAGTCTCCAGAAATCTCAGCAAATATTTTTTCACCCAAACTGCATGATACTTTCAGGTAATGATCAGTACACTAAGCCCACTTGGTTCCCCAAATTTCGTTCTTCTATGTTGAAGCGTTCGTTTCCAGTAACAGTTTGAATTTTTGCGTTTCACTCTGTTTTCTCCTATATTGATAGATGTATTTGGAACTCTAAATCAAACACGGTTGGTGCTAGCTTCTTGAAACTTGACACAGTAAAGCAGTTTCACATTCTAACTCTATGTTTTGTTTCCTTTTCATGTAGCCCTAAGCAGTGACTGGCGAGGAACACTTTCATTGAAAGGGGTTGCAAGCTTCCAAAAATTACGAGTCTCCAGAAATCTCAGCAAATATTTTTTCACCCAAACTGCATGATACTTTCAGGTAATGATCAGTACACTAAGCCCTCTTGGTTCCCCAAATTTCGTTCTTCTATGTTGAAGCGTTCGTTTCCAGTAACAGTTTGAATTTTTGCGTTTCACTCTGTTTTCTCCTATATTGATAGATGTATTTGGAACTCTAAATCAAACACGGTTGGTGCTAGCTTCTTGAAACTTGACACAGTAAAGCAGTTTCACATTCTAACTCTATGTTTTGTTTCCTTTTCATGTAGCCCTAAGCAGTGACTGGCGAGAAACACTTTCATTGAAAGGGGTTGCAAGCTTCCAAAAATTACGAGTCTCCAGAAATCTCAGCAAATATTTTTTCACCCAAACTAGATGATACTTTCAGGTAATGATCAGTACACTAAGCCCTCTTGGTTCCCCAAATTTCGTTCTTCTATGTTGAAGCGTTCGTTTCCAGTAACAGTTTGAATTTTGTCGTTTCACTCTGTTTTCTCCTATATTGATAGATGTATTTGGAACTCTAAATCAAACACGGTTTGTGCTAGCTTCTTGAAACTTGACACAGTAAAGCAGTTTCACATTGTAACTCTATGTTTTGTTTCCTTTTCATGTAGCTTTAAGCAGTGACTGGCGAGAAACACTTTCATTGAAAGGGGTTGCAAGCTTCTAAAAATTACGAGTCTCCAGAAATCTCAGCAAATATTTTTTCACCCAAACTGGATGATACCTTCACGTAATGATCAGTACACTTGGCCCACTTGGTTCTCCAAATTTCATTCTTCTATGTTGAAGCGTTCGTTTCCAGTAACAGTTTCCATTCTGGCATTTCACTCTGTTTTCTCCTATATTGATAGATGTATTTGGAACTCTAAATCAAACACGGTTTGTGCTAGCTTCTTGAAACTTGACACAGTAAAGCAGTTTCACATTCTAACTCTATGTTTTGTTTCCTTTTCTTGTAGCCCTAAGCAGAGACTGGCGAGAAACACTTTCATTGAAAGGGGTTGCAAGCTTCTAAAAATTACGAGTCTCCAGAAATCTCAGCAAATATTTTTTCACCCAAACTGGATGATACTTTCAGGTAATGATCAGTACACTTGGCCCACTTGGTTCTCCATATTTCGTTCTTCTATGTTGAAGCGTTCGTTTACACTAACAGTTTCCACTCTGGCATTTCACTCTGTTTTCTCCTATATTGATAGATGTATTTGGAACACTAAATCAAACACGGTTTGTGCTAGCTTCTTGAAACTTGACACAGTAAAGCAGTTTCACATTCTAACTCTATGTTTTGTTTCTTTTTCATGTACCCTAAGCAGTGACTGGCGAGAAACACTTTCATTGAAAGGGGTTGCAAGCTTCCAAAAATTACGAGTCTCCAGAAATCTCAGCAAATATTTTTTCACCCAAACTGCATGATACTTTCAGGTAATGATCAGTACACTAAGCCCACTTGGTTCCCCAAATTTCGTTCTTCTATGTTGAAGCATTCGTTTCCAGTAACAGTTTGAATTTTTGCGTTTCACTCTGTTTTCTCCTATATTGATAGATGTATTTGGAACTCTAAATCAAACACGGTTTGTGCTAGCTTCTTGAAACTTGACACAGTAAAGCAGTTTCACATTCTAACTCTATGTTTTGTTTCCTTTTCATGTAGCCCTAAGCAGTGACTGGCGAGAAACACTTTCATTGAAAGGGGTTGCAAGCTTCTAAAAATTACGAGTCTCCAGAAATCTCAGCAAATATTTTTTCACCCAAACTGCATGATACTTTCAGGTAATGATCAGTACACTAAGCCCACTCGGTTCTCCAAATTTCATTCTATGTTGAAGCGTTCGTTTCCAGTAACAGTTTCCATTCTGGCATTTCACTCTGTTTTATCCTATATTGATAGATGTATTTGGAACTCTAAATCAAAGACGGTTTGTGCTAGCTTCTTGAAACTTGACACAGTAAAGCAGTTTCACATTCTAACTCTATGTTTTGTTTCCTTTTCTTGTAGCCCTAAGCAGAGACTGGCGAAAAACACTTTCATTAAAAGGGGTTGCAAGCTTCTAAATATTACGAGTCTCCAGAAATCTCAGCAAATATTTTTTCACCCAAACTGGATGATACTTTCAGGTAATGATCAGTACACTTGGCCCACTTGGTTCTCCATATTTCGTTCTTCTATGTTGAAGCGTTCGTTTACACTAACAGTTTCCACTCTGGCATTTCACTCTGTTTTCTCCTATATTGATAGATGTATTTGGAACTCTAAATCAAACACGGTTTGTGCTAGCTTCTTGAAACTTGACACAGTAAAGCAGTTTCACATTCTAACTCTATGTTTTGTTTCTTTTTCATGTAGCCCTAAGCAGTGACTGGCGAGAAACACTTTCATTGAAAGGGGTTGCAAGTTTCCAAAAATTACGAGTCTCCAGAAATCTCAGCAAATATTTTTTCACCCAAACTGCATGATACTTTCAGGTAATGATCAGTACACTAAGCCCACTTGGTTCCCCAAATTTCGTTCTTCTATGTTGAAGCGTTCGTTTCCAGTAACAGTTTGAATTTTTGCGTTTCACTCTGTTTTCTCCTATATTGATAGATGTATTTGGAACTCTAAATCAAACACGGTTTGTGCTAGCTTCTTGAAACTTGACACAGTAAAGCAGTTTCACATTCTAACTCTATGTTTTGTTTCCTTTTCATGTAGCTTTAAGCAGTGACTGGCGAGAAACACTTTCATTGAAAGGGGTTGCAAGCTTCTAAAAATTACGAGTCTCCAGAAATCTCAGCAAATATTTTTTCACCCAAACTGGATGATACTTTCAGGTAATGATCAGTACACTTGGCCCACTTGGTTCTCCAAATTTCGTTCTTCTATGTTGAAGCGTTCGTTTCCAGTAACAGTTTCCATTCTGGCATTTCACTCTGTTTTCTCCTATATTGATAGATGTATTTGGAACTCTAAATCAAACACGGTTTGTGCTAGCTTCTTGAAACTTCACACAGTAAAGCAGTTTCACATTGTAACTCTATGTTTTGTTTCCTTTTCATGTAGCTTTAAGCAGTGACTGGCGAGAAACACTTTCATTGAAAGGGGTTGCAAGCTTCCAAAAATTACGAGTCTCCAGAAATCTCAGCAAATATTTTTTCACCCAAACTGGATGATACTTTCAGGTAATGATCAGTACACTAAGCCCACTTGGTTCTCCAAATTTCATTCTTCTATGTTGAAGCGTTCGTTTCCAGTAACAGTTTCCATTCTGGCATTTCACTCTGTTTTCTCCTATATTGATAGATGTATTTGGAACTCTAAATCAAACACGGTTTGTGCTAGCTTCTTGAAACTTGACACAGTAAAGCAGTTTCACATTCTTACTCTATGTTTTGTTTCCTTTTCATGTAGCCCTAAGCAGTGACTGGCGAGAAACACTTTCATTGAAAGGGGTTGCAAGCTTCCAAAAATTACGAGTCTCCAGAAATCTCAGCAAATATTTTTTCACCCAAACTGGATGATACTTTCAGGTAATGATCAGTACACTAAGCCCACTTGGTTCCCCAAATTTCGTTCTTCTATGTTGAAGCGTTCGTTTCCAGTAACAGTTTGAATTTTGTCGTTTCACTCTGTTTTCTCCTATATTGATAGATGTATTTGGAACACTAAATCAAACACGGTTTGTGCTAGCTTCTCTAAACTTGACACAGTAAAGCAGTTTCACATTCTTACTCTATGTTTTGTTTCCTTTTCATGTAGCCCTAAGCAGTGACTGGCGAGAAACACTTTCATTGAAAGGGGTTGCAAGCTTCCAAAAATTACGAGTCTCCAGAAATCTCAGCAAATATTTTTTCACCCAAACTGCATGATACTTTCAGTAATGATCAGTACACTTGGCCCACTTGGTTCTCCATATTTCGTTCTTCTATGTTGAAGCGTTCGTTTACACTAACAGTTTCCACTCTGGCATTTCACTCTGTTTTCTCCTATATTGATAGATGTATTTGGAACACTAAATCAAACACGGTTTGTGCTAGCTTCTTGAAACTTGACACAGTAAAGCAGTTTCACATTCTAACTCTATGTTTTGTTTCTTTTTCATGTACCCTAAGCAGTGACTGGCGAGAAACACTTTCATTGAAAGGGGTTGCAAGCTTCCAAAAATTACGAGTCTCCAGAAATCTCAGCAAATATTTTTTCACCCAAACTGCATGATACTTTCAGGTAATGATCAGTACACTAAGCCCTCTTGGTTCCCCAAATTTCGTTCTTCTATGTTGAAGCATTCGTTTCCAGTAACAGTTTGAATTTTTGCGTTTCACTCTGTTTTCTCCTATATTGATAGATGTATTTGGAACTCTAAATCAAACACGGTTTGTGCTAGCTTCTTGAAACTTGACACAGTAAAGCAGTTTCACATTCTAACTCTATGTTTTGTTTCCTTTTCATGTAGCCCTAAGCAGTGACTGGCGAGAAACACTTTCATTGAAAGGGGTTGCAAGCTTCCAAAAATTACGAGTCTCCAGAAATCTCAGCAAATATTTTTTCACCCAAACTGCATGATACTTTCAGGTAATGATCAGTACACTAAGCCCACTCGGTTCTCCAAATTTCATTCTATGTTGAAGCGTTCGTTTCCAGTAACAGTTTCCATTCTGGCATTTCACTCTGTTTTATCCTATATTGATAGATGTATTTGGAACTCTAAATCAAAGACGGTTTGTGCTAGCTTCTTGAAACTTGACACAGTAAAGCAGTTTCACATTCTAACTCTATGTTTTGTTTCCTTTTCTTGTAGCCCTAAGCAGAGACTGGCGAGAAACACTTTCATTAAAAGGGGTTGCAAGCTTCTAAAAATTACGAGTCTCCAGAAATCTCAGCAAATATTTTTTCACCCAAACTGGATGATACTTTCAGTAATGATCAGTACACTTGGCCCACTTGGTTCTCCATATTTCGTTCTTCTATGTTGAAGCGTTCGTTTACACTAACAGTTTCCACTCTGGCATTTCACTCTGTTTTCTCCCATATTGATAGATGTATTTGGAACTCTAAATCAAACACGGTTTGTGCTAGCTTCTTGAAACTTGACATAGTAAAGCAGTTTCACATTCTAACTCTATGTTTTGTTTCTTTTTCATGTAGCCCTAAGCAGTGACTGGCGAGAAACACTTTCATTGAAAGGGGTTGCAAGTTTCCAAAAATTACGAGTCTCCAGAAATCTCAGCAAATATTTTTTCACCCAAACTGCATGATACTTTCAGGTAATGATCAGTACACTAAGCCCACTTGGTTCCCCAAATTTCGTTCTTCTATGTTGAAGCGTTCGTTTCCAGTAACAGTTTGAATTTTTGCGTTTCACTCTGTTTTCTCCTATATTGATAGATGTATTTGGAACTCTAAATCAAACACGGTTTGTGCTAGCTTCTTGAAACTTGACACAGTAAAGCAGTTTCACATTCTAACTCTATGTTTTGTTTCCTTTTCATGTAGCCCTAAGCAGTGACTGGCGAGAAACACTTTCATTGAAAGGGGTTGCAAGCTTCCAAAAATTACGAGTCTCCAGAAATCTCAGCAAATATTTTTTCACCCAAACTAGATGATACTTTCAGGTAATGATCAGTACACTAAGCCCTCTTGGTTCCCCAAATTTCGTTCTTCTATGTTGAAGCGTTCGTTTCCAGTAACAGTTTGAATTTTGTCGTTTCACTCTGTTTTCTCCTATATTGATAGATGTATTTGGAACTCTAAATCAAACACGGTTTGTGCTAGCTTCTTGAAACTTGACACAGTAAAGCAGTTTCACATTCTAACTCTATGTTTTGTTTCCTTTTCATGTAGCTTTAAGCAGTGACTAGCGAGAAACACTTTCATTGAAAGGGGTTGCAAGCTTCTAAAAATTACGAGTCTCCAGAAATCTCAGCAAATATTTTTTCACCCAAACTGGATGATACTTTCAGGTAATGATCAGTACACTTGGCCCACTTGGTTCTCCAAATTTCGTTCTTCTATGTTGAAGCGTTCGTTTCCAGTAACAGTTTCCATTCTGGCATTTCACTCTGTTTTCTCCTATATTGATAGATGTATTTGGAACTCTAAATCAAACACGGTTTGTGCTAGCTTCTTGAAACTTGACACAGTAAAGCAGTTTCACATTCTAACTCTATGTTTTGTTTCCTTTTCATGTAGCCCTAAGCAGTGACTGGCGAGAAACACTTTCATTGAAAGGGGTTGCAAGCTTCCAAAAATTACGAGTCTCCAGAAATCTCAGCAAATATTTTTTCACCCAAACTGGATGATACTTTCAGGTAATGATCAGTACACTAAGCCCACTTGGTTCTCCAAATTTCATTCTTCTATGTTGAAGCGTTCGTTTCCAGTAACAGTTTCCATTCTGGCATTTCACTCTGTTTTCTCCTATATTGATAGATGTATTTGGAACTCTAAATCAAACACGGTTTGTGCTAGCTTCTTGAAACTTGACACTGTAAAGCAGTTTCACATTCTAACTCTATGTTTTGTTTCCTTTTCATGTAGCCCTAAGCAGTGACTGGCGAGAAACACTTTCATTGAAAGGGGTTGCAAGCTTCCAAAAATTACGAGTCTCAAGAAATCTCAGCAAATATTTTTTTCACCCAAACTGGATGATACTTTCAGGTAATGATCAGTACACTAAGCCCACTTGGTTCCCCAAATTTCGTTCTTCTATGTTGAAGCGTTCGTTTCCAGTAACAGTTTGAATTTTGTCGTTTCACTCTGTTTTCTCCTATATTGATAGATGTATTTGGAACACTAAATCAAACACGGTTTGTGCTAGCTTCTTGAAACTTGACACAGTAAAGCAGTTTCACATTCTAACTCTATGTTTTGTTTCCTTTTCATGTAGCTTTAAGCAGTGACTGGCGAGAAACACTTTCATTGAAAGGGGTTGCAAGCTTCCAAAAATTACGAGTCTCCAGACATCTCAGCAAATATTTTTTCACCCAAACTGGATGATACTTTCAGGTAATGATCAGTACACTAAGCCCACTTGGTTCTCCAAATTTCATTCTTCTATGTTGAAGCGTTCGTTTCCAGTAACAGTTTCCATTCTGGCATTTCACTCTGTTTTCTCCTATATTGATAGATGTATTTGGAACTCTAAATCAAACACGGTTTGTGCTAGCTTCTTGAAACTTGACACAGTAAAGCAGTTTCACATTCTAACTCTATGTTTTGTTTCTTTTTCATGTAGCCCTAAGCAGTGACTGGCGAGAAACACTTTCATTGAAAGGGGTTGCAAGCTTCTAAAAATTACGAGTCTCCAGAAATCTCAGCAAATATTTTTTCACCCAAACTGCATGATACTTTCAGGTAATGATCAGTACACTAAGCCCACTTGGTTCCCCAAATTTCGTTCTTCTATGTTGAAGCGTTCGTTTCCAGTAACAGTTTGAATTTTTGCGTTTCACTCTGTTTTCTCCTATATTGATAGATGTATTTGGAACTCTAAATCAAACACGGTTGGTGCTAGCTTCTTGAAACTTGACACAGTAAAGCAGTTTCACATTCTAACTCTATGTTTTGTTTCCTTTTCATGTAGCCCTAAGCAGTGACTGGCGAGGAACACTTTCATTGAAAGGGGTTGCAAGCTTCCAAAAATTACGAGTCTCCAGAAATCTCAGCAAATATTTTTTCACCCAAACTAGATGATACTTTCAGGTAATGATCAGTACACTAAGCCCACTTGGTTCCCCAAATTTCGTTCTTCTATGTTGAAGCGTTCGTTTCCAGTAACAGTTTGAATTTTTGCGTTTCACTCTGTTTTCTCCTATATTGATAGATGTATTTGGAACTCTAAATCAAACACGGTTGGTGCTAGCTTCTTGAAACTTGACACAGTAAAGCAGTTTCACATTCTAACTCTATGTTTTGTTTCCTTTTCATGTATCCCTAAGCAGTGACTGGCGAGAAACACTTTCATTGAAAGGGGTTGCAAGCTTCCAAAAATTACGAGTCTCCAGAAATCTCAGCAAATATTTTTTCACCCAAACTAGATGATACTTTCAGGTAATGATCAGTACACTAAGCCCTCTTGGTTCCCCAAATTTCGTTCTTCTATGTTGAAGCGTTCGTTTCCAGTAACAGTTTGAATTTTGTCGTTTCACTCTGTTTTCTCCTATATTGATAGATGTATTTGGAACTCTAAATCAAACACGGTTTGTGCTAGCTTCTTGAAACTTGACACAGTAAAGCAGTTTCACATTGTAACTCTATGTTTTGTTTCCTTTTCATGTAGCTTTAAGCAGTGACTGGCGAGAAACACTTTCATTGAAAGGGGTTGCAAGCTTCTAAAAATTACGAGTCTCCAGAAATCTCAGCAAATATTTTTTCACCCAAACTGGATGATACCTTCACGTAATGATCAGTACACTTGGCCCACTTGGTTCTCCAAATTTCATTCTTCTATGTTGAAGCGTTCGTTTCCAGTAACAGTTTCCATTCTGGCATTTCACTCTGTTTTCTCCTATATTGATAGATGTATTTGGAACTCTAAATCAAACACGGTTTGTGCTAGCTTCTTGAAACTTGACACAGTAAAGCAGTTTCACATTCTAACTCTATGTTTTGTTTCCTTTTCTTGTAGCCCTAAGCAGAGACTGGCGAGAAACACTTTCATTGAAAGGGGTTGCAAGCTTCTAAAAATTACGAGTCTCCAGAAATCTCAGCAAATATTTTTTCACCCAAACTGGATGATACTTTCAGGTAATGATCAGTACACTTGGCCCACTTGGTTCTCCATATTTCGTTCTTCTATGTTGAAGCGTTCGTTTACACTAACAGTTTCCACTCTGGCATTTCACTCTGTTTTCTCCTATATTGATAGATGTATTTGGAACACTAAATCAAACACGGTTTGTGCTAGCTTCTTGAAACTTGACACAGTAAAGCAGTTTCACATTCTAACTCTATGTTTTGTTTCTTTTTCATGTACCCTAAGCAGTGACTGGCGAGAAACACTTTCATTGAAAGGGGTTGCAAGCTTCCAAAAATTACGAGTCTCCAGAAATCTCAGCAAATATTTTTTCACCCAAACTGCATGATACTTTCAGGTAATGATCAGTACACTAAGCCCACTTGGTTCCCCAAATTTCGTTCTTCTATGTTGAAGCATTCGTTTCCAGTAACAGTTTGAATTTTTGCGTTTCACTCTGTTTTCTCCTATATTGATAGATGTATTTGGAACTCTAAATCAAACACGGTTTGTGCTAGCTTCTTGAAACTTGACACAGTAAAGCAGTTTCACATTCTAACTCTATGTTTTGTTTCCTTTTCATGTAGCCCTAAGCAGTGACTGGCGAGAAACACTTTCATTGAAAGGGGTTGCAAGCTTCTAAAAATTACGAGTCTCCAGAAATCTCAGCAAATATTTTTTCACCCAAACTGCATGATACTTTCAGGTAATGATCAGTACACTAAGCCCACTCGGTTCTCCAAATTTCATTCTATGTTGAAGCGTTCGTTTCCAGTAACAGTTTCCATTCTGGCATTTCACTCTGTTTTATCCTATATTGATAGATGTATTTGGAACTCTAAATCAAAGACGGTTTGTGCTAGCTTCTTGAAACTTGACACAGTAAAGCAGTTTCACATTCTAACTCTATGTTTTGTTTCCTTTTCTTGTAGCCCTAAGCAGAGACTGGCGAGAAACACTTTCATTAAAAGGGGTTGCAAGCTTCTAAAAATTACGAGTCTCCAGAAATCTCAGCAAATATTTTTTCACCCAAACTGGATGATACTTTCAGGTAATGATCAGTACACTTGGCCCACTTGGTTCTCCATATTTCGTTCTTCTATGTTGAAGCGTTCGTTTACACTAACAGTTTCCACTCTGGCATTTCACTCTGTTTTCTCCTATATTGATAGATGTATTTGGAACTCTAAATCAAACACGGTTTGTGCTAGCTTCTTGAAACTTGACACAGTAAAGCAGTTTCACATTCTAACTCTATGTTTTGTTTCTTTTTCATGTAGCCCTAAGCAGTGACTGGCGAGAAACACTTTCATTGAAAGGGGTTGCAAGTTTCCAAAAATTACGAGTCTCCAGAAATCTCAGCAAATATTTTTTCACCCAAACTGCATGATACTTTCAGGTAATGATCAGTACACTAAGCCCACTTGGTTCCCCAAATTTCGTTCTTCTATGTTGAAGCGTTCGTTTCCAGTAACAGTTTGAATTTTTGCGTTTCACTCTGTTTTCTCCTATATTGATAGATGTATTTGGAACTCTAAATCAAACACGGTTTGTGCTAGCTTCTTGAAACTTGACACAGTAAAGCAGTTTCACATTCTAACTCTATGTTTTGTTTCCTTTTCATGTAGCTTTAAGCAGTGACTGGCGAGAAACACTTTCATTGAAAGGGGTTGCAAGCTTCTAAAAATTACGAGTCTCCAGAAATCTAAGCAAATATTTTTTCACCCAAACTGGATGATACTTTCAGGTAATGATCAGTACACTTGGCCCACTTGGTTCTCCAAATTTCGTTCTTCTATGTTGAAGCGTTCGTTTCCAGTAACAGTTTCCATTCTGGCATTTCACTCTGTTTTCTCCTATATTGATAGATGTATTTGGAACTCTAAATCAAACACGGTTTGTGCTAGCTTCTTGAAACTTCACACAGTAAAGCAGTTTCACATTGTAACTCTATGTTTTGTTTCCTTTTCATGTAGCTTTAAGCAGTGACTGGCGAGAAACACTTTCATTGAAAGGGGTTGCAAGCTTCCAAAAATTACGAGTCTCCAGAAATCTCAGCAAATATTTTTTCACCCAAACTGGATGATACTTTCAGGTAATGATCAGTACACTAAGCCCACTTGGTTCTCCAAATTTCATTCTTCTATGTTGAAGCGTTCGTTTCCAGTAACAGTTTCCATTCTGGCATTTCACTCTGTTTTCTCCTATATTGATAGATGTATTTGGAACTCTAAATCAAACACGGTTTGTGCTAGCTTCTTGAAACTTGACACAGTAAAGCAGTTTCACATTCTTACTCTATGTTTTGTTTCCTTTTCATGTAGCCCTAAGCAGTGACTGGCGAGAAACACTTTCATTGAAAGGGGTTGCAAGCTTCCAAAAATTACGAGTCTCCAGAAATCTCAGCAAATATTTTTTCACCCAAACTGGATGATACTTTCAGGTAATGATCAGTACACTAAGCCCACTTGGTTCCCCAAATTTCGTTCTTCTATGTTGAAGCGTTCGTTTCCAGTAACAGTTTGAATTTTGTCGTTTCACTCTGTTTTCTCCTATATTGATAGATGTATTTGGAACACTAAATCAAACACGGTTTGTGCTAGCTTCTTGAAACTTGACACAGTAAAGCAGTTACACATTCTAACTCTATGTTTTGTTTCCTTTTCATGTAGCTTTAAGCAGTGACTGGCGAGAAACACCTTCATTGAAAGGGGTTGCAAGCTTCCAAAAATTACGAGTCTCCAGAAATCTCAGCAAATATTTTTTCACCCAAACTGCATGATACTTTCAGGTAATGATCAGTACACTAAGCCCACTCGGTTCTCCAAATTTCATTCTATGTTGAAGCGTTCGTTTCCAGTAACAGTTTCCATTCTGGCATTTCACTCTGTTTTCTCCTATATTGATAGATGTATTTGGAACTCTAAATCAAAGACGGTTTGTGCTAGCTTCTTGAAACTTGACACAGTAAAGCAGTTTCACATTCTAACTCTATGTTTTGTTTCCTTTTCTTGTAGCCCTAAGCAGAGACTGGCGAGAAACACTTTCATTAAAAGGGGTTGCAAGCTTCTAAAAATTACGAGTCTCCAGAAATCTCAGCAAATATTTTTTCACCCAAACTGGATGATACTTTCAGTAATGATCAGTACACTTGGCCCACTTGGTTCTCCATATTTCGTTCTTCTATGTTGAAGCGTTCGTTTACACTAACAGTTTCCACTCTGGCATTTCACTCTGTTTTCTCCTATATTGATAGATGTATTTGGAACTCTAAATCAAACACCGTTTGTGCTAGCTTCTTGAAACTTGACATAGTAAAGCAGTTTCACATTCTAACTCTATGTTTTGTTTCTTTTTCATGTAGCCCTAAGCAGTGACTGGCGAGAAACACTTTCATTGAAAGGGGTTGCAAGTTTCCAAAAATTACGAGTCTCCAGAAATCTCAGCAAATATTTTTTCACCCAAACTGCATGATACTTTCAGGTAATGATCAGTACACTAAGCCCACTTGGTTCCCCAAATTTCGTTCTTCTATGTTGAAGCGTTCGTTTCCAGTAACAGTTTGAATTTTTGCGTTTCACTCTGTTTTCTCCTATATTGATAGATGTATTTGGAACTCTAAATCAAACACGGTTTGTGCTAGCTTCTTGAAACTTGACACAGTAAAGCAGTTTCACATTCTAACTCTATGTTTTGTTTCCTTTTCATGTAGCCCTAAGCAGTGACTGGCGAGAAACACTTTCATTGAAAGGGGTTGCAAGCTTCCAAAAATTACGAGTCTCCAGAAATCTCAGCAAATATTTTTTCACCCAAACTAGATGATACTTTCAGGTAATGATCAGTACACTAAGCCCTCTTGGTTCCCCAAATTTCATTCTTCTATGTTGAAGCGTTCGTTTCCAGTAACAGTTTGAATTTTGTCGTTTCACTCTGTTTTCTCCTATATTGATAGATGTATTTGGAACTCTAAATCAAACACGGTTTGTGCTAGCTTCTTGAAACTTGACACAGTAAAGCAGTTTCACATTGTAACTCTATGTTTTGTTTCCTTTTCATGTAGCTTTAAGCAGTGACTGGCGAGAAACACTTTCATTGAAAGGGGTTGCAAGCTTCTAAAAATTACGAGTCTCCAGAAATCTCAGCAAATATTTTTTCACCCAAACTGGATGATACTTTCAGGTAATGATCAGTACACTTGGCCCACTTGGTTCTCCAAATTTCGTTCTTCTATGTTGAAGCGTTCGTTTCCAGTAACAGTTTCCATTCTGGCATTTCACTCTGTTTTCTCCTATATTGATAGATGTATTTGGAACTCTAAATCAAACACGGTTTGTGCTAGCTTCTTGAAACTTGACACAGTAAAGCAGTTTCACATTCTAACTCTATGTTTTGTTTCCTTTTCATGTAGCCCTAAGCAGTGACTGGCGAGAAACACTTTCATTGAAAGGGGTTGCAAGCTTCCAAAAATTACGAGTCTCCAGAAATCTCAGCAAATATTTTTTCACCCAAACTGGATGATACTTTCAGGTAATGATCAGTACACTAAGCCCACTTGGTTCTCCAAATTTCATTCTTCTATGTTGAAGCGTTCGTTTCCAGTAACAGTTTCCATTCTGGCATTTCACTCTGTTTTCTCCTATATTGATAGATGTATTTGGAACTCTAAATCAAACACGGTTTGTGCTAGCTTCTTGAAACTTGACACTGTAAAGCAGTTTCACATTCTAACTCTATGTTTTGTTTCCTTTTCATGTAGCCCTAAGCAGTGACTGGCGAGAAACACTTTCATTGAAAGGGGTTGCAAGCTTCCAAAAATTACGAGTCTCCAGAAATCTCAGCAAATATTTTTTTCACCCAAACTGGATGATACTTTCAGGTAATGATCAGTACACTAAGCCCACTTGGTTCCCCAAATTTCGTTCTTCTATGTTGAAGCGTTCGTTTCCAGTAACAGTTTGAATTTTGTCGTTTCACTCTGTTTTCTCCTATATTGATAGATGTATTTGGAACACTAAATCAAACACGGTTTGTGCTAGCTTCTTGAAACTTGACACAGTAAAGCAGTTTCACATTCTAACTCTATGTTTTGTTTCCTTTTCATGTAGCTTTAAGCAGTGACTGGCGAGAAACACTTTCATTGAAAGGGGTTGCAAGCTTCCAAAAATTACGAGTCTCCAGACATCTCAGCAAATATTTTTTCACCCAAACTGGATGATACTTTCAGGTAATGATCAGTACACTAAGCCCACTTGGTTCTCCAAATTTCATTCTTCTATGTTGAAGCGTTCGTTTCCAGTAACAGTTTCCATTCTGGCATTTCACTCTGTTTTCTCCTATATTGATAGATGTATTTGGAACTCTAAATCAAACACGGTTTGTGCTAGCTTCTTGAAACTTGACACAGTAAAGCAGTTTCACATTCTAACACTAAGTTTTGTTTCTTTTTCATGTAGCCCTAAGCAGTGACTGGCGAGAAACACTTTCATTGAAAGGGGTTGCAAGCTTCTAAAAATTACGAGTCTCCAGAAATCTCAGCAAATATTTTTTCACCCAAACTGCATGATACTTTCAGGTAATGATCAGTACACTAAGCCCACTTGGTTCCCCAAATTTCGTTCTTCTATGTTGAAGCGTTCGTTTCCAGTAACAGTTTGAATTTTTGCGTTTCACTCTGTTTTCTCCTATATTGATAGATGTATTTGGAACTCTAAATCAAACACGGTTGGTGCTAGCTTC
The DNA here is from genome assembly GCF_964194105.1 of Spermophilus citellus. Lineage (NCBI taxonomy): Eukaryota > Metazoa > Chordata > Mammalia > Rodentia > Sciuridae > Spermophilus > Spermophilus citellus. The sequence goes on along the minus strand of NC_138185.1, from coordinate 77,745,755 downwards.
TTGAAACTTGACACAGTAAAGCAGTTTCACATTCTAACTCTATGTTTTGTTTCCTTTTCATGTATCCCTAAGCAGTGACTGGCGAGAAACACTTTCATTGAAAGGGGTTGCAAGCTTCCAAAAATTACGAGTCTCCAGAAATCTCAGCAAATATTTTTTCACCCAAACTAGATGATACTTTCAGGTAATGATCAGTACACTAAGCCCTCTTGGTTCCCCAAATTTCGTTCTTCTATGTTGAAGCGTTCGTTTCCAGTAACAGTTTGAATTTTGTCGTTTCACTCTGTTTTCTCCTATATTGATAGATGTATTTGGAACTCTAAATCAAACACGGTTTGTGCTAGCTTCTTGAAACTTGACACAGTAAAGCAGTTTCACATTGTAACTCTATGTTTTGTTTCCTTTTCATGTAGCTTTAAGCAGTGACTGGCGAGAAACACTTTCATTGAAAGGGGTTGCAAGCTTCTAAAAATTACGAGTCTCCAGAAATCTCAGCAAATATTTTTTCACCCAAACTGGATGATACCTTCACGTAATGATCAGTACACTTGGCCCACTTGGTTCTCCAAATTTCATTCTTCTATGTTGAAGCGTTCGTTTCCAGTAACAGTTTCCATTCTGGCATTTCACTCTGTTTTCTCCTATATTGATAGATGTATTTGGAACTCTAAATCAAACACGGTTTGTGCTAGCTTCTTGAAACTTGACACAGTAAAGCAGTTTCACATTCTAACTCTATGTTTTGTTTCCTTTTCTTGTAGCCCTAAGCAGAGACTGGCGAGAAACACTTTCATTGAAAGGGGTTGCAAGCTTCTAAAAATTACGAGTCTCCAGAAATCTCAGCAAATATTTTTTCACCCAAACTGGATGATACTTTCAGGTAATGATCAGTACACTTGGCCCACTTGGTTCTCCATATTTCGTTCTTCTATGTTGAAGCGTTCGTTTACACTAACAGTTTCCACTCTGGCATTTCACTCTGTTTTCTCCTATATTGATAGATGTATTTGGAACACTAAATCAAACACGGTTTGTGCTAGCTTCTTGAAACTTGACACAGTAAAGCAGTTTCACATTCTAACTCTATGTTTTGTTTCTTTTTCATGTACCCTAAGCAGTGACTGGCGAGAAACACTTTCATTGAAAGGGGTTGCAAGCTTCCAAAAATTACGAGTCTCCAGAAATCTCAGCAAATATTTTTTCACCCAAACTGCATGATACTTTCAGGTAATGATCAGTACACTAAGCCCACTTGGTTCCCCAAATTTCGTTCTTCTATGTTGAAGCATTCGTTTCCAGTAACAGTTTGAATTTTTGCGTTTCACTCTGTTTTCTCCTATATTGATAGATGTATTTGGAACTCTAAATCAAACACGGTTTGTGCTAGCTTCTTGAAACTTGACACAGTAAAGCAGTTTCACATTCTAACTCTATGTTTTGTTTCCTTTTCATGTAGCCCTAAGCAGTGACTGGCGAGAAACACTTTCATTGAAAGGGGTTGCAAGCTTCTAAAAATTACGAGTCTCCAGAAATCTCAGCAAATATTTTTTCACCCAAACTGCATGATACTTTCAGGTAATGATCAGTACACTAAGCCCACTCGGTTCTCCAAATTTCATTCTATGTTGAAGCGTTCGTTTCCAGTAACAGTTTCCATTCTGGCATTTCACTCTGTTTTATCCTATATTGATAGATGTATTTGGAACTCTAAATCAAAGACGGTTTGTGCTAGCTTCTTGAAACTTGACACAGTAAAGCAGTTTCACATTCTAACTCTATGTTTTGTTTCCTTTTCTTGTAGCCCTAAGCAGAGACTGGCGAGAAACACTTTCATTAAAAGGGGTTGCAAGCTTCTAAAAATTACGAGTCTCCAGAAATCTCAGCAAATATTTTTTCACCCAAACTGGATGATACTTTCAGGTAATGATCAGTACACTTGGCCCACTTGGTTCTCCATATTTCGTTCTTCTATGTTGAAGCGTTCGTTTACACTAACAGTTTCCACTCTGGCATTTCACTCTGTTTTCTCCTATATTGATAGATGTATTTGGAACTCTAAATCAAACACGGTTTGTGCTAGCTTCTTGAAACTTGACACAGTAAAGCAGTTTCACATTCTAACTCTATGTTTTGTTTCTTTTTCATGTAGCCCTAAGCAGTGACTGGCGAGAAACACTTTCATTGAAAGGGGTTGCAAGTTTCCAAAAATTACGAGTCTCCAGAAATCTCAGCAAATATTTTTTCACCCAAACTGCATGATACTTTCAGGTAATGATCAGTACACTAAGCCCACTTGGTTCCCCAAATTTCGTTCTTCTATGTTGAAGCGTTCGTTTCCAGTAACAGTTTGAATTTTTGCGTTTCACTCTGTTTTCTCCTATATTGATAGATGTATTTGGAACTCTAAATCAAACACGGTTTGTGCTAGCTTCTTGAAACTTGACACAGTAAAGCAGTTTCACATTCTAACTCAATGTTTTGTTTCCTTTTCATGTAGCTTTAAGCAGTGACTGGCGAGAAACACTTTCATTGAAAGGGGTTGCAAGCTTCTAAAAATTACGAGTCTCCAGAAATCTCAGCAAATATTTTTTCACCCAAACTGGATGATACTTTCAGGTAATGATCAGTACACTTGGCCCACTTGGTTCTCCAAATTTCGTTCTTCTATGTTGAAGCGTTCGTTTCCAGTAACAGTTTCCATTCTGGCATTTCACTCTGTTTTCTCCTATATTGATAGATGTATTTGGAACTCTAAATCAAACACGGTTTGTGCTAGCTTCTTGAAACTTCACACAGTAAAGCAGTTTCACATTGTAACTCTATGTTTTGTTTCCTTTTCATGTAGCTTTAAGCAGTGACTGGCGAGAAACACTTTCATTGAAAGGGGTTGCAAGCTTCCAAAAATTACGAGTCTCCAGAAATCTCAGCAAATATTTTTTCACCCAAACTGGATGATACTTTCAGGTAATGATCAGTACACTAAGCCCACTTGGTTCTCCAAATTTCATTCTTCTATGTTGAAGCGTTCGTTTCCAGTAACAGTTTCCATTCTGGCATTTCACTCTGTTTTCTCCTATATTGATAGATGTATTTGGAACTCTAAATCAAACACGGTTTGTGCTAGCTTCTTGAAACTTGACACAGTAAAGCAGTTTCACATTCTTACTCTATGTTTTGTTTCCTTTTCATGTAGCCCTAAGCAGTGACTGGCGAGAAACACTTTCATTGAAAGGGGTTGCAAGCTTCCAAAAATTACGAGTCTCCAGAAATCTCAGCAAATATTTTTTCACCCAAACTGGATGATACTTTCAGGTAATGATCAGTACACTAAGCCCACTTGGTTCCCCAAATTTCGTTCTTCTATGTTGAAGCGTTCGTTTCCAGTAACAGTTTGAATTTTGTCGTTTCACTCTGTTTTCTCCTATATTGATAGATGTATTTGGAACACTAAATCAAACACGGTTTGTGCTAGCTTCTTGAAACTTGACACAGTAAAGCAGTTACACATTCTAACTCTATGTTTTGTTTCCTTTTCATGTAGCTTTAAGCAGTGACTGGCGAGAAACACCTTCATTGAAAGGGGTTGCAAGCTTCCAAAAATTACGAGTCTCCAGAAATCTCAGCAAATATTTTTTCACCCAAACTGTATGATACTTTCAGGTAATGATCAGTACACTAAGCCCACTCGGTTCTCCAAATTTCATTCTTCTATGTTGAAGCGTTCGTTTCCAGTAACAGTTTCCATTCTGGCATTTCACTCTGTTTTCTCCTATATTGATAGATGTATTTGGAACTCTAAATCAAACACGGTTTGTGCTAGCTTCTTGAAACTTGACACAGTAAAGCAGTTTCACATTCTAACTCTATGTTTTGTTTCCTTTTCATGTAGCCCTAAGCAGTGACTGGCGAGAAACACTTTCATTGAAAGGGGTTGCAAGCTTCCAAAAATTACGAGTCTCCAGAAATCTCAGCAAATATTTTTTCACCCAAACTAGATGATACTTTCAGGTAATGATCAGTACACTAAGCCCTCTTGGTTCCCCAAATTTCGTTCTTCTATGTTGAAGCGTTCGTTTACACTAACAGTTTCCACTCTGGCATTTCACTCTGTTTTCTCCTATATTGATAGATGTATTTGGAACACTAAATCAAACACGGTTTGTGCTAGCTTCTTGAAACTTGACACAGTAAAGCAGTTTCACATTCTAACTCTATGTTTTGTTTCTTTTTCATGTAGCCCTAAGCAGTGACTGGCGAGAAACACTTTCATTGAAAGGGGTTGCAAGCTTCCAAAAATTACGAGTCTCCAGAAATCTCAGCAAATATTTTTTCACCCAAACTGGATGATACTTTCAGGTAATGATCAGTACACTTGGCCCACTTGGTTCTCCAAATTTCGTTCTTCTATGTTGAAGCGTTCGTTTCCAGTAACAGTTTCCATTCTGGCATTTCACTCTGTTTTCTCCTATATTGATAGATGTATTTGGAACTCTAAATCAAACACGGTTTGTGCTAGCTTCTTGAAACTTCACACAGTAAAGCAGTTTCAAATTGTAACTCTATGTTTTGTTTCCTTTTCATGTAGCTTTAAGCAGTGACTGGCGAGAAACACTTTCATTGAAAGGGGTTGCAAGCTTCCAAAAATTACGAGTCTCCAGAAATCTCAGCAAATATTTTTTCACCCAAACTGGATGATACTTTCAGGTAATGATCAGCACACTAAGCCCACTTGGTTCTCCAAATTTCATTCTTCTATGTTGAAGCGTTCGTTTCCACTAACAGTTTCCATTCTGGCATTTCACTCTGTTTTCTCCTATATTGATAGATGTATTTGGAACTCTAAATCAAACACGGTTTGTGCTAGCTTCTTGAAACTTGACACAGTAAAGCAGTTTCACATTCTAACTCTATGTTTTGTTTCCTTTTCATGTAGCCCTAAGCAGTGACTGGCGAGAAACACTTTCATTGAAAGGGGTGCAAGCTTCCAAAAATTACGAGTCTCCAGAAATCTCAGCAAATATTTTTTCACCCAAACTGGATGATACTTTCAGGTAATGATCAGTACACTAAGCCCACTTGGTTCCCCAAATTTCGTTCTTCTATGTTGAAGCGTTCGTTTCCAGTAACAGTTTGAATTTTGTCGTTTCACTCTGTTTTCTCCTATATTGATAGATGTATTTGGAACACTAAATCAAACACGGTTTGTGCTAGCTTCTTGAAACTTGACACAGTAAAGCAGTTTCACATTCTAACTCTATGTTTTGTTTCCTTTTCATGTAGCTTTAAGCAGTGACTGGCGAGAAACACTTTCATTGAAAGGGGTTGCAAGCTTCCAAAAATTACGAGTCTCCAGAAATCTCAGCAAATATTTTTTCACCCAAACTGGATGATACTTTCAGGTAATGATCAGTACACTAAGCCCACTTGGTTCTCCAAATTTCATTCTTCTATGTTGAAGCGTTCGTTTCCAGTAACAGTTTCCATTCTGGCATTTCACTCTGTTTTCTCCTATATTGATAGATGTATTTGGAACTCTAAATCAAACACGGTTTGTGCTAGCTTCTTGAAACTTGACACAGTAAAGCAGTTTCACATTCTAACTCTATGTTTTGTTTCCTTTTCATGTATCCCTAAGCAGTGACTGGCGAGAAACACTTTCATTGAAAGGGGTTGCAAGCTTCCAAAAATTACGAGTCTCCAGAAATCTCAGCAAATATTTTTTCACCCAAACTAGATGATACTTTCAGGTAATGATCAGTACACTAAGCCCTCTTGGTTCCCCAAATTTCGTTCTTCTATGTTGAAGCGTTCGTTTCCAGTAACAGTTTGAATTTTGTCGTTTCACTCTGTTTTCTCCTATATTGATAGATGTATTTGGAACTCTAAATCAAACACGGTTTGTGCTAGCTTCTTGAAACTTGACACAGTAAAGCAGTTTCACATTGTAACTCTATGTTTTGTTTCCTTTTCATGTAGCTTTAAGCAGTGACTGGCGAGAAACACTTTCATTGAAAGGGGTTGCAAGCTTCTAAAAATTACGAGTCTCCAGAAATCTCAGCAAATATTTTTTCACCCAAACTGGATGATACCTTCACGTAATGATCAGTACACTAGGCCCACTTGGTTCTCCAAATTTCATTCTTCTATGTTGAAGCGTTCGTTTCCAGTAACAGTTTCCATTCTGGCATTTCACTCTGTTTTCTCCTATATTGATAGATGTATTTGGAACTCTAAATCAAACACGGTTTGTGCTAGCTTCTTGAAACTTGACACAGTAAAGCAGTTTCACATTCTAACTCTATGTTTTGTTTCCTTTTCTTGTAGCCCTAAGCAGAGACTGGCGAGAAACACTTTCATTGAAAGGGGTTGCAAGCTTCTAAAAATTACGAGTCTCCAGAAATCTCAGCAAATATTTTTTCACCCAAACTGGATGATACTTTCAGGTAATGATCAGTACACTTGGCCCACTTGGTTCTCCATATTTCGTTCTTCTATGTTGAAGCGTTCGTTTACACTAACAGTTTCCACTCTGGCATTTCACTCTGTTTTCTCCTATATTGATAGATGTATTTGGAACACTAAATCAAACACGGTTTGTGCTAGCTTCTTGAAACTTGACACAGTAAAGCAGTTTCACATTCTAACTCTATGTTTTGTTTCTTTTTCATGTACCCTAAGCAGTGACTGGCGAGAAACACTTTCATTGAAAGGGGTTGCAAGCTTCCAAAAATTACGAGTCTCCAGAAATCTCAGCAAATATTTTTTCACCCAAACTGCATGATACTTTCAGGTAATGATCAGTACACTAAGCCCACTTGGTTCCCCAAATTTCGTTCTTCTATGTTGAAGCATTCGTTTCCAGTAACAGTTTGAATTTTTGCGTTTCACTCTGTTTTCTCCTATATTGATAGATGTATTTGGAACTCTAAATCAAACACGGTTTGTGCTAGCTTCTTGAAACTTGACACAGTAAAGCAGTTTCACATTCTAACTCTATGTTTTGTTTCCTTTTCATGTAGCCCTAAGCAGTGACTGGCGAGAAACACTTTCATTGAAAGGGGTTGCAAGCTTCTAAAAATTACGAGTCTCCAGAAATCTCAGCAAATATTTTTTCACCCAAACTGCATGATACTTTCAGGTAATGATCAGTACACTAAGCCCACTCGGTTCTCCAAATTTCATTCTATGTTGAAGCGTTCGTTTCCAGTAACAGTTTCCATTCTGGCATTTCACTCTGTTTTATCCTATATTGATAGATGTATTTGGAACTCTAAATCAAAGACGGTTTGTGCTAGCTTCTTGAAACTTGACACAGTAAAGCAGTTTCACATTCTAACTCTATGTTTTGTTTCCTTTTCTTGTAGCCCTAAGCAGAGACTGGCGAGAAACACTTTCATTAAAAGGGGTTGCAAGCTTCTAAAAATTACGAGTCTCCAGAAATCTCAGCAAATATTTTTTCACCCAAACTGGATGATACTTTCAGGTAATGATCAGTACACTTGGCCCACTTGGTTCTCCATATTTCGTTCTTCTATGTTGAAGCGTTCGTTTACACTAACAGTTTCCACTCTGGCATTTCACTCTGTTTTCTCCTATATTGATAGATGTATTTGGAACTCTAAATCAAACACGGTTTGTGCTAGCTTCTTGAAACTTGACACAGTAAAGCAGTTTCACATTCTAACTCTATGTTTTGTTTCTTTTTCATGTAGCCCTAAGCAGTGACTGGCGAGAAACACTTTCATTGAAAGGGGTTGCAAGTTTCCAAAAATTACGAGTCTCCAGAAATCTCAGCAAATATTTTTTCACCCAAACTGCATGATACTTTCAGGTAATGATCAGTACACTAAGCCCACTTGGTTCCCCAAATTTCGTTCTTCTATGTTGAAGCGTTCGTTTCCAGTAACAGTTTGAATTTTTGCGTTTCACTCTGTTTTCTCCTATATTGATAGATGTATTTGGAACTCTAAATCAAACACGGTTTGTGCTAGCTTCTTGAAACTTGACACAGTAAAGCAGTTTCACATTCTAACTCTATGTTTTGTTTCCTTTTCATGTAGCTTTAAGCAGTGACTGGCGAGAAACACTTTCATTGAAAGGGGTTGCAAGCTTCTAAAAATTACGAGTCTCCAGAAATCTCAGCAAATATTTTTTCACCCAAACTGGATGATACTTTCAGGTAATGATCAGTACACTTGGCCCACTTGGTTCTCCAAATTTCGTTCTTCTATGTTGAAGCGTTCGTTTCCAGTAACAGTTTCCATTCTGGCATTTCACTCTGTTTTCTCCTATATTGATAGATGTATTTGGAACTCTAAATCAAACACGGTTTGTGCTAGCTTCTTGAAACTTCACACAGTAAAGCAGTTTCACATTGTAACTCTATGTTTTGTTTCCTTTTCATGTAGCTTTAAGCAGTGACTGGCGAGAAACACTTTCATTGAAAGGGGTTGCAAGCTTCCAAAAATTACGAGTCTCCAGAAATCTCAGCAAATATTTTTTCACCCAAACTGGATGATACTTTCAGGTAATGATCAGTACACTAAGCCCACTTGGTTCTCCAAATTTCATTCTTCTATGTTGAAGCGTTCGTTTCCAGTAACAGTTTCCATTCTGGCATTTCACTCTGTTTTCTCCTATATTGATAGATGTATTTGGAACTCTAAATCAAACACGGTTTGTGCTAGCTTCTTGAAACTTGACACAGTAAAGCAGTTTCACATTCTTACTCTATGTTTTGTTTCCTTTTCATGTAGCCCTAAGCAGTGACTGGCGAGAAACACTTTCATTGAAAGGGGTTGCAAGCTTCCAAAAATTACGAGTCTCCAGAAATCTCAGCAAATATTTTTTCACCCAAACTGGATGATACTTTCAGGTAATGATCAGTACACTAAGCCCACTTGGTTCCCCAAATTTTGTTCTTCTATGTTGAAGCGTTCGTTTCCAGTAACAGTTTGAATTTTGTCGTTTCACTCTGTTTTCTCCTATATTGATAGATGTATTTGGAACACTAAATCAAACACGGTTTGTGCTAGCTTCTTGAAACTTGACACAGTAAAGCAGTTACACATTCTAACTCTATGTTTTGTTTCCTTTTCATGTAGCTTTAAGCAGTGACTGGCGAGAAACACCTTCATTGAAAGGGGTTGCAAGCTTCCAAAAATTACGAGTCTCCAGAAATCTCAGCAAATATTTTTTCACCCAAACTGTATGATACTTTCAGGTAATGATCAGTACACTAAGCCCACTCGGTTCTCCAAATTTCATTCTTCTATGTTGAAGCGTTCGTTTCCAGTAACAGTTTCCATTCTGGCATTTCACTCTGTTTTCTCCTATATTGATAGATGTATTTGGAACTCTAAATCAAACACGGTTTGTGCTAGCTTCTTGAAACTTGACACAGTAAAGCAGTTTCACATTCTAACTCTATGTTTTGTTTCCTTTTCTTGTAGCCCTAAGCAGAGACTGGCGAGAAACACTTTCATTGAAAGGGGTTGCAAGCTTCTAAAAATTACGAGTCTCCAGAAATCTCAGCAAATATTTTTTCACCCAAACTGGATGATACTTTCAGGTAATGATCAGTACACTTGGCCCACTTGGTTCTCCATATTTCGTTCTTCTATGTTGAAGCGTTCGTTTACACTAACAGTTTCCACTCTGGCATTTCACTCTGTTTTCTCCTATATTGATAGATGTATTTGGAACTCTAAATCAAACACGGTTTGTGCTAGCTTCTTGAAACTTGACACAGTAAAGCAGTTTCACATTCTAACTCTATGTTTTGTTTCCTTTTCATGTAGCCCTAAGCAGTGACTGGCGAGAAACACTTTCATTGAAAGGGGTTGCAAGCTTCCAAAAATTACGAGTCTCCAGAAATCTCAGCAAATATTTTTTCACCCAAACTAGATGATACTTTCAGGTAATGATCAGTACACTAAGCCCTCTTGGTTCCCCAAATTTCGTTCTTCTATGTTGAAGCGTTCGTTTACACTAACAGTTTCCACTCTGGCATTTCACTCTGTTTTCTCCTATATTGATAGATGTATTTGGAACACTAAATCAAACACGGTTTGTGCTAGCTTCTTGAAACTTGACACAGTAAAGCAGTTTCACATTCTAACTCTATGTTTTGTTTCTTTTTCATGTAGCCCTAAGCAGTGACTGGCGAGAAACACTTTCATTGAAAGGGGTTGCAAGCTTCCAAAAATTACGAGTCTCCAGAAATCTCAGCAAATATTTTTTCACCCAAACTGGATGATACTTTCAGGTAATGATCAGTACACTTGGCCCACTTGGTTCTCCAAATTTCGTTCTTCTATGTTGAAGCGTTCGTTTCCAGTAACAGTTTCCATTCTGGCATTTCACTCTGTTTTCTCCTATATTGATAGATGTATTTGGAACTCTAAATCAAACACGGTTTGTGCTAGCTTCTTGAAACTTCACACAGTAAAGCAGTTTCAAATTGTAACTCTATGTTTTGTTTCCTTTTCATGTAGCTTTAAGCAGTGACTGGCGAGAAACACTTTCATTGAAAGGGGTTGCAAGCTTCCAAAAATTACGAGTCTCCAGAAATCTCAGCAAATATTTTTTCACCCAAACTGGATGATACTTTCAGGTAATGATCAGCACACTAAGCCCACTTGGTTCTCCAAATTTCATTCTTCTATGTTGAAGCGTTCGTTTCCAGTAACAGTTTCCATTCTGGCATTTCACTCTGTTTTCTCCTATATTGATAGATGTATTTGGAACTCTAAATCAAACACGGTTTGTGCTAGCTTCTTGAAACTTGACACAGTAAAGCAGTTTCACATTCTAACTCTATGTTTTGTTTCCTTTTCATGTAGCCCTAAGCAGTGACTGGCGAGAAACACTTTCATTGAAAGGGGTGCAAGCTTCCAAAAATTACGAGTCTCCAGAAATCTCAGCAAATATTTTTTCACCCAAACTGGATGATACTTTCAGGTAATGATCAGTACACTAAGCCCACTTGGTTCCCCAAATTTCGTTCTTCTATGTTGAAGCGTTCGTTTCCAGTAACAGTTTGAATTTTGTCGTTTCACTCTGTTTTCTCCTATATTGATAGATGTATTTGGAACACTAAATCAAACACGGTTTGTGCTAGCTTCTTGAAACTTGACACAGTAAAGCAGTTTCACATTCTAACTCTATGTTTTGTTTCCTTTTCATGTAGCTTTAAGCAGTGACTGGCGAGAAACACTTTCATTGAAAGGGGTTGCAAGCTTCCAAAAATTACGAGTCTCCAGAAATCTCAGCAAATATTTTTTCACCCAAACTGGATGATACTTTCAGGTAATGATCAGTACACTAAGCCCACTTGGTTCTCCAAATTTCATTCTTCTATGTTGAAGCGTTCGTTTCCAGTAACAGTTTCCATTCTGGCATTTCACTCTGTTTTCTCCTATATTGATAGATGTATTTGGAACTCTAAATCAAACACGGTTTGTGCTAGCTTCTTGAAACTTGACACAGTAAAGCAGTTTCACATTCTAACTCTATGTTTTGTTTCCTTTTCATGTAGCCCTAAGCAGTGACTGGCGAGAAACACTTTCATTGAAAGGGGTTGCAAGCTTCCAAAAATTACGAGTCTCCAGAAATCTCAGCAAATATTTTTTCACCCAAACTAGATGATACTTTCAGGTAATGATCAGTACACTAAGCCCTCTTGGTTCCCCAAATTTCGTTCTTCTATGTTGAAGCGTTCGTTTCCAGTAACAGTTTGAATTTTGTCGTTTCACTCTGTTTTCTCCTATATTGATAGATGTATTTGGAACTCTAAATCAAACACGGTTTGTGCTAGCTTCTTGAAACTTGACACAGTAAAGCAGTTTCACATTGTAACTCTATGTTTTGTTTCCTTTTCATGTAGCTTTAAGCAGTGACTGGCGAGAAACACTTTCATTGAAAGGGGTTGCAAGCTTCTAAAAATTACGAGTCTCCAGAAATCTCAGCAAATATTTTTTCACCCAAACTGGATGATACTTTCAGGTAATGATCAGTACACTTGGCCCACTTGGTTCTCCAAATTTCGTTCTTCTATGTTGAAGCGTTCGTTTCCAGTAACAGTTTCCATTCTGGCATTTCACTCTGTTTTCTCCTATATTGATAGATGTATTTGGAACTCTAAATCAAACACGGTTTGTGCTAGCTTCTTGAAACTTCACACAGTAAAGCAGTTTCACATTGTAACTCTATGTTTTGTTTCCTTTTCATGTAGCTTTAAGCAGTGACTGGCGAGAAACACTTTCATTGAAAGGGGTTGCAAGCTTCCAAAAATTACGAGTCTCCAGAAATCTCAGCAAATATTTTTTCACCCAAACTGGATGATACTTTCAGGTAATGATCAGTACACTAAGCCCACTTGGTTCTCCAAATTTCATTCTTCTATGTTGAAGCGTTCGTTTCCAGTAACAGTTTCCATTCTGGCATTTCACTCTGTTTTCTCCTATATTGATAGATGTATTTGGAACTCTAAATCAAACACGGTTTGTGCTAGCTTCTTGAAACTTGACACAGTAAAGCAGTTTCACATTCTTACTCTATGTTTTGTTTCCTTTTCATGTAGCCCTAAGCAGTGACTGGCGAGAAACACTTTCATTGAAAGGGGTTGCAAGCTTCCAAAAATTACGAGTCTCCAGAAATCTCAGCAAATATTTTTTCACCCAAACTGGATGATACTTTCAGGTAATGATCAGTACACTAAGCCCACTTGGTTCCCCAAATTTCGTTCTTCTATGTTGAAGCGTTCGTTTCCAGTAACAGTTTGAATTTTGTCGTTTCACTCTGTTTTCTCCTATATTGATAGATGTATTTGGAACACTAAATCAAACACGGTTTGTGCTAGCTTCTTGAAACTTGACACAGTAAAGCAGTTACACATTCTAACTCTATGTTTTGTTTCCTTTTCATGTAGCTTTAAGCAGTGACTGGCGAGAAACACCTTCATTGAAAGGGGTTGCAAGCTTCCAAAAATTACGAGTCTCCAGAAATCTCAGCAAATATTTTTTCACCCAAACTGGATGATACTTTCAGGTAATGATCAGTACACTAAGCCCACTCGGTTCTCCAAATTTCATTCTTCTATGTTGAAGCGTTCGTTTCCAGTAACAGTTTCCATTCTGGCATTTCACTCTGTTTTCTCCTATATTGATAGATGTATTTGGAACTCTAAATCAAACACGGTTTGTGCTAGCTTCTTGAAACTTGACACAGTAAAGCAGTTTCACATTCTAACTCTATGTTTTGTTTCCTTTTCTTGTAGCCCTAAGCAGAGACTGGCGAGAAACACTTTCATTGAAAGGGGTTGCAAGCTTCTAAAAATTACGAGTCTCCAGAAATCTCAGCAAATATTTTTTCACCCAAACTGGATGATACTTTCAGGTAATGATCAGTACACTTGGCCCACTTGGTTCTCCATATTTCCTTCTTCTATGTTGAAGCGTTCGTTTACACTAACAGTTTCCACTCTGGCATTTCACTCTGTTTTCTCCTATATTGATAGATGTATTTGGAACTCTAAATCAAACACGGTTTGTGCTAGCTTCTTGAAACTTGACACAGTAAAGCAGTTTCACATTCTAACTCTATGTTTTGTTTCTTTTTCATGTAGCCCTAAGCAGTGACTGGCGAGAAACACTTTCATTGAAAGGGGTTGCAAGCTTCCAAAAATTACGAGTCTCCAGAAATCTCAGCAAATATTTTCTCACCCAAACTGGATGATACTTTCAGGTAATGATCAGTACACTAAGCCCACTTGGTTCCCCAAATTTCGTTCTTCTATGTTGAAGCGTTCGTTTCCAGTAACAGTTTGAATTTTTGCGTTTCACTCTGTTTTCTCCTATATTGATAGATGTATTTGGAACTCTAAATCAAACACGGTTTGTGCTAGCTTCTTGAAACTTGACACAGTAAAGCAGTTTCACATTCTAACTCTATGTTTTGTTTCCTTTTCATGTAGCCCTAAGCAGTGACTGGCGAGAAACACTTTCATTGAAAGGGGTTGCAAGCTTCCAAAAATTACGAGTCTCCAGAAATCTCAGCAAATATTTTTTCACCCAAACTAGATGATACTTTCAGGTAATGATCAGTACACTAAGCCCTCTTGGTTCCCCAAATTTCGTTCTTCTATGTTGAAGCGTTCGTTTACACTAACAGTTTCCACTCTGGCATTTCACTCTGTTTTCTCCTATATTGATAGATGTATTTGGAACACTAAATCAAACACGGTTTGTGCTAGCTTCTTGAAACTTGACACAGTAAAGCAGTTTCACATTCTAACTCTATGTTTTGTTTCTTTTTCATGTAGCCCTAAGCAGTGACTGGCGAGAAACACTTTCATTGAAAGGGGTTGCAAGCTTCCAAAAATTACGAGTCTCCAGAAATCTCAGCAAATATTTTTTCACCCAAACTGGATGATACTTTCAGGTAATGATCAGTACACTTGGCCCACTTGGTTCTCCAAATTTCGTTCTTCTATGTTGAAGCGTTCGTTTCCAGTAACAGTTTCCATTCTGGCATTTCACTCTGTTTTCTCCTATATTGATAGATGTATTTGGAACTCTAAATCAAACACGGTTTGTGCTAGCTTCTTGAAACTTCACACAGTAAAGCAGTTTCACATTGTAACTCTATGTTTTGTTTCCTTTTCATGTAGCTTTAAGCAGTGACTGGCGAGAAACACTTTCATTGAAAGGGGTTGCAAGCTTCCAAAAATTACGAGTCTCCAGAAATCTCAGCAAATATTTTTTCACCCAAACTGGATGATACTTTCAGGTAATGATCAGCACACTAAGCCCTCTTGGTTCCCCAAATTTCGTTCTTCTATGTTGAAGCGTTCGTTTCCAGTAACAGTTTCCATTCTGGCATTTCACTCTGTTTTCTCCTATATTGATAGATGTATTTGGAACTCTAAATCAAACACGGTTTGTGCTAGCTTCTTGAAACTTGACACAGTAAAGCAGTTTCACATTCTAACTCTATGTTTTGTTTCCTTTTCATGTAGCCCTAAGCAGTGACTGGCGAGAAACACTTTCATTGAAAGGGGTTGCAAGCTTCCAAAAATTACGAGTCTCCAGAAATCTCAGCAAATATTTTTTCACCCAAACTGGATGATACTTTCAGGTAATGATCAGTACACTAAGCCCACTTGGTTCCCCAAATTTCGTTCTTCTATGTTGAAGCGTTCGTTTCCAGTAACAGTTTGAATTTTGTCGTTTCACTCTGTTTTCTCCTATATTGATAGATGTATTTGGAACACTAAATCAAACACGGTTTGTGCTAGCTTCTTGAAACTTGACACAGTAAAGCAGTTTCACATTCTAACTCTATGTTTTGTTTCCTTTTCATGTAGCTTTAAGCAGTGACTGGCGAGAAACACTTTCATTGAAAGGGGTTGCAAGCTTCCAAAAATTACGAGTCTCCAGAAATCTCAGCAAATATTTTTTCACCCAAACTGGATGATACTTTCAGGTAATGATCAGTACACTAAGCCCACTTGGTTCTCCAAATTTCATTCTTCTATGTTGAAGCGTTCGTTTCCAGTAACAGTTTCCATTCTGGCATTTCACTCTGTTTTCTCCTATATTGATAGATGTATTTGGAACTCTAAATCAAACACGGTTTGTGCTAGCTTCTTGAAACTTGACACAGTAAAGCAGTTTCACATTCTAACTCTATGTTTTGTTTCTTTTTCATGTAGCCCTAAGCAGTGACTGGCGAGAAACACTTTCATTGAAAGGGGTTGCAAGCTTCCAAAAATTACGAGTCTCCAGAAATCTCAGCAAATATTTTTTCACCCAAACTGCATGATACTTTCAGGTAATGATCAGTACACTAAGCCCACTTGGTTCCCCAAATTTCGTTCTTCTATGTTGAAGCGTTCGTTTCCAGTAACAGTTTGAATTTTTGCGTTTCACTCTGTTTTCTCCTATATTGATAGATGTATTTGGAACTCTAAATCAAACACGGTTTGTGCTAGCTTCTTGAAACTTGACACAGTAAAGCAGTTTCACATTCTAACTCTATGTTTTGTTTCCTTTTCATGTAGCCCTAAGCAGTGACTGGCGAGAAACACTTTCATTGAAAGGGGTTGCAAGCTTCCAAAAATTACGAGTCTCCAGAAATCTCAGCAAATATTTTTTCACCCAAACTAGATGATACTTTCAGGTAATGATCAGTACACTAAGCCCTCTTGGTTCCCCAAATTTCGTTCTTCTATGTTGAAGCGTTCGTTTACACTAACAGTTTCCAGTCTGGCATTTCACTCTGTTTTCTCCTATATTGATAGATGTATTTGGAACACTAAATCAAACACGGTTTGTGCTAGCTTCTTGAAACTTGACACAGTAAAGCAGTTTCACATTCTAACTCTATGTTTTGTTTCCTTTTCATGTAGCCCTAAGCAGTGACTGGCGAGAAACACTTTCATTGAAAGGGGTTGCAAGCTTCCAAAAATTACGAGTCTCCAGAAATCTCAGCAAATATTTTTTCACCCAAACTGGATGATACTTTCAGGTAATGATCAGTACACTTGGCCCACTTGGTTCTCCAAATTTCGTTCTTCTATGTTGAAGCGTTCGTTTCCAGTAACAGTTTCCATTCTGGCATTTCACTCTGTTTTCTCCTATATTGATAGATGTATTTGGAACTCTAAATCAAACACGGTTTGTGCTAGCTTCTTGAAACTTCACACAGTAAAGCAGTTTCACATTGTAACTCTATGTTTTGTTTCCTTTTCATGTAGCTTTAAGCAGTGACTGGCGAGAAACACTTTCATTGAAAGGGGTTGCAAGCTTCCAAAAATTACGAGTCTCCAGAAATCTCAGCAAATATTTTTTCACCCAAACTGGATGATACTTTCAGGTAATGATCAGCACACTAAGCCCACTTGGTTCTCCAAATTTCATTCTTCTATGTTGAAGCGTTCGTTTCCAGTAACAGTTTCCATTCTGGCATTTCACTCTGTTTTCTCCTATATTGATAGATGTATTTGGAACTCTAAATCAAACACGGTTTGTGCTAGCTTCTTGAAACTTGACACAGTAAAGCAGTTTCATATTCTAACTCTATGTTTTGTTTCCTTTTCATGTAGCCCTAAGCAGTGACTGGCGAGAAACACTTTCATTGAAAGGGGTTGCAAGCTTCCAAAAATTACGAGTCTCCAGAAATCTCAGCAAATATTTTTTCACCCAAACTGGATGATACTTTCAGGTAATGATCAGTACACTAAGCCCACTTGGTTCCCCAAATTTCGTTCTTCTATGTTGAAGCGTTCGTTTCCAGTAACAGTTTGAATTTTGTCGTTTCACTCTGTTTTCTCCTATATTGATAGATGTATTTGGAACACTAAATCAAACACGGTTTGTGCTAGCTTCTTGAAACTTGACACAGTAAAGCAGTTTCACATTCTAACTCTATGTTTTGTTTCCTTTTCATGTAGCTTTAAGCAGTGACTGGCGAGAAACACTTTCATTGAAAGGGGTTGCAAGCTTCCAAAAATTACGAGTCTCCAGAAATCTCAGCAAATATTTTTTCACCCAAACTGGATGATACTTTCAGGTAATGATCAGTACACTAAGCCCACTTGGTTCTCCAAATTTCATTCTTCTATGTTGAAGCGTTCGTTTCCAGTAACAGTTTCCATTCTGGCATTTCACTCTGTTTTCTCCTATATTGATAGATGTATTTGGAACTCTAAATCAAACACGGTTTGTGCTAGCTTCTTGAAACTTGACACAGTAAAGCAGTTTCACATTCTAACTCTATGTTTTGTTTCTTTTTCATGTAGCCCTAAGCAGTGACTGGCGAGAAACACTTTCATTGAAAGGGGTTGCAAGCTTCTAAAAATTACGAGTCTCCAGAAATCTCAGCAAATATTTTTTCACCCAAACTGCATGATACTTTCAGGTAATGATCAGTACACTAAGCCCACTTGGTTCCCCAAATTTCGTTCTTCTATGTTGAAGCGTTCGTTTCCAGTAACAGTTTGAATTTTTGCGTTTCACTCTGTTTTCTCCTATATTGATAGATGTATTTGGAACTCTAAATCAAACACGGTTTGTGCTAGCTTCTTGAAACTTGACACAGTAAAGCAGTTTCACATTCTAACTCTATGTTTTGTTTCCTTTTCATGTAGCCCTAAGCAGTGACTGGCGAGAAACACTTTCATTGAAAGGGGTTGCAAGCTTCCAAAAATTACGAGTCTCCAGAAATCTCAGCAAATATTTTTTCACCCAAACTAGATGATACTTTCAGGTAATGATCAGTACACTAAGCCGTCTTGGTTCCCCAAATTTCGTTCTTCTATGTTGAAGCGTTCGTTTCCAGTAACAGTTTGAATTTTGTCGTTTCACTCTGTTTTCTCGTATATTGATAGATGTATTTGGAACTCTAAATCAAACACGGTTTGTGCTAGCTTCTTGAAACTTGACACAGTAAAGCAGTTTCACATTGTAACTCTATGTTTTGTTTCCTTTTCATGTAGCTTTAAGCAGTGACTGGCGAGAAACACTTTCATTGAAAGGGGTTGCAAGCTTCTAAAAATTACGAGTCTCCAGAAATCTCAGCAAATATTTTTTCACCCAAACTGGATGATACCTTCACGTAATGATCAGTACACTTGGCCCACTTGGTTCTCCAAATTTCATTCTTCTATTTTGAAGCGTTCGTTTCCAGTAACAGTTTCCATTCTGGCATTTCACTCTGTTTTCTCCTATATTGATAGATGTATTTGGAACTCTAAATCAAACACGGTTTGTGCTAGCTTCTTGAAACTTGACACAGTAAAGCAGTTTCACATTCTAACTCTATGTTTTGTTTCCTTTTCTTGTAGCCCTAAGCAGAGACTGGCGAGAAACACTTTCATTGAAAGGGGTTGCAAGCTTCCAAAAATTACGAGTCTCCAGAAATCTCAGCAAATATTTTTTCACCCAAACTGGATGATACTTTCAGGTAATGATCAGTACACTTGGCCCACTTGGTTCTCCATATTTCGTTCTTCTATGTTGAAGCGTTCGTTTACACTAACAGTTTCCACTCTGGCATTTCACTCTGTTTTCTCCTATATTGATAGATGTATTTGGAACACTAAATCAAACACGGTTTGTGCTAGCTTCTTGAAACTTGACACAGTAAAGCAGTTTCACATTCTAACTCTATGTTTTGTTTCTTTTTCATGTAGCCCTAAGCAGTGACTGGCGAGAAACACTTTCATTGAAAGGGGTTGCAAGCTTCCAAAAATTACGAGTCTCCAGAAATCTCAGCAAATATTTTTTCACCCAAACTGCATGATACTTTCAGGTAATGATCAGTACACTAAGCCCACTCGGTTCTCCAAATTTCATTCTATGTTGAAGCGTTCGTTTCCAGTAACAGTTTCCATTCTGGCATTTCACTCTGTTTTCTCGTATATTGATAGATGTATTTGGAACTCTAAATCAAACACGGTTTGTGCTAGCTTCTTGAAACTTGACACAGTAAAGCAGTTTCACATTCTAACTCTATGTTTTGTTTCCTTTTCTTGTAGCCCTAAGCAGAGACTGGCGAGAAACACTTTCATTGAAAGGGGTTGCAAGCTTCCAAAAATTACGAGGCTCCAGAAATCTCAGCAAATATTTTTTCACCCAAACTGGATGATACTTTCAGGTAATGATCAGTACACTAAGCCCACTTGGTTCCCCAAATTTCGTTCTTCTATGTTGAAGCGTTCGTTTCCAGTAACAGTTTGAATTTTGTCGTTTCACTCTGTTTTCTCCTATATTGATAGATGTATTTGGAACACTAAATCAAACACGGTTTGTGCTAGCTTCTTGAAACTTGACACAGTAAAGCAGTTACACATTCTAACTCTATGTTTTGTTTCCTTTTCATGTAGCTTTAAGCAGTGACTGGCGAGAAACACCTTCATTGAAAGGGGTTGCAAGCTTCCAAAAATTACGAGTCTCCAGAAATCTCAGCAAATATTTTTTCACCCAAACTGGATGATACTTTCAGGTAATGATCAGTACACTAAGCCCACTCGGTTCTCCAAATTTCATTCTTCTATGTTGAAGCGTTCGTTTACACTAACAGTTTCCACTCTGGCATTTCACTCTGTTTTCTCCTATATTGATAGATGTATTTGGAACTCTAAATCAAACACGGTTTGTGCTAGCTTCTTGAAACTTGACACAGTAAAGCAGTTTCACATTCTAACTCTATGTTTTGTTTCTTTTTCATGTAGCCCTAAGCAGTGACTGGCGAGAAACACTTTCATTGAAAGGGGTTGCAAGCTTCCAAAAATTACGAGTCTCCAGAAATCTCAGCAAATATTTTCTCACCCAAACTGGATGATACTTTCAGGTAATGATCAGTACACTAAGCCCACTTGGTTCCCCAAATTTCGTTCTTCTATGTTGAAGCGTTCGTTTCCAGTAACAGTTTGAATTTTTGCGTTTCACTCTGTTTTCTCCTATATTGATAGATGTATTTGGAACTCTAAATCAAACACGGTTTGTGCTAGCTTCTTGAAACTTGACACAGTAAAGCAGTTTCACATTCTAACTCTATGTTTTGTTTCCTTTTCATGTAGCCCTAAGCAGTGACTGGCGAGAAACACTTTCATTGAAAGGGGTTGCAAGCTTCCAAAAATTACGAGTCTCCAGAAATCTCAGCAAATATTTTTTCACCCAAACTAGATGATACTTTCAGGTAATGATCAGTACACTAAGCCCTCTTGGTTCCCCAAATTTCGTTCTTCTATGTTGAAGCGTTCGTTTACACTAACAGTTTCCACTCTGGCATTTCACTCTGTTTTCTCCTATATTGATAGATGTATTTGGAACACTAAATCAAACACGGTTTGTGCTAGCTTCTTGAAACTTGACACAGTAAAGCAGTTTCACATTCTAACTCTATGTTTTGTTTCTTTTTCATGTAGCCCTAAGCAGTGACTGGCGAGAAACACTTTCATTGAAAGGGGTTGCAAGCTTCCAAAAATTACGAGTCTCCAGAAATCTCAGCAAATATTTTTTCACCCAAACTGGATGATACTTTCAGGTAATGATCAGTACACTTGGCCCACTTGGTTCTCCAAATTTCGTTCTTCTATGTTGAAGCGTTCGTTTCCAGTAACAGTTTCCATTCTGGCATTTCACTCTGTTTTCTCCTATATTGATAGATGTATTTGGAACTCTAAATCAAACACGGTTTGTGCTAGCTTCTTGAAACTTCACACAGTAAAGCAGTTTCACATTGTAACTCTATGTTTTGTTTCCTTTTCATGTAGCTTTAAGCAGTGACTGGCGAGAAACACTTTCATTGAAAGGGGTTGCAAGCTTCCAAAAATTACGAGTCTCCAGAAATCTCAGCAAATATTTTTTCACCCAAACTGGATGATACTTTCAGGTAATGATCAGCACACTAAGTCCTCTTGGTTCCCCAAATTTCGTTCTTCTATGTTGAAGCGTTCGTTTCCAGTAACAGTTTCCATTCTGGCATTTCACTCTGTTTTCTCCTATATTGATAGATGTATTTGGAACTCTAAATCAAACACGGTTTGTGCTAGCTTCTTGAAACTTG
The DNA here is from genome assembly GCF_964194105.1 of Spermophilus citellus. Classification (NCBI taxonomy): domain Eukaryota; kingdom Metazoa; phylum Chordata; class Mammalia; order Rodentia; family Sciuridae; genus Spermophilus; species Spermophilus citellus. The sequence goes on along the minus strand of NC_138185.1, from coordinate 77,724,182 downwards.
ACACAGTAAAGCAGTTTCACATTCTAACTCTATGTTTTGTTTCCTTTTCATGTAGCCCTAAGCAGTGACTGGCGAGAAACACTTTCATTGAAAGGGGTTGCAAGCTTCCAAAAATTACGAGTCTCCAGAAATCTCAGCAAATATTTTTTCACCCAAACTGGATGATACTTTCAGGTAATGATCAGTACACTAAGCCCACTTGGTTCCCCAAATTTCGTTCTTCTATGTTGAAGCGTTCGTTTCCAGTAACAGTTTGAATTTTGTCGTTTCACTCTGTTTTCTCCTATATTGATAGATGTATTTGGAACACTAAATCAAACACGGTTTGTGCTAGCTTCTTGAAACTTGACACAGTAAAGCAGTTTCACATTCTAACTCTATGTTTTGTTTCCTTTTCATGTAGCTTTAAGCAGTGACTGGCGAGAAACACTTTCATTGAAAGGGGTTGCAAGCTTCCAAAAATTACGAGTCTCCAGAAATCTCAGCAAATATTTTTTCACCCAAACTGGATGATACTTTCAGGTAATGATCAGTACACTAAGCCCACTTGGTTCTCCAAATTTCATTCTTCTATGTTGAAGCGTTCGTTTCCAGTAACAGTTTCCATTCTGGCATTTCACTCTGTTTTCTCCTATATTGATAGATGTATTTGGAACTCTAAATCAAACACGGTTTGTGCTAGCTTCTTGAAACTTGACACAGTAAAGCAGTTTCACATTCTAACTCTATGTTTTGTTTCTTTTTCATGTAGCCCTAAGCAGTGACTGGCGAGAAACACTTTCATTGAAAGGGGTTGCAAGCTTCCAAAAATTACGAGTCTCCAGAAATCTCAGCAAATATTTTTTCACCCAAACTGCATGATACTTTCAGGTAATGATCAGTACACTAAGCCCACTTGGTTCCCCAAATTTCGTTCTTCTATGTTGAAGCGTTCGTTTCCAGTAACAGTTTGAATTTTTGCGTTTCACTCTGTTTTCTCCTATATTGATAGATGTATTTGGAACTCTAAATCAAACACGGTTTGTGCTAGCTTCTTGAAACTTGACACAGTAAAGCAGTTTCACATTCTAACTCTATGTTTTGTTTCCTTTTCATGTAGCCCTAAGCAGTGACTGGCGAGAAACACTTTCATTGAAAGGGGTTGCAAGCTTCCAAAAATTACGAGTCTCCAGAAATCTCAGCAAATATTTTTTCACCCAAACTAGATGATACTTTCAGGTAATGATCAGTACACTAAGCCCTCTTGGTTCCCCAAATTTCGTTCTTCTATGTTGAAGCGTTCGTTTACACTAACAGTTTCCAGTCTGGCATTTCACTCTGTTTTCTCCTATATTGATAGATGTATTTGGAACACTAAATCAAACACGGTTTGTGCTAGCTTCTTGAAACTTGACACAGTAAAGCAGTTTCACATTCTAACTCTATGTTTTGTTTCCTTTTCATGTAGCCCTAAGCAGTGACTGGCGAGAAACACTTTCATTGAAAGGGGTTGCAAGCTTCCAAAAATTACGAGTCTCCAGAAATCTCAGCAAATATTTTTTCACCCAAACTGGATGATACTTTCAGGTAATGATCAGTACACTTGGCCCACTTGGTTCTCCAAATTTCGTTCTTCTATGTTGAAGCGTTCGTTTCCAGTAACAGTTTCCATTCTGGCATTTCACTCTGTTTTCTCCTATATTGATAGATGTATTTGGAACTCTAAATCAAACACGGTTTGTGCTAGCTTCTTGAAACTTCACACAGTAAAGCAGTTTCACATTGTAACTCTATGTTTTGTTTCCTTTTCATGTAGCTTTAAGCAGTGACTGGCGAGAAACACTTTCATTGAAAGGGGTTGCAAGCTTCCAAAAATTACGAGTCTCCAGAAATCTCAGCAAATATTTTTTCACCCAAACTGGATGATACTTTCAGGTAATGATCAGCACACTAAGCCCACTTGGTTCTCCAAATTTCATTCTTCTATGTTGAAGCGTTCGTTTCCAGTAACAGTTTCCATTCTGGCATTTCACTCTGTTTTCTCCTATATTGATAGATGTATTTGGAACTCTAAATCAAACACGGTTTGTGCTAGCTTCTTGAAACTTGACAGAGTAAAGCAGTTTCACATTCTAACTCTATGTTTTGTTTCCTTTTCATGTAGCCCTAAGCAGTGACTGGCGAGAAACACTTTCATTGAAAGGGGTTGCAAGCTTCCAAAAATTACGAGTCTCCAGAAATCTCAGCAAATATTTTTTCACCCAAACTGGATGATACTTTCAGGTAATGATCAGTACACTAAGCCCACTTGGTTCCCCAAATTTCGTTCTTCTATGTTGAAGCGTTCGTTTCCAGTAACAGTTTGAATTTTGTCGTTTCACTCTGTTTTCTCCTATATTGATAGATGTATTTGGAACACTAAATCAAACACGGTTTGTGCTAGCTTCTTGAAACTTGACACAGTAAAGCAGTTTCACATTCTAACTCTATGTTTTGTTTCCTTTTCATGTAGCTTTAAGCAGTGACTGGCGAGAAACACTTTCATTGAAAGGGGTTGCAAGCTTCCAAAAATTACGAGTCTCCAGAAATCTCAGCAAATATTTTTTCACCCAAACTGGATGATACTTTCAGGTAATGATCAGTACACTAAGCCCACTTGGTTCTCCAAATTTCATTCTTCTATGTTGAAGCGTTCGTTTCCAGTAACAGTTTCCATTCTGGCATTTCACTCTGTTTTCTCCTATATTGATAGATGTATTTGGAACTCTAAATCAAACACGGTTTGTGCTAGCTTCTTGAAACTTGACACAGTAAAGCAGTTTCACATTCTAACTCTATGTTTTGTTTCTTTTTCATGTAGCCCTAAGCAGTGACTGGCGAGAAACACTTTCATTGAAAGGGGTTGCAAGCTTCTAAAAATTACGAGTCTCCAGAAATCTCAGCAAATATTTTTTCACCCAAACTGCATGATACTTTCAGGTAATGATCAGTACACTAAGCCCACTTGGTTCCCCAAATTTCGTTCTTCTATGTTGAAGCGTTCGTTTCCAGTAACAGTTTGAATTTTTGCGTTTCACTCTGTTTTCTCCTATATTGATAGATGTATTTGGAACTCTAAATCAAACACGGTTTGTGCTAGCTTCTTGAAACTTGACACAGTAAAGCAGTTTCACATTCTAACTCTATGTTTTGTTTCCTTTTCATGTAGCCCTAAGCAGTGACTGGCGAGAAACACTTTCATTGAAAGGGGTTGCAAGCTTCCAAAAATTACGAGTCTCCAGAAATCTCAGCAAATATTTTTTCACCCAAACTAGATGATACTTTCAGGTAATGATCAGTACACTAAGCCGTCTTGGTTCCCCAAATTTCGTTCTTCTATGTTGAAGCGTTCGTTTCCAGTAACAGTTTGAATTTTGTCGTTTCACTCTGTTTTCTCGTATATTGATAGATGTATTTGGAACTCTAAATCAAACACGGTTTGTGCTAGCTTCTTGAAACTTGACACAGTAAAGCAGTTTCACATTGTAACTCTATGTTTTGTTTCCTTTTCATGTAGCTTTAAGCAGTGACTGGCGAGAAACACTTTCATTGAAAGGGGTTGCAAGCTTCTAAAAATTACGAGTCTCCAGAAATCTCAGCAAATATTTTTTCACCCAAACTGGATGATACCTTCACGTAATGATCAGTACACTTGGCCCACTTGGTTCTCCAAATTTCATTCTTCTATGTTGAAGCGTTCGTTTCCAGTAACAGTTTCCATTCTGGCATTTCACTCTGTTTTCTCCTATATTGATAGATGTATTTGGAACTCTAAATCAAACACGGTTTGTGCTAGCTTCTTGAAACTTGACACAGTAAAGCAGTTTCACATTCTAACTCTATGTTTTGTTTCCTTTTCTTGTAGCCCTAAGCAGAGACTGGCGAGAAACACTTTCATTGAAAGGGGTTGCAAGCTTCCAAAAATTACGAGTCTCCAGAAATCTCAGCAAATATTTTTTCACCCAAACTGGATGATACTTTCAGGTAATGATCAGTACACTTGGCCCACTTGGTTCTCCATATTTCGTTCTTCTATGTTGAAGCGTTCGTTTACACTAACAGTTTCCACTCTGGCATTTCACTCTGTTTTCTCCTATATTGATAGATGTATTTGGAACACTAAATCAAACACGGTTTGTGCTAGCTTCTTGAAACTTGACACAGTAAAGCAGTTTCACATTCTAACTCTATGTTTTGTTTCTTTTTCATGTAGCCCTAAGCAGTGACTGGCGAGAAACACTTTCATTGAAAGGGGTTGCAAGCTTCCAAAAATTACGAGTCTCCAGAAATCTCAGCAAATATTTTTTCACCCAAACTGCATGATACTTTCAGGTAATGATCAGTACACTAAGCCCACTCGGTTCTCCAAATTTCATTCTATGTTGAAGCGTTCGTTTCCAGTAACAGTTTCCATTCTGGCATTTCACTCTGTTTTCTCGTATATTGATAGATGTATTTGGAACTCTAAATCAAACACGGTTTGTGCTAGCTTCTTGAAACTTGACACAGTAAAGCAGTTTCACATTCTAACTCTATGTTTTGTTTCCTTTTCTTGTAGCCCTAAGCAGAGACTGGCGAGAAACACTTTCATTGAAAGGGGTTGCAAGCTTCTAAAAATTACGAGTCTCCAGAAATCTCAGCAAATATTTTTTCACCCAAACTGGATGATACTTTCAGGTAATGATCAGTACACTTGGCCCACTTGGTTCTCCATATTTCGTTCTCTATGTTGAAGCGTTCGTTTACACTAACAGTTTCCACTCTGGCATTTCACTCTGTTTTCTCCTATATTGATAGATGTATTTGGAACTCTAAATCAAACACGGTTTGTGCTAGCTTCTTGAAACTTGACACAGTAAAGCAGTTTCACATTCTAACTCTATGTTTTGTTTCTTTTTCATGTAGCCCTAAGCAGTGACTGGCGAGAAACACTTTCATTGAAAGGGGTTGCAAGCTTCCAAAAATTACGAGTCTCCAGAAATCTCAGCAAATATTTTTTCACCCAAACTGCATGATACTTTCAGGTAATGATCAGTACACTAAGCCCACTTGGTTCCCCAAATTTCGTTCTTCTATGTTGAAGCGTTCGTTTCCAGTAACAGTTTGAATTTTTGCGTTTCACTCTGTTTTCTCCTATATTGATAGATGTATTTGGAACTCTAAATCAAACACGGTTTGTGCTAGCTTCTTGAAACTTGACACAGTAAAGCAGTTTCACATTCTAACTCTATGTTTTGTTTCCTTTTCATGTAGCCCTAAGCAGTGACTGGCGAGAAACACTTTCATTGAAAGGGGTTGCAAGCTTCCAAAAATTACGAGTCTCCAGAAATCTCAGCAAATATTTTTTCACCCAAACTAGATGATAGTTTCAGGTAATGATCAGTACACTAAGCCCTCTTGGTTCCCCAAATTTCGTTCTTCTATGTTGAAGCGTTCGTTTCCAGTAACAGTTTGAATTTTGTCGTTTCACTCTGTTTTCTCCTATATTGATAGATGTATTTGGAACTCTAAATCAAACACGGTTTGTGCTAGCTTCTTGAAACTTGACACAGTAAAGCAGTTTCACATTGTAACTCTATGTTTTGTTTCCTTTTCATGTAGCTTTAAGCAGTGACTGGCGAGAAACACCTTCATTGAAAGGGGTTGCAAGCTTCCAAAAATTACAAGTCTCCAGAAATCTCAGCAAATATTTTTTCACCCAAACTGGATGATACTTGCAGGTAATGATCAGTACACTAAGCCCACTCTTTTCCAAATTTCATTCTTCTACGTTGAAGCGTTCGTTTCCAGTAACAGTTTCCATTCTGGCATTTCACTCTGTTTTCTCCTATATTGATAGATGTATTTGGAACTCTAAATCAAACACGGTTTGTGCTAGCTTCTTGAAACTTGACACAGTAAAGCAGTTTCACATTCTAACTCTATGTTTTGTTTCCTTTTCTTGTAGCCCTAAGCAGAGACTGGCGAGAAACACTTTCATTGAAAGGGGTTGCAAGCTTCTAAAAATTACGAGTCTCCAGAAATCTCAGCAAATATTTTTTCACCCAACCTGGATGATACTTTCAGGTAATGATCAGTGCACTAAGCCCACTTGGTTCTCCAAATTTCGTTCTTCTATGTTGAAGCGTTCGTTTCCAGTAACAGTTTCCATTCTGGCATTTCACTCTGTTTTCTCCTATATTGATAGATGTATTTGGAACTCTAAATCAAACACGGTTAGTGCTAGCTTCTTGAAACTTGACACAGTAAAGCAGTTTCACATTCTAACTCTATGTTTTGTTTCCTTTTCATGTAGCCCTAAGCAGTGACTGGCGAGAAACACTTTCATTGAAAGGGGTTGCAAGCTTCCAAAAATTACGAGTCTCCAGAAATCTCAGCAAATATTTTTTCACCCAAACTAGATGATACTTTCAGGTAATGATCAGTACACTAAGCCCTCTTGGTTCCCCAAATTTCGTTCTTCTATGTTGAAGCGTTCGTTTCCAGTAACAGTTTGAATTTTGTCGTTTCACTCTGTTTTCTCCTATATTGATAGATGTATTTGGAACTCTAAATCAAACACGGTTTGTGCTAGCTTCTTGAAACTTGACACAGTAAAGCAGTTTCACATTGTAACTCTATGTTTTGTTTCCTTTTCATGTAGCTTTAAGCAGTGACTGGCAAGAAACACTTTCATTGAAAGGGGTTGCAAGCTTCTAAAAATTACGAGTCTCCAGAAATCTCAGCAAATATTTTTTCACCCAAACTGGATGATACTTTCACGTAATGATCAGTACACTTGGCCCACTTGGTTCTCCAAATTTCGTTCTTCTATGTTGAAGCGTTCGTTTCCAGTAACAGTTTCCATTCTGGCATTTCACTCTGTTTTCTCCTATATTGATAGATGTATTTGGAACTCTAAATCAAACACGGTTTGTGCTAGCTTCTTGAAACTTGACACAGTAAAGCAGTTTCACATTCTAACTCTATGTTTTGTTTCTTTTTCATGTAGCCCTAAGCAGTGACTGGCGAGAAACACTTTCATTGAAAGGGGTTGCAAGCTTCCAAAAATTACGAGTCTCCAGAAATCTCAGCAAATATTTTTTCACCCAAACTGGATGATACTTTCAGGTAATGATCAGTACACTTGGCCCACTTGGTTCTCCAAATTTCGTTCTTCTATGTTGAAGCGTTCGTTTCCAGTAACAGTTTCCATTCTGGCATTTCACTCTGTTTTCTCCTATATTGATAGATGTATTTGGAACTCTAAATCAAACACGGTTTGTGCTAGCTTCTTGAAACTTCACACAGTAAAGCAGTTTCACATTGTAACTCTATGTTTTGTTTCCTTTTCATGTAGCTTTAAGCAGTGACTGGCGAGAAACACTTTCATTGAAAGGGGTTGCAAGCTTCCAAAAATTACGAGTCTCCAGAAATCTCAGCAAATATTTTTTCACCCAAACTGGATGATACTTTCAGGTAATGATCAGCACACTAAGCCCACTTGGTTCTCCAAATTTCATTCTTCTATGTTGAAGCGTTCGTTTCCAGTAACAGTTTCCATTCTGGCATTTCACTCTGTTTTCTCCTATATTGATAGATGTATTTGGAACTCTAAATCAAACACGGTTTGTGCTAGCTTCTTGAAACTTGACACAGTAAAGCAGTTTCACATTCTAACTCTATGTTTTGTTTCCTTTTCATGTAGCCCTAAGCAGTGACTGGCGAGAAACACTTCAATTGAAAGGGGTTGCAAGCTTCCAAAAATTACGAGTCTCCAGAAATCTCAGCAAATATTTTTTCACCCAAACTGGATGATACTTTCAGGTAATGATCAGTACACTAAGCCCACTTGGTTCCCCAAATTTCGTTCTTCTATGTTGAAGCGTTCGTTTCCAGTAACAGTTTGAATTTTGTCGTTTCACTCTGTTTTCTCCTATATTGATAGATGTATTTGGAACACTAAATCAAACACGGTTTGTGCTAGCTTCTTGAAACTTGACACAGTAAAGCAGTTTCACATTCTAACTCTATGTTTTGTTTCCTTTTCATGTAGCTTTAAGCAGTGACTGGCGAGAAACACTTTCATTGAAAGGGGTTGCAAGCTTCCAAAAATTACGAGTCTCCAGAAATCTCAGCAAATATTTTTTCACCCAAACTGGATGATACTTTCAGGTAATGATCAGTACACTAAGCCCACTTGGTTCTCCAAATTTCATTCTTCTATGTTGAAGCGTTCGTTTCCAGTAACAGTTTCCATTCTGGCATTTCACTCTGTTTTCTCCTATATTGATAGATGTATTTGGAACTCTAAATCAAACACGGTTTGTGCTAGCTTCTTGAAACTTGACACAGTAAAGCAGTTTCACATTCTAACTCTATGTTTTGTTTCTTTTTCATGTAGCCCTAAGCAGTGACTGGCGAGAAACACTTTCATTGAAAGGGGTTGCAAGCTTCCAAAAATTACGAGTCTCCAGAAATCTCAGCAAATATTTTTTCACCCAAACTGCATGATACTTTCAGGTAATGATCAGTACACTAAGCCCACTTGGTTCCCCAAATTTCGTTCTTCTATGTTGAAGCGTTCGTTTCCAGTAACAGTTTGAATTTTTGCGTTTCACTCTGTTTTCTCCTATATTGATAGATGTATTTGGAACTCTAAATCAAACACGGTTTGTGCTAGCTTCTTGAAACTTGACACAGTAAAGCAGTTTCACATTCTAACTCTATGTTTTGTTTCCTTTTCATGTAGCCCTAAGCAGTGACTGGCGAGAAACACTTTCATTGAAAGGGGTTGCAAGCTTCCAAAAATTACGAGTCTCCAGAAATCTCAGCAAATATTTTTTCACCCAAACTAGATGATACTTTCAGGTAATGATCAGTACACTAAGCCCTCTTGGTTCCCCAAATTTCGTTCTTCTATGTTGAAGCGTTCGTTTACACTAACAGTTTCCAGTCTGGCATTTCACTCTGTTTTCTCCTATATTGATAGATGTATTTGGAACACTAAATCAAACACGGTTTGTGCTAGCTTCTTGAAACTTGACACAGTAAAGCAGTTTCACATTCTAACTCTATGTTTTGTTTCCTTTTCATGTAGCCCTAAGCAGTGACTGGCGAGAAACACTTTCATTGAAAGGGGTTGCAAGCTTCCAAAAATTACGAGTCTCCAGAAATCTCAGCAAATATTTTTTCACCCAAACTGGATGATACTTTCAGGTAATGATCAGTACACTTGGCCCACTTGGTTCTCCAAATTTCGTTCTTCTATGTTGAAGCGTTCGTTTCCAGTAACAGTTTGAATTTTTGCGTTTCACTCTGTTTTCTCCTATATTGATAGATGTATTTGGAACTCTAAATCAAACACGGTTTGTGCTAGCTTCTTGAAACTTGACACAGTAAAGCAGTTTCACATTCTAACTCTATGTTTTGTTTCCTTTTCATGTAGCCCTAAGCAGTGACTGGCGAGAAACACTTTCATTGAAAGGGGTTGCAAGCTTCCAAAAATTACGAGTCTCCAGAAATCTCAGCAAATATTTTTTCACCCAAACTGGATGATACTTTCAGGTAATGATCAGTACACTAAGCCGTCTTGGTTCCCCAAATTTCGTTCTTCTATGTTGAAGCGTTCGTTTCCAGTAACAGTTTGAATTTTGTCGTTTCACTCTGTTTTCTCGTATATTGATAGATGTATTTGGAACTCTAAATCAAACACGGTTTGTGCTAGCTTCTTGAAACTTGACACAGTAAAGCAGTTTCACATTGTAACTCTATGTTTTGTTTCCTTTTCATGTAGCTTTAAGCAGTGACTGGCGAGAAACACTTTCATTGAAAGGGGTTGCAAGCTTCTAAAAATTACGAGTCTCCAGAAATCTCAGCAAATATTTTTTCACCCAAACTGGATGATACCTTCACGTAATGATCAGTACACTTGGCCCACTTGGTTCTCCAAATTTCATTCTTCTATGTTGAAGCGTTCGTTTCCAGTAACAGTTTCCATTCTGGCATTTCACTCTGTTTTCTCCTATATTGATAGATGTATTTGGAACTCTAAATCAAACACGGTTTGTGCTAGCTTCTTGAAACTTGACACAGTAAAGCAGTTTCACATTCTAACTCTATGTTTTGTTTCCTTTTCTTGTAGCCCTAAGCAGAGACTGGCGAGAAACACTTTCATTGAAAGGGGTTGCAAGCTTCCAAAAATTACGAGTCTCCAGAAATCTCAGCAAATATTTTTTCACCCAAACTGGATGATACTTTCAGGTAATGATCAGTACACTTGGCCCACTTGGTTCTCCATATTTCGTTCTTCTATGTTGAAGCGTTCGTTTACACTAACAGTTTCCACTCTGGCATTTCACTCTGTTTTCTCCTATATTGATAGATGTATTTGGAACACTAAATCAAACACGGTTTGTGCTAGCTTCTTGAAACTTGACACAGTAAAGCAGTTTCACATTCTAACTCTATGTTTTGTTTCTTTTTCATGTAGCCCTAAGCAGTGACTGGCGAGAAACACTTTCATTGAAAGGGGTTGCAAGCTTCCAAAAATTACGAGTCTCCAGAAATCTCAGCAAATATTTTTTCACCCAAACTGCATGATACTTTCAGGTAATGATCAGTACACTAAGCCCACTCGGTTCTCCAAATTTCATTCTATGTTGAAGCGTTCGTTTCCAGTAACAGTTTCCATTCTGGCATTTCACTCTGTTTTCTCGTATATTGATAGATGTATTTGGAACTCTAAATCAAACACGGTTTGTGCTAGCTTCTTGAAACTTGACACAGTAAAGCAGTTTCACATTCTAACTCTATGTTTTGTTTCCTTTTCTTGTAGCCCTAAGCAGAGACTGGCGAGAAACACTTTCATTGAAAGGGGTTGCAAGCTTCTAAAAATTACGAGTCTCCAGAAATCTCAGCAAATATTTTTTCACCCAAACTGGATGATACTTTCAGGTAATGATCAGTACACTTGGCCCACTTGGTTCTCCATATTTCGTTCTCTATGTTGAAGCGTTCGTTTACACTAACAGTTTCCACTCTGGCATTTCACTCTGTTTTCTCCTATATTGATAGATGTATTTGGAACTCTAAATCAAACACGGTTTGTGCTAGCTTCTTGAAACTTGACACAGTAAAGCAGTTTCACATTCTAACTCTATGTTTTGTTTCTTTTTCATGTAGCCCTAAGCAGTGACTGGCGAGAAACACTTTCATTGAAAGGGGTTGCAAGCTTCCAAAAATTACGAGTCTCCAGAAATCTCAGCAAATATTTTTTCACCCAAACTGCATGATACTTTCAGGTAATGATCAGTACACTAAGCCCACTTGGTTCCCCAAATTTCGTTCTTCTATGTTGAAGCGTTCGTTTCCAGTAACAGTTTGAATTTTTGCGTTTCACTCTGTTTTCTCCTATATTGATAGATGTATTTGGAACTCTAAATCAAACACGGTTTGTGCTAGCTTCTTGAAACTTGACACAGTAAAGCAGTTTCACATTCTAACTCTATGTTTTGTTTCCTTTTCATGTAGCCCTAAGCAGTGACTGGCGAGAAACACTTTCATTGAAAGGGGTTGCAAGCTTCCAAAAATTACGAGTCTCCAGAAATCTCAGCAAATATTTTTTCACCCAAACTAGATGATAGTTTCAGGTAATGATCAGTACACTAAGCCCTCTTGGTTCCCCAAATTTCGTTCTTCTATGTTGAAGCGTTCGTTTCCAGTAACAGTTTGAATTTTGTCGTTTCACTCTGTTTTCTCCTATATTGATAGATGTATTTGGAACTCTAAATCAAACACGGTTTGTGCTAGCTTCTTGAAACTTGACACAGTAAAGCAGTTTCACATTGTAACTCTATGTTTTGTTTCCTTTTCATGTAGCTTTAAGCAGTGACTGGCGAGAAACACCTTCATTGAAAGGGGTTGCAAGCTTCCAAAAATTACAAGTCTCCAGAAATCTCAGCAAATATTTTTTCACCCAAACTGGATGATACTTGCAGGTAATGATCAGTACACTAAGCCCACTCTTTTCCAAATTTCATTCTTCTATGTTGAAGCGTTCGTTTCCAGTAACAGTTTCCATTCTGGCATTTCACTCTGTTTTCTCCTATATTGATAGATGTATTTGGAACTCTAAATCAAACACGGTTTGTGCTAGCTTCTTGAAACTTGACACAGTAAAGCAGTTTCACATTCTAACTCTATGTTTTGTTTCCTTTTCTTGTAGCCCTAAGCAGAGACTGGCGAGAAACACTTTCATTGAAAGGGGTTGCAAGCTTCTAAAAATTACGAGTCTCCAGAAATCTCAGCAAATATTTTTTCACCCAACCTGGATGATACTTTCAGGTAATGATCAGTACACTAAGCCCACTTGGTTCTCCAAATTTCGTTCTTCTATGTTGAAGCGTTCGTTTCCAGTAACAGTTTGAATTTTGTCGTTTCACTCTGTTTTCTCCTATATTGATAGATGTATTTGGAACTCTAAATCAAACACGGTTTGTGCTAGCTTCTTGAAACTTGACACAGTAAAGCAGTTTCACATTGTAACTCTATGTTTTGTTTCCTTTTCATGTAGCTTTAAGCAGTGACTGGCAAGAAACACTTTCATTGAAAGGGGTTGCAAGCTTCTAAAAATTACGAGTCTCCAGAAATCTCAGCAAATATTTTTTCACCCAAACTGGATGATACTTTCACGTAATGATCAGTACACTTGGCCCACTTGGTTCTCCAAATTTCGTTCTTCTATGTTGAAGCGTTCGTTTCCAGTAACAGTTTCCATTCTGGCATTTCACTCTGTTTTCTCCTATATTGATAGATGTATTTGGAACTCTAAATCAAACACGGTTTGTGCTAGCTTCTTGAAACTTCACACAGTAAAGCAGTTTCACATTGTAACTCTATGTTTTGTTTCCTTTTCATGTAGCTTTAAGCAGTGACTGGCGAGAAACACTTTCATTGAAAGGGGTTGCAAGCTTCCAAAAATTACGAGTCTCCAGAAATCTCAGCAAATATTTTTTCACCCAAACTGGATGATACTTTCAGGTAATGATCAGTACACTAAGCCCACTTGGTTCTCCAAATTTCATTCTTCTATGTTGAAGCGTTCGTTTCCAGTAACAGTTTCCATTCTGGCATTTCACTCTGTTTTCTCCTATATTGATAGATGTATTTGGAACTCTAAATCAAACACGGTTTGTGCTAGCTTCTTGAAACTTGACACAGTAAAGCAGTTTCACATTGTAACTCTATGTTTTGTTTCCTTTTCATGTAGCTTTAAGCAGTGACTGGCGAGAAACACCTTCATTGAAAGGGGTTGCAAGCTTCCAAAAATTACAAGTCTCCAGAAATCTCAGCAAATATTTTTTCACCCAAACTGGATGATACTTGCAGGTAATGATCAGTACACTAAGCCCACTCTTTTCCAAATTTCATTCTTCTATGTTGAAGCGTTCGTTTCCAGTAACAGTTTCCATTCTGGCATTTCACTCTGTTTTCTCCTATATTGATAGATGTATTTGGAACTCTAAATCAAACACGGTTTGTGCTAGCTTCTTGAAACTTGACACAGTAAAGCAGTTTCACATTCTAACTCTATGTTTTGTTTCCTTTTCTTGTAGCCCTAAGCAGAGACTGGCGAGAAACACTTTCATTGAAAGGGGTTGCAAGCTTCTAAAAATTACGAGTCTCCAGAAATCTCAGCAAATATTTTTTCACCCAACCTGGATGATACTTTCAGGTAATGATCAGTACACTTGGCCCACTTGGTTCTCCAAATTTCGTTCTTCTATGTTGAAGCGTTCGTTTCCAGTAACAGTTTCCATTCTGGCATTTCACTCTGTTTTCTCCTATATTGATAGATGTATTTGGAACTCTAAATCAAACACGGTTTGTGCTAGCTTCTTGAAACTTCACACAGTAAAGCAGTTTCACATTGTAACTCTATGTTTTGTTTCCTTTTCATGTAGCTTTAAGCAGTGACTGGCGAGAAACACTTTCATTGAAAGGGGTTGCAAGCTTCCAAAAATTACGAGTCTCCAGAAATCTCAGCAAATATTTTTTCACCCAAACTGGATGATACTTTCAGGTAATGATCAGTACACTAAGCCCACTTGGTTCTCCAAATTTCATTCTTCTATGTTGAAGCGTTCGTTTCCAGTAACAGTTTCCATTCTGGCATTTCACTCTGTTTTCTCCTATATTGATAGATGTATTTGGAACTCTAAATCAAACACGGTTTGTGCTAGCTTCTTGAAACTTGACACAGTAAAGCAGTTTCACATTCTAACTCTATGTTTTGTTTCCTTTTCATGTAGCCCTAAGCAGTGACTGGCGAGAAACACTTTCATTGAAAGGGGTTGCAAACTTCCAAAAATTACGAGTCTCCAGAAATCTCAGCAAATATTTTTTCACCCAAACTGGATGATACTTTCAGGTAATGATCAGTACACTAAGCCCACTTGGTTCCCCAAATTTCGTTCTTCTATGTTGAAGCGTTCGTTTCCAGTAACAGTTTGAATTTTGTCGTTTCACTCTGTTTTCTCCTATATTGATAGATGTATTTGGAACACTAAATCAAACACGGTTTGTGCTAGCTTCTTGAAACTTGACACAGTAAAGCAGTTACACATTCTAACTGTATGTTTTGTTTCCTTTTCATGTAGCTTTAAGCAGTGACTGGCGAGAAACACCTTCATTGAAAGGGGTTGCAAGCTTCCAAAAATTACGAGTCTCCAGAAATCTCAGCAAATATTTTTTCACCCAAACTGGATGATACTTTCAGGTAATGATCAGTACACTAAGCCCACTCGGTTCTCCAAATTTCATTCTTCTATGTTGAAGCGTTCGTTTCCAGTAACAGTTTCCATTCTGGCATTTCACTCTGTTTTCTCCTATATTGATAGATGTATTTGGAACTCTAAATCAAACACGGTTTGTGCTAGCTTCTTGAAACTTGACACAGTAAAGCAGTTTCACATTCTAACTCTATGTTTTGTTTCCTTTTCTTGTAGCCCTAAGCAGAGACTGGCGAGAAACACTTTCATTGAAAGGGGTTGCAAGCTTCTAAAAATTACGAGTCTCCAGAAATCTCAGCAAATATTTTTTCACCCAAACTGGATGATACTTTCAGGTAATGATCAGTACACTTGGCCCACTTGGTTCTCCATATTTCGTTCTTCTATGTTGAAGCGTTCGTTTACACTAACAGTTTCCACTCTGGCATTTCACTCTGTTTTCTCCTATATTGATAGATGTATTTGGAACTCTAAATCAAACACGGTTTGTGCTAGCTTCTTGAAACTTGACACAGTAAAGCAGTTTCACATTCTAACTCTATGTTTTGTTTCTTTTTCATGTAGCCCTAAGCAGTGACTGGCGAGAAACACTTTCATTGAAAGGGGTTGCAAGCTTCCAAAAATTACGAGTCTCCAGAAATCTCAGCAAATATTTTTTCACCCAAACTGCATGATACTTTCAGGTAATGATCAGTACACTAAGCCCACTTGGTTCCCCAAATTTCGTTCTTCTATGTTGAAGCGTTCGTTTCCAGTAACAGTTTGAATTTTTGCGTTTCACTCTGTTTTCTCCTATTTTGATAGATGTATTTGGAACTCTAAATCAAACACGGTTTGTGCTAGCTTCTTGAAACTTGACACAGTAAAGCAGTTTCACATTCTAACTCTATGTTTTGTTTCCTTTTCATGTAGCCCTAAGCAGTGACTGGCGAGAAACACTTTCATAGAAAGGGGTTGCAAGCTTCCAAAAATTACGAGTCTCCAGAAAACTCAGCAAATATTTTTTCACCCAAACTAGATGATACTTTCAGGTAATGATCAGTACACTGAGCCCTCTTGGTTCCCCAAATTTCGTTCTTCTATGTTGAAGGTTTCGTTTCCAGTAACAGTTTGAATTTTGTCGTTTCACTCTGTTTTCTCCTATATTGATAGATGTATTTGGAACTCTAAATCAAACACGGTTTGTGCTAGCATCTTGAAACTTGACACAGTAAAGCAGTTTCACATTGTAACTCTATGTTTTGTTTCCTTTTCATGTAGCTTTAAGCAGTGACTGGCGAGAAACACCTTCATTGAAAGGGGTTGCAAGCTTCCAAAAATTACGAGTCTCCAGAAATCTCAGCAAATATTTTTTCACCCAAACTGGATGATACTTTCAGGTAATGATCAGTACACTAAGCCCACTCGGTTCTCCAAATTTCATTCTATGTTGAAGCGTTCGTTTCCAGTAACAGTTTCCATTCTGGCATTTCACTCTGTTTTCTCCTATATTGATAGATGTATTTGGAACTCTAAATCAAACACGGTTTGTGCTAGCTTCTTGAAACTTGACACAGTAAAGCAGTTTCACATTCTAACTCTATGTTTTGTTTCCTTTTCTTGTAGCCCTAAGCAGAGACTGGCGAGAAACACTTTCATTGAAAGGGGTTGCAAGCTTCTAAAAATTACGAGTCTCCAGAAATCTCAGCAAATATTTTTTCACCCAAACTGGATGATACTTTCAGGTAATGATCAGTACACTTGGCCCACTTGGTTCTCCATATTTCGTTCTCTATGTTGAAGCGTTCGTTTACACTAACAGTTTCCACTCTGGCATTTCACTCTGTTTTCTCCTATATTGATAGATGTATTTGGAACTCTAAATCAAACACGGTTTGTGCTAGCTTCTTGAAACTTGACACAGTAAAGCAGTTTCACATTCTAACTCTATGTTTTGTTTCTTTTTCATGTAGCCCTAAGCAGTGACTGGCGAGAAACACTTTCATTGAAAGGGGTTGCAAGCTTCCAAAAATTACGAGTCTCCAGAAATCTCAGCAAATATTTTTTCACCCAAACTGCATGATACTTTCAGGTAATGATCAGTACACTAAGCCCACTTGGTTCCCCAAATTTCGTTCTTCTATGTTGAAGCGTTCGTTTCCAGTAACAGTTTGAATTTTTGCGTTTCACTCTGTTTTCTCCTATATTGATAGATGTATTTGGAACTCTAAATCAAACACGGTTTGTGCTAGCTTCTTGAAACTTGACACAGTAAAGCAGTTTCACATTCTAACTCTATGTTTTGTTTCCTTTTCATGTAGCCCTAAGCAGTGACTGGCGAGAAACACTTTCATTGAAAGGGGTTGCAAGCTTCCAAAAATTACGAGTCTCCAGAAATCTCAGCAAATATTTTTTCACCCAAACTGGATGATACTTTCAGGTAATGATCAGTACACTAAGCCCACTCGGTTCTCCAAATTTCATTCTTCTATGTTGAAGCGTTCGTTTCCAGTAACAGTTTCCATTCTGGCATTTCACTCTGTTTTCTCCTATATTGATAGATGTATTTGGAACTCTAAATCAAACACGGTTTGTGCTAGCTTCTTGAAACTTGACACAGTAAAGCAGTTTCACATTGTAACTCTATGTTTTGTTTCCTTTTCATGTAGCTTTAAGCAGTGACTGGCGAGAAACACCTTCATTGAAAGGGGTTGCAAGCTTCCAAAAATTACAAGTCTCCAGAAATCTCAGCAAATATTTTTTCACCCAAACTGGATGATACTTGCAGGTAATGATCAGTACACTAAGCCCACTCGGTTCTCCAAATTTCATTCTTCTATGTTGAAGCGTTCGTTTCCAGTAACAGTTTCCATTCTGGCATTTCACTCTGTTTTCTCCTATATTGATAGATGTATTTGGAACTCTAAATCAAACACGGTTTGTGCTAGCTTCTTGAAACTTGACACAGTAAAGCAGTTTCACATTCTAACTGTATGTTTTGTTTCCTTTTCTTGTAGCCCTAAGCAGAGACTGGCGAGAAACACTTTCATTGAAAGGGGTTGCAAGCTTCTAAAAATTACGAGTCTCCAGAAATCTCAGCAAATATTTTTTCACCCAACCTGGATGATACTTTCAGGTAATGATCAGTACACTAAGCCCACTTGGTTCTCCAAATTTCGTTCTTCTATGTTGAAGCGTTCGTTTCCAGTAACAGTTTCCATTCTGGCATTTCACTCTGTTTTCTCCTATATTGATAGATGTATTTGGAACTCTAAATCAAACACGGTTTGTGCTAGCTTCTTGAAACTTGACACAGTAAAGCAGTTTCACATTCTAACTCTATGTTTTGTTTCCTTTTCATGTAGCCCTAAGCAGTGACTGGCGAGAAACACTTTCATTGAAAGGGGTTGCAAGCTTCCAAAAATTACGAGTCTCCAGAAATCTCAGCAAATATTTTTTCACCCAAACTAGATGATACTTTCAGGTAATGATCAGTACACTAAGCCCTCTTGGTTCCCCAAATTTCGTTCTTCTATGTTGAAGCGTTCGTTTCCAGTAACAGTTTGAATTTTGTCGTTTCACTCTGTTTTCTCCTATATTGATAGATGTATTTGGAACTCTAAATCAAACACGGTTTGTGCTAGCTTCTTGAAACTTGACACAGTAAAGCAGTTTCACATTGTAACTCTATGTTTTGTTTCCTTTTCATGTAGCTTTAAGCAGTGACTGGCAAGAAACACTTTCATTGAAAGGGGTTGCAAGCTTCTAAAAATTACGAGTCTCCAGAAATCTCAGCAAATATTTTTTCACCCAAACTGGATGATACTTTCACGTAATGATCAGTACACTTGGCCCACTTGGTTCTCCAAATTTCGTTCTTCTATGTTGAAGCGTTCGTTTCCAGTAACAGTTTCCATTCTGGCATTTCACTCTGTTTTCTCCTATATTGATAGATGTATTTGGAACTCTAAATCAAACACGGTTTGTGCTAGCTTCTTGAAACTTCACACAGTAAAGCAGTTTCACATTGTAACTCTATGTTTTGTTTCCTTTTCATGTAGCTTTAAGCAGTGACTGGCGAGAAACACTTTCATTGAAAGGGGTTGCAAGCTTCCAAAAATTACGAGTCTCCAGAAATCTCAGCAAATATTTTTTCACCCAAACTGGATGATACTTTCAGGTAATGATCAGTACACTTGGCCCACTTGGTTCTCCATATTTCGTTCTTCTATGTTGAAGCGTTCGTTTACACTAACAGTTTCCACTCTGGCATTTCACTCTGTTTTCTCCTATATTGATAGATGTATTTGGAACACTAAATCAAACACGGTTTGTGCTAGCTTCTTGAAACTTGACACAGTAAAGCAGTTTCACATTCTAACTCTATGTTTTGTTTCTTTTTCATGTAGCCCTAAGCAGTGACTGGCGAGAAACACTTTCATTGAAAGGGGTTGCAAGCTTCCAAAAATTACGAGTCTCCAGAAATCTCAGCAAATATTTTTTCACCCAAACTGCATGATACTTTCAGGTAATGATCAGTACACTAAGCCCACTCGGTTCTCCAAATTTCATTCTATGTTGAAGCGTTCGTTTCCAGTAACAGTTTCCATTCTGGCATTTCACTCTGTTTTTTCGTATATTGATAGATGTATTTGGAACTCTAAATCAAACACGGTTTGTGCTAGCTTCTTGAAACTTGACACAGTAAAGCAGTTTCACATTCTAACTCTATGTTTTGTTTCCTTTTCTTGTAGCCCTAAGCAGAGACTGGCGAGAAACACTTTCATTGAAAGGGGTTGCAAGCTTCTAAAAATTACGAGTCTCCAGAAATCTCAGCAAATATTTTTTCACCCAAACTGGATGATACTTTCAGGTAATGATCAGTACACTTGGCCCACTTGGTTCTCCATATTTCGTTCTCTATGTTGAAGCGTTCGTTTACACTAACAGTTTCCACTCTGGCATTTCACTCTGTTTTCTCCTATATTGATAGATGTATTTGGAACTCTAAATCAAACACGGTTTGTGCTAGCTTCTTGAAACTTGACACAGTAAAGCAGTTTCACATTCTAACTCTATGTTTTGTTTCTTTTTCATGTAGCCCTAAGCAGTGACTGGCGAGAAACACTTTCATTGAAAGGGGTTGCAAGCTTCCAAAAATTACGAGTCTCCAGAAATCTCAGCAAATATTTTTTCACCCAAACTGCATGATACTTTCAGGTAATGATCAGTACACTAAGCCCACTTGGTTCCCCAAATTTCGTTCTTCTATGTTGAAGCGTTCGTTTCCAGTAACAGTTTGAATTTTTGCGTTTCACTCTGTTTTCTCCTATATTGATAGATGTATTTGGAACTCTAAATCAAACACGGTTTGTGCTAGCTTCTTGAAACTTGACACAGTAAAGCAGTTTCACATTCTAACTCTATGTTTTGTTTCCTTTTCATGTAGCCCTAAGCAGTGACTGGCGAGAAACACTTTCATTGAAAGGGGTTGCAAGCTTCCAAAAATTACGAGTCTCCAGAAATCTCAGCAAATATTTTTTCACCCAAACTAAATGATAGTTTCAGGTAATGATCAGTACACTAAGCCCTCTTGGTTACCCAAATTTCGTTCTTCTATGTTGAAGCGTTCGTTTCCAGTAACAGTTTGAATTTTGTCGTTTCACTCTGTTTTCTCCTATATTGATAGATGTATTTGGAACTCTAAATCAAACACGGTTTGTGCTAGCTTCTTGAAACTTGACACAGTAAAGCAGTTTCACATTGTAACTCTATGTTTTGTTTCCTTTTCATGTAGCTTTAAGCAGTGACTGGCGAGAAACACCTTCATTGAAAGGGGTTGCAAGCTTCCAAAAATTACAAGTCTCCAGAAATCTCAGCAAATATTTTTTCACCCAAACTGGATGATACTTGCAGGTAATGATCAGTACACTAAGCCCACTCGGTTCTCCAAATTTCATTCTTCTATGTTGAAGCGTTCGTTTCCAGTAACAGTTTCCATTCTGGCATTTCACTCTGTTTTCTCCTATATTGATAGATGTATTTGGAACTCTAAATCAAACACGGTTTGTGCTAGCTTCTTGAAACTTGACACAGTAAAGCAGTTTCACATTCTAACTCTATGTTTTGTTTCCTTTTCTTGTAGCCCTAAGCAGAGACTGGCGAGAAACACTTTCATTGAAAGGGGTTGCAAGCTTCCAAAAATTACGAGTCTCCAGAAATCTCAGCAAATATTTTTTCACCCAACCTGGATGATACTTTCAGGTAATGATCAGTACACTAAGCCCACTTGGTTCTCCAAATTTCGTTCTTCTATGTTGAAGCGTTCGTTTCCAGTAACAGTTTCCATTCTGGCATTTCACTCTGTTTTCTCCTATATTGATAGATGTATTTGGAACTCTAAATCAAACACGGTTTGTGCTAGCTTCTTGAAACTTGACACAGTAAAGCAGTTTCACATTCTAACTCTATGTTTTGTTTCCTTTTCATGTAGCCCTAAGCAGTGACTGGCGAGAAACACTTTCATTGAAAGGGGTTGCAAGCTTCCAAAAATTACGAGTCTCCAGAAATCTCAGCAAATATTTTTTCACCCAAACTAGATGATACTTTCAGGTAATGATCAGTACACTAAGCCCTCTTGGTTCCCCAAATTTCGTTCTTCTATGTTGAAGCGTTCGTTTCCAGTAACAGTTTGAATTTTGTCGTTTCACTCTGTTTTCTCCTATATTGATAGATGTATTTGGAACTCTAAATCAAACACGGTTTGTGCTAGCTTCTTGAAACTTGACACAGTAAAGCAGTTTCACATTGTAACTCTATGTTTTGTTTCCTTTTCATGTAGCTTTAAGCAGTGACTGGCAAGAAACACTTTCATTGAAAGGGGTTGCAAGCTTCTAAAAATTACGAGTCTCCAGAAATCTCAGCAAATATTTTTTCACCCAAACTGGATGATACTTTCACGTAATGATCAGTACACTTGGCCCACTTGGTTCTCCAAATTTCGTTCTTCTATGTTGAAGCGTTCGTTTCCAGTAACAGTTTCCATTCTGGCATTTCACTCTGTTTTCTCCTATATTGATAGATGTATTTGGAACTCTAAATCAAACACGGTTTGTGCTAGCTTCTTGAAACTTGACACAGTAAAGCAGTTTCACATTCTAACTCTATGTTTTGTTTCCTTTTCATGTAGCCCTAAGCAGTGACTGGCGAGAAACACTTTCATTGAAAGGGGTTGCAAGCTTCCAAAAATTACGAGTCTCCAGAAATCTCAGCAAATATTTTTTCACCCAAACTGGATGATACTTTCAGGTAATGATCAGTAAACTAAGCCCACTTGGTTCCCCAAATTTCGTTCTTCTATGTTGAAGCGTTCGTTTCCAGTAACAGTTTGAATTTTGTCGTTTCACTCTGTTTTCTCCTATATTGATAGATGTATTTGGAACACTAAATCAAACACGGTTTGTGCTAGCTTCTTGAAACTTGACACAGTAAAGCAGTTACACATTCTAACTGTATGTTTTGTTTCCTTTTCATGTAGCTTTAAGCAGTGACTGGCGAGAAACACCTTCATTGAAAGGGGTTGCAAGCTTCCAAAAATTACGAGTCTCCAGAAATCTCAGCAAATATTTTTTCACCCAAACTGGATGATACTTTCAGGTAATGATCAGTACACTAAGCCCACTCGGTTCTCCAAATTTCATTCTTCTATGTTGAAGCGTTCGTTTCCAGTAATAGTTTCCATTCTGGCATTTCACTCTGTTTTCTCCTATATTGATAGATGTATTTGGAACTCTAAATCAAACACGGTTTGTGCTAGCTTCTTGAAACTTGACACAGTAAAGCAGTTTCACATTCTAACTCTATGTTTTGTTTCCTTTTCTTGTAGCCCTAAGCAGAGACTGGCGAGAAACACTTTCATTGAAAGGGGTTGCAAGCTTCTAAAAATTACGAGTCTCCAGAAATCTCAGCAAATATTTTTTCACCCAAACTGGATGATACTTTCAGGTAATGATCAGTACACTTGGCCCACTTGGTTCTCCATATTTCGTTCTTCTATGTTGAAGCGTTCGTTTACACTAACAGTTTCCACTCTGGCATTTCACTCTGTTTTCTCCTATATTGATAGATGTATTTGGAACTCTAAATCAAACACGGTTTGTGCTAGCTTCTTGAAACTTGACACAGTAAAGCAGTTTCACATTCTAACTCTATGTTTTGTTTCTTTTTCATGTAGCCCTAAGCAGTGACTGGCGAGAAACACTTTCATTGAAAGGGGTTGCAAGCTTCCAAAAATTACGAGTCTCCAGAAATCTCAGCAAATATTTTTTCACCCAAACTGCATGATACTTTCAGGTAATGATCAGTACACTAAGCCCACTTGGTTCCCCAAATTTCGTTCTTCTATGTTGAAGCGTTCGTTTCCAGTAACAGTTTGAATTTTTGCGTTTCACTCTGTTTTCTCCTATTTTGATAGATGTATTTGGAACTCTAAATCAAACACGGTTTGTGCTAGCTTCTTGAAACTTGACACAGTAAAGCAGTTTCACATTCTAACTCTATGTTTTGTTTCCTTTTCATGTAGCCCTAAGCAGTGACTGGCGAGAAACACTTTCATAGAAAGGGGTTGCAAGCTTCCAAAAATTACGAGTCTCCAGAAAACTCAGCAAATATTTTTTCACCCAAACTAGATGATACTTTCAGGTAATGATCAGTACACTGAGCCCTCTTGGTTCCCCAAATTTCGTTCTTCTATGTTGAAGGTTTCGTTTCCAGTAACAGTTTGAATTTTGTCGTTTCACTCTGTTTTCTCCTATATTGATAGATGTATTTGGAACTCTAAATCAAACACGGTTTGTGCTAGCATCTTGAAACTTGACACAGTAAAGCAGTTTCACATTGTAACTCTATGTTTTGTTTCCTTTTCATGTAGCTTTAAGCAGTGACTGGCGAGAAACACCTTCATTGAAAGGGGTTGCAAGCTTCCAAAAATTACGAGTCTCCAGAAATCTCAGCAAATATTTTTTCACCCAAACTGGATGATACTTTCAGGTAATGATCAGTACACTAAGCCCACTCGGTTCTCCAAATTTCATTCTTCTATGTTGAAGCGTTCGTTTCCAGTAACAGTTTCCATTCTGGCATTTCACTCTGTTTTCTCCTATATTGATAGATGTATTTGGAACTCTAAATCAAACACGGTTTGTGCTAGCTTCTTGAAACTTGACACAGTAAAGCAGTTTCACATTCTAACTCTATGTTTTGTTTCCTTTTCTTGTAGCCCTAAGCAGTGACTGGCGAGAAACACTTTCATTGAAAGGGGTTGCAAGCTTCTAAAAATTACGAGTCTCCAGAAATCTCAGCAAATATTTTTTCACCCAAACTGGATGATACTTTCAGGTAATGATCAGTACACTTGGCCCACTTGGTTCTCCATATTTCGTTCTTCTATGTTGAAGCGTTCGTTTACACTAACAGTTTCCACTCTGGCATTTCACTCTGTTTTCTCCTATATTGATAGATGTATTTGGAACTCTAAATCAAACACGGTTTGTGCTAGCTTCTTGAAACTTGACACAGTAAAGCAGTTTCACATTCTAACTCTATGTTTTGTTTCTTTTTCATGTAGCCCTAAGCAGTGACTGGCGAGAAACACTTTCATTGAAAGGGGTTGCAAGCTTCCAAAAATTACGAGTCTCCAGAAATCTCAGCAAATATTTTTTCACCCAAACTGCATGATACTTTCAGGTAATGATCAGTACACTAAGCCCACTTGGTTCCCCAAATTTCGTTCTTCTATGTTGAAGCGTTCGTTTCCAGTAACAGTTTGAATTTTTGCGTTTCACTCTGTTTTCTCCTATATTGATAGATGTATTTGGAACTCTAAATCAAACACGGTTTGTGCTAGCTTCTTGAAACTTGACACAGTAAAGCAGTTTCACATTCTAACTCTATGTTTTGTTTCCTTTTCATGTAGCCCTAAGCAGTGACTGGCGAGAAACACTTTCATTGAAAGGGGTTGCAAGCTTCCAAAAATTACGAGTCTCCAGAAATCTCAGCAAATATTTTTTCACCCAAACTAGATGATACTTTCAGGTAATGATCAGTACACTAAGCCCTCTTGGTTCCCCAAATTTCGTTCTTCTATGTTGAAGCGTTCGTTTCCAGTAACAGTTTGAATTTTGTCGTTTCACTCTGTTTTCTCCTATATTGATAGATGTATTTGGAACTCTAAATCAAACACGGTTTGTGCTAGCTTCTTGAAACTTGACACAGTAAAGCAGTTTCACATTGTAACTCTATGTTTTGTTTCCTTTTCATGTAGCTTTAAGCAGTGACTGGCGAGAAACACTTTCATTGAAAGGGGTTGCAAGCTTCTAAAAATTACGAGTCTCCAGAAATCTCAGCAAATATTTTTTCACCCAAACTGGATTATAACTTCACGTAATGATCAGGACACTTGGCCCACTTGGTTCTCCAAATTTCATTCTTCTATGTTGAAGCGTTCGTTTCCAGTAACAGTTTCCATTCTGGCATTTCACTCTGTTTTCTCCTATATTGATAGATGTATTTGGAACTCTAAATCAAACACGGTTTGTGCTAGCTTCTTGAAACTTGACACAGTAAAGCAGTTTCACATTCTAACTCTATGTTTTGTTTCCTTTTCTTGTAGCCCTAAGCAGAGACTGGCGAGAAACACTTTCATTGAAAGGGGTTGCAAGCTTCCAAAAATTACGAGTCTCCAGAAATCTCAGCAAATATTTTTTCACCCAAACTGGATGATACTTTCAGGTAATGATCAGTACACTTGGCCCACTTGGTTCTCCATATTTCGTTCTTCTATGTTGAAGCGTTCGTTTACACTAACAGTTTCCACTCTGGCATTTCACTCTGTTTTCTCCTATATTGATAGATGTATTTGGAACACTAAATCAAACACGGTTTGTGCTAGCTTCTTGAAACTTGACACAGTAAAGCAGTTTCACATTCTAACTCTATGTTTTGTTTCTTTTTCATGTAGCCCTAAGCAGTGACAGGCGAGAAACACTTTCATTGAAAGGGGTTGCAAGCTTCCAAAAATTACGAGTCTCCAGAAATCTCAGCAAATATTTTTTCACCCAAACTGCATGATACTTTCAGGTAATGATCAGTACACTAAGCCCACTTGGTTCCCCAAATTTCGTTCTTCTATGTTGAAGCATTCGTTTCCAGTAACAGTTTGAATTTTTGCGTTTCACTCTGTTTTCTCCTATATTGATAGATGTATTTGGAACTCTAAATCAAACACGGTTTGTGCTAGCTTCTTGAAACTTGACACAGTAAAGCAGTTTCACATTCTAACTCTATGTTTTGTTTCCTTTTCATGTAGCCCTAAGCAGTGACTGGCGAGAAACACTTTCATTGAAAGGGGTTGCAAGCTTCCAAAAATTACGAGTCTCCAGAAATCTCAGCAAATATTTTTTCACCCAAACTGCATGATACTTTCAGGTAATGATCAGTACACTAAGCCCACTCGGTTCTCCAAATTTCATTCTATGTTGAAGCGTTCGTTTCCAGTAACAGTTTCCATTCTGGCATTTCACTCTGTTTTCTCCTATATTGATAGATGTATTTGGAACTCTAAATCAAACACGGTTTGTGCTAGCTTCTTGAAACTTGACACAGTAAAGCAGTTTCACATTCTAACTCTATGTTTTGTTTCCTTTTCTTGTAGCCCTAAGCAGAGACTGGCGAGAAACACTTTCATTGAAAGGGGTTGCAAGCTTCTAAAAATTACGAGTCTCCAGAAATCTCAGCAAATATTTTTTCACCCAAACTGGATGATACTTTCACTTAATGATCAGTACACTTGGCCCACTTGGTTCTCCAAATTTCATTCTTCTATGTTGAAGCGTTCGTTTCCAGTAACAGTTTCCATTCTGGCATTTCACTCTGTTTTCTCCTATATTGATAGATGTATTTGGAACTCTAAATCAAACACGGTTTGTGCTAGCTTCTTGAAACTTGACACAGTAAAGCAGTTTCACATTCTAACTCTATGTTTTGTTTCCTTTTCATGTAGCTTTAAGCAGTGACTGGCGAGAAACACCTTCATTGAAAGGGGTTGCAAGCTTCCAAAAATTACAAGTCTCCAGAAATCTCAGCAAATATTTTTTCACCCAAACTGGATGATACTTGCAGGTAATGATCAGTATACTAAGCCCACTCGGTTCTCCAAATTTCATTCTTCTATGTTGAAGCGTTCGTTTCCAGTAACAGTTTCCATTCTGGCATTTCACTCTGTTTTCTCCTATATTGATAGATGTATTTGGAACTCTAAATCAAACACGGTTTGTGCTAGCTTCTTGAAACTTGACACAGTAAAGCAGTTTCACATTCTAACTCTATGTTTTGTTTCCTTTTCTTGTAGCCCTAAGCAGAGACTGGCGAGAAACACTTTCATTGAAAGGGGTTGCAAGCTTCTAAAAATTACGAGTCTCCAGAAATCTCAGCAAATATTTTTTCACCCAACCTGGATGATACTTTCAGGTAATGATCAGTACACTAAGCCCACTTGGTTCTCCAAATTTCGTTCTTCTATGTTGAAGCGTTCGTTTCCAGTAACAGTTTCCATTCTGGCATTTCACTCTGTTTTCTCCTATATTGATAGATGTATTTGGAACTCTAAATCAAACACGGTTTGTGCTAGCTTCTTGAAACTTGACACAGTAAAGCAGTTTCACATTCTAACTCTATGTTTTGTTTCCTTTTCATGTAGCCCTAAGCAGTGACTGGCGAGAAACACTTTCATTGAAAGGGGTTGCAAGCTTCCAAAAATTACGAGTCTCCAGAAATCTCAGCAAATATTTTTTCACCCAAACTAGATGATACTTTCAGGTAATGATCAGTACACTAAGCCCTCTTGGTTCCCCAAATTTCGTTCTTCTATGTTGAAGCGTTCGTTTCCAGTAACAGTTTGAATTTTGTCGTTTCACTCTGTTTTCTCCTATATTGATAGATGTATTTGGAACTCTAAATCAAACACGGTTTGTGCTAGCTTCTTGAAACTTGACACAGTAAAGCAGTTTCACATTGTAACTCTATGTTTTGTTTCCTTTTCATGTAGCTTTAAGCAGTGACTGGCAAGAAACACTTTCATTGAAAGGGGTTGCAAGCTTCTAAAAATTACGAGTCTCCAGAAATCTCAGCAAATATTTTTTCACCCAAACTGGATGATACTTTCACTTAATGATCAGTACACTTGGCCCACTTGGTTCTCCAAATTTCGTTCTTCTATGTTGAAGCGTTCGTTTCCAGTAACAGTTTCCATTCTGGCATTTCACTCTGTTTTCTCCTATATTGATAGATGTATTTGGAACTCTAAATCAAACACGGTTTGTGCTAGCTTCTTGAAACTTCACACAGTAAAGCAGTTTCACATTGTAACTCTATGTTTTGTTTCCTTTTCATGTAGCTTTAAGCAGTGACTGGCGAGAAACACTTTCATTGAAAGGGGTTGCAAGCTTCCAAAAATTACGAGTCTCCAGAAATCTCAGCAAATATTTTTTCACCCAAACTGGATGATACTTTCAGGTAATGATCAGTACACTAAGCCCACTTGGTTCTCCAAATTTCATTCTTCTATGTTGAAGCGTTCGTTTCCAGTAACAGTTTCCATTCTGGCATTTCACTCTGTTTTCTCCTATATTGATAGATGTATTTGGAACTCTAAATCAAACACGGTTTGTGCTAGCTTCTTGAAACTTGACACAGTAAAGCAGTTTCACATTCTAACTCTATGTTTTGTTTCCTTTTCATGTAGCCCTAAGCAGTGACTGGCGAGAAACACTTTCATTGAAAGGGGTTGCAAGCTTCCAAAAATTACGAGTCTCCAGAAATCTCAGCAAATATTTTTTCACCCAAACTAGATGATACTTTCAGGTAATGATCAGTACACTAAGCCCTCTTGGTTCCCCAAATTTCGTTCTTCTATGTTGAAGCGTTCGTTTCCAGTAACAGTTTGAATTTTGTCGTTTCACTCTGTTTTCTCCTATATTGATAGATGTATTTGGAACTCTAAATCAAACACGGTTTGTGCTAGCTTCTTGAAACTTGACACAGTAAAGCAGTTTCACATTGTAACTCTATGTTTTGTTTCCTTTTCATGTAGCTTTAAGCAGTGACTGGCGAGAAACACTTTCATTGAAAGGGGTTGCAAGCTTCTAAAAATTACGAGTCTCCAGAAATCTCAGCAAATATTTTTTCACCCAAACTGGATTATACCTTCACGTAATGATCAGGACACTTGGCCCACTTGGTTCTCCAAATTTCATTCTTCTATGTTGAAGCGTTCGTTTCCAGTAACAGTTTCCATTCTGGCATTTCACTCTGTTTTCTCCTATATTGATAGATGTATTTGGAACTCTAAATCAAACACGGTTTGTGCTAGCTTCTTGAAACTTGACACAGTAAAGCAGTTTCACATTCTAACTCTATGTTTTGTTTCCTTTTCTTGTAGCCCTAAGCAGAGACTGGCGAGAAACACTTTCATTGAAAGGGGTTGCAAGCTTCCAAAAATTACGAGTCTCCAGAAATCTCAGCAAATATTTTTTCACCCAAACTGGATGATACTTTCAGGTAATGATCAGTACACTTGGCCCACTTGGTTCTCCATATTTCGTTCTTCTATGTTGAAGCGTTCGTTTACACTAACAGTTTCCACTCTGGCATTTCACTCTGTTTTCTCCTATATTGATAGATGTATTTGGAACACTAAATCAAACACGGTTTGTGCTAGCTTCTTGAAACTTGACACAGTAAAGCAGTTTCACATTCTAACTCTATGTTTTGTTTCTTTTTCATGTAGCCCTAAGCAGTGACTGGCGAGAAACACTTTCATTGAAAGGGGTTGCAAGCTTCCAAAAATTACGAGTCTCCAGAAATCTCAGCAAATATTTTTTCACCCAAACTGCATGATACTTTCAGGTAATGATCAGTACACTAAGCCCACTTGGTTCCCCAAATTTCGTTCTTCTATGTTGAAGCATTCGTTTCCAGTAACAGTTTGAATTTTTGCGTTTCACTCTGTTTTCTCCTATATTGATAGATGTATTTGGAACTCTAAATCAAACACGGTTTGTGCTAGCTTCTTGAAACTTGACACAGTAAAGCAGTTTCACATTCTAACTCTATGTTTTGTTTCCTTTTCATGTAGCCCTAAGCAGTGACTGGCGAGAAACACTTTCATTGAAAGGGGTTGCAAGCTTCCAAAAATTACGAGTCTCCAGAAATCTCAGCAAATATTTTTTCACCCAAACTGCATGATACTTTCAGGTAATGATCAGTACACTAAGCCCACTCGGTTCTCCAAATTTCATTCTATGTTGAAGCGTTCGTTTCCAGTAACAGTTTCCATTCTGGCATTTCACTCTGTTTTCTCCTATATTGATAGATGTATTTGGAACTCTAAATCAAACACGGTTTGTGCTAGCTTCTTGAAACTTGACACAGTAAAGCAGTTTCATATTCTAACTCTATGTTTTGTTTCCTTTTCTTGTAGCCCTAAGCAGAGACTGGCGAGAAACACTTTCATTGAAAGGGGTTGCAAGCTTCTAAAAATTACGAGTCTCCAGAAATCTCAGCAAATATTTTTTCACCCAAACTGGATGATACTTTCAGGTAATGATCAGTACACTTGGCCCACTTGGTTCTCCATATTTCGTTCTCTATGTTGAAGCGTTCGTTTACACTAACAGTTTCCACTCTGGCATTTCACTCTGTTTTCTCCTATATTGATAGATGTATTTGGAACTCTAAATCAAACACGGTTTGTGCTAGCTTCTTGAAACTTGACATAGTAAAGCAGTTTCACATTCTAACTCTATGTTTTGTTTCTTTTTCATGTAGCCCTAAGCAGTGACTGGCGAGAAACACTTTCATTGAAAGGGGTTGCAAGCTTCCAAAAATTACGAGTCTCCAGAAATCTCAGCAAATATTTTTTCACCCAAACTGCATGATACTTTCAGGTAATGATCAGTACACTAAGCCCACTTGGTTCCCCAAATTTCGTTCTTCTATGTTGAAGCATTCGTTTCCAGTAACAGTTTGAATTTTTGCGTTTCACTCTGTTTTCTCCTATATTGATAGATGTATTTGGAACTCTAAATCAAACACGGTTTGTGCTAGCTTCTTGAAACTTGACACAGTAAAGCAGTTTCACATTCTAACTCTATGTTTTGTTTCCTTTTCATGTAGCCCTAAGCAGTGACTGGCGAGAAACACTTTCATTGAAAGGGGTTGCAAGCTTCCAAAAATTACGAGTCTCCAGAAATCTCAGCAAATATTTTTTCACCCAAACTGCATGATACTTTCAGGTAATGATCAGTACACTAAGCCCACTCGGTTCTCCAAATTTCATTCTATGTTGAAGCGTTCGTTTCCAGTAACAGTTTCCATTCTGGCATTTCACTCTGTTTTCTCCTATATTGATAGATGTATTTGGAACTCTAAATCAAACACGGTTTGTGCTAGCTTCTTGAAACTTGACACAGTAAAGCAGTTTCACATTCTAACTCTATGTTTTGTTTCCTTTTCTTGTAGCCCTAAGCAGAGACTGGCGAGAAACACTTTCATTGAAAGGGGTTGCAAGCTTCTAAAAATTACGAGTCTCCAGAAATCTCAGCAAATATTTTTTCACCCAAACTGGATGATACTTTCAGGTAATGATCAGTACACTTGGCCCACTTGGTTCTCCATATTTCGTTCTCTATGTTGAAGCGTTCGTTTACGCTAACAGTTTCCACTCTGGCATTTCACTCTGTTTTCTCCTATATTGATAGATGTATTTGGAACTCTAAATCAAACACGGTTTGTGCTAGCTTCTTGAAACTTGACACAGTAAAGCAGTTTCACATTCTAACTCTATGTTTTGTTTCTTTTTCATGTAGCCCTAAGCAGTGACTGGCGAGAAACACTTTCATTGAAAGGGGTTGCAAGCTTCCAAAAATTACGAGTCTCCAGAAATCTCAGCAAATATTTTTTCACCCAAACTGCATGATACTTTCAGGTAATGATCAGTACACTAAGCCCACTTGGTTCCCCAAATTTCGTTCTTCTATGTTGAAGCGTTCGTTTCCAGTAACAGTTTGAATTTTTGCGTTTCACTCTGTTTTCTCCTATATTGATAGATGTATTTGGAACTCTAAATCAAACACGGTTTGTGCTAGCTTCTTGAAACTTGACACAGTAAAGCAGTTTCACATTCTAACTCTATGTTTTGTTTCCTTTTCATGTAGCCCTAAGCAGTGACTGGCGAGAAACACTTTCATTGAAAGGGGTTGCAAGCTTCCAAAAATTACGAGTCTCCAGAAATCTCAGCAAATATTTTTTCACCCAAACTGGATGATACTTTCAGGTAATGATCAGTACACTAAGCCCACTCGGTTCTCCAAATTTCATTCTTCTATGTTGAAGCGTTCGTTTCCAGTAACAGTTTCCATTCTGGCATTTCACTCTGTTTTCTCCTATATTGATAGATGTATTTGGAACTCTAAATCAAACACGGTTTGTGCTAGCTTCTTGAAACTTGACACAGTAAAGCAGTTTCACATTGTAACTCTATGTTTTGTTTCCTTTTCATGTAGCTTTAAGCAGTGACTGGCGAGAAACACCTTCATTGAAAGGGGTTGCAAGCTTCCAAAAATTACAAGTCTCCAGAAATCTCAGCAAATATTTTTTCACCCAAACTGGATGATACTTGCAGGTAATGATCAGTACACTAAGCCCACTCGGTTCTCCAAATTTCATTCTTCTATGTTGAAGCGTTCATTTCCAGTAACAGTTTCCATTCTGGCATTTCACTCTGTTTTCTCCTATATTGATAGATGTATTTGGAACTCTAAATCAAACACGGTTTGTGCTAGCTTCTTGAAACTTGACACAGTAAAGCAGTTTCACATTCTAACTGTATGTTTTGTTTCCTTTTCTTGTAGCCCTAAGCAGAGACTGGCGAGAAACACTTTCATTGAAAGGGGTTGCAAGCTTCTAAAAATTACGAGTCTCCAGAAATCTCAGCAAATATTTTTTCACCCAACCTGGATGATACTTTCAGGTAATGATCAGTACACTAAGCCCACTTGGTTCTCCAAATTTCGTTCTTCTATGTTGAAGCGTTCGTTTCCAGTAACAGTTTCCATTCCTGCATTTCACTCTGTTTTCTCCTATATTGATAGATGTATTTGGAACTCTAAATCAAACACGGTTTGTGCTAGCTTCTTGAAACTTGACACAGTAAAGCAGTTTCACATTCTAACTCTATGTTTTGTTTCCTTTTCATGTAGCCCTAAGCAGTGACTGGCGAGAAACACTTTCATTGAAAGGGGTTGCAAGCTTCCAAAAATTACGAGTCTCCAGAAATCTCAGCAAATATTTTTTCACCCAAACTAGATGATACTTTCAGGTAATGATCAGTACACTAAGCCCTCTTGGTTCCCCAAATTTCGTTCTTCTATGTTGAAGCGTTCGTTTCCAGTAACAGTTTGAATTTTGTCGTTTCACTCTGTTTTCTCCTATATTGATAGATGTATTTGGAACTCTAAATCAAACACGGTTTGTGCTAGCTTCTTGAAACTTGACACAGTAAAGCAGTTTCACATTGTAACTCTATGTTTTGTTTCCTTTTCATGTAGCTTTAAGCAGTGACTGGCAAGAAACACTTTCATTGAAAGGGGTTGCAAGCTTCTAAAAATTACGAGTCTCCAGAAATCTCAGCAAATATTTTTTCACCCAAACTGGATGATACTTTCACGTAATGATCAGTACACTTGGCCCACTTGGTTCTCCAAATTTCGTTCTTCTATGTTGAAGCGTTCGTTTCCAGTAACAGTTTCCATTCTGGCATTTCACTCTGTTTTCTCCTATATTGATAGATGTATTTGGAACTCTAAATCAAACACGGTTTGTGCTAGCTTCTTGAAACTTCACACAGTAAAGCAGTTTCACATTGTAACTCTATGTTTTGTTTCCTTTTCATGTAGCTTTAAGCAGTGACTGGCGAGAAACACTTTCATTGAAAGGGGTTGCAAGCTTCCAAAAATTACGAGTCTCCAGAAATCTCAGCAAATATTTTTTCACCCAAACTGGATGATACTTTCACGTAATGATCAGTACACTTGGCCCACTTGGTTCTCCAAATTTCATTCTTCTATGTTGAAGCGTTCGTTTCCAGTAACAGTTTCCATTCTGGCATTTCACTCTGTTTTCTCCTATATTGATAGATGTATTTGGAACTCTAAATCAAACACGGTTTGTGCTAGCTTCTTGAAACTTGACACAGTAAAGCAGTTTCACATTGTAACTCTATGTTTTGTTTCCTTTTCATGTAGCTTTAAGCAGTGACTGGCGAGAAACACCTTCATTGAAAGGGGTTGCAAGCTTCCAAAAATTACAAGTCTCCAGAAATCTCAGCAAATATTTTTTCACCCAAACTGGATGATACTTGCAGGTAATGATCAGTACACTAAGCCCACTCGGTTCTCCAAATTTCATTCTTCTATGTTGAAGTGTTCGTTTCCAGTAACAGTTTCCATTCTGGCATTTCACTCTGTTTTCTCCTATATTGATAGATGTATTTGGAACTCTAAATCAAACACGGTTTGTGCTAGCTTCTTGAAACTTGACACAGTAAAGCAGTTTCACATTCTAACTCTATGTTTTGTTTCCTTTTCTTGTAGCCCTAAGCAGAGACTGGCGAGAAACACTTTCATTGAAAGGGGTTGCAAGCTTCTAAAAATTACGAGTCTCCAGAAATCTCAGCAAATATTTTTTCACCCAACCTGGATGATACTTTCAGGTAATGATCAGTACACTAAGCCCACTTGGTTCTCCAAATTTCGTTCTTCTATGTTGAAGCGTTCGTTTCCAGTAACAGTTTCCATTCTGGCATTTCACTCTGTTTTCTCCTATATTGATAGATGTATTTGGAACTCTAAATCAAACACGGTTTGTGCTAGCTTCTTGAAACTTGACACAGTAAAGCAGTTTCACATTCTAACTCTATGTTTTGTTTCCTTTTCATGTAGCCCTAAGCAGTGACTGGCGAGAAACACTTTCATTGAAAGGGGTTGCAAGCTTCCAAAAATTACGAGTCTCCAGAAATCTCAGCAAATATTTTTTCACCCAAACTAGATGATACTTTCAGGTAATGATCAGTACACTAAGCCCTCTTGGTTCCCCAAATTTCGTTCTTCTATGTTGAAGCGTTCGTTTCCAGTAACAGTTTGAATTTTGTCGTTTCACTCTGTTTTCTCCTATATTGATAGATGTATTTGGAACTCTAAATCAAACACGGTTTGTGCTAGCTTCTTGAAACTTGACACAGTAAAGCAGTTTCACATTGTAACTCTATGTTTTGTTTCCTTTTCATGTAGCTTTAAGCAGTGACTGGCAAGAAACACTTTCATTGAAAGGGGTTGCAAGCTTCTAAAAATTACGAGTCTCCAGAAATCTCAGCAAATATTTTTTCACCCAAACTGGATGATACTTTCACGTAATGATCAGTACACTTGGCCCACTTGGTTCTCCAAATTTCGTTCTTCTATGTTGAAGCGTTCGTTTCCAGTAACAGTTTCCATTCTGGCATTTCACTCTGTTTTCTCCTATATTGATAGATGTATTTGGAACTCTAAATCAAACACGGTTTGTGCTAGCTTCTTGAAACTTGACACAGTAAAGCAGTTTCACATTCTAACGCTATGTTTTGTTTCCTTTTCATGTAGCCCTAAGCAGTGACTGGCGAGAAACACTTTCATTGAAAGGGGTTGCAAGCTTCCAAAAATTACGAGTCTCCAGAAATCTCAGCAAATATTTTTTCACCCAAACTGGATGATACTTTCAGGTAATGATCAGTACACTAAGCCCACTTGGTTCCCCAAATTTCGTTCTTCTATATTGAAGCGTTCGTTTCCAGTAACAGTTTGAATTTTGTCGTTTCACTCTGTTTTCTCCTATATTGATAGATGTATTTGGAACACTAAATCAAACACGGTTTGTGCTAGCTTCTTGAAACTTGACACAGTAAAGCAGTTACACATTCTAACTGTATGTTTTGTTTCCTTTTCATGTAGCTTTAAGCAGTGACTGGCGAGAAACACCTTCATTGAAAGGGGTTGCAAGCTTCCAAAAATTACGAGTCTCCAGAAATCTCAGCAAATATTTTTTCACCCAAACTGGATGATACTTTCAGGTAATGATCAGTACACTAAGCCCACTCGGTTCTCCAAATTTCATTCTTCTATGTTGAAGCGTTCGTTTCCAGTAATAGTTTCCATTCTGGCATTTCACTCTGTTTTCTCCTATATTGATAGATGTATTTGGAACTCTAAATCAAACACGGTTTGTGCTAGCTTCTTGAAACTTGACACAGTAAAGCAGTTTCACATTCTAACTCTATGTTTTGTTTCCTTTTCTTGTAGCCCTAAGCAGAGACTGGCGAGAAACACTTTCATTGAAAGGGGTTGCAAGCTTCTAAATATTACGAGTCTCCAGAAATCTCAGCAAATATTTTTTCACCCAAACTGGATGATACTTTCAGGTAATGATCAGTACACTTGGCCCACTTGGTTCTCCATATTTCGTTCTTCTATGTTGAAGTGTTCGTTTACACTAACAGTTTCCACTCTGGCATTTCACTCTGTTTTCTCCTATATTGATAGATGTATTTGGAACTCTAAATCAAACACGGTTTGTGCTAGCTTCTTGAAACTTGACACAGTAAAGCAGTTTCACATTCTAACTCTATGTTTTGTTTCCTTTTCTTGTAGCCCTAAGCAGAGACTGGCGAGAAACACTTTCATTGAAAGGGGTTGCAAGCTTCCAAAAATTACGAGTCTCCAGAAATCTCAGCAAATATTTTTTCACCCAAACTGGATGATACTTTCACGTAATGATCAGTACACTTGGCCCACTTGGTTCTCCAAATTTCATTCTTCTATGTTGAAGCGTTCGTTTCCAGTAACAGTTTCCATTCTGGCATTTCACTCTGTTTTCTCCTATATTGATAGATGTATTTGGAACTCTAAATCAAACACGGTTTGTGCTAGCTTCTTGAAACTTGACACAGTAAAGCAGTTTCACATTCTAACTCTATGTTTTGTTTCCTTTTCATGTAGCCCTAAGCAGTGACTGGCGAGAAACACTTTCATTGA
Organism: Spermophilus citellus; assembly: GCF_964194105.1. Taxonomy (NCBI): domain Eukaryota; kingdom Metazoa; phylum Chordata; class Mammalia; order Rodentia; family Sciuridae; genus Spermophilus; species Spermophilus citellus. The sequence continues at coordinate 77,687,236 of NC_138185.1, read as the reverse complement.
AAGGGGTTGCAAGCTTCCAAAAATTACGAGTCTCCAGAAATCTCAGCAAATATTTTTTCACCCAAACTGGATGATACTTTCAGGTAATGATCAGTACACTAAGCCCACTTGGTTCCCCAAATTTCGTTCTTCTATGTTGAAGCGTTCGTTTCCAGTAACAGTTTGAATTTTGTCGTTTCACTCTGTTTTCTCCTATATTGATAGATGTATTTGGAACACTAAATCAAACACGGTTTGTGCTAGCTTCTTGAAACTTGACACAGTAAAGCAGTTACACATTCTAACTGTATGTTTTGTTTCCTTTTCATGTAGCTTTAAGCAGTGACTGGCGAGAAACACCTTCATTGAAAGGGGTTGCAAGCTTCCAAAAATTACGAGTCTCCAGAAATCTCAGCAAATATTTTTTCACCCAAACTGCATGATACTTTCAGGTAATGATCAGTACACTAAGCCCACTCGGTTCTCCAAATTTCATTCTATGTTGAAGCGTTCGTTTCCAGTAACAGTTTCCATTCTGGCATTTCACTCTGTTTTCTCCTATATTGATAGATGTATTTGGAACTCTAAATCAAACACGGTTTGTGCTAGCTTCTTGAAACTTGACACAGTAAAGCAGTTTCATATTCTAACTCTATGTTTTGTTTCCTTTTCTTGTAGCCCTAAGCAGAGACTGGCGAGAAACACTTTCATTGAAAGGGGTTGCAAGCTTCTAAAAATTACGAGTCTCCAGAAATCTCAGCAAATATTTTTTCACCCAAACTGGATGATACTTTCAGGTAATGATCAGTACACTTGGCCCACTTGGTTCTCCATATTTCGTTCTCTATGTTGAAGCGTTCGTTTACACTAACAGTTTCCACTCTGGCATTTCACTCTGTTTTCTCCTATATTGATAGATGTATTTGGAACTCTAAATCAAACACGGTTTGTGCTAGCTTCTTGAAACTTGACACAGTAAAGCAGTTTCACATTCTAACTCTATGTTTTTTTTCTTTTTCATGTAGCCCTAAGCAGTGACTGGCGAGAAACACTTTCATTGAAAGGGGTTGCAAGCTTCCAAAAATTACGAGTCTCCAGAAATCTCAGCAAATATTTTTTCACCCAAACTGCATGATACTTTCAGGTAATGATCAGTACACTAAGCCCACTTGGTTCCCCAAATTTCGTTCTTCTATGTTGAAGCATTCGTTTCCAGTAACAGTTTGAATTTTTGCGTTTCACTCTGTTTTCTCCTATATTGATAGATGTATTTGGAACTCTAAATCAAACACGGTTTGTGCTAGCTTCTTGAAACTTGACACAGTAAAGCAGTTTCACATTCTAACTCTATGTTTTGTTTCCTTTTCATGTAGCCCTAAGCAGTGACTGGCGAGAAACACTTTCATTGAAAGGGGTTGCAAGCTTCCAAAAATTACGAGTCTCCAGAAATCTCAGCAAATATTTTTTCACCCAAACTGCATGATACTTTCAGGTAATGATCAGTACACTAAGCCCACTCGGTTCTCCAAATTTCATTCTATGTTGAAGCGTTCGTTTCCAGTAACAGTTTCCATTCTGGCATTTCACTCTGTTTTCTCCTATATTGATAGATGTATTTGGAACTCTAAATCAAACACGGTTTGTGCTAGCTTCTTGAAACTTGACACAGTAAAGCAGTTTCACATTCTAACTCTATGTTTTGTTTCCTTTTCTTGTAGCCCTAAGCAGAGACTGGCGAGAAACACTTTCATTGAAAGGGGTTGCAAGCTTCTAAAAATTACGAGTCTCCAGAAATCTCAGCAAATATTTTTTCACCCAAACTGGATGATACTTTCAGGTAATGATCAGTACACTTGGCCCACTTGGTTCTCCATATTTCGTTCTCTATGTTGAAGCGTTCGTTTACGCTAACAGTTTCCACTCTGGCATTTCACTCTGTTTTCTCCTATATTGATAGATGTATTTGGAACTCTAAATCAAACACGGTTTGTGCTAGCTTCTTGAAACTTGACACAGTAAAGCAGTTTCACATTCTAACTCTATGTTTTGTTTCTTTTTCATGTAGCCCTAAGCAGTGACTGGCGAGAAACACTTTCATTGAAAGGGGTTGCAAGCTTCCAAAAATTACGAGTCTCCAGAAATCTCAGCAAATATTTTTTCACCCAAACTGCATGATACTTTCAGGTAATGATCAGTACACTAAGCCCACTTGGTTCCCCAAATTTCGTTCTTCTATGTTGAAGCGTTCGTTTCCAGTAACAGTTTGAATTTTTGCGTTTCACTCTGTTTTCTCCTATATTGATAGATGTATTTGGAACTCTAAATCAAACACGGTTTGTGCTAGCTTCTTGAAACTTGACACAGTAAAGCAGTTTCACATTCTAACTCTATGTTTTGTTTCCTTTTCATGTAGCCCTAAGCAGTGACTGGCGAGAAACACTTTCATTGAAAGGGGTTGCAAGCTTCCAAAAATTACGAGTCTCCAGAAATCTCAGCAAATATTTTTTCACCCAAACTGGATGATACTTTCAGGTAATGATCAGTACACTAAGCCCACTTGGTTCCCCAAATTTCGTTCTTCTATGTTGAAGCGTTCGTTTCCAGTAACAGTTTGAATTTTGTCGTTTCACTCTGTTTTCTCCTATATTGATAGATGTATTTGGAACACTAAATCAAACACGGTTTGTGCTAGCTTCTTGAAACTTGACACAGTAAAGCAGTTACACATTCTAACTGTATGTTTTGTTTCCTTTTCATGTAGCTTTAAGCAGTGACTGGCGAGAAACACCTTCATTGAAAGGGGTTGCAAGCTTCCAAAAATTACGAGTCTCCAGAAATCTCAGCAAATATTTTTTCACCCAAACTGCATGATACTTTCAGGTAATGATCAGTACACTAAGCCCACTCGGTTCTCCAAATTTCATTCTATGTTGAAGCGTTCGTTTCCAGTAACAGTTTCCATTCTGGCATTTCACTCTGTTTTCTCCTATATTGATAGATGTATTTGGAACTCTAAATCAAACACGGTTTGTGCTAGCTTCTTGAAACTTGACACAGTAAAGCAGTTTCACATTCTAACTCTATGTTTTGTTTCCTTTTCTTGTAGCCCTAAGCAGAGACTGGCGAGAAACACTTTCATTGAAAGGGGTTGCAAGCTTCTAAATATTACGAGTCTCCAGAAATCTCAGCAAATATTTTTTCACCCAAACTGGATGATACTTTCAGGTAATGATCAGTACACTTGGCCCACTTGGTTCTCCATATTTCGTTCTTCTATGTTGAAGTGTTCGTTTACACTAACAGTTTCCACTCTGGCATTTCACTCTGTTTTCTCCTATATTGATAGATGTATTTGGAACTCTAAATCAAACACGGTTTGTGCTAGCTTCTTGAAACTTGACACAGTAAAGCAGTTTCACATTCTAACTCTATGTTTTGTTTCCTTTTCTTGTAGCCCTAAGCAGAGACTGGCGAGAAACACTTTCATTGAAAGGGGTTGCAAGCTTCCAAAAATTACGAGTCTCCAGAAATCTCAGCAAATATTTTTTCACCCAAACTGGATGATACTTTCACGTAATGATCAGTACACTTGGCCCACTTGGTTCTCCAAATTTCATTCTTCTATGTTGAAGCGTTCGTTTCCAGTAACAGTTTCCATTCTGGCATTTCACTCTGTTTTCTCCTATATTGATAGATGTATTTGGAACTCTAAATCAAACACGGTTTGTGCTAGCTTCTTGAAACTTGACACAGTAAAGCAGTTTCACATTCTAACTCTATGTTTTGTTTCCTTTTCATGTAGCCCTAAGCAGTGACTGGCGAGAAACACTTTCATTGAAAGGGGTTGCAAGCTTCCAAAAATTACGAGTCTCCAGAAATCTCAGCAAATATTTTTTCACCCAAACTGGATGATACTTTCAGGTAATGATCAGTACACTAAGCCCACTTGGTTCCCCAAATTTCGTTCTTCTATGTTGAAGCGTTCGTTTCCAGTAACAGTTTGAATTTTGTCGTTTCACTCTGTTTTCTCCTATATTGATAGATGTATTTGGAACACTAAATCAAACACGGTTTGTGCTAGCTTCTTGAAACTTGACACAGTAAAGCAGTTACACATTCTAACTGTATGTTTTGTTTCCTTTTCATGTAGCTTTAAGCAGTGACTGGCGAGAAACACCTTCATTGAAAGGGGTTGCAAGCTTCCAAAAATTACGAGTCTCCAGAAATCTCAGCAAATATTTTTTCACCCAAACTGCATGATACTTTCAGGTAATGATCAGTACACTAAGCCCACTCGGTTCTCCAAATTTCATTCTATGTTGAAGCGTTCGTTTCCAGTAACAGTTTCCATTCTGGCATTTCACTCTGTTTTCTCCTATATTGATAGATGTATTTGGAACTCTAAATCAAACACGGTTTGTGCTAGCTTCTTGAAACTTGACACAGTAAAGCAGTTTCATATTCTAACTCTATGTTTTGTTTCCTTTTCTTGTAGCCCTAAGCAGAGACTGGCGAGAAACACTTTCATTGAAAGGGGTTGCAAGCTTCTAAAAATTACGAGTCTCCAGAAATCTCAGCAAATATTTTTTCACCCAAACTGGATGATACTTTCAGGTAATGATCAGTACACTTGGCCCACTTGGTTCTCCATATTTCGTTCTCTATGTTGAAGCGTTCGTTTACACTAACAGTTTCCACTCTGGCATTTCACTCTGTTTTCTCCTATATTGATAGATGTATTTGGAACTCTAAATCAAACACGGTTTGTGCTAGCTTCTTGAAACTTGACACAGTAAAGCAGTTTCACATTCTAACTCTATGTTTTGTTTCTTTTTCATGTAGCCCTAAGCAGTGACTGGCGAGAAACACTTTCATTGAAAGGGGTTGCAAGCTTCCAAAAATTACGAGTCTCCAGAAATCTCAGCAAATATTTTTTCACCCAAACTGCATGATACTTTCAGGTAATGATCAGTACACTAAGCCCACTTGGTTCCCCAAATTTCGTTCTTCTATGTTGAAGCATTCGTTTCCAGTAACAGTTTGAATTTTTGCGTTTCACTCTGTTTTCTCCTATATTGATAGATGTATTTGGAACTCTAAATCAAACACGGTTTGTGCTAGCTTCTTGAAACTTGACACAGTAAAGCAGTTTCACATTCTAACTCTATGTTTTGTTTCCTTTTCATGTAGCCCTAAGCAGTGACTGGCGAGAAACACTTTCATTGAAAGGGGTTGCAAGCTTCCAAAAATTACGAGTCTCCAGAAATCTCAGCAAATATTTTTTCACCCAAACTGCATGATACTTTCAGGTAATGATCAGTACACTAAGCCCACTCGGTTCTCCAAATTTCATTCTATGTTGAAGCGTTCGTTTCCAGTAACAGTTTCCATTCTGGCATTTCACTCTGTTTTCTCCTATATTGATAGATGTATTTGGAACTCTAAATCAAACACGGTTTGTGCTAGCTTCTTGAAACTTGACACAGTAAAGCAGTTTCACATTCTAACTCTATGTTTTGTTTCCTTTTCTTGTAGCCCTAAGCAGAGACTGGCGAGAAACACTTTCATTGAAAGGGGTTGCAAGCTTCTAAAAATTACGAGTCTCCAGAAATCTCAGCAAATATTTTTTCACCCAAACTGGATGATACTTTCAGGTAATGATCAGTACACTTGGCCCACTTGGTTCTCCATATTTCGTTCTCTATGTTGAAGCGTTCGTTTACGCTAACAGTTTCCACTCTGGCATTTCACTCTGTTTTCTCCTATATTGATAGATGTATTTGGAACTCTAAATCAAACACGGTTTGTGCTAGCTTCTTGAAACTTGACACAGTAAAGCAGTTTCACATTCTAACTCTATGTTTTGTTTCTTTTTCATGTAGCCCTAAGCAGTGACTGGCGAGAAACACTTTCATTGAAAGGGGTTGCAAGCTTCCAAAAATTACGAGTCTCCAGAAATCTCAGCAAATATTTTTTCACCCAAACTGCATGATACTTTCAGGTAATGATCAGTACACTAAGCCCACTTGGTTCCCCAAATTTCGTTCTTCTATGTTGAAGCGTTCGTTTCCAGTAACAGTTTGAATTTTTGCGTTTCACTCTGTTTTCTCCTATATTGATAGATGTATTTGGAACTCTAAATCAAACACGGTTTGTGCTAGCTTCTTGAAACTTGACACAGTAAAGCAGTTTCACATTCTAACTCTATGTTTTGTTTCCTTTTCATGTAGCCCTAAGCAGTGACTGGCGAGAAACACTTTCATTGAAAGGGGTTGCAAGCTTCCAAAAATTACGAGTCTCCAGAAATCTCAGCAAATATTTTTTCACCCAAACTGGATGATACTTTCAGGTAATGATCAGTACACTAAGCCCACTCGGTTCTCCAAATTTCATTCTTCTATGTTGAAGCGTTCGTTTCCAGTAACAGTTTCCATTCTGGCATTTCACTCTGTTTTCTCCTATATTGATAGATGTATTTGGAACTCTAAATCAAACACGGTTTGTGCTAGCTTCTTGAAACTTGACACAGTAAAGCAGTTTCACATTGTAACTCTATGTTTTGTTTCCTTTTCATGTAGCTTTAAGCAGTGACTGGCGAGAAACACCTTCATTGAAAGGGGTTGCAAGCTTCCAAAAATTACAAGTCTCCAGAAATCTCAGCAAATATTTTTTCACCCAAACTGGATGATACTTGCAGGTAATGATCAGTACACTAAGCCCACTCGGTTCTCCAAATTTCATTCTTCTATGTTGAAGCGTTCATTTCCAGTAACAGTTTCCATTCTGGCATTTCACTCTGTTTTCTCCTATATTGATAGATGTATTTGGAACTCTAAATCAAACACGGTTTGTGCTAGCTTCTTGAAACTTGACACAGTAAAGCAGTTTCACATTCTAACTGTATGTTTTGTTTCCTTTTCTTGTAGCCCTAAGCAGAGACTGGCGAGAAACACTTTCATTGAAAGGGGTTGCAAGCTTCTAAAAATTACGAGTCTCCAGAAATCTCAGCAAATATTTTTTCACCCAAACTGGATGATACTTTCACGTAATGATCAGTACACTTGGCCCACTTGGTTCTCCAAATTTCATTCTTCTATGTTGAAGCGTTCGTTTCCAGTAACAGTTTCCATTCTGGCATTTCACTCTGTTTTCTCCTATATTGATAGATGTATTTGGAACTCTAAATCAAACACGGTTTGTGCTAGCTTCTTGAAACTTGACACAGTAAAGCAGTTTCACATTCTAACTCTATGTTTTGTTTCCTTTTCATGTAGCCCTAAGCAGTGACTGGCGAGAAACACTTTCATTGAAAGGGGTTGCAAGCTTCCAAAAATTACGAGTCTCCAGAAATCTCAGCAAATATTTTTTCACCCAAACTGGATGATACTTTCAGGTAATGATCAGTACACTAAGCCCACTTGGTTCCCCAAATTTCGTTCTTCTATATTGAAGCGTTCGTTTCCAGTAACAGTTTGAATTTTGTCGTTTCACTCTGTTTTCTCCTATATTGATAGATGTATTTGGAACACTAAATCAAACACGGTTTGTGCTAGCTTCTTGAAACTTGACACAGTAAAGCAGTTACACATTCTAACTGTATGTTTTGTTTCCTTTTCATGTAGCTTTAAGCAGTGACTGGCGAGAAACACCTTCATTGAAAGGGGTTGCAAGCTTCCAAAAATTACGAGTCTCCAGAAATCTCAGCAAATATTTTTTCACCCAAACTGGATGATACTTTCAGGTAATGATCAGTACACTAAGCCCACTCGGTTCTCCAAATTTCATTCTTCTATGTTGAAGCGTTCGTTTCCAGTAATAGTTTCCATTCTGGCATTTCACTCTGTTTTCTCCTATATTGATAGATGTATTTGGAACTCTAAATCAAACACGGTTTGTGCTAGCTTCTTGAAACTTGACACAGTAAAGCAGTTTCACATTCTAACTCTATGTTTTGTTTCCTTTTCTTGTAGCCCTAAGCAGAGCCTGGCGAGAAACACTTTCATTGAAAGGGGTTGCAAGCTTCTAAATATTACGAGTCTCCAGAAATCTCAGCAAATATTTTTTCACCCAAACTGGATGATACTTTCAGGTAATGATCAGTACACTTGGCCCACTTGGTTCTCCATATTTCGTTCTTCTATGTTGAAGTGTTCGTTTACACTAACAGTTTCCACTCTGGCATTTCACTCTGTTTTCTCCTATATTGATAGATGTATTTGGAACTCTAAATCAAACACGGTTTGTGCTAGCTTCTTGAAACTTGACACAGTAAAGCAGTTTCACATTCTAACTCTATGTTTTGTTTCCTTTTCTTGTAGCCCTAAGCAGAGACTGGCGAGAAACACTTTCATTGAAAGGGGTTGCAAGCTTCCAAAAATTACGAGTCTCCAGAAATCTCAGCAAATATTTTTTCACCCAAACTGGATGATACTTTCACGTAATGATCAGTACACTTGGCCCACTTGGTTCTCCAAATTTCATTCTTCTATGTTGAAGCGTTCGTTTCCAGTAACAGTTTCCATTCTGGCATTTCACTCTGTTTTCTCCTATATTGATAGATGTATTTGGAACTCTAAATCAAACACGGTTTGTGCTAGCTTCTTGAAACTTGACACAGTAAAGCAGTTTCACATTCTAACTCTATGTTTTGTTTCCTTTTCATGTAGCCCTAAGCAGTGACTGGCGAGAAACACTTTCATTGAAAGGGGTTGCAAGCTTCCAAAAATTACGAGTCTCCAGAAATCTCAGCAAATATTTTTTCACCCAAACTGGATGATACTTTCAGGTAATGATCAGTACACTAAGCCCACTTGGTTCCCCAAATTTCGTTCTTCTATGTTGAAGCGTTCGTTTCCAGTAACAGTTTGAATTTTGTCGTTTCACTCTGTTTTCTCCTATATTGATAGATGTATTTGGAACACTAAATCAAACACGGTTTGTGCTAGCTTCTTGAAACTTGACACAGTAAAGCAGTTACACATTCTAACTGTATGTTTTGTTTCCTTTTCATGTAGCTTTAAGCAGTGACTGGCGAGAAACACCTTCATTGAAAGGGGTTGCAAGCTTCCAAAAATTACGAGTCTCCAGAAATCTCAGCAAATATTTTTTCACCCAAACTGCATGATACTTTCAGGTAATGATCAGTACACTAAGCCCACTCGGTTCTCCAAATTTCATTCTATGTTGAAGCGTTCGTTTCCAGTAACAGTTTCCATTCTGGCATTTCACTCTGTTTTCTCCTATATTGATAGATGTATTTGGAACTCTAAATCAAACACGGTTTGTGCTAGCTTCTTGAAACTTGACACAGTAAAGCAGTTTCACATTCTAACTCTATGTTTTGTTTCCTTTTCTTGTAGCCCTAAGCAGAGACTGGCGAGAAACACTTTCATTGAAAGGGGTTGCAAGCTTCTAAATATTACGAGTCTCCAGAAATCTCAGCAAATATTTTTTCACCCAAACTGGATGATACTTTCAGGTAATGATCAGTACACTTGGCCCACTTGGTTCTCCATATTTCGTTCTTCTATGTTGAAGTGTTCGTTTACACTAACAGTTTCCACTCTGGCATTTCACTCTGTTTTCTCCTATATTGATAGATGTATTTGGAACTCTAAATCAAACACGGTTTGTGCTAGCTTCTTGAAACTTGACACAGTAAAGCAGTTTCACATTCTAACTCTATGTTTTGTTTCCTTTTCTTGTAGCCCTAAGCAGAGACTGGCGAGAAACACTTTCATTGAAAGGGGTTGCAAGCTTCCAAAAATTACGAGTCTCCAGAAATCTCAGCAAATATTTTTTCACCCAAACTGGATGATACTTTCACGTAATGATCAGTACACTTGGCCCACTTGGTTCTCCAAATTTCATTCTTCTATGTTGAAGCGTTCGTTTCCAGTAACAGTTTCCATTCTGGCATTTCACTCTGTTTTCTCCTATATTGATAGATGTATTTGGAACTCTAAATCAAACACGGTTTGTGCTAGCTTCTTGAAACTTGACACAGTAAAGCAGTTTCACATTCTAACTCTATGTTTTGTTTCCTTTTCATGTAGCCCTAAGCAGTGACTGGCGAGAAACACTTTCATTGAAAGGGGTTGCAAGCTTCCAAAAATTACGAGTCTCCAGAAATCTCAGCAAATATTTTTTCACCCAAACTGGATGATACTTTCAGGTAATGATCAGTACACTAAGCCCACTTGGTTCCCCAAATTTCGTTCTTCTATGTTGAAGCGTTCGTTTCCAGTAACAGTTTGAATTTTGTCGTTTCACTCTGTTTTCTCCTATATTGATAGATGTATTTGGAACACTAAATCAAACACGGTTTGTGCTAGCTTCTTGAAACTTGACACAGTAAAGCAGTTACACATTCTAACTGTATGTTTTGTTTCCTTTTCATGTAGCTTTAAGCAGTGACTGGCGAGAAACACCTTCATTGAAAGGGGTTGCAAGCTTCCAAAAATTACGAGTCTCCAGAAATCTCAGCAAATATTTTTTCACCCAAACTGCATGATACTTTCAGGTAATGATCAGTACACTAAGCCCACTCGGTTCTCCAAATTTCATTCTATGTTGAAGCGTTCGTTTCCAGTAACAGTTTCCATTCTGGCATTTCACTCTGTTTTCTCCTATATTGATAGATGTATTTGGAACTCTAAATCAAACACGGTTTGTGCTAGCTTCTTGAAACTTGACACAGTAAAGCAGTTTCATATTCTAACTCTATGTTTTGTTTCCTTTTCTTGTAGCCCTAAGCAGAGACTGGCGAGAAACACTTTCATTGAAAGGGGTTGCAAGCTTCTAAAAATTACGAGTCTCCAGAAATCTCAGCAAATATTTTTTCACCCAAACTGGATGATACTTTCAGGTAATGATCAGTACACTTGGCCCACTTGGTTCTCCATATTTCGTTCTCTATGTTGAAGCGTTCGTTTACACTAACAGTTTCCACTCTGGCATTTCACTCTGTTTTCTCCTATATTGATAGATGTATTTGGAACTCTAAATCAAACACGGTTTGTGCTAGCTTCTTGAAACTTGACACAGTAAAGCAGTTTCACATTCTAACTCTATGTTTTGTTTCTTTTTCATGTAGCCCTAAGCAGTGACTGGCGAGAAACACTTTCATTGAAAGGGGTTGCAAGCTTCCAAAAATTACGAGTCTCCAGAAATCTCAGCAAATATTTTTTCACCCAAACTGCATGATACTTTCAGGTAATGATCAGTACACTAAGCCCACTTGGTTCCCCAAATTTCGTTCTTCTATGTTGAAGCATTCGTTTCCAGTAACAGTTTGAATTTTTGCGTTTCACTCTGTTTTCTCCTATATTGATAGATGTATTTGGAACTCTAAATCAAACACGGTTTGTGCTAGCTTCTTGAAACTTGACACAGTAAAGCAGTTTCACATTCTAACTCTATGTTTTGTTTCCTTTTCATGTAGCCCTAAGCAGTGACTGGCGAGAAACACTTTCATTGAAAGGGGTTGCAAGCTTCCAAAAATTACGAGTCTCCAGAAATCTCAGCAAATATTTTTTCACCCAAACTGCATGATACTTTCAGGTAATGATCAGTACACTAAGCCCACTCGGTTCTCCAAATTTCATTCTATGTTGAAGCGTTCGTTTCCAGTAACAGTTTCCATTCTGGCATTTCACTCTGTTTTCTCCTATATTGATAGATGTATTTGGAACTCTAAATCAAACACGGTTTGTGCTAGCTTCTTGAAACTTGACACAGTAAAGCAGTTTCACATTCTAACTCTATGTTTTGTTTCCTTTTCTTGTAGCCCTAAGCAGAGACTGGCGAGAAACACTTTCATTGAAAGGGGTTGCAAGCTTCTAAAAATTACGAGTCTCCAGAAATCTCAGCAAATATTTTTTCACCCAAACTGGATGATACTTTCAGGTAATGATCAGTACACTTGGCCCACTTGGTTCTCCATATTTCGTTCTCTATGTTGAAGCGTTCGTTTACGCTAACAGTTTCCACTCTGGCATTTCACTCTGTTTTCTCCTATATTGATAGATGTATTTGGAACTCTAAATCAAACACGGTTTGTGCTAGCTTCTTGAAACTTGACACAGTAAAGCAGTTTCACATTCTAACTCTATGTTTTGTTTCTTTTTCATGTAGCCCTAAGCAGTGACTGGCGAGAAACACTTTCATTGAAAGGGGTTGCAAGCTTCCAAAAATTACGAGTCTCCAGAAATCTCAGCAAATATTTTTTCACCCAAACTGCATGATACTTTCAGGTAATGATCAGTACACTAAGCCCACTTGGTTCCCCAAATTTCGTTCTTCTATGTTGAAGCGTTCGTTTCCAGTAACAGTTTGAATTTTTGCGTTTCACTCTGTTTTCTCCTATATTGATAGATGTATTTGGAACTCTAAATCAAACACGGTTTGTGCTAGCTTCTTGAAACTTGACACAGTAAAGCAGTTTCACATTCTAACTCTATGTTTTGTTTCCTTTTCATGTAGCCCTAAGCAGTGACTGGCGAGAAACACTTTCATTGAAAGGGGTTGCAAGCTTCCAAAAATTACGAGTCTCCAGAAATCTCAGCAAATATTTTTTCACCCAAACTGGATGATACTTTCAGGTAATGATCAGTACACTAAGCCCACTCGGTTCTCCAAATTTCATTCTTCTATGTTGAAGCGTTCGTTTCCAGTAACAGTTTCCATTCTGGCATTTCACTCTGTTTTCTCCTATATTGATAGATGTATTTGGAACTCTAAATCAAACACGGTTTGTGCTAGCTTCTTGAAACTTGACACAGTAAAGCAGTTTCACATTGTAACTCTATGTTTTGTTTCCTTTTCATGTAGCTTTAAGCAGTGACTGGCGAGAAACACCTTCATTGAAAGGGGTTGCAAGCTTCCAAAAATTACAAGTCTCCAGAAATCTCAGCAAATATTTTTTCACCCAAACTGGATGATACTTGCAGGTAATGATCAGTACACTAAGCCCACTCGGTTCTCCAAATTTCATTCTTCTATGTTGAAGCGTTCATTTCCAGTAACAGTTTCCATTCTGGCATTTCACTCTGTTTTCTCCTATATTGATAGATGTATTTGGAACTCTAAATCAAACACGGTTTGTGCTAGCTTCTTGAAACTTGACACAGTAAAGCAGTTTCACATTGTAACTCTATGTTTTGTTTCCTTTTCTTGTAGCCCTAAGCAGAGACTGGCGAGAAACACTTTCATTGAAAGGGGTTGCAAGCTTCTAAAAATTACGAGTCTCCAGAAATCTCAGCAAATATTTTTTCACCCAAACTGGATGATACTTTCACGTAATGATCAGTACACTTGGCCCACTTGGTTCTCCAAATTTCATTCTTCTATGTTGAAGCGTTCGTTTCCAGTAACAGTTTCCATTCTGGCATTTCACTCTGTTTTCTCCTATATTGATAGATGTATTTGGAACTCTAAATCAAACACGGTTTGTGCTAGCTTCTTGAAACTTGACACAGTAAAGCAGTTTCACATTCTAACTCTATGTTTTGTTTCCTTTTCATGTAGCCCTAAGCAGTGACTGGCGAGAAACACTTTCATTGAAAGGGGTTGCAAGCTTCCAAAAATTACGAGTCTCCAGAAATCTCAGCAAATATTTTTTCACCCAAACTGGATGATACTTTCAGGTAATGATCAGTACACTAAGCCCACTTGGTTCCCCAAATTTCGTTCTTCTATATTGAAGCGTTCGTTTCCAGTAACAGTTTGAATTTTGTCGTTTCACTCTGTTTTCTCCTATATTGATAGATGTATTTGGAACACTAAATCAAACACGGTTTGTGCTAGCTTCTTGAAACTTGACACAGTAAAGCAGTTACACATTCTAACTGTATGTTTTGTTTCCTTTTCATGTAGCTTTAAGCAGTGACTGGCGAGAAACACCTTCATTGAAAGGGGTTGCAAGCTTCCAAAAATTACGAGTCTCCAGAAATCTCAGCAAATATTTTTTCACCCAAACTGGATGATACTTTCAGGTAATGATCAGTACACTAAGCCCACTCGGTTCTCCAAATTTCATTCTTCTATGTTGAAGCGTTCGTTTCCAGTAATAGTTTCCATTCTGGCATTTCACTCTGTTTTCTCCTATATTGATAGATGTATTTGGAACTCTAAATCAAACACGGTTTGTGCTAGCTTCTTGAAACTTGACACAGTAAAGCAGTTTCACATTCTAACTCTATGTTTTGTTTCCTTTTCTTGTAGCCCTAAGCAGAGACTGGCGAGAAACACTTTCATTGAAAGGGGTTGCAAGCTTCTAAATATTACGAGTCTCCAGAAATCTCAGCAAATATTTTTTCACCCAAACTGGATGATACTTTCAGGTAATGATCAGTACACTTGGCCCACTTGGTTCTCCATATTTCGTTCTTCTATGTTGAAGTGTTCGTTTACACTAACAGTTTCCACTCTGGCATTTCACTCTGTTTTCTCCTATATTGATAGATGTATTTGGAACTCTAAATCAAACACGGTTTGTGCTAGCTTCTTGAAACTTGACACAGTAAAGCAGTTTCACATTCTAACTCTATGTTTTGTTTCCTTTTCTTGTAGCCCTAAGCAGAGACTGGCGAGAAACACTTTCATTGAAAGGGGTTGCAAGCTTCTAAATATTACGAGTCTCCAGAAATCTCAGCAAATATTTTTTCACCCAAACTGGATGATACTTTCAGGTAATGATCAGTACACTTGGCCCACTTGGTTCTCCATATTTCGTTCTTCTATGTTGAAGTGTTCGTTTACACTAACAGTTTCCACTCTGGCATTTCACTCTGTTTTCTCCTATATTGATAGATGTATTTGGAACTCTAAATCAAACACGGTTTGTGCTAGCTTCTTGAAACTTGACACAGTAAAGCAGTTTCACATTCTAACTCTATGTTTTGTTTCCTTTTCTTGTAGCCCTAAGCAGAGACTGGCGAGAAACACTTTCATTGAAAGGGGTTGCAAGCTTCCAAAAATTACGAGTCTCCAGAAATCTCAGCAAATATTTTTTCACCCAAACTGGATGATACTTTCACGTAATGATCAGTACACTTGGCCCACTTGGTTCTCCAAATTTCATTCTTCTATGTTGAAGCGTTCGTTTCCAGTAACAGTTTCCATTCTGGCATTTCACTCTGTTTTCTCCTATATTGATAGATGTATTTGGAACTCTAAATCAAACACGGTTTGTGCTAGCTTCTTGAAACTTGACACAGTAAAGCAGTTTCACATTCTAACTCTATGTTTTGTTTCCTTTTCATGTAGCCCTAAGCAGTGACTGGCGAGAAACACTTTCATTGAAAGGGGTTGCAAGCTTCCAAAAATTACGAGTCTCCAGAAATCTCAGCAAATATTTTTTCACCCAAACTGGATGATACTTTCAGGTAATGATCAGTACACTAAGCCCACTTGGTTCCCCAAATTTCGTTCTTCTATGTTGAAGCGTTCGTTTCCAGTAACAGTTTGAATTTTGTCGTTTCACTCTGTTTTCTCCTATATTGATAGATGTATTTGGAACACTAAATCAAACACGGTTTGTGCTAGCTTCTTGAAACTTGACACAGTAAAGCAGTTACACATTCTAACTGTATGTTTTGTTTCCTTTTCATGTAGCTTTAAGCAGTGACTGGCGAGAAACACCTTCATTGAAAGGGGTTGCAAGCTTCCAAAAATTACGAGTCTCCAGAAATCTCAGCAAATATTTTTTCACCCAAACTGCATGATACTTTCAGGTAATGATCAGTACACTAAGCCCACTCGGTTCTCCAAATTTCATTCTATGTTGAAGCGTTCGTTTCCAGTAACAGTTTCCATTCTGGCATTTCACTCTGTTTTCTCCTATATTGATAGATGTATTTGGAACTCTAAATCAAACACGGTTTGTGCTAGCTTCTTGAAACTTGACACAGTAAAGCAGTTTCATATTCTAACTCTATGTTTTGTTTCCTTTTCTTGTAGCCCTAAGCAGAGACTGGCGAGAAACACTTTCATTGAAAGGGGTTGCAAGCTTCTAAAAATTACGAGTCTCCAGAAATCTCAGCAAATATTTTTTCACCCAAACTGGATGATACTTTCAGGTAATGATCAGTACACTTGGCCCACTTGGTTCTCCATATTTCGTTCTCTATGTTGAAGCGTTCGTTTCCAGTAACAGTTTCCATTCTGGCATTTCACTCTGTTTTCTCCTATATTGATAGATGTATTTGGAACTCTAAATCAAACACGGTTTGTGCTAGCTTCTTGAAACTTGACACAGTAAAGCAGTTTCACATTCTAACTCTATGTTTTGTTTCCTTTTCTTGTAGCCCTAAGCAGAGACTGGCGAGAAACACTTTCATTGAAAGGGGTTGCAAGCTTCTAAAAATTACGAGTCTCCAGAAATCTCAGCAAATATTTTTTCACCCAACCTGGATGATACTTTCAGGTAATGATCAGTACACTAAGCCCACTTGGTTCTCCAAATTTCGTTCTTCTATGTTGAAGCGTTCGTTTCCAGTAACAGTTTCCATTCTGGCATTTCACTGTGTTTTCTCCTATATTGATAGATGTATTTGGAACTCTAAATCAAACACGGTTTGTGCTAGCTTCTTGAAACTTGACACAGTAAAGCAGTTTCACATTCTAACTCTATGTTTTGTTTCCTTTTCATGTAGCCCTAAGCAGTGACTGGCGAGAAACACTTTCATTGAAAGGGGTTGCAAGCTTCCAAAAATTACGAGTCTCCAGAAATCTCAGCAAATATTTTTTCACCCAAACTAGATGATACTTTCAGGTAATGATCAGTACACTAAGCCCTCTTGGTTCCCCAAATTTCGTTCTTCTATGTTGAAGCGTTCGTTTCCAGTAACAGTTTGAATTTTGTCGTTTCACTCTGTTTTCTCCTATATTGATAGATGTATTTGGAACTCTAAATCAAACACGGTTTGTGCTAGCTTCTTGAAACTTGACACAGTAAAGCAGTTTCACATTGTAACTCTATGTTTTGTTTCCTTTTCATGTAGCTTTAAGCAGTGACTGGCAAGAAACACTTTCATTGAAAGGGGTTGCAAGCTTCTAAAAATTACGAGTCTCCAGAAATCTCAGCAAATATTTTTTCACCCAAACTGGATGATACTTTCACGTAATGATCAGTACACTTGGCCCACTTGGTTCTCCAAATTTCGTTCTTCTATGTTGAAGCGTTCGTTTCCAGTAACAGTTTCCATTCTGGCATTTCACTCTGTTTTCTCCTATATTGATAGATGTATTTGGAACTCTAAATCAAACACGGTTTGTGCTAGCTTCTTGAAACTTCACAGAGTAAAGCAGTTTCACATTGTAACTCTATGTTTTGTTTCCTTTTCATGTAGCTTTAAGCAGTGACTGGCGAGAAACACTTTCATTGAAAGGGGTTGCAAGCTTCCAAAAATTACGAGTCTCCAGAAATCTCAGCAAATATTTTTTCACCCAAACTGGATGATACTTTCACGTAATGATCAGTACACTTGGCCCACTTGGTTCTCCAAATTTCATTCTTCTATGTTGAAGCGTTCGTTTCCAGTAACAGTTTCCATTCTGGCATTTCACTCTGTTTTCTCCTATATTGATAGATGTATTTGGAACTCTAAATCAAACACGGTTTGTGCTAGCTTCTTGAAACTTGACACAGTAAAGCAGTTTCACATTCTAACTCTATGTTTTGTTTCCTTTTCATGTAGCCCTAAGCAGTGACTGGCGAGAAACACTTTCATTGAAAGGGGTTGCAAGCTTCCAAAAATTACGAGTCTCCAGAAATCTCAGCAAATATTTTTTCACCCAAACTAGATGATACTTTCAGGTAATGATCAGTACACTGAGCCCTCTTGGTTCCCCAAATTTCGTTCTTCTATGTTGAAGGTTTCGTTTCCAGTAACAGTTTGAATTTTGTCGTTTCACTCTGTTTTCTCCTATATTGATAGATGTATTTGGAACTCTAAATCAAACACGGTTTGTGCTAGCATCTTGAAACTTGACACAGTAAAGCAGTTTTACATTGTAACTCTATGTTTTGTTTCCTTTTCATGTAGCTTTAAGCAGTGACTGGCGAGAAACACCTTCATTGAAAGGGGTTGCAAGCTTCCAAAAATTACGAGTCTCCAGAAATCTCAGCAAATATTTTTTCACCCAAACTGGATGATACTTTCAGGTAATGATCAGTACACTAAGCCCACTCGGTTCTCCAAATTTCATTCTTCTATGTTGAAGCGTTCGTTTCCAGTAACAGTTTCCATTCTGGCATTTCACTCTGTTTTCTCCTATATTGATAGATGTATTTGGAACTCTAAATCAAACACGGTTTGTGCTAGCTTCTTGAAACTTGACACAGTAAAGCAGTTTCACATTCTAACTCTATGTTTTGTTTCCTTTTCTTGTAGCCCTAAGCAGTGACTGGCGAGAAACACTTTCATTGAAAGGGGTTGCAAGCTTCTAAAAATTACGAGTCTCCAGAAATCTCAGCAAATATTTTTTCACCCAAACTGGATGATACTTTCACGTAATGATCAGTACACTTGGCCCACTTGGTTCTCCATATTTCGTTCTTCTATGTTGAAGCGTTCGTTTACACTAACAGTTTCCACTCTGGCATTTCACTCTGTTTTCTCCTATATTGATAGATGTATTTGGAACTCTAAATCAAACACGGTTTGTGCTAGCTTCTTGAAACTTGACACAGTAAAGCAGTTTCACATTCTAACTCTATGTTTTGTTTCTTTTTCATGTAGCCCTAAGCAGTGACTGGCGAGAAACACTTTCATTGAAAGGGGTTGCAAGCTTCCAAAAATTACGAGTCTCCAGAAATCTCAGCAAATATTTTTTCACCCAAACTGCATGATACTTTCAGGTAATGATCAGTACACTAAGCCCACTTGGTTCCCCAAATTTCGTTCTTCTATGTTGAAGCGTTCGTTTCCAGTAACAGTTTGAATTTTTGCGTTTCACTCTGTTTTCTCCTATATTGATAGATGTATTTGGAACTCTAAATCAAACACGGTTTGTGCTAGCTTCTTGAACCTTGACACAGTAAAGCAGTTTCACATTCTAACTCTATGTTTTGTTTCCTTTTCATGTAGCCCTAAGCAGTGACTGGCGAGAAACACTTTCATTGAAAGGGGTTGCAAGCTTCCAAAAATTACGAGTCTCCAGAAATCTCAGCAAATATTTTTTCACCCAAACTAGATGATACTTTCAGGTAATGATCAGTACACTAAGCCCTCTTGGTTCCCCAAATTTTGTTCTTCTATGTTGAAGCGTTCGTTTCCAGTAACAGTTTGAATTTTGTCGTTTCACTCTGTTTTCTCCTATATTGATAGATGTATTTGGAACTCTAAATCAAACACGGTTTGTGCTAGCTTCTTGAAACTTGACACAGTAAAGCAGTTTCACATTGTAACTCTATGTTTTGTTTCCTTTTCATGTAGCTTTAAGCAGTGACTGGCGAGAAACACTTTCATTGAAAGGGGTTGCAAGCTTCTAAAAATTACGAGTCTCCAGAAATCTCAGCAAATATTTTTTCACCCAAACTGGATGATACCTTCACGTAATGATCAGTACACTTGGCCCACTTGGTTCTCCAAATTTCATTCTTCTATGTTGAAGCGTTCGTTTCCAGTAACAGTTTCCATTCTGGCATTTCACTCTGTTTTCTCCTATATCGATAGATGTATTTGGAACTCTAAATCAAACACGGTTTGTGCTAGCTTCTTGAAACTTGACACAGTAAAGCAGTTTCACATTCTAACTCTATGTTTTGTTTCTTTTTCATGTAGCCCTAAGCAGTGACTGGCGAGAAACACTTTCATTGAAAGGGGTTGCAAGCTTCCAAAAATTACGAGTCTCCAGAAATCTCAGCAAATATTTTTTCACCCAAACTGGATGATACTTTCAGGTAATGATCAGTACACTAAGCCCACTTGGTTCCCCAAATTTCGTTCTTCTATGTTGAAGCATTCGTTTCCAGTAACAGTTTGAATTTTTGCGTTTCACTCTGTTTTCTCCTATATTGATAGATGTATTTGGAACTCTAAATCAAACACGGTTTGTGCTAGCTTCTTGAAACTTGACACAGTAAAGCAGTTTCACATTCTAACTCTATGTTTTGTTTCCTTTTCATGTAGCCCTAAGCAGTGACTGGCGAGAAACACTTTCATTGAAAGGGGTTGCAAGCTTCCAAAAATTACGAGTCTCCAGAAATCTCAGCAAATATTTTTTCACCCAAACTGCATGATACTTTCAGGTAATGATCAGTACACTAAGCCCACTCGGTTCTCCAAATTTCATTCTATGTTGAAGCGTTCGTTTCCAGTAACAGTTTCCATTCTGGCATTTCACTCTGTTTTCTCCTATATTGATAGATGTATTTGGAACTCTAAATCAAACACGGTTTGTGCTAGCTTCTTGAAACTTGACACAGTAAAGCAGTTTCACATTCTAACTCTATGTTTTGTTTCCTTTTCTTGTAGCCCTAAGCAGAGACTGGCGAGAAACACTTTCATTGAAAGGGGTTGCAAGCTTCTAAAAATTACGAGTCTCCAGAAATCTCAGCAAATATTTTTTCACCCAAACTGGATGATACTTTCAGGTAATGATCAGTACACTTGGCCCACTTGGTTCTCCATATTTTGTTCTCTATGTTGAAGCGTTCGTTTACACTAACAGTTTCCACTCTGGCATTTCACTCTGTTTTCTCCTATATTGATAGATGTATTTGGAACTCTAAATCAAACACGGTTTGTGCTAGCTTCTTGAAACTTGACACAGTAAAGCAGTTTCACATTCTAACTCTATGTTTTGTTTCTTTTTCATGTAGCCCTAAGCAGTGACTGGCGAGAAACACTTTCATTGAAAGGGGTTGCAAGCTTCCAAAAATTACGAGTCTCCAGAAATCTCAGCAAATATTTTTTCACCCAAACTGCATGATACTTTCAGGTAATGATCAGTACACTAAGCCCACTTGGTTCCCCAAATTTCGTTCTTCTATGTTGAAGCGTTCGTTTCCAGTAACAGTTTGAATTTTTGCGTTTCACTCTGTTTTCTCCTATATTGATAGATGTATTTGGAACTCTAAATCAAACACGGTTTGTGCTAGCTTCTTGAAACTTGACACAGTAAAGCAGTTTCACATTCTAACTCTATGTTTTGTTTCCTTTTCATGTAGCCCTAAGCAGTGACTGGCGAGAAACACTTTCATTGAAAGGGGTTGCAAGCTTCCAAAAATTACGAGTCTCCAGAAATCTCAGCAAATATTTTTTCACCCAAACTAGATGATAGTTTCAGGTAATGATCAGTACACTAAGCCCTCTTGGTTCCCCAAATTTCGTTCTTCTATGTTGAAGCGTTCGTTTCCAGTAACAGTTTGAATTTTGTCGTTTCACTCTGTTTTCTCCTATATTGATAGATGTATTTGGAACTCTAAATCAAACACGGTTTGTGCTAGCTTCTTGAAACTTGACACAGTAAAGCAGTTTCATATTGTAACTCTATGTTTTGTTTCCTTTTCATGTAGCTTTAAGCAGTGACTGGCGAGAAACACTTTCATTGAAAGGGGTTGCAAGCTTCCAAAAATTACGAGTCTCCAGAAATCTCAGCAAATATTTTTTCACCCAAACTGGATGATACTTTCAGGTAATGATCAGTACACTAAGCCCACTTGGTTCTCCAAATTTCATTCTTCTATGTTGAAGCGTTCGTTTCCAGTAACAGTTTCCATTCTGGCATTTCACTCTGTTTTCTCCTATATTGATAGATGTATTTGGAACTCTAAATCAAACACGGTTTGTGCTAGCTTCTTGAAACTTGACACAGTAAAGCAGTTTCACATTCTAACTCTATGTTTTGTTTCCTTTTCATGTAGCCCTAAGCAGTGACTGGCGAGAAACACTTTCATTGAAAGGGGTTGCAAGCTTCCAAAAATTACGAGTCTCCAGAAATCTCAGCAAATATTTTTTCACCCAAACTGGATGATACTTTCAGGTAATGATCAGTACACTAAGCCCACTTGGTTCCCCAAATTTCGTTCTTCTATGTTGAAGCGTTCGTTTCCAGTAACAGTTTGAATTTTGTCGTTTCACTCTGTTTTCTCCTATATTGATAGATGTATTTGGAACACTAAATCAAACACGGTTTGTGCTAGCTTCTTGAAACTTGACACAGTAAAGCAGTTACACATTCTAACTGTATGTTTTGTTTCCTTTTCATGTAGCTTTAAGCAGTGACTGGCGAGAAACACCTTCATTGAAAGGGGTTGCAAGCTTCCAAAAATTACGAGTCTCCAGAAATCTCAGCAAATATTTTTTCACCCAAACTGGATGATACTTTCAGGTAATGATCAGTACACTAAGCCCACTCGGTTCTCCAAATTTCATTCTTCTATGTTGAAGCGTTCGTTTCCAGTAATAGTTTCCATTCTGGCATTTCACTCTGTTTTCTCCTATATTGATAGATGTATTTGGAACTCTAAATCAAACACGGTTTGTGCTAGCTTCTTGAATCTTGACACAGTAAAGCAGTTTCACATTCTAACTCTATGTTTTGTTTCTTTTTCATGTAGCCCTAAGCAGTGACTGGCGAGAAACACTTTCATTGAAAGGGGTTGCAAGCTTCCAAAAATTACGAGTCTCCAGAAATCTCAGCAAATATTTTTTCACCCAAACTGCATGATACTTTCAGGTAATGATCAGTACACTAAGCCCACTTGGTTCCCCAAATTTCGTTCTTCTATGTTGAAGCGTTCGTTTCCAGTAACAGTTTGAATTTTTGCGTTTCACTCTGTTTTCTCCTATATTGATAGATGTATTTGGAACTCTAAATCAAACACGGTTTGTGCTAGCTTCTTGAACCTTGACACAGTAAAGCAGTTTCACATTCTAACTCTATGTTTTGTTTCCTTTTCATGTAGCCCTAAGCAGTGACTGGCGAGAAACACTTTCATTGAAAGGGGTTGCAAGCTTCTAAAAATTACGAGTCTCCAGAAATCTCAGCAAATATTTTTTCACCCAAACTGGATGATACTTTCACTTAATGATCAGTACACTTGGCCCACTTGGTTCTCCAAATTTCATTCTTCTATGTTGAAGCGTTCGTTTCCAGTAACAGTTTCCATTCTGGCATTTCACTCTGTTTTCTCCTATATTGATAGATGTATTTGGAACTCTAAATCAAACACGGTTTGTGCTAGCTTCTTGAAACTTGACACAGTAAAGCAGTTTCACATTCTAACTCTATGTTTTGTTTCCTTTTCTTGTAGCCCTAAGCAGAGACTGGCGAGAAACACTTTCATTGAAAGGGGTTGCAAGCTTCCAAAAATTACGAGTCTCCAGAAATCTCAGCAAATATTTTTTCACCCAAACTGGATGATACTTTCACGTAATGATCAGTACACTTGGCCCACTTGGTTCTCCAAATTTCATTCTTCTATGTTGAAGCGTTCGTTTCCAGTAACAGTTTCCATTCTGGCATTTCACTCTGTTTTCTCCTATATTGATAGATGTATTTGGAACTCTAAATCAAACACGGTTTGTGCTAGCTTCTTGAAACTTGACACAGTAAAGCAGTTTCACATTCTAACTCTATGTTTTGTTTCCTTTTCATGTAGCCCTAAGCAGTGACTGGCGAGAAACACTTTCATTGAAAGGGGTTGCAAGCTTCCAAAAATTACGAGTCTCCAGAAATCTCAGCAAATATTTTTTCACCCAAACTGGATGATACTTTCAGGTAATGATCAGTACACTAAGCCCACTTGGTTCCCCAAATTTCGTTCTTCTATGTTGAAGCGTTCTTTTCCAGTAACAGTTTGAATTTTGTCGTTTCACTCTGTTTTCTCCTATATTGATAGATGTATTTGGAACACTAAATCAAACACGGTTTGTGCTAGCTTCTTGAAACTTGACACAGTAAAGCAGTTACACATTCTAACTGTATGTTTTGTTTCCTTTTCATGTAGCTTTAAGCAGTGACTGGCGAGAAACACCTTCATTGAAAGGGGTTGCAAGCTTCCAAAAATTACGAGTCTCCAGAAATCTCAGCAAATATTTTTTCACCCAAACTGGATTATACTTTCAGGTAATGATCAGTACACTAAGCCCACTCGGTTCTCCAAATTTCATTCTTCTATGTTGAAGCGTTCGTTTCCAGTAATAGTTTCCATTCTGGCATTTCACTCTGTTTTCTCCTATATTGATAGATGTATTTGGAACTCTAAATCAAACACGGTTTGTGCTAGCTTCTTGAAACTTGACACAGTAAAGCAGTTTCACATTCTAACTCTATGTTTTGTTTCCTTTTCTTGTAGCCCTAAGCAGAGACTGGCGAGAAACACTTTCATTGAAAGGGGTTGCAAGCTTCTAAATATTACGAGTCTCCAGAAATCTCAGCAAATATTTTTTCACCCAAACTGGATGATACTTTCAGGTAATGATCAGTACACTTGGCCCACTTGGTTCTCCATATTTCGTTCTTCTATGTTGAAGTGTTCGTTTACACTAACAGTTTCCACTCTGGCATTTCACTCTGTTTTCTCCTATATTGATAGATGTATTTGGAACTCTAAATCAAACACGGTTTGTGCTAGCTTCTTGAAACTTGACACAGTAAAGCAGTTTCACATTCTAACTCTATGTTTTGTTTCTTTTTCATGTAGCCCTAAGCAGTGACTGGCGAGAAACACTTTCATTGAAAGGGGTTGCAAGCTTCCAAAAATTACGAGTCTCCAGAAATCTCAGCAAATATTTTTTCACCCAAACTGCATGATACTTTCAGGTAATGATCAGTACACTAAGCCCACTTGGTTCCCCAAATTTCGTTCTTCTATGTTGAAGCGTTCGTTTCCAGTAACAGTTTGAATTTTTGCGTTTCACTCTGTTTTCTCCTATTTTGATAGATGTATTTGGAACTCTAAATCAAACACGGTTTGTGCTAGCTTCTTGAAACTTGACACAGTAAAGCAGTTTCACATTCTAACTCTATGTTTTGTTTCCTTTTCATGTAGCCCTAAGCAGTGACTGGCGAGAAACACTTTCATAGAAAGGGGTTGCAAGCTTCCAAAAATTACGAGTCTCCAGAAAACTCAGCAAATATTTTTTCACCCAAACTAGATGATACTTTCAGGTAATGATCAGTACACTGAGCCCTCTTGGTTCCCCAAATTTCGTTCTTCTATGTTGAAGGTTTCGTTTCCAGTAACAGTTTGAATTTTGTCGTTTCACTCTGTTTTCTCCTATATTGATAGATGTATTTGGAACTCTAAATCAAACACGGTTTGTGCTAGCATCTTGAAACTTGACACAGTAAAGCAGTTTCACATTGTAACTCTATGTTTTGTTTCCTTTTCATGTAGCTTTAAGCAGTGACTGGCGAGAAACACCTTCATTGAAAGGGGTTGCAAGCTTCCAAAAATTACGAGTCTCCAGAAATCTCAGCAAATATTTTTTCACCCAAACTGGATGATACTTTCAGGTAATGATCAGTACACTAAGCCCACTCGGTTCTCCAAATTTCATTCTTCTATGTTGAAGCGTTCGTTTCCAGTAACAGTTTCCATTCTGGCATTTCACTCTGTTTTCTCCTATATTGATAGATGTATTTGGAACTCTAAATCAAACACGGTTTGTGCTAGCTTCTTGAAACTTGACACAGTAAAGCAGTTTCACATTCTAACTCTATGTTTTGTTTCCTTTTCTTGTAGCCCTAAGCAGTGACTGGCGAGAAACACTTTCATTGAAAGGGGTTGCAAGCTTCTAAAAATTACGAGTCTCCAGAAATCTCAGCAAATATTTTTTCACCCAAACTGGATGATACTTTCAGGTAATGATCAGTACACTTGGCCCACTTGGTTCTCCATATTTCGTTCTTCTATGTTGAAGCGTTCGTTTACACTAACAGTTTCCACTCTGGCATTTCACTCTGTTTTCTCCTATATTGATAGATGTATTTGGAACTCTAAATCAAACACGGTTTGTGCTAGCTTCTTGAAACTTGACACAGTAAAGCAGTTTCACATTCTAACTCTATGTTTTGTTTCTTTTTCATGTAGCCCTAAGCAGTGACTGGCGAGAAACACTTTCATTGAAAGGGGTTGCAAGCTTCCAAAAATTACGAGTCTCCAGAAATCTCAGCAAATATTTTTTCACCCAAACTGCATGATACTTTCAGGTAATGATCAGTACACTAAGCCCACTTGGTTCCCCAAATTTCGTTCTTCTATGTTGAAGCGTTCGTTTCCAGTAACAGTTTGAATTTTTGCGTTTCACTCTGTTTTCTCCTATATTGATAGATGTATTTGGAACTCTAAATCAAACACGGTTTGTGCTAGCTTCTTGAACCTTGACACAGTAAAGCAGTTTCACATTCTAACTCTATGTTTTGTTTCCTTTTCATGTAGCCCTAAGCAGTGACTGGCGAGAAACACTTTCATTGAAAGGGGTTGCAAGCTTCCAAAAATTACGAGTCTCCAGAAATCTCAGCAAATATTTTTTCACCCAAACTAGATGATACTTTCAGGTAATGATCAGTACACTAAGCCCTCTTGGTTCCCCAAATTTTGTTCTTCTATGTTGAAGCGTTCGTTTCCAGTAACAGTTTGAATTTTGTCGTTTCACTCTGTTTTCTCCTATATTGATAGATGTATTTGGAACTCTAAATCAAACACGGTTTGTGCTAGCTTCTTGAAACTTGACACAGTAAAGCAGTTTCACATTGTAACTCTATGTTTTGTTTCCTTTTCATGTAGCTTTAAGCAGTGACTGGCGAGAAACACTTTCATTGAAAGGGGTTGCAAGCTTCTAAAAATTACGAGTCTCCAGAAATCTCAGCAAATATTTTTTCACCCAAACTGGATGATACCTTCACGTAATGATCAGTACACTTGGCCCACTTGGTTCTCCAAATTTCATTCTTCTATGTTGAAGCGTTCGTTTCCAGTAACAGTTTCCATTCTGGCATTTCACTCTGTTTTCTCCTATATTGATAGATGTATTTGGAACTCTAAATCAAACACGGTTTGTGCTAGCTTCTTGAAACTTGACACAGTAAAGCAGTTTCACATTCTAACTCTATGTTTTGTTTCTTTTTCATGTAGCCCTAAGCAGTGCCTGGCGAGAAACACTTTCATTGAAAGGGGTTGCAAGCTTCCAAAAATTACGAGTCTCCAGAAATCTCAGCAAATATTTTTTCACCCAAACTGGATGATACTTTCAGGTAATGATCAGTACACTAAGCCCACTTGGTTCCCCAAATTTCGTTCTTCTATGTTGAAGCATTCGTTTCCAGTAACAGTTTGAATTTTTGCGTTTCACTCTGTTTTCTCCTATATTGATAGATGTATTTGGAACTCTAAATCAAACACGGTTTGTGCTAGCTTCTTGAAACTTGACACAGTAAAGCAGTTTCACATTCTAACTCTATGTTTTGTTTCCTTTTCATGTAGCCCTAAGCAGTGACTGGCGAGAAACACTTTCATTGAAAGGGGTTGCAAGCTTCCAAAAATTACGAGTCTCCAGAAATCTCAGCAAATATTTTTTCACCCAAACTGCATGATACTTTCAGGTAATGATCAGTACACTAAGCCCACTCGGTTCTCCAAATTTCATTCTATGTTGAAGCGTTCGTTTCCAGTAACAGTTTCCATTCTGGCATTTCACTCTGTTTTCTCCTATATTGATAGATGTATTTGGAACTCTAAATCAAACACGGTTTGTGCTAGCTTCTTGAAACTTGACACAGTAAAGCAGTTTCACATTCTAACTCTATGTTTTGTTTCCTTTTCTTGTAGCCCTAAGCAGAGACTGGCGAGAAACACTTTCATTGAAAGGGGTTGCAAGCTTCTAAAAATTACGAGTCTCCAGAAATCTCAGCAAATATTTTTTCACCCAAACTGGATGATACTTTCAGGTAATGATCAGTACACTTGGCCCACTTGGTTCTCCATATTTCGTTCTCTATGTTGAAGCGTTCGTTTACACTAACAGTTTCCACTCTGGCATTTCACTCTGTTTTCTCCTATATTGATAGATGTATTTGGAACTCTAAATCAAACACGGTTTGTGCTAGCTTCTTGAAACTTGACACAGTAAAGCAGTTTCACATTCTAACTCTATGTTTTGTTTCTTTTTCATGTAGCCCTAAGCAGTGACTGGCGAGAAACACTTTCATTGAAAGGGGTTGCAAGCTTCCAAAAATTACGAGTCTCCAGAAATCTCAGCAAATATTTTTTCACCCAAACTGCATGATACTTTCAGGTAATGATCAGTACACTAAGCCCACTTGGTTCCCCAAATTTCGTTCTTCTATGTTGAAGCGTTCGTTTCCAGTAACAGTTTGAATTTTTGCGTTTCACTCTGTTTTCTCCTATATTGATAGATGTATTTGGAACTCTAAATCAAACACGGTTTGTGCTAGCTTCTTGAAACTTGACACAGTAAAGCAGTTTCACATTCTAACTCTATGTTTTGTTTCCTTTTCATGTAGCCCTAAGCAGTGACTGGCGAGAAACACTTTCATTGAAAGGGGTTGCAAGCTTCCAAAAATTACGAGTCTCCAGAAATCTCAGCAAATATTTTTTCACCCAAACTAGATGATAGTTTCAGGTAATGATCAGTACACTAAGCCCTCTTGGTTCCCCAAATTTCGTTCTTCTATGTTGAAGCGTTCGTTTCCAGTAACAGTTTGAATTTTGTCGTTTCACTCTGTTTTCTCCTATATTGATAGATGTATTTGGAACTCTAAATCAAACACGGTTTGTGCTAGCTTCTTGAAACTTGACACAGTAAAGCAGTTTCACATTGTAACTCTATGTTTTGTTTCCTTTTCATGTAGCTTTAAGCAGTGACTGGCGAGAAACACTTTCATTGAAAGGGGTTGCAAGCTTCCAAAAATTACGAGTCTCCAGAAATCTCAGCAAATATTTTTTCACCCAAACTGGATGATACTTTCAGGTAATGATCAGTACACTAAGCCCACTTGGTTCTCCAAATTTCATTCTTCTATGTTGAAGCGTTCGTTTCCAGTAACAGTTTCCATTCTGGCATTTCACTCTGTTTTCTCCTATATTGATAGATGTATTTGGAACTCTAAATCAAACACGGTTTGTGCTAGCTTCTTGAAACTTGACACAGTAAAGCAGTTTCACATTCTAACTCTATGTTTTGTTTCCTTTTCATGTAGCCCTAAGCAGTGACTGGCGAGAAACACTTTCATTGAAAGGGGTTGCAAGCTTCCAAAAATTACGAGTCTCCAGAAATCTCAGCAAATATTTTTTCACCCAAACTGGATGATCCTTTCAGGTAATGATCAGTACACTAAGCCCACTTGGTTCCCCAAATTTCGTTCTTCTATGTTGAAGCGTTCGTTTCCAGTAACAGTTTGAATTTTGTCGTTTCACTCTGTTTTCTCCTATATTGATAGATGTATTTGGAACACTAAATCAAACACGGTTTGTGCTAGCTTCTTGAAACTTGACACAGTAAAGCAGTTACACATTCTAACTGTATGTTTTGTTTCCTTTTCATGTAGCTTTAAGCAGTGACTGGCGAGAAACACCTTCATTGAAAGGGGTTGCAAGCTTCCAAAAATTACGAGTCTCCAGAAATCTCAGCAAATATTTTTTCACCCAAACTGGATGATACTTTCAGGTAATGATCAGTACACTAAGCCCACTTGGTTCTCCAAATTTCATTCTTCTATGTTGAAGCGTTCGTTTCCAGTAACAGTTTCCATTCTGGCATTTCACTCTGTTTTCTCCTATATTGATAGATGTATTTGGAACTCTAAATCAAACACGGTTTGTGCTAGCTTCTTGAAACTTGACACAGTAAAGCAGTTTCACATTCTAACTCTATGTTTTGTTTCCTTTTCTTGTAGCCCTAAGCAGTGACTGGCGAGAAACACTTTCATTGAAAGGGGTTGCAAGCTTCCAAAAATTACGAGTCTCCAGAAATCTCAGCAAATATTTTTTCACCCAAACTGCATGATACTTTCAGGTAATGATCAGTACACTAAGCCCACTTGGTTCCCCAAATTTCGTTCTTCTATGTTGAAGCGTTCGTTTCCAGTAACAGTTTGAATTTTTGCGTTTCACTCTGTTTTCTCCTATATTGATAGATGTATTTGGAACTCTAAATCAAACACGGTTTGTGCTAGCTTCTTGAACCTTGACACAGTAAAGCAGTTTCACATTCTAACTCTATGTTTTGTTTCCTTTTCATGTAGCCCTAAGCAGTGACTGGCGAGAAACACTTTCATTGAAAGGGGTTGCAAGCTTCCAAAAATTACGAGTCTCCAGAAATCTCAGCAAATATTTTTTCACCCAAACTAGATGATACTTTCAGGTAATGATCAGTACACTAAGCCCTCTTGGTTCCCCAAATTTCGTTCTTCTATGTTGAAGCGTTCGTTTCCAGTAACAGTTTGAATTTTGTCGTTTCACTCTGTTTTCTCCTATATTGATAGATGTATTTAGAACTCTAAATCAAACACGGTTTGTGCTAGCTTCTTGAAACTTGACACAGTAAAGCAGTTTCACATTCTAACTCTATGTTTTGTTTCCTTTTCATGTAGCTTTAAGCAGTGACTGGCGAGAAACACTTTCATTGAAAGGGGTTGCAAGCTTCTAAAAATTACGAGTCTCCAGAAATCTCAGCAAATATTTTTTCACCCAAACTGGATGATACCTTCACGTAATGATCAGTACACTTGGCCCACTTGGTTCTCCAAATTTCATTCTTCTATGTTGAAGCGTTCGTTTCCAGTAACAGTTTCCATTCTGGCATTTCACTCTGTTTTCTCCTATATTGATAGATGTATTTGGAACTCTAAATCAAACACGGTTTGTGCTAGCTTCTTGAAACTTGACACAGTAAAGCAGTTTCACATTCTAACTCTATGTTTTGTTTCCTTTTCTTGTAGCCCTAAGCAGAGACTGGCGAGAAACACTTTCATTGAAAGGGGTTGCAAGCTTCCAAAAATTACGAGTCTCCAGAAATCTCAGCAAATATTTTTTCACCCAAACTGGATGATACTTTCAGGTAATGATCAGTACACTTGGCCCACTTGGTTCTCCATATTTCGTTCTTCTATGTTGAAGCGTTCGTTTACACTAACAGTTTCCACTCTGGCATTTCACTCTGTTTTCTCCTATATTGATAGATGTATTTGGAACACTAAATCAAACACGGTTTGTGCTAGCTTCTTGAAACTTGACACAGTAAAGCAGTTTCACATTCTAACTCTATGTTTTGTTTCTTTTTCATGTAGCCCTAAGCAGTGACTGGCGAGAAACACTTTCATTGAAAGGGGTTGCAAGCTTCCAAAAATTACGAGTCTCCAGAAATCTCAGCAAATATTTTTTCACCCAAACTGGATGATACTTTCAGGTAATGATCAGTACACTAAGCCCACTTGGTTCCCCAAATTTCGTTCTTCTATGTTGAAGCATTCGTTTCCAGTAACAGTTTGAATTTTTGCGTTTCACTCTGTTTTCTCCTATATTGATAGATGTATTTGGAACTCTAAATCAAACACGGTTTGTGCTAGCTTCTTGAAACTTGACACAGTAAAGCAGTTTCACATTCTAACTCTATGTTTTGTTTCCTTTTCATGTAGCCCTAAGCAGTGACTGGCGAGAAACACTTTCATTGAAAGGGGTTGCAAGCTTCCAAAAATTACGAGTCTCCAGAAATCTCAGCAAATATTTTTTCACCCAAACTGCATGATACTTTCAGGTAATGATCAGTACACTAAGCCCACTCGGTTCTCCAAATTTCATTCTATGTTGAAGCGTTCGTTTCCAGTAACAGTTTCCATTCTGGCATTTCACTCTGTTTTCTCCTATATTGATAGATGTATTTGGAACTCTAAATCAAACACGGTTTGTGCTAGCTTCTTGAAACTTGACACAGTAAAGCAGTTTCACATTCTAACTCTATGTTTTGTTTCTTTTTCATGTAGCCCTAAGCAGTGCCTGGCGAGAAACACTTTCATTGAAAGGGGTTGCAAGCTTCCAAAAATTACGAGTCTCCAGAAATCTCAGCAAATATTTTTTCACCCAAACTGGATGATACTTTCAGGTAATGATCAGTACACTAAGCCCACTTGGTTCCCCAAATTTCGTTCTTCTATGTTGAAGCATTCGTTTCCAGTAACAGTTTGAATTTTTGCGTTTCACTCTGTTTTCTCCTATATTGATAGATGTATTTGGAACTCTAAATCAAACACGGTTTGTGCTAGCTTCTTGAAACTTGACACAGTAAAGCAGTTTCACATTCTAACTCTATGTTTTGTTTCCTTTTCATGTAGCCCTAAGCAGTGACTGGCGAGAAACACTTTCATTGAAAGGGGTTGCAAGCTTCCAAAAATTACGAGTCTCCAGAAATCTCAGCAAATATTTTTTCACCCAAACTGGATGATACTTTCAGGTAATGATCAGTACACTTGGCCCACTTGGTTCTCCATATTTCGTTCTTCTATGTTGAAGCGTTCGTTTACACTAACAGTTTCCACTCTGGCATTTCACTCTGTTTTCTCCTATATTGATAGATGTATTTGGAACTCTAAATCAAACACGGTTTGTGCTAGCTTCTTGAAACTTGACACAGTAAAGCAGTTTCACATTCTAACTCTATGTTTTGTTTCTTTTTCATGTAGCCCTAAGCAGTGACTGGCGAGAAACACTTTCATTGAAAGGGGTTGCAAGCTTCCAAAAATTACGAGTCTCCAGAAATCTCAGCAAATATTTTTTCACCCAAACTGCATGATACTTTCAGGTAATGATCAGTACACTAAGCCCACTTGGTTCCCCAAATTTCGTTCTTCTATGTTGAAGCGTTCGTTTCCAGTAACAGTTTGAATTTTTGCGTTTCACTCTGTTTTCTCCTATATTGATAGATGTATTTGGAACTCTAAATCAAACACGGTTTGTGCTAGCTTCTTGAACCTTGACACAGTAAAGCAGTTTCACATTCTAACTCTATGTTTTGTTTCCTTTTCATGTAGCCCTAAGCAGTGACTGGCGAGAAACACTTTCATTGAAAGGGGTTGCAAGCTTCCAAAAATTACGAGTCTCCAGAAATCTCAGCAAATATTTTTTCACCCAAACTAGATGATACTTTCAGGTAATGATCAGTACACTAAGCCCTCTTGGTTCCCCAAATTTTGTTCTTCTATGTTGAAGCGTTCGTTTCCAGTAACAGTTTGAATTTTGTCGTTTCACTCTGTTTTCTCCTATATTGATAGATGTATTTGGAACTCTAAATCAAACACGGTTTGTGCTAGCTTCTTGAAACTTGACACAGTAAAGCAGTTTCACATTGTAACTCTATGTTTTGTTTCCTTTTCATGTAGCTTTAAGCAGTGACTGGCGAGAAACACTTTCATTGAAAGGGGTTGCAAGCTTCTAAAAATTACGAGTCTCCAGAAATCTCAGCAAATATTTTTTCACCCAAACTGGATGATACCTTCACGTAATGATCAGTACACTTGGCCCACTTGGTTCTCCAAATTTCATTCTTCTATGTTGAAGCGTTCGTTTCCAGTAACAGTTTCCATTCTGGCATTTCACTCTGTTTTCTCCTATATTGATAGATGTATTTGGAACTCTAAATCAAACACGGTTTGTGCTAGCTTCTTGAAACTTGACACAGTAAAGCAGTTTCACATTCTAACTCTATGTTTTGTTTCTTTTTCATGTAGCCCTAAGCAGTGCCTGGCGAGAAACACTTTCATTGAAAGGGGTTGCAAGCTTCCAAAAATTACGAGTCTCCAGAAATCTCAGCAAATATTTTTTCACCCAAACTGGATGATACTTTCAGGTAATGATCAGTACACTAAGCCCACTTGGTTCCCCAAATTTCGTTCTTCTATGTTGAAGCATTCGTTTCCAGTAACAGTTTGAATTTTTGCGTTTCACTCTGTTTTCTCCTATATTGATAGATGTATTTGGAACTCTAAATCAAACACGGTTTGTGCTAGCTTCTTGAAACTTGACACAGTAAAGCAGTTTCACATTCTAACTCTATGTTTTGTTTCCTTTTCATGTAGCCCTAAGCAGTGACTGGCGAGAAACACTTTCATTGAAAGGGGTTGCAAGCTTCCAAAAATTACGAGTCTCCAGAAATCTCAGCAAATATTTTTTCACCCAAACTGCATGATACTTTCAGGTAATGATCAGTACACTAAGCCCACTCGGTTCTCCAAATTTCATTCTATGTTGAAGCGTTCGTTTCCAGTAACAGTTTCCATTCTGGCATTTCACTCTGTTTTCTCCTATATTGATAGATGTATTTGGAACTCTAAATCAAACACGGTTTGTGCTAGCTTCTTGAAACTTGACACAGTAAAGCAGTTTCACATTCTAACTCTATGTTTTGTTTCCTTTTCTTGTAGCCCTAAGCAGAGACTGGCGAGAAACACTTTCATTGAAAGGGGTTGCAAGCTTCTAAAAATTACGAGTCTCCAGAAATCTCAGCAAATATTTTTTCACCCAAACTGGATGATACTTTCAGGTAATGATCAGTACACTTGGCCCACTTGGTTCTCCATATTTCGTTCTCTATGTTGAAGCGTTCGTTTACACTAACAGTTTCCACTCTGGCATTTCACTCTGTTTTCTCCTATATTGATAGATGTATTTGGAACTCTAAATCAAACACGGTTTGTGCTAGCTTCTTGAAACTTGACACAGTAAAGCAGTTTCACATTCTAACTCTATGTTTTGTTTCTTTTTCATGTAGCCCTAAGCAGTGACTGGCGAGAAACACTTTCATTGAAAGGGGTTGCAAGCTTCCAAAAATTACGAGTCTCCAGAAATCTCAGCAAATATTTTTTCACCCAAACTGCATGATACTTTCAGGTAATGATCAGTACACTAAGCCCACTTGGTTCCCCAAATTTCGTTCTTCTATGTTGAAGCGTTCGTTTCCAGTAACAGTTTGAATTTTTGCGTTTCACTCTGTTTTCTCCTATATTGATAGATGTATTTGGAACTCTAAATCAAACACGGTTTGTGCTAGCTTCTTGAAACTTGACACAGTAAAGCAGTTTCACATTCTAACTCTATGTTTTGTTTCCTTTTCATGTAGCCCTAAGCAGTGACTGGCGAGAAACACTTTCATTGAAAGGGGTTGCAAGCTTCCAAAAATTACGAGTCTCCAGAAATCTCAGCAAATATTTTTTCACCCAAACTAGATGATAGTTTCAGGTAATGATCAGTACACTAAGCCCTCTTGGTTCCCCAAATTTCGTTCTTCTATGTTGAAGCGTTCGTTTCCAGTAACAGTTTGAATTTTGTCGTTTCACTCTGTTTTCTCCTATATTGATAGATGTATTTGGAACTCTAAATCAAACACGGTTTGTGCTAGCTTCTTGAAACTTGACACAGTAAAGCAGTTTCACATTGTAACTCTATGTTTTGTTTCCTTTTCATGTAGCTTTAAGCAGTGACTGGCGAGAAACACTTTCATTGAAAGGGGTTGCAAGCTTCCAAAAATTACGAGTCTCCAGAAATCTCAGCAAATATTTTTTCACCCAAACTGGATGATACTTTCAGGTAATGATCAGTACACTAAGCCCACTTGGTTCTCCAAATTTCATTCTTCTATGTTGAAGCGTTCGTTTCCAGTAACAGTTTCCATTCTGGCATTTCACTCTGTTTTCTCCTATATTGATAGATGTATTTGGAACTCTAAATCAAACACGGTTTGTGCTAGCTTCTTGAAACTTGACACAGTAAAGCAGTTTCACATTCTAACTCTATGTTTTGTTTCCTTTTCATGTAGCCCTAAGCAGTGACTGGCGAGAAACACTTTCATTGAAAGGGGTTGCAAGCTTCCAAAAATTACGAGTCTCCAGAAATCTCAGCAAATATTTTTTCACCCAAACTGGATGATCCTTTCAGGTAATGATCAGTACACTAAGCCCACTTGGTTCCCCAAATTTCGTTCTTCTATGTTGAAGCGTTCGTTTCCAGTAACAGTTTGAATTTTGTCGTTTCACTCTGTTTTCTCCTATATTGATAGATGTATTTGGAACACTAAATCAAACACGGTTTGTGCTAGCTTCTTGAAACTTGACACAGTAAAGCAGTTACACATTCTAACTGTATGTTTTGTTTCCTTTTCATGTAGCTTTAAGCAGTGACTGGCGAGAAACACCTTCATTGAAAGGGGTTGCAAGCTTCCAAAAATTACGAGTCTCCAGAAATCTCAGCAAATATTTTTTCACCCAAACTGGATGATACTTTCAGGTAATGATCAGTACACTAAGCCCACTTGGTTCTCCAAATTTCATTCTTCTATGTTGAAGCGTTCGTTTCCAGTAACAGTTTCCATTCTGGCATTTCACTCTGTTTTCTCCTATATTGATAGATGTATTTGGAACTCTAAATCAAACACGGTTTGTGCTAGCTTCTTGAAACTTGACACAGTAAAGCAGTTTCACATTCTAACTCTATGTTTTGTTTCCTTTTCTTGTAGCCCTAAGCAGTGACTGGCGAGAAACACTTTCATTGAAAGGGGTTGCAAGCTTCCAAAAATTACGAGTCTCCAGAAATCTCAGCAAATATTTTTTCACCCAAACTGCATGATACTTTCAGGTAATGATCAGTACACTAAGCCCACTTGGTTCCCCAAATTTCGTTCTTCTATGTTGAAGCGTTCGTTTCCAGTAACAGTTTGAATTTTTGCGTTTCACTCTGTTTTCTCCTATATTGATAGATGTATTTGGAACTCTAAATCAAACACGGTTTGTGCTAGCTTCTTGAACCTTGACACAGTAAAGCAGTTTCACATTCTAACTCTATGTTTTGTTTCCTTTTCATGTAGCCCTAAGCAGTGACTGGCGAGAAACACTTTCATTGAAAGGGGTTGCAAGCTTCCAAAAATTACGAGTCTCCAGAAATCTCAGCAAATATTTTTTCACCCAAACTAGATGATACTTTCAGGTAATGATCAGTACACTAAGCCCTCTTGGTTCCCCAAATTTCGTTCTTCTATGTTGAAGCGTTCGTTTCCAGTAACAGTTTGAATTTTGTCGTTTCACTCTGTTTTCTCCTATATTGATAGATGTATTTAGAACTCTAAATCAAACACGGTTTGTGCTAGCTTCTTGAAACTTGACACAGTAAAGCAGTTTCACATTCTAACTCTATGTTTTGTTTCCTTTTCATGTAGCTTTAAGCAGTGACTGGCGAGAAACACTTTCATTGAAAGGGGTTGCAAGCTTCTAAAAATTACGAGTCTCCAGAAATCTCAGCAAATATTTTTTCACCCAAACTGGATGATACCTTCACGTAATGATCAGTACACTTGGCCCACTTGGTTCTCCAAATTTCATTCTTCTATGTTGAAGCGTTCGTTTCCAGTAACAGTTTCCATTCTGGCATTTCACTCTGTTTTCTCCTATATTGATAGATGTATTTGGAACTCTAAATCAAACACGGTTTGTGCTAGCTTCTTGAAACTTGACACAGTAAAGCAGTTTCACATTCTAACTCTATGTTTTGTTTCCTTTTCTTGTAGCCCTAAGCAGAGACTGGCGAGAAACACTTTCATTGAAAGGGGTTGCAAGCTTCCAAAAATTACGAGTCTCCAGAAATCTCAGCAAATATTTTTTCACCCAAACTGGATGATACTTTCAGGTAATGATCAGTACACTTGGCCCACTTGGTTCTCCATATTTCGTTCTTCTATGTTGAAGCGTTCGTTTACACTAACAGTTTCCACTCTGGCATTTCACTCTGTTTTCTCCTATATTGATAGATGTATTTGGAACACTAAATCAAACACGGTTTGTGCTAGCTTCTTGAAACTTGACACAGTAAAGCAGTTTCACATTCTAACTCTATGTTTTGTTTCTTTTTCATGTAGCCCTAAGCAGTGACTGGCGAGAAACACTTTCATTGAAAGGGGTTGCAAGCTTCCAAAAATTACGAGTCTCCAGAAATCTCAGCAAATATTTTTTCACCCAAACTGGATGATACTTTCAGGTAATGATCAGTACACTAAGCCCACTTGGTTCCCCAAATTTCGTTCTTCTATGTTGAAGCATTCGTTTCCAGTAACAGTTTGAATTTTTGCGTTTCACTCTGTTTTCTCCTATATTGATAGATGTATTTGGAACTCTAAATCAAACACGGTTTGTGCTAGCTTCTTGAAACTTGACACAGTAAAGCAGTTTCACATTCTAACTCTATGTTTTGTTTCCTTTTCATGTAGCCCTAAGCAGTGACTGGCGAGAAACACTTTCATTGAAAGGGGTTGCAAGCTTCCAAAAATTACGAGTCTCCAGAAATCTCAGCAAATATTTTTTCACCCAAACTGCATGATACTTTCAGGTAATGATCAGTACACTAAGCCCACTCGGTTCTCCAAATTTCATTCTATGTTGAAGCGTTCGTTTCCAGTAACAGTTTCCATTCTGGCATTTCACTCTGTTTTCTCCTATATTGATAGATGTATTTGGAACTCTAAATCAAACACGGTTTGTGCTAGCTTCTTGAAACTTGACACAGTAAAGCAGTTTCACATTCTAACTCTATGTTTTGTTTCCTTTTCTTGTAGCCCTAAGCAGAGACTGGCGAGAAACACTTTCATTGAAAGGGGTTGCAAGCTTCTAAAAATTACGAGTCTCCAGAAATCTCAGCAAATATTTTTTCACCCAAACTGGATGATACTTTCAGGTAATGATCAGTACACTTGGCCCACTTGGTTCTCCATATTTCGTTCTCTATGTTGAAGCGTTCGTTTACACTAACAGTTTCCACTCTGGCATTTCACTCTGTTTTCTCCTATATTGATAGATGTATTTGGAACTCTAAATCAAACACGGTTTGTGCTAGCTTCTTGAAACTTGACACAGTAAAGCAGTTTCACATTCTAACTCTATGTTTTGTTTCTTTTTCATGTAGCCCTAAGCAGTGACTGGCGAGAAACACTTTCATTGAAAGGGGTTGCAAGCTTCCAAAAATTACGAGACTCCAGAAATCTCAGCAAATATTTTTTCACCCAAACTGGATGATACTTTCAGGTAATGATCAGTACACTAAGCCCACTTGGTTCCCCAAATTTCGTTCTTCTATGTTGAAGCGTTCGTTTCCAGTAACAGTTTGAATATTTGCGTTTCACTCTGTTTTCTCCTATATTGATAGATGTATTTGGAACTCTAAATCAAACACGGTTTGTGCTAGCTTCTTGAAACTTGACACAGTAAAGCAGTTTCACATTCTAACTCTATGTTTTGTTTCCTTTTCATGTAGCCCTAAGCAGTGACTGGCGAGAAACACTTTCATTGAAAGGGGTTGCAAGCTTCCAAAAATTACGAGTCTCCAGAAATCTCAGCAAATATTTTTTCACCCAAACTGGATGATACTTTCAGGTAATGATCAGTACACTAAGCCCACTTGGTTCTCCAAATTTCATTCTTCTATGTTGAAGCGTTCGTTTCCAGTAACAGTTTCCATTCTGGCATTTCACTCTGTTTTCTCCTATATTGATAGATGTATTTGGAACTCTAAATCAAACACGGTTTGTGCTAGCTTCTTGAAACTTGACACAGTAAAGCAGTTTCACATTCTAACTCTATGTTTTGTTTCCTTTTCATGTAGCCCTAAGCAGTGACTGGCGAGAAACACTTTCATTGAAAGGGGTTGCAAGCTTCCAAAAATTACGAGTCTCCAGAAATCTCAGCAAATATTTTTTCACCCAAACTGGATGATACTTTCAGGTAATGATCAGTACACTAAGCCCACTTGGTTCCCCAAATTTCGTTCTTCTATGTTGAAGCGTTCGTTTCCAGTAACAGTTTGAATTTTGTCGTTTCACTCTGTTTTCTCCTATATTGATAGATGTATTTGGAACACTAAATCAAACACGGTTTGTGCTAGCTTCTTGAAACTTGACACAGTAAAGCAGTTACACATTCTAACTGTATGTTTTGTTTCCTTTTCATGTAGCTTTAAGCAGTGACTGGCGAGAAACACCTTCATTGAAAGGGGTTGCAAGCTTCCAAAAATTACGAGTCTCCAGAAATCTCAGCAAATATTTTTTCACCCAAACTGGATGATACTTTCACTTAATGATCAGTACACTTGGCCCACTTGGTTCTCCAAATTTCGTTCTTCTATGTTGAAGCGTTCGTTTCCAGTAACAGTTTCCATTCTGGCATTTCACTCTGTTTTCTCCTATATTGATAGATGTATTTGGAACTCTAAATCAAACACGGTTTGTGCTAGCTTCTTGAAACTTCACACAGTAAAGCAGTTTCACATTGTAACTCTATGTTTTGTTTCCTTTTCATGTAGCTTTAAGCAGTGACTGGCGAGAAACACTTTCATTGAAAGGGGTTGCAAGCTTCCAAAAATTACGAGTCTCCAGAAATCTCAGCAAATATTTTTTCACCCAAACTGGATGATACTTTCAGGTAATGATCAGTACACTAAGCCCACTTGGTTCTCCAAATTTCATTCTTCTATGTTGAAGCGTTCGTTTCCAGTAACAGTTTCCATTCTGGCATTTCACTCTGTTTTCTCCTATATTGATAGATGTATTTGGAACTCTAAATCAAACACGGTTTGTGCTAGCTTCTTGAAACTTGACACAGTAAAGCAGTTTCACATTCTAACTCTATGTTTTGTTTCCTTTTCATGTAGCCCTAAGCAGTGACTGGCGAGAAACACTTTCATTGAAAGGGGTTGCAAGCTTCCAAAAATTACGAGTCTCCAGAAATCTCAGCAAATATTTTTTCACCCAAACTGGATGATACTTTCAGGTAATGATCAGTACACTAAGCCCACTTGGTTCCCCAAATTTCGTTCTTCTATGTTGAAGCGTTCGTTTCCAGTAACAGTTTGAATTTTGTCGTTTCACTCTGTTTTCTCCTATATTGATAGATGTATTTGGAACACTAAATCAAACACGGTTTGTGCTAGCTTCTTGAAACTTGACACAGTAAAGCAGTTACACATTCTAACTGTATGTTTTGTTTCCTTTTCATGTAGCTTTAAGCAGTGACTGGCGAGAAACACCTTCATTGAAAGGGGTTGCAAGCTTCCAAAAATTACGAGTCTCCAGAAATCTCAGCAAATATTTTTTCACCCAAACTGGATGATACTTTCAGGTAATGATCAGTACACTAAGCCCACTCGGTTCTCCAAATTTCATTCTTCTATGTTGAAGCGTTCGTTTCCAGTAATAGTTTCCATTCTGGCATTTCACTCTGTTTTCTCCTATATTGATAGATGTATTTGGAACTCTAAATCAAACACGGTTTGTGCTAGCTTCTTGAAACTTGACACAGTAAAGCAGTTTCACATTCTAACTCTATGTTTTGTTTCCTTTTCTTGTAGCCCTAAGCAGAGACTGGCGAGAAACACTTTCATTGAAAGGGGTTGCAAGCTTCTAAAAATTACGAGTCTCCAGAAATCTCAGCAAATATTTTTTCACCCAAACTGGATGATACTTTCAGGTAATGATCAGTACACTTGGCCCACTTGGTTCTCCATATTTCGTTCTTCTATGTTGAAGCGTTCGTTTACACTAACAGTTTCCACTCTGGCATTTCACTCTGTTTTCTCCTATATTGATAGATGTATTTGGAACTCTAAATCAAACACGGTTTGTGCTAGCTTCTTGAAACTTGACACAGTAAAGCAGTTTCACATTCTAACTCTATGTTTTGTTTCTTTTTCATGTAGACCTAAGCAGTGACTGGCGAGAAACACTTTCATTGAAAGGGGTTGCAAGCTTCCAAAAATTACGAGTCTCCAGAAATCTCAGCAAATATTTTTTCACCCAAACTGCATGATACTTTCAGGTAATGATCAGTACACGAAGCCCACTTGGTTCCCCAAATTTCGTTCTTCTATGTTGAAGCGTTCGTTTCCAGTAACAGTTTGAATTTTTGCGTTTCACTCTGTTTTCTCCTATTTTGATAGATGTATTTGGAACTCTAAATCAAACACGGTTTGTGCTAGCTTCTTGAAACTTGACACAGTAAAGCAGTTACACATTCTAACTGTATGTTTTGTTTCCTTTTCATGTAGCTTTAAGCAGTGACTGGCGAGAAACACCTTCATTGAAAGGGGTTGCAAGCTTCCAAAAATTACGAGTCTCCAGAAATCTCAGCAAATATTTTTTCACCCAAACTGGATGATACTTTCAGGTAATGATCAGTACACTTGGCCCACTTGGTTCTCCATATTTCGTTCTTCTATGTTGAAGCGTTCGTTTACACTAACAGTTTCCACTCTGGCATTTCACTCTGTTTTCTCCTATATTGATAGATGTATTTGGAACTCTAAATCAAACA
Organism: Spermophilus citellus; assembly: GCF_964194105.1. Classification (NCBI taxonomy): domain Eukaryota; kingdom Metazoa; phylum Chordata; class Mammalia; order Rodentia; family Sciuridae; genus Spermophilus; species Spermophilus citellus. Next base: position 77,644,951 of record NC_138185.1, on the reverse strand, counting down.
CGGTTTGTGCTAGCTTCTTGAAACTTGACACAGTAAAGCAGTTTCACATTCTAACTCTATGTTTTGTTTCTTTTTCATGTAGCCCTAAGCAGTGACTGGCGAGAAACACTTTCATTGAAAGGGGTTGCAAGCTTCCAAAAATTACGAGTCTCCAGAAATCTCAGCAAATATTTTTTCACCCAAACTGCATGATACTTTCAGGTAATGATCAGTACACTAAGCCCACTTGGTTCCCCAAATTTCGTTCTTCTATGTTGAAGCGTTCGTTTCCAGTAACAGTTTGAATTTTTGCGTTTCACTCTGTTTTCTCCTATATTGATAGATGTATTTGGAACTCTAAATCAAACACGGTTTGTGCTAGCTTCTTGAAACTTGACACAGTAAAGCAGTTTCACATTCTAACTCTATGTTTTGTTTCCTTTTCATGTAGCCCTAAGCAGTGACTGGCGAGAAACACTTTCATTGAAAGGGGTTGCAAGCTTCCAAAAATTACGAGTCTCCAGAAATCTCAGCAAATATTTTTTCACCCAAACTAGATGATACTTTCAGGTAATGATCAGTACACTAAGCCCTCTTAGTTCCCCAAATTTCGTTCTTCTATGTTGAAGCGTTCGTTTCCAGTAACAGTTTGAATTTTGTCGTTTCACTCTGTTTTCTCCTATATTGATAGATGTATTTGGAACTCTAAATCAAACACGGTTTGTGCTAGCTTCTTGAAACTTGACACAGTAAAGCAGTTTCACATTGTAACTCTATGTTTTGTTTCCTTTTCATGTAGCTTTAAGCAGTGACTGGCGAGAAACACTTTCATTGAAAGGGGTTGCAAGCTTCTAAAAATTACGAGTCTCCAGAAATCTCAGCAAATATTTTTTCACCCAAACTGGATGATACTTTCACGTAATGATCAGTACACTTGGCCCACTTGGTTCTCCAAATTTCGTTCTTCTATGTTGAAGCGTTCGTTTCCAGTAACAGTTTCCATTCTGGCATTTCACTCTGTTTTCTCCTATATTGATAGATGTATTTGGAACTCTAAATCAAACACGGTTTGTGCTAGCTTCTTGAAACTTCACACAGTAAAGCAGTTTCACATTGTAACTCTATGTTTTGTTTCCTTTTCATGTAGCTTTAAGCAGTGACTGGCGAGAAACACTTTCATTGAAAGGGGTTGCAAGCTTCCAAAAATTACGAGTCTCCAGAAATCTCAGCAAATATTTTTTCACCCAAACTGGATGATACTTTCAGGTAATGATCAGTACACTAAGCCCACTCGGTTCTCCAAATTTCATTCTTCTATGTTGAAGCGTTCGTTTCCAGTAACAGTTTCCATTCTGGCATTTCACTCTGTTTTCTCCTATATTGATAGATGTATTTGGAACTCTAAATCAAACACGGTTTGTGCTAGCTTCTTGAAACTTGACACAGTAATGCAGTTTCACATTCTAACAATATGTTTTGTATCCTTTTCATGTAGCCCTAAGCAGTGACTGGCGAGAAACACTTTCATTGAAAGGGGTTGCAAGCTTCCAAAAATTACGAGTCTCCAGAAATCTCAGCAAATATTTTTTCACCCAAACTGGATGATACTTTCAGGTAATGATTAGTACACTAAGCCAACTTGGTTCTCCAAATTTCGTTCTTCTATGTTGAAGCGTTCGTTTCCAGTAACAGTTTGAATTTTTGCGTTTCACTCTGTTTTTCCTATATTGATAGATGTATTTGGAACTCTAAATCAAACACGGTTTGTGCTAGCTTCTTGAAACTTGACACAGTAAAGCAGTTTCACATTCTAACTCTATGTTTTGTTTCCTTTTCATGTAGCCCTAAGCAGTGACTGGCGAGAAACACTTTCATTGAAAGGGGTTGCAAGCTTCCAAAAATTACGAGTCTCCAGAAATCTCAGCAAATATTTTTTCACCCAAACTAGATGATACTTTCAGGTAATGATCAGTACACTAAGCCCTCTTGGTTCCCCAAATTTCGTTCTTCTATGTTGAAGCGTTCGTTTCCAGTAACAGTTTGAATTTTGTCGTTTCACTCTGTTTTCTCCTATATTGATAGATGTATTTGGAACTCTAAATCAAACACGGTTTGTGCTAGCTTCTTGAAACTTGACACAGTAAAGCAGTTTCACATTGTAACTCTATGTTTTGTTTCCTTTTCATGTAGCTTTAAGCAGTGACTGGCGAGAAACACTTTCATTGAAAGGGGTTGCAAGCTTCCAAAAATTACGAGTCTCCAGAAATCTCAGCAAATATTTTTTCACCCAAACTGGATGATACTTTCAGGTAATGATCAGTACACTAAGCCCATTTGTTCTCCAAATTTCATTCTTCTATGTTGAAGCGTTCGTTTCCAGTAACAGTTTGAATTTTGTCGTTTCACTCTGTTTTCTCCTATATTGATAGATGTATTTGGAACACTAAATCAAACACGGTTTGTGCTAGCTTCTTGAAACTTGACACAGTAAAGCAGTTTCACATTCTAACTCTATGTTTTGTTTCCTTTTCATGTAGCTTTAAGCAGTGACTGGCGAGAAACACTTTCATTGAAAGGGGTTGCAAGCTTCCAAAAATCACGAGTCTCCAGAAATCTCAGCAAATATTTTTTCACCCAAACTGGATGATACTTTCAGGTAATGATCAGTACACTTGGCCCACTTGGTTCTCCATATTTCGTTCTTCTATGTTGAAGCGTTCGTTTACAGTAACAGTTTCCATTCTGGCATTTCACTCTGTTTTCTCCTATATTGATAGATGTATTTGGAACTCTAAATCAAACACGGTTTGTGCTAGCTTCTTGAAACTTGACACAGTAATGCAGTTTCACATTCTAACAATATGTTTTGTATCCTTTTCATGTAGCCCTAAGCAGTGACTGGCGAGAAACACTTTCATTGAAAGGGGTTGCAAGCTTCCAAAAATTACGAGTCTCCAGAAATCTCAGCAAATATTTTTTCACCCAAACTGGATGATACTTTCAGGTAATGATTAGTACACTAAGCCCACTTGGTTCTCCAAATTTCGTTCTTCTATGTTGAAGCGTTCGTTTCCAGTAACAGTTTGAATTTTTGCGTTTCACTCTGTTTTCTCCTATATTGATAGATGTATTTGGAACTCTAAATCAAACACGGTTTGTGCTAGCTTCTTGAAACTTGACACAGTAAAGCAGTTTCACATTCTAACTCTATGTTTTGTTTCCTTTTCATATAGCCCTAAGCAGTGACTGGCGAGAAACACTTTCATTGAAAGGGGTTGCAAGCTTCCAAAAATTACGAGTCTCCAGAAATCTCAGCAAATATTTTTTCACCCAAACTAGATGATACTTTCAGGTAATGATCAGTACACTAAGCCCTCTTGGTTCCCCAAATTTCGTTCTTCTATGTTGAAGCGTTCGTTTCCAGTAACAGTTTGAATTTTGTCGTTTCACTCTGTTTTCTCCTATATTGATAGATGTATTTGGAACTCTAAATCAAACACGGTTTGTGCTAGCTTCTTGAAACTTGACACAGTAAAGCAGTTTCACATTGTAACTCTATGTTTTGTTTCCTTTTCATGTAGCTTTAAGCAGTGACTGGCGAGAAACACTTTCATTGAAAGGGGTTGCAAGCTTCCAAAAATTACGAGTCTCCAGAAATCTCAGCAAATATTTTTTCACCCAAACTGGATGATACTTTCAGGTAATGATTAGTACACTAAGCCCACTTGGTTCTCCAAATTTCGTTCTTCTATGTTGAAGCGTTCGTTTCCAGTAACAGTTTGAATTTTTGCGTTTCACTCTGTTTTCTCCTATATTGATAGATGTATTTGGAACTCTAAATCAAACACGGTTTGTGCTAGCTTCTTGAAACTTGACACAGTAAAGCAGTTTCACATTCTAACTCTATGTTTTGTTTCCTTTTCATGTAGCCCTAAGCAGTGACTGGCGAGAAACACTTTCATTGAAAGGGGTTGCAAGCTTCCAAAAATTACGAGTCTCCAGAAATCTCAGCAAATATTTTTTCACCCAAACTAGATGATACTTTCACGTAATGATCAGTACACTAAGCCCTCTTGGTTCCCCAGATTTCGTTCTTCTATGTTGAAGCGTTCGTTTCCAGTAACAGTTTGAATTTTGTCGTTTCACTCTGTTTTCTCCTATATTGATAGATGTATTTGGAACTCTAAATCAAACACGGTTTGTGCTAGCTTCTTGAAACTTGACACAGTAAAGCAGTTTCACATTGTAACTCTATGTTTTGTTTCCTTTTCATGTAGCTTTAAGCAGTGACTGGCGAGAAACACTTTCATTGAAAGGGGTTGCAAGCTTCCAAAAATTACGAGTCTCCAGAAATCTCAGCAAATATTTTTTCACCCAAACTGGATGATACTTTCAGGTAATGATCAGTACACTAAGCCCACTTGGTTCTCCAAATTTCATTCTTCTATGTTGAAGCGTTCGTTTCCAGTAACAGTTTGAATTTTGTCGTTTCACTCTGTTTTCTCCTATATTGATAGATGTATTTGGAACTCTAAATCAAACACGGTTTGTGCTAGCTTCTTGAAACTTGACACAGTAAAGCAGTTTCACATTCTAACTCTATGTTTTGTTTCCTTTTCATGTAGCCCTAAGCAGTGACTGGCGAGAAACACTTTCATTGAAAGGGGTTGCAAGCTTCCAAAAATTACGAGTCTCCAGAAATCTCAGCAAATATTTTTTCACCCAAACTAGATGATACTTTCAGGTAATGATCAGTACACTAAGCCCTCTTGGTTCCCCAAATTTCGTTCTTCTATGTTGAAGCGTTCGTTTCCAGTAACAGTTTGAATTTTGTCGTTTCACTCTGTTTTCTCCTATATTGATAGATGTATTTGGAACTCTAAATCAAACACGGTTTGTGCTAGCTTCTTGAAACTTGACACAGTAAAGCAGTTTCACATTGTAACTCTATGTTTTGTTTCCTTTTCATGTAGCTTTAAGCAGTGACTGGCGAGAAACACTTTCATTGAAAGGGGTTGCAAGCTTCCAAAAATTACGAGTCTCCAGAAATCTCAGCAAATATTTTTTCACCCAAACTGGATGATACTTTCAGGTAATGATCAGTACACTAAGCCCATTGGTTCTCCAAATTTCATTCTTCTATGTTGAAGCGTTCGTTTCCAGTAACAGTTTGAATTTTGTCGTTTCACTCTGTTTTCTCCTATATTGATAGATGTATTTGGAACACTAAATCAAACACGGTTTGTGCTAGCTTCTTGAAACTTGACACAGTAAAGCAGTTTCACATTCTAACTCTATGTTTTGTTTCCTTTTCATGTAGCTTTAAGCAGTGACTGGCGAGAAACACTTTCATTGAAAGGGGTTGCAAGCTTCCAAAAATCACGAGTCTCCAGAAATCTCAGCAAATATTTTTTCACCCAAACTGGATGATACTTTCAGGTAATGATCAGTACACTTGGCCCACTTGGTTCTCCATATTTCGTTCTTCTATGTTGAAGCGTTCGTTTACAGTAACAGTTTCCACTCTGGCATTACACTCTGTTTTCTCCTATATTGATAGATGTATTTGGAACTCTAAATCAAACACGGTTTGTGCTAGCTTCTTGAAACTTGACACAGTAATGCAGTTTCACATTCTAACAATATGTTTTGTATCCTTTTCATGTAGCCCTAAGCAGTGACTGGCGAGAAACACTTTCATTGAAAGGGGTTGCAAGCTTCCAAAAATTACGAGTCTCCAGAAATCTCAGCAAATATTTTTTCACCCAAACTGGATGATACTTTCAGGTAATGATTAGTACACTAAGCCCACTTGGTTCTCCAAATTTCGTTCTTCTATGTTGAAGCGTTCGTTTCCAGTAACAGTTTGAATTTTTGCGTTTCACTCTGTTTTCTCCTATATTGATAGATGTATTTGGAACTCTAAATCAAACACGGTTTGTGCTAGCTTCTTGAAACTTGACACAGTAAAGCAGTTACACATTCTAACTGTATGTTTTGTTTCCTTTTCATGTAGCCCTAAGCAGTGACTGGCGAGAAACACTTTCATTGAAAGGGGTTTCAAGCTTCCAAAAATTACGAGTCTCCAGAAATCTCAGCAAATATTTTTTCACCCAAACTGCATGATACTTTCAGGTAATGATCAGTACACTAAGCCCACTCGGTTCTCCAAATTTCATTCTATGTTGAAGCGTTCGTTTCCAGTAACAGTTTCCATTCTGGCATTTCACTCTGTTTTCTCCTATATTGATAGATGTATTTGGAACTCTAAATCAAACACGGTTTGTGCTAGCTTCTTGAAACTTGACACAGTAAAGCAGTTTCACATTCTAACTCTATGTTTTGTTTCCTTTTCTTGTAGCCCTAAGCAGAGACTGGCGAGAAACACTTTCATTGAAAGGGGTTGCAAGCTTCTAAAAATTACGAGTCTCCAGAAATCTCAGCAAATATTTTTTCACCCAAACTGGATGATACTTTCAGGTAATGATCAGTACACTTGGCCCACTTGGTTCTCCATATTTCGTTCTCTATGTTGAAGCGTTCGTTTACACTAACAGTTTCCACTCTGGCATTTCACTCTGTTTTCTCCTATATTGATAGATGTATTTGGAACTCTAAATCAAACACGGTTTGTGCTAGCTTCTTGAAACTTGACACAGTAAAGCAGTTTCACATTCTAACTCTATGTTTTGTTTCTTTTTCATGTAGCCCTAAGCAGTGACTGGCGAGAAACACTTTCATTGAAAGGGGTTGCAAGCTTCCAAAAATTACGAGACTCCAGAAATCTCAGCAAATATTTTTTCACCCAAACTGGATGATACTTTCAGGTAATGATCAGTACACTAAGCCCACTTGGTTCCCCAAATTTCGTTCTTCTATGTTGAAGCGTTCGTTTCCAGTAACAGTTTGAATATTTGCGTTTCACTCTGTTTTCTCCTATATTGATAGATGTATTTGGAACTCTAAATCAAACACGGTTTGTGCTAGCTTCTTGAAACTTGACACAGTAAAGCAGTTTCACATTCTAACTCTATGTTTTGTTTCCTTTTCATGTAGCCCTAAGCAGTGACTGGCGAGAAACACTTTCATTGAAAGGGGTTGCAAGCTTCCAAAAATTACGAGTCTCCAGAAATCTCAGCAAATATTTTTTCACCCAAACTGGATGATACTTTCAGGTAATGATCAGTACACTAAGCCCACTTGGTTCTCCAAATTTCATTCTTCTATGTTGAAGCGTTCGTTTCCAGTAACAGTTTCCATTCTGGCATTTCACTCTGTTTTCTCCTATATTGATAGATGTATTTGGAACTCTAAATCAAACACGGTTTGTGCTAGCTTCTTGAAACTTGACACAGTAAAGCAGTTTCACATTCTAACTCTATGTTTTGTTTCCTTTTCATGTAGCCCTAAGCAGTGACTGGCGAGAAACACTTTCATTGAAAGGGGTTGCAAGCTTCCAAAAATTACGAGTCTCCAGAAATCTCAGCAAATATTTTTTCACCCAAACTGGATGATACTTTCAGGTAATGATCAGTACACTAAGCCCACTTGGTTCCCCAAATTTCGTTCTTCTATGTTGAAGCGTTCGTTTCCAGTAACAGTTTGAATTTTGTCGTTTCACTCTGTTTTCTCCTATATTGATAGATGTATTTGGAACACTAAATCAAACACGGTTTGTGCTAGCTTCTTGAAACTTGACACAGTAAAGCAGTTACACATTCTAACTGTATGTTTTGTTTCCTTTTCATGTAGCTTTAAGCAGTGACTGGCGAGAAACACCTTCATTGAAAGGGGTTGCAAGCTTCCAAAAATTACGAGTCTCCAGAAATCTCAGCAAATATTTTTTCACCCAAACTGGATGATACTTTCACTTAATGATCAGTACACTTGGCCCACTTGGTTCTCCAAATTTCGTTCTTCTATGTTGAAGCGTTCGTTTCCAGTAACAGTTTCCATTCTGGCATTTCACTCTGTTTTCTCCTATATTGATAGATGTATTTGGAACTCTAAATCAAACACGGTTTGTGCTAGCTTCTTGAAACTTCACACAGTAAAGCAGTTTCACATTGTAACTCTATGTTTTGTTTCCTTTTCATGTAGCTTTAAGCAGTGACTGGCGAGAAACACTTTCATTGAAAGGGGTTGCAAGCTTCCAAAAATTACGAGTCTCCAGAAATCTCAGCAAATATTTTTTCACCCAAACTGGATGATACTTTCAGGTAATGATCAGTACACTAAGCCCACTTGGTTCTCCAAATTTCATTCTTCTATGTTGAAGCGTTCGTTTCCAGTAACAGTTTCCATTCTGGCATTTCACTCTGTTTTCTCCTATATTGATAGATGTATTTGGAACTCTAAATCAAACACGGTTTGTGCTAGCTTCTTGAAACTTGACACAGTAAAGCAGTTTCACATTCTAACTCTATGTTTTGTTTCCTTTTCATGTAGCCCTAAGCAGTGACTGGCGAGAAACACTTTCATTGAAAGGGGTTGCAAGCTTCCAAAAATTACGAGTCTCCAGAAATCTCAGCAAATATTTTTTCACCCAAACTGGATGATACTTTCAGGTAATGATCAGTACACTAAGCCCACTTGGTTCCCCAAATTTCGTTCTTCTATGTTGAAGCGTTCGTTTCCAGTAACAGTTTGAATTTTGTCGTTTCACTCTGTTTTCTCCTATATTGATAGATGTATTTGGAACACTAAATCAAACACGGTTTGTGCTAGCTTCTTGAAACTTGACACAGTAAAGCAGTTACACATTCTAACTGTATGTTTTGTTTCCTTTTCATGTAGCTTTAAGCAGTGACTGGCGAGAAACACCTTCATTGAAAGGGGTTGCAAGCTTCCAAAAATTACGAGTCTCCAGAAATCTCAGCAAATATTTTTTCACCCAAACTGGATGATACTTTCAGGTAATGATCAGTACACTAAGCCCACTCGGTTCTCCAAATTTCATTCTTCTATGTTGAAGCGTTCGTTTCCAGTAATAGTTTCCATTCTGGCATTTCACTCTGTTTTCTCCTATATTGATAGATGTATTTGGAACTCTAAATCAAACACGGTTTGTGCTAGCTTCTTGAAACTTGACACAGTAAAGCAGTTTCACATTCTAACTCTATGTTTTGTTTCCTTTTCTTGTAGCCCTAAGCAGAGACTGGCGAGAAACACTTTCATTGAAAGGGGTTGCAAGCTTCTAAAAATTACGAGTCTCCAGAAATCTCAGCAAATATTTTTTCACCCAAACTGGATGATACTTTCAGGTAATGATCAGTACACTTGGCCCACTTGGTTCTCCATATTTCGTTCTTCTATGTTGAAGCGTTCGTTTACACTAACAGTTTCCACTCTGGCATTTCACTCTGTTTTCTCCTATATTGATAGATGTATTTGGAACTCTAAATCAAACACGGTTTGTGCTAGCTTCTTGAAACTTGACACAGTAAAGCAGTTTCACATTCTAACTCTATGTTTTGTTTCTTTTTCATGTAGACCTAAGCAGTGACTGGCGAGAAACACTTTCATTGAAAGGGGTTGCAAGCTTCCAAAAATTACGAGTCTCCAGAAATCTCAGCAAATATTTTTTCACCCAAACTGCATGATACTTTCAGGTAATGATCAGTACACGAAGCCCACTTGGTTCCCCAAATTTCGTTCTTCTATGTTGAAGCGTTCGTTTCCAGTAACAGTTTGAATTTTTGCGTTTCACTCTGTTTTCTCCTATTTTGATAGATGTATTTGGAACTCTAAATCAAACACGGTTTGTGCTAGCTTCTTGAAACTTGACACAGTAAAGCAGTTACACATTCTAACTGTATGTTTTGTTTCCTTTTCATGTAGCTTTAAGCAGTGACTGGCGAGAAACACCTTCATTGAAAGGGGTTGCAAGCTTCCAAAAATTACGAGTCTCCAGAAATCTCAGCAAATATTTTTTCACCCAAACTGGATGATACTTTCACTTAATGATCAGTACACTTGGCCCACTTGGTTCTCCAAATTTCGTTCTTCTATGTTGAAGCGTTCGTTTCCAGTAACAGTTTCCATTCTGGCATTTCACTCTGTTTTCTCCTATATTGATAGATGTATTTGGAACTCTAAATCAAACACGGTTTGTGCTAGCTTCTTGAAACTTCACACAGTAAAGCAGTTTCACATTGTAACTCTATGTTTTGTTTCCTTTTCATGTAGCTTTAAGCAGTGACTGGCGAGAAACACTTTCATTGAAAGGGGTTGCAAGCTTCCAAAAATTACGAGTCTCCAGAAATCTCAGCAAATATTTTTTCACCCAAACTGGATGATACTTTCAGGTAATGATCAGTACACTTGGCCCACTTGGTTCTCCATATTTCGTTCTTCTATGTTGAAGCGTTCGTTTACACTAACAGTTTCCACTCTGGCATTTCACTCTGTTTTCTCCTATATTGATAGATGTATTTGGAACTCTAAATCAAACACGGTTTGTGCTAGCTTCTTGAAACTTGACACAGTAAAGCAGTTTCACATTCTAACTCTATGTTTTGTTTCTTTTTCATGTAGCCCTAAGCAGTGACTGGCGAGAAACACTTTCATTGAAAGGGGTTGCAAGCTTCCAAAAATTACGAGTCTCCAGAAATCTCAGCAAATATTTTTTCACCCAAACTGCATGATACTTTCAGGTAATGATCAGTACACTAAGCCCACTTGGTTCCCCAAATTTCGTTCTTCTATGTTGAAGCGTTCGTTTCCAGTAACAGTTTGAATTTTTGCGTTTCACTCTGTTTTCTCCTATATTGATAGATGTATTTGGAACTCTAAATCAAACACGGTTTGTGCTAGCTTCTTGAAACTTGACACAGTAAAGCAGTTTCACATTCTAACTCTATGTTTTGTTTCCTTTTCATGTAGCCCTAAGCAGTGACTGGCGAGAAACACTTTCATTGAAAGGGGTTGCAAGCTTCCAAAAATTACGAGTCTCCAGAAATCTCAGCAAATATTTTTTCACCCAAACTAGATGATACTTTCAGGTAATGATCAGTACACTAAGCCCTCTTAGTTCCCCAAATTTCGTTCTTCTATGTTGAAGCGTTCGTTTCCAGTAACAGTTTGAATTTTGTCGTTTCACTCTGTTTTCTCCTATATTGATAGATGTATTTGGAACTCTAAATCAAACACGGTTTGTGCTAGCTTCTTGAAACTTGACACAGTAAAGCAGTTTCACATTGTAACTCTATGTTTTGTTTCCTTTTCATGTAGCTTTAAGCAGTGACTGGCGAGAAACACTTTCATTGAAAGGGGTTGCAAGCTTCTAAAAATTACGAGTCTCCAGAAATCTCAGCAAATATTTTTTCACCCAAACTGGATGATACTTTCACGTAATGATCAGTACACTTGGCCCACTTGGTTCTCCAAATTTCGTTCTTCTATGTTGAAGCGTTCGTTTCCAGTAACAGTTTCCATTCTGGCATTTCACTCTGTTTTCTCCTATATTGATAGATGTATTTGGAACTCTAAATCAAACACGGTTTGTGCTAGCTTCTTGAAACTTCACACAGTAAAGCAGTTTCACATTGTAACTCTATGTTTTGTTTCCTTTTCATGTAGCTTTAAGCAGTGACTGGCGAGAAACACTTTCATTGAAAGGGGTTGCAAGCTTCCAAAAATTACGAGTCTCCAGAAATCTCAGCAAATATTTTTTCACCCAAACTGGATGATACTTTCAGGTAATGATCAGTACACTAAGCCCACTCGGTTCTCCAAATTTCATTCTTCTATGTTGAAGCGTTCGTTTCCAGTAACAGTTTCCATTCTGGCATTTCACTCTGTTTTCTCCTATATTGATAGATGTATTTGGAACTCTAAATCAAACACGGTTTGTGCTAGCTTCTTGAAACTTGACACAGTAATGCAGTTTCACATTCTAACAATATGTTTTGTATCCTTTTCATGTAGCCCTAAGCAGTGACTGGCGAGAAACACTTTCATTGAAAGGGGTTGCAAGCTTCCAAAAATTACGAGTCTCCAGAAATCTCAGCAAATATTTTTTCACCCAAACTGGATGATACTTTCAGGTAATGATTAGTACACTAAGCCAACTTGGTTCTCCAAATTTCGTTCTTCTATGTTGAAGCGTTCGTTTCCAGTAACAGTTTGAATTTTTGCGTTTCACTCTGTTTTTCCTATATTGATAGATGTATTTGGAACTCTAAATCAAACACGGTTTGTGCTAGCTTCTTGAAACTTGACACAGTAAAGCAGTTTCACATTCTAACTCTATGTTTTGTTTCCTTTTCATGTAGCCCTAAGCAGTGACTGGCGAGAAACACTTTCATTGAAAGGGGTTGCAAGCTTCCAAAAATTACGAGTCTCCAGAAATCTCAGCAAATATTTTTTCACCCAAACTAGATGATACTTTCAGGTAATGATCAGTACACTAAGCCCTCTTGGTTCCCCAAATTTCGTTCTTCTATGTTGAAGCGTTCGTTTCCAGTAACAGTTTGAATTTTGTCGTTTCACTCTGTTTTCTCCTATATTGATAGATGTATTTGGAACTCTAAATCAAACACGGTTTGTGCTAGCTTCTTGAAACTTGACACAGTAAAGCAGTTTCACATTGTAACTCTATGTTTTGTTTCCTTTTCATGTAGCTTTAAGCAGTGACTGGCGAGAAACACTTTCATTGAAAGGGGTTGCAAGCTTCCAAAAATTACGAGTCTCCAGAAATCTCAGCAAATATTTTTTCACCCAAACTGGATGATACTTTCAGGTAATGATCAGTACACTAAGCCCATTTGTTCTCCAAATTTCATTCTTCTATGTTGAAGCGTTCGTTTCCAGTAACAGTTTGAATTTTGTCGTTTCACTCTGTTTTCTCCTATATTGATAGATGTATTTGGAACACTAAATCAAACACGGTTTGTGCTAGCTTCTTGAAACTTGACACAGTAAAGCAGTTTCACATTCTAACTCTATGTTTTGTTTCCTTTTCATGTAGCTTTAAGCAGTGACTGGCGAGAAACACTTTCATTGAAAGGGGTTGCAAGCTTCCAAAAATCACGAGTCTCCAGAAATCTCAGCAAATATTTTTTCACCCAAACTGGATGATACTTTCAGGTAATGATCAGTACACTTGGCCCACTTGGTTCTCCATATTTCGTTCTTCTATGTTGAAGCGTTCGTTTACAGTAACAGTTTCCATTCTGGCATTTCACTCTGTTTTCTCCTATATTGATAGATGTATTTGGAACTCTAAATCAAACACGGTTTGTGCTAGCTTCTTGAAACTTGACACAGTAATGCAGTTTCACATTCTAACAATATGTTTTGTATCCTTTTCATGTAGCCCTAAGCAGTGACTGGCGAGAAACACTTTCATTGAAAGGGGTTGCAAGCTTCCAAAAATTACGAGTCTCCAGAAATCTCAGCAAATATTTTTTCACCCAAACTGGATGATACTTTCAGGTAATGATTAGTACACTAAGCCCACTTGGTTCTCCAAATTTCGTTCTTCTATGTTGAAGCGTTCGTTTCCAGTAACAGTTTGAATTTTTGCGTTTCACTCTGTTTTCTCCTATATTGATAGATGTATTTGGAACTCTAAATCAAACACGGTTTGTGCTAGCTTCTTGAAACTTGACACAGTAAAGCAGTTTCACATTCTAACTCTATGTTTTGTTTCCTTTTCATATAGCCCTAAGCAGTGACTGGCGAGAAACACTTTCATTGAAAGGGGTTGCAAGCTTCCAAAAATTACGAGTCTCCAGAAATCTCAGCAAATATTTTTTCACCCAAACTAGATGATACTTTCAGGTAATGATCAGTACACTAAGCCCTCTTGGTTCCCCAAATTTCGTTCTTCTATGTTGAAGCGTTCGTTTCCAGTAACAGTTTGAATTTTGTCGTTTCACTCTGTTTTCTCCTATATTGATAGATGTATTTGGAACTCTAAATCAAACACGGTTTGTGCTAGCTTCTTGAAACTTGACACAGTAAAGCAGTTTCACATTGTAACTCTATGTTTTGTTTCCTTTTCATGTAGCTTTAAGCAGTGACTGGCGAGAAACACTTTCATTGAAAGGGGTTGCAAGCTTCCAAAAATTACGAGTCTCCAGAAATCTCAGCAAATATTTTTTCACCCAAACTGGATGATACTTTCAGGTAATGATTAGTACACTAAGCCCACTTGGTTCTCCAAATTTCGTTCTTCTATGTTGAAGCGTTCGTTTCCAGTAACAGTTTGAATTTTTGCGTTTCACTCTGTTTTCTCCTATATTGATAGATGTATTTGGAACTCTAAATCAAACACGGTTTGTGCTAGCTTCTTGAAACTTGACACAGTAAAGCAGTTTCACATTCTAACTCTATGTTTTGTTTCCTTTTCATGTAGCCCTAAGCAGTGACTGGCGAGAAACACTTTCATTGAAAGGGGTTGCAAGCTTCCAAAAATTACGAGTCTCCAGAAATCTCAGCAAATATTTTTTCACCCAAACTAGATGATACTTTCACGTAATGATCAGTACACTAAGCCCTCTTGGTTCCCCAGATTTCGTTCTTCTATGTTGAAGCGTTCGTTTCCAGTAACAGTTTGAATTTTGTCGTTTCACTCTGTTTTCTCCTATATTGATAGATGTATTTGGAACTCTAAATCAAACACGGTTTGTGCTAGCTTCTTGAAACTTGACACAGTAAAGCAGTTTCACATTGTAACTCTATGTTTTGTTTCCTTTTCATGTAGCTTTAAGCAGTGACTGGCGAGAAACACTTTCATTGAAAGGGGTTGCAAGCTTCCAAAAATTACGAGTCTCCAGAAATCTCAGCAAATATTTTTTCACCCAAACTGGATGATACTTTCAGGTAATGATCAGTACACTAAGCCCACTTGGTTCTCCAAATTTCATTCTTCTATGTTGAAGCGTTCGTTTCCAGTAACAGTTTGAATTTTGTCGTTTCACTCTGTTTTCTCCTATATTGATAGATGTATTTGGAACTCTAAATCAAACACGGTTTGTGCTAGCTTCTTGAAACTTGACACAGTAAAGCAGTTTCACATTCTAACTCTATGTTTTGTTTCCTTTTCATGTAGCCCTAAGCAGTGACTGGCGAGAAACACTTTCATTGAAAGGGGTTGCAAGCTTCCAAAAATTACGAGTCTCCAGAAATCTCAGCAAATATTTTTTCACCCAAACTAGATGATACTTTCAGGTAATGATCAGTACACTAAGCCCTCTTGGTTCCCCAAATTTCGTTCTTCTATGTTGAAGCGTTCGTTTCCAGTAACAGTTTGAATTTTGTCGTTTCACTCTGTTTTCTCCTATATTGATAGATGTATTTGGAACTCTAAATCAAACACGGTTTGTGCTAGCTTCTTGAAACTTGACACAGTAAAGCAGTTTCACATTGTAACTCTATGTTTTGTTTCCTTTTCATGTAGCTTTAAGCAGTGACTGGCGAGAAACACTTTCATTGAAAGGGGTTGCAAGCTTCCAAAAATTACGAGTCTCCAGAAATCTCAGCAAATATTTTTTCACCCAAACTGGATGATACTTTCAGGTAATGATCAGTACACTAAGCCCATTGGTTCTCCAAATTTCATTCTTCTATGTTGAAGCGTTCGTTTCCAGTAACAGTTTGAATTTTGTCGTTTCACTCTGTTTTCTCCTATATTGATAGATGTATTTGGAACACTAAATCAAACACGGTTTGTGCTAGCTTCTTGAAACTTGACACAGTAAAGCAGTTTCACATTCTAACTCTATGTTTTGTTTCCTTTTCATGTAGCTTTAAGCAGTGACTGGCGAGAAACACTTTCATTGAAAGGGGTTGCAAGCTTCCAAAAATCACGAGTCTCCAGAAATCTCAGCAAATATTTTTTCACCCAAACTGGATGATACTTTCAGGTAATGATCAGTACACTTGGCCCACTTGGTTCTCCATATTTCGTTCTTCTATGTTGAAGCGTTCGTTTACAGTAACAGTTTCCACTCTGGCATTACACTCTGTTTTCTCCTATATTGATAGATGTATTTGGAACTCTAAATCAAACACGGTTTGTGCTAGCTTCTTGAAACTTGACACAGTAATGCAGTTTCACATTCTAACAATATGTTTTGTATCCTTTTCATGTAGCCCTAAGCAGTGACTGGCGAGAAACACTTTCATTGAAAGGGGTTGCAAGCTTCCAAAAATTACGAGTCTCCAGAAATCTCAGCAAATATTTTTTCACCCAAACTGGATGATACTTTCAGGTAATGATTAGTACACTAAGCCCACTTGGTTCTCCAAATTTCGTTCTTCTATGTTGAAGCGTTCGTTTCCAGTAACAGTTTGAATTTTTGCGTTTCACTCTGTTTTCTCCTATATTGATAGATGTATTTGGAACTCTAAATCAAACACGGTTTGTGCTAGCTTCTTGAAACTTGACACAGTAAAGCAGTTTCACATTCTAACTCTATGTTTTGTTTCCTTTTCATATAGCCCTAAGCAGTGACTGGCGAGAAACACTTTCATTGAAAGGGGTTGCAAGCTTCCAAAAATTACGAGTCTCCAGAAATCTCAGCAAATATTTTTTCACCCAAACTAGATGATACTTTCAGGTAATGATCAGTACACTAAGCCCTCTTGGTTCCCCAAATTTCGTTCTTCTATGTTGAAGCGTTCGTTTCCAGTAACAGTTTGAATTTTGTCGTTTCACTCTGTTTTCTCCTATATTGATAGATGTATTTGGAACTCTAAATCAAACACGGTTTGTGCTAGCTTCTTGAAACTTGACACAGTAAAGCAGTTTCACATTGTAACTCTATGTTTTGTTTCCTTTTCATGTAGCTTTAAGCAGTGACTGGCGAGAAACACTTTCATTGAAAGGGGTTGCAAGCTTCCAAAAATTACGAGTCTCCAGAAATCTCAGCAAATATTTTTTCACCCAAACTGGATGATACTTTCAGGTAATGATCAGTACACTAAGCCCATTGGTTCTCCAAATTTCATTCTTCTATGTTGAAGCGTTCGTTTCCAGTAACAGTTTCCATTCTGGCATTTCACTCTGTTTTCTCCTATATTGATAGATGTATTTGGAACTCTAAATCAAACACGGTTTGTGCTAGCTTCTTGAAACCTGACACAGTAAAGCAGTTTCACATTCTAACTCTATGTTTTGTTTCCTTTTCATGTAGCCCTAAGCAGTGACTGGCGAGAAACACTTTCATTGAAAGGGGTTGCAAGCTTCCAAAAATTACGAGTCTCCAGAAATCTCAGCAAATATTTTTTCACCCAAACTGGATGATACTTTCAGGTAATGATCAGTACACTAAGCCCACTTGGTTCCCCAAA
The DNA here is from genome assembly GCF_964194105.1 of Spermophilus citellus. Taxonomy (NCBI): domain Eukaryota; kingdom Metazoa; phylum Chordata; class Mammalia; order Rodentia; family Sciuridae; genus Spermophilus; species Spermophilus citellus. Next base: position 77,627,671 of record NC_138185.1, on the reverse strand, counting down.
TTTCGTTCTTCTATGTTGAAGCGTTCGTTTCCAGTAACAGTTTGAATTTTGTCGTTTCACTCTGTTTTCTCCTATATTGATAGATGTATTTGGAACACTAAATCAAACACGGTTTGTGCTAGCTTCTTGAAACTTGACACAGTAAAGCAGTTTCACATTGTAACTCTATGTTTTGTTTCCTTTTCATGTAGCTTTAAGCAGTGACTGGCGAGAAACACCTTCATTGAAAGGGGTTGCAAGCTTCCAAAAATTACGAGTCTCCAGAAATCTCAGCAAATATTTTTTCACCCAAACTGGATGATACTTTCAGGTAATGATCAGTACACTAAGCCCACTCGGTTCTCCAAATTTCATTCTTCTATGTTGAAGCGTTCGTTTCCAGTAACAGTTTCCATTCTGGCATTTCACTCTGTTTTCTCCTATATTGATAGATGTATTTGGAACTCTAAATCAAACACGGTTTGTGCTAGCTTCTTGAAACTTGACACAGTAAAGCAGTTTCACATTCTAACTCTATGTTTTGTTTCCTTTTCATGTAGCTTTAAGCAGTGACTGGCGAGAAACACCTTCATTGAAAGGGGTTGCAAGCTTCCAAAAATTACGAGTCTCCAGAAATCTCAGCAAATATTTTTTCACCCAAACTGGATGATACTTTCAGGTAATGATCAGTACACTTGGCCCACTTGGTTCTCCATATTTCGTTCTTCTATGTTGAAGCGTTCGTTTACACTAACAATTTCCACTCTGGCATTTCACTCTGTTTTCTCCTATATTGATAGATGTATTTGGAACTCTAAATCAAACACGGTTTGTGCTAGCTTCTTGAAACTTGACACAGTAAAGCAGTTTCACATTCTAACTCTATGTTTTGTTTCTTTTTCATGTAGCCCTAAGCAGTGCCTGGCGAGAAACACTTTCATTGAAAGGGGTTGCAAGCTTCCAAAAATTACGAGTCTTCAGAAATCTCAGCAAATATTTTTTCACCCAAACTGCATGATACTTTCAGGTAATGATCAGTACACTAAGCCCACTTGGTTCCCCAAATTTCGTTCTTCTATGTTGAAGCGTTCGTTTCCAGTAACAGTTTGAATTTTTGCGTTTCACTCTGTTTTCTCCTATATTGATAGATGTATTTGGAACTCTAAATCAAACACGGTTTGTGCTAGCTTCTTGAAACTTGACACAGTAAAGCAGTTTCACATTCTAACTGTATGTTTTGTTTCCTTTTCATGTAGCTTTAAGCAGTGACTGGCGAGAAACACTTTCATTGAAAGGGGTTGCAAGCTTCCAAAAATTACGAGTCTCCAGAAATCTCAGCAAATATTTTTTCACCCAAACTGCATGATACTTTCAGGTAATGATCAGTACACTAAGCCCACTTGGTTCTCCAAATTTCATTCTTCTATGTTGAAGCGTTCGTTTCCAGTAACAGTTTCCATTCTGGCATTTCACTCTGTTTTCTCCTATATTGATAGATGTATTTGGAACTCTAAATCAAACACGGTTTGTGCTAGCTTCTTGAAACTTGACACAGTAAAGCAGTTTCACATTCTAACTCTATGTTTTGTTTCCTTTTCATGTAGCTTTAAGCAGTGACTGGCGAGAAACACTTTCATTGAAAGGGGTTGCAAGCTTCCAAAAATTACGAGTCTCCAGAAATCTCAGCAAATATTTTTTCACCCAAACTGGATGATACTTTCAGGTAATGATCAGTACACTAAGCCCTCTTGGTTCCCCAAATTTCGTTCTTCTATGTTGAAGCGTTCGTTTCCACTAACAGTTTGAATTTTGTCGTTTCACTCTGTTTTCTCCTATATTGATAGATGTATTTGGAACTCTAAATCAAACACGGTTTGTGCTAGCTTCTTGAAACTTGACACAGTAAAGCAGTTTCACATTGTAACTCTATGTTTTGTTTCCTTTTCATGTAGCTTTAAGCAGTGACTGGCGAGAAACACTTTCATTGAAAGGGGTTGCAAGCTTCCAAAAATTACGAGTCTCCAGAAATCTCAGCAAATATTTTTTCACCCAAACTGCATGATTCTTTCAGGTAATGATCAGTACACTAAGCCCACTTGGTTCTCCAAATTTCATTCTTCTATGTTGAAGTGTTCGTTTCCAGTAACAGTTTCCATTCTGGCATTTCACTCTGTTTTCTCCTATATTGATAGATGTATTTGGAACACTAAATCAAACACGGTTTGTGCTAGCTTCTTGAAACTTGACACAGTAAAGCAGTTTCACATTGTAACTCTATGTTTTGTTTCCTTTTCATGTAGCTTTAAGCAGTGACTGGCGAGAAACACCTTCATTGAAAGGGGTTGCAAGCTTCCAAAAACCACGAGTCTCCAGAAATCTCAGCAAATATTTTTTCACCCAAACTGGATGATACTTTCAGGTAATGATCAGTACACTTGGCCCACTTGGTTCTCCATATTTCGTTCTTCTATGTTGAAGCGTTCGTTTACAGTAACAGTTTCCACTCTGGCATTACACTCTGTTTTCTCCTATATTGATAGATGCATTTGGAACTCTAAATCAAACACGGTTTGTGCTAGCTTCTTGAAACTTGACACAGTAAAGCAGTTTCACATTCTAACTCTATGTTTTGTTTCCTTTTCATGTAGCTTTAAGCAGTGACTGGCGAGAAACACTTTCATTGAAAGGGGTTGCAAGCTTCTAAAAATTACGAGTCTCCAGAAATCTCAGCAAATATTTTTTCACCCAAACTGGATGATACTTTCAGGTAATGATCAGTACACTAAGCCCACTTGGTTCCCCAAATTTCGTTCTTCTATGTTGAAGCGTTCGTTTCCAGTAACAGTTTGAATTTTGTCTTTCACTCTGTTTTCTCCTATATTGATAGATGTATTTGGAACACTAAATCAAACACGGTTTGTGCTAGCTTCTTGAAACTTGACACAGTAAAGCAGTTTCACATTCTAACTCTATGTTTTGTTTCCTTTTCATGTAGCTTTAAGCAGTGACTGGCGAGAAACACCTTCATTGAAAGGGGTTGCAAGCTTCCAAAAATTACGAGTCTTCAGAAATCTCAGCAAATATTTTTTCACCCAAACTAGATGATACATTCAGGTAATGATCAGTACACTAAGCCCTCTTGGTTCCCCAAATTTCGTTCTTCTATGTTGAAGCGTTCGTTTCCACTAACAGTTTGAATTTTGTCGTTTCACTCTGTTTTCTCCTATATTGATAGATGTATTTGGAACTCTAAATCAAACACGGTTTGTGCTAGCTTCTTGAAACTTGACACAGTAAAGCAGTTTCAGATTCTAACTCTATGTTTTGTTTCCCTTTCATGTAGCTTTAAGCAGTGACTGGCGAGAAACACTTTCATTGAAAGGGGTTGCAAGCTTCCAAAAATTACGAGTCTCCAGAAATCTCAGCAAATATTTTTTCACCCAAACTGGATGATACTTTCAGGTAATGATCAGTACACTAAGCCCACTTGGTTCTCCAAATTTCATTCTTCTATGTTGAAGCGTTCGTTTCCAGTAACAGTTTCCATTCTGGCATTTCACTCTGTTTTCTCCTATATTGATAGATGTATTTGGAACTCTAAATCAAACACGGTTTGTACTAGCTTCTTGAAACTTGACACAGTAAAGCAGTTTCACATTCTAACTCTATGTTTTGTTTCCTTTTCATGTAGCCCTAAGCAGTGACTGGCGAGAAACACTTTCATTGAAAGGGGTTGCAAGCTTCCAAAAATTACGAGTCTCCAGAAATCTCAGCAAATATTTTTTCACCCAAACTGGATGATACTTTCAGGTAATGATCAGTACATTAAGCCCACTTGGTTCTCCAAATTTCGTTCTTCTATGTTGAAGCGTTCGTTTCCAGTAACAGTTTGAATTTTGTTGTTTCACTCTGTTTTCTCCTATATTGCTAGATGTATTTGGAACACTAAATCAAACACGGTTTGTGCTAGCTTCTTGAAACTTGACACAGTAAAGCAGTTTCACATTCTAACTCTATGTTTTGTTTCCTTTTCATGTAGCTTTAAGCAGTGACTGGCGAGAAACACCTTCATTGAAAGGGGTTGCAAGCTTCCAAAAATCACGAGTCTCCAGAAATCTCAGCAAATATTTTTTCACCCAAACTGGATGATACTTTCAGGTAATGATCAGTACACTTGGCCCACTTGGTTCTCCATATTTCGTTCTTCTATGTTGAAGCGTTCGTTTCCACTAACAGTTTGAATTTTGTCGTTTCACTCTGTTTTCTCCTATATTGATAGATGTATTTGGAACTCTAAATCAAACACGGTTTGTGCTAGCTTCTTGAAACTTGACACAGTAATGCAGTTTCACATTCTAACAATATGTTTTGTATCCTTTTCATGTAGCCCTAAGCAGTGACTGGCGAGAAACACTTTCATTGAAAGGGGTTGCAAGCTTCCAAAAATTACGAGTCTCCAGAAATCTCAGCAAATATTTTTTCACCCAAACTGGATGATACTTTCAGGTAATGATCAGTACACTAAGCCCACTTGGTTCTCCAAATTTCATTCTTCTATGTTGAAGCGTTCGTTTCCAGTAACAGTTTCCATTCTGGCATTTCACTCTGTTTTCTCCTATATTGATAGATGTATTTGGAACTCTAAATCAAACACGGTTTGTGCTAGCTTCTTGAAACTTGACACAGTAAAGCAGTTTCACATTCTAACTCTATGTTTTGTTTCCTTTTCATGTAGCTTTAAGCAGTGACTGGCGAGAAACACTTTCATTGAAAGGGGTTGCAAGCTTCTAAAAATTACGAGTCTCCAGAAATCTCAGCAAATATTTTTTCACCCAAACTGGATGATACTTTCAGGTAATGCTCAGTACACTAAGCCCACTTGGTTCTCCAAATTTCATAATTCTATGTTGAAGCGTTCGTTTCCAGTAACAGTTTGAATTTTGTCGTTTCACTCTGTTTTCTCCTATATTGATAGATGTATTTGGAACTCTAAATCAACCACGGTTTGTGCTAGCTTCTTGAAACTTGACACAGTAAAGCAGTTTCACATTCTAACTCTATGTTTTGTTTCCTTTTCATGTAGCCCTAAGCAGTGACTGGCGAGAAACACTTTCATTGAAAGGGGTTGCAAGCTTCCAAAAATTACGAGTCTCCAGAAATCTCAGCAAATATTTTTTCACCCAAACTGGATGATACTTTCAGGTAATGATCAGTACACTAAGCCCACTTGGTTCCCCAAATTTCGTTCTTCTATGTTGAAGCGTTCGTTTCCAGTAACAGTTTGAATTTTGTCGTTTCACTCTGTTTTCTCCTATATTGATAGATGTATTTGGAACACTAAATCAAACACGGTTTGTGCTAGCTTCTTGAAACTTGACACAGTAAAGCAGTTTCACATTCTAACTCTATGTTTTGTTTCCTTTTCATGTAGCTTTAAGCAGTGACTGGCGAGAAACACTTTCATTGAAAGGGGTTGCAAGCTTCCAAAAATCACGAGTCTCCAGAAATCTCAGCAAATATTTTTTCACCCAAACTGGATGATACTTTCAGGTAATGATCAGTACACTTGGCCCACTTGGTTCTCCATATTTCGTTCTTCTATGTTGATGCGTTCGTTTACAGTAACAGTTTCCACTCTGGCATTACACTCTGTTTTCTCCTATATTGATAGATGTATTTGGAACTCTAAATCAAACACGGTTTGTGCTAGCTTCTTGAAACTTGACACAGTAATGCAGTTTCACATTCTAACAATATGTTTTGTATCCTTTTCATGTAGCCCTAAGCAGTGACTGGCGAGAAACACTTTCATTGAAAGGGGTTGCAAGCTTCCAAAAATTACGAGTCTCCAGAAATCTCAGCAAATATTTTTTCACCGAAACTGGATGATACTTTCAGGTAATGATTAGTACACTAAGCCAACTTGGTTCTCCAAATTTCGTTCTTCTATGTTGAAGCGTTCGTTTCCAGTAACAGTTTGAATTTTTGCGTTTCACTCTGTTTTCTCCTATATTGATAGATGTATTTGGAACTCTAAATCAAACACGGTTTGTGCTAGCTTCTTGAAACTTGACACAGTAAAGCAGTTTCACATTCTAACTCTATGTTTTGTTTCCTTTTCATGTAGCCCTAAGCAGTGACTGGCGAGAAACACTTTCATTGAAAGGGGTTGCAAGCTTCCAAAAATTACGAGTCTCCAGAAATCTCAGCAAATATTTTTTCACCCAAACTAGATGATACTTTCAGGTAATGATCAGTACACTAAGCCCTCTTGGTTCCCCAAATTTCGTTCTTCTATGTTGAAGCGTTCGTTTCCAGTAACAGTTTGAATTTTGTCGTTTCACTCTGTTTTCTCCTATATTGATAGATGTATTTGGAACTCTAAATCAAACACTGTTTGTGCTAGCTTCTTGAAACTTGACACAGTAAAGCAGTTTCACATTGTAACTCTATGTTTTGTTTCCTTTTCATGTAGCTTTAAGCAGTGACTGGCGAGAAACACTTTCATTGAAAGGGGTTGCAAGCTTCCAAAAATTACGAGTCTCCAGAAATCTCAGCAAATATTTTTTCACCCAAACTGGATGATACTTTCAGGTAATGATCAGTACACTAAGCCCATTGGTTCTCCAAATTTCATTCTTCTATGTTGAAGCGTTCGTTTCCAGTAACAGTTTGAATTTTGTCGTTTCACTCTGTTTTCTCCTATATTGATAGATGTATTTGGAACACTAAATCAAACACGGTTTGTGCTAGCTTCTTGAAACTTGACACAGTAAAGCAGTTTCACATTCTAACTCTATGTTTTGTTTCCTTTTCATGTAGCTTTAAGCAGTGACTGGCGAGAAACACTTTCATTGAAAGGGGTTGCAAGCTTCCAAAAATCACGAGTCTCCAGAAATCTCAGCAAATATTTTTTCACCCAAACTGGATGATACTTTCAGGTAATGATCAGTACACTTGGCCCACTTGGTTCTCCATATTTCGTTCTTCTATGTTGAAGCGTTCGTTTACAGTAACAGTTTCCACTCTGGCATTACACTCTGTTTTCTCCTATATTGATAGATGTATTTGGAACTCTAAATCAAACACGGTTTGTGCTAGCTTCTTGAAACTTGACACAGTAATGCAGTTTCACATTCTAACAATATGTTTTGTATCCTTTTCATGTAGCCCTAAGCAGTGACTGGCGAGAAACACTTTCATTGAAAGGGGTTGCAAGCTTCCAAAAATTACGAGTCTCCAGAAATCTCAGCAAATATTTTTTCACCCAAACTGGATGATACTTTCAGGTAATGATTAGTACACTAAGCCCACTTGGTTCTCCAAATTTCGTTCTTCTATGTTGAAGCGTTCGTTTCCAGTAACAGTTTGAATTTTTGCGTTTCACTCTGTTTTCTCCTATATTGATAGATGTATTTGGAACTCTAAATCAAACACGGTTTGTGCTAGCTTCTTGAAACTTGACACAGTAAAGCAGTTTCACATTCTAACTCTATGTTTTGTTTCCTTTTCATATAGCCCTAAGCAGTGACTGGCGAGAAACACTTTCATTGAAAGGGGTTGCAAGCTTCCAAAAATTACGAGTCTCCAGAAATCTCAGCAAATATTTTTTCACCCAAACTAGATGATACTTTCAGGTAATGATCAGTACACTAAGCCCTCTTGGTTCCCCAAATTTCGTTCTTCTATGTTGAAGCGTTCGTTTCCAGTAACAGTTTGAATTTTGTCGTTTCACTCTGTTTTCTCCTATATTGATAGATGTATTTGGAACTCTAAATCAAACACGGTTTGTGCTAGCTTCTTGAAACTTGACACAGTAAAGCAGTTTCACATTGTAACTCTATGTTTTGTTTCCTTTTCATGTAGCTTTAAGCAGTGACTGGCGAGAAACACTTTCATTGAAAGGGGTTGCAAGCTTCCAAAAATTACGAGTCTCCAGAAATCTCAGCAAATATTTTTTCACCCAAACTGGATGATACTTTCAGGTAATGATCAGTACACTAAGCCCATTGGTTCTCCAAATTTCATTCTTCTATGTTGAAGCGTTCGTTTCCAGTAACAGTTTCCATTCTGGCATTTCACTCTGTTTTCTCCTATATTGATAGATGTATTTGGAACTCTAAATCAAACACGGTTTGTGCTAGCTTCTTGAAACCTGACACAGTAAAGCAGTTTCACATTCTAACTCTATGTTTTGTTTCCTTTTCATGTAGCCCTAAGCAGTGACTGGCGAGAAACACTTTCATTGAAAGGGGTTGCAAGCTTCCAAAAATTACGAGTCTCCAGAAATCTCAGCAAATATTTTTTCACCCAAACTGGATGATACTTTCAGGTAATGATCAGTACACTAAGCCCACTTGGTTCCCCAAATTTCGTTCTTCTATGTTGAAGCGTTCGTTTCCAGTAACAGTTTGAATTTTGTCGTTTCACTCTGTTTTCTCCTATATTGATAGATGTATTTGGAACACTAAATCAAACACGGTTTGTGCTAGCTTCTTGAAACTTGACACAGTAAAGCAGTTTCACATTGTAACTCTATGTTTTGTTTCCTTTTCATGTAGCTTTAAGCAGTGACTGGCGAGAAACACCATCATTGAAAGGGGTTGCAAGCTTCCAAAAATTACGAGTCTCCAGAAATCTCAGCAAATATTTTTTCACCCAAACTGGATGATACTTTCAGGTAATGATCAGTACACTAAGCCCACTCGGTTCTCCAAATTTCATTCTTCTATGTTGAAGCGTTCGTTTCCAGTAACAGTTTCCATTCTGGCATTTCACTCTGTTTTCTCCTATATTGATAGATGTATTTGGAACTCTAAATCAAACACGGTTTGTGCTAGCTTCTTGAAACTTGACACAGTAAAGCAGTTTCACATTCTAACTCTATGTTTTGTTTCCTTTTCATGTAGCTTTAAGCAGTGACTGGCGAGAAACACCTTCATTGAAAGGGGTTGCAAGCTTCCAAAAATTACGAGTCTCCAGAAATCTCAGCAAATATTTTTTCACCCAAACTGGATGATACTTTCAGGTAATGATCAGTACACTTGGCCCACTTGGTTCTCCATATTTCGTTCTTCTATGTTGAAGCGTTCGTTTACACTAACAATTTCCACTCTGGCATTTCACTCTGTTTTCTCCTATATTGATAGATGTATTTGGAACTCTAAATCAAACACGGTTTGTGCTAGCTTCTTGAAACTTGACACAGTAAAGCAGTTTCACATTCTAACTCTATGTTTTGTTTCTTTTTCATGTAGCCCTAAGCAGTGCCTGGCGAGAAACACTTTCATTGAAAGGGGTTGCAAGCTTCCAAAAATTACGAGTCTTCAGAAATCTCAGCAAATATTTTTTCACCCAAACTGCATGATACTTTCAGGTAATGATCAGTACACTAAGCCCACTTGGTTCCCCAAATTTCGTTCTTCTATGTTGAAGCGTTCGTTTCCAGTAACAGTTTGAATTTTTGCGTTTCACTCTGTTTTCTCCTATATTGATAGATGTATTTGGAACTCTAAATCAAACACGGTTTGTGCTAGCTTCTTGAAACTTGACACAGTAAAGCAGTTTCACATTCTAACTGTATGTTTTGTTTCCTTTTCATGTAGCTTTAAGCAGTGACTGGCGAGAAACACTTTCATTGAAAGGGGTTGCAAGCTTCCAAAAATTACGAGTCTCCAGAAATCTCAGCAAATATTTTTTCACCCAAACTGCATGATACTTTCAGGTAATGATCAGTACACTAAGCCCACTTGGTTCTCCAAATTTCATTCTTCTATGTTGAAGCGTTCGTTTCCAGTAACAGTTTCCATTCTGGCATTTCACTCTGTTTTCTCCTATATTGATAGATGTATTTGGAACTCTAAATCAAACACGGTTTGTGCTAGCTTCTTGAAACTTGACACAGTAAAGCAGTTTCACATTCTAACTCTATGTTTTGTTTCCTTTTCATGTAGCTTTAAGCAGTGACTGGCGAGAAACACTTTCATTGAAAGGGGTTGCAAGCTTCCAAAAATTACGAGTCTCCAGAAATCTCAGCAAATATTTTTTCACCCAAACTGGATGATACTTTCAGGTAATGATCAGTACACTAAGCCCTCTTGGTTCCCCAAATTTCGTTCTTCTATGTTGAAGCGTTCGTTTCCAGTAACAGTTTGAATTTTGTCGTTTCACTCTGTTTTCTCCTATATTGATAGATGTATTTGGAACTCTAAATCAAACACGGTTTGTGCTAGCTTCTTGAAACTTGACACAGTAAAGCAGTTTCACATTCTAACTCTATGTTTTGTTTCCTTTTCATGTAGCTTTAAGCAGTGACTGGCGAGAAACACTTTCATTGAAAGGGGTTGCAAGCTTCCAAAAATTACGAGTCTCCAGAAATCTCAGCAAATATTTTTTCACCCAAACTGGATGATACTTTCAGGTAATGATCAGTACACTAAGCCCACTTGGTTCTCCAAATTTCATTCTTCTATGTTGAAGCGTTCGTTTCCAGTAACAGTTTCCATTCTGGCACTTCACTCTGTTTTCTCCTATATTGATAGATGTATTTGGAACTCTAAATCAAACACGGTTTGTGCTAGCTTCTTGAAACTTGACACAGTAAAGCAGTTTCACATTCTAACTCTATGTTTTGTTTCCTTTTCATGTAGCTTTAAGCAGTGACTGGCGAGAAACACTTTCATTGAAAGGGGTTGCAAGCTTCTAAAAATTACGAGTCTCCAGAAATCTCAGCAAATATTTTTTCACCCAAAATGGATGATACTTTCAGGTAATGATCAGTACACTAAGCCCACTTGGTTCCCCAAATTTCGTTCTTCTATGTTGAAGCGTTCGTTTCCAGTAACAGTTTGAATTTTGTCTTTCACTCTGTTTTCTCCTATATTGATAGATGTATTTGGAACACTAAATCAAACACGGTTTGTGCTAGCTTCTTGAAACTTGACACAGTAAAGCAGTTTCACATTCTAACTCTATGTTTTGTTTCCTTTTCATGTAGCTTTAAGCAGTGACTGGCGAGAAACACCTTCATTGAAAGGGGTTGCAAGCTTCCAAAAATTACGAGTCTTCAGAAATCTCAGCAAATATTTTTTCACCCAAACTAGATGATACATTCAGGTAATGATCAGTACACTAAGCCCTCTTGGTTCCCCAAATTTCGTTCTTCTATGTTGAAGCGTTCGTTTCCACTAACAGTTTCCACTCTGGCATTTCACTCTGTTTTCTCCTATATTGATAGATGTATTTGGAACTCTAAATCAAACACGGTTTGTGCTAGCTTCTTGAAACTTGACACAGTAATGCAGTTTCACAATCTAACAATATGTTTTGTTTCCTTTTCATGTAGCTTTAAGCAGTGACTGGCGAGAAACACTTTCATTGAAAGGGGTTGCAAGCTTCCAAAAATTACGAGTCTCCAGAAATCTCAGCAAATATTTTTTCACCCAAACTGGATGATACTTTCAGGTAATGATCAGTACACTTGGCCCACTTGGTTCTCCATATTTCGTTCTTCTATGTTGAAGCGTTCGTTTACAGTAACAGTTTCCACTCTGGCATTACACTCTGTTTTCTCCTATATTGATAGATGTATTTGGAACTCTAAATCAAACACGGTTTGTGCTAGCTTCTTGAAACTTGACACAGTAATGCAGTTTCACAATCTAACAATATGTTTTGTATCCTTTTCATGTAGCCCTAAGCAGTGACTGGCGAGAAACACTTTCATTGAAAGGGGTTGCAAGCTTCCAAAAATTACGAGTCTCCAGAAATCTCAGCAAATATTTTTTCACCCAAACTGGATGATACTTTCAGGTAATGATCAGTACACTAAGCCCACTTGGTTCTCCAAATTTCATTCTTCTATGTTGAAGCGTTCGTTTCCAGTAACAGTTTCCATTCTGGCATTTCACTCTGTTTTCTCCTATATTGATAGATGTATTTGGAACTCTAAATCAAACACGGTTTGTGCTAGCTTCTTGAAACTTGACACAGTAAAGCAGTTTCACATTCTAACTCTATGTTTTGTTTCCTTTTCATGTAGCTTTAAGCAGTGACTGGCGAGAAACACTTTCATTGAAAGGGGTTGCAAGCTTCTAAAAATTACGAGTCTCCAGAAATCTCAGCAAATATTTTTTCACCCAAACTGGATGATACTTTCAGGTAATGATCAGTACACTAAGCCCACTTGGTTCCCCAAATTTCGTTCTTCTATGTTGAAGCATTCGTTTCCAGTAACAGTTTGAATTTTGTCTTTCACTCTGTTTTCTCCTATATTGATAGATGTATTTGGAACACTAAATCAAACACGGTTTGTGCTAGCTTCTTGAAACTTGACACAGTAAAGCAGTTTCACATTCTAACTCTATGTTTTGTTTCCTTTTCATGTAACCCTAAGCAGTGACTGGCGAGAAACACTTTCATTGAAAGGGGTTGCAAGCTTCCAAAAATTACGAGTCTCCAGAAATCTCAGCAAATATTTTTTCACCCAAACTGGATGATACTTTCAGGTAATGATCAGTACACTAAGCCCACTTGGTTCTCCAAATTTCATTCTTCTATGTTGAAGCGTTCGTTTCCAGTAACAGTTTCCATTCTGGCATTTCACTCTGTTTTCTCCTATATTGATAGATGTATTTGGAACTCTAAATCAAACACGGTTTGTGCTAGCTTCTTGAAACTTGACACAGTAAAGCAGTTTCACATTCTAACTCTGTTTTGTTTCCTTTTCATGTAGCCCTAAGCAGTGACTGGCGAGAAACACTTTCATTGAAAGGGGTTGCAAGCTTCCAAAAATTACGAGTCTCCAGAAATCTCAGCAAATATTTTTTCACCCAAACTAGATGATACTTTCACGTAATGATCAGTACACTAAGCCCTCTTGGTTCCCCAGATTTCGTTCTTCTATGTTGAAGCGTTCGTTTCCAGTAACAGTTTGAATTTTGTCGTTTCACTCTGTTTTCTCCTATATTGATAGATGTATTTGGAACTCTAAATCAAACACGGTTTGTGCTAGCTTCTTGAAACTTGACACAGTAAAGCAGTTTCACATTGTAACTCTATGTTTTGTTTCCTTTTTATGTAGCTTTAAGCAGTGACTGGCGAGAAACACTTTCATTGAAAGGGGTTGCAAGCTTCCAAAAATTACGAGTCTCCAGAAATCTCAGCAAATATTTTTTCACCCAAA